>NC_133410.1:162932727-163543181 GCF_049350105.2 Macaca mulatta | reverse complement strand
CAAAAAGTAACCACGTAATAATAGAAAAGATTTGAAGAACATTATCTAACAACATGATTTCATTGTTAATTATACACCACCACATACAATTTCAAGTTCATGTGGAATATTTAGCAAAATAGATTCTATGCTGAGCTATAAAGTTTTCTGAGAAATCTAAGTAAACTTGTTGATTTTGTTTTTACTCATTGGTACAGTGGAGTGGTGATTTTGAAGCTCCTTACATGCTTTACAGGAAAAGAGAGGACCTGGGCTATCAATTTAAACATAATAGGTTGCTCTTCATTTGTAAAATGTCTATAGTAATACTCAACCTCAAGTGAGAGTCTCAAATTTTTATAAGATAGCTTTGAAGAGAGTCAAACGCTATATAAACACAAAGCAATTATTGTTCAAATTAATGGCAGATTGTGCTATCATAGTTTCAATACATTGCATATATGAAAAACTTGGGCAACTGAAACTAGGCCTCATAAAATTTAGAAACTAGGCCTCATATAGAAAAAATTAACACCAGGTGGCTCTGGATAGGGTCCCACCCTGCCTCAATAAGGTCCCACCCTGATAGGGTCCCACCCTGCCAATTCCGGGAAACAACCTCATGGGGTCCCACCCTGCCAATTCCGGGGGTCCCACCCTGCCTCGAAGTTCCCGGAATCAGCAACTCCAAGAAAAAACCTCATAAGGTCCTGCTCTAACCAATTAGCATAAGACAACTTGCTCAGGCCATAGACAGACCCAATTACCACGCGCCTAAAGCTTTGTTTGAATTTCGCGCCTTAAGCTGTGTTTGAACTTGTATTTGCCTATATAAACAGCCTGTAACAAGCAGTCGGGGTCCCAGGGCCAACTTAGAACTTGGGACCCTAGCGCGCTAGTAATAAATAACTCTCTGCTGTGAATCTCGTGTCGGTGATCCTTCGCGGCGACCCCTGCCCAGGAAGGAATCGACAGTTCGGTTCCAACATTTGGTGCGTTGGCCGGGAAGTGGGGTCGTCCGAGGACCCCCGACCCATCCGGCGGAGACCTATCTGGCCCGGGCCACGGACTGCTGACTGAACGGACCTACCAGGTACCTTCGTTTTGTTCTGTCTGTCTTGCCGGCTAACTCTGAACTCTGGAGAGTACTCCTTCTGAATTAAGTGGGGAAGGGGGACAGACGTGTCCCGCACCTTCCCACTTTTCGCCCTGGGGGACGCCCTGGCGGTAGTCTGGGAGAAGGCTAATGACTCGGTCAGCCTCCTCAAATCTGTAGGCAGGCCGCCCCTGCCGTCTGAATATTTTGTAATCTTGTGGCGCTACTCTCTGGCCGCGCGGCTTCTCCTTACTTGTCTGGTCTTTGTTTTTGTTACTTTTGTTTTGTCCTTGTTTGTTATACGTGGACGAAATAAGACAGACGTTGACGACTCCTTTGTCTCTGACCCTGACTCACTTCCCTGACGTTCGGGCTCGAGCCCACAACCTCTCCATAGAATTCCGTAAGGGACGATGGCGAAAATTCTGCTCGTCCAAGTGGCCTACCCTCCATGTTGGGTGGCCCCGGGACGAAACATTTAACCTCCCAATTATCTTACAGGTTAAAGCAACAGTGATGGATCCTGGGCCACACGGACACCCAGACCAGGTGGCCTACATAATTACTTGGGAGGATCTGGTCCGAAACCCTCCCTCTTGGGTGAAACCCTTCCTCCATTCCCCTTCCCCATCCCAATCTACCCTCCTTGCCTTAGAAGCCCCAAAGAATCGGAATCCGGACCCGCATAAGCCAGTCCTCCCAGATAAACCCCAGAGGGACCTCCTCCTTCTCGAACCCCTGCCTCCTCCACCTCAAAACCCCCTTCGGGGACCTCCACCTTACGCTTCACCCTTGCCCCCTGTCTTGTCCCCAGCTCTTTCCTCTACCGCCTCGACCCCTACCCTTTCTCCAACTTCTCCCTCAGCCCCTCCCTCCACCCCGTCTCCTCCTCCAGCCCCGCCCAAACTCACCCCTCGGACGCCGCCGCCGACACCTCCTCGTCTCCGCTTGCGGCGGACTGAGGACCCAGAAGGCCCTTCCACTTAGCAATCCTCCCTTTTTCCCCTCCGTACTGTCAGTCACACAGTCCAGTACTGGCCCTTCTCTGCCTCTGACCTCTATAACTGGAAGACCCATAACCCTTCCTTTTCCCAAGACTCTCAGGCCCTAACCTCGTTAATAGAATCCATTCTCCTCACCCACCAGCCCACCTAGGATAATTGCCAGCAACTCCTGCAGGTCCTCTTAACCACTGAAAAAGGCAGCAAGTCCTCTTGGAGGCCCGGAAAAATGTGCCAGGACCAGGAGGCCTCCCAACCCAACTTCCCAATAAAATAGATGAGGGATTTCCCCTCACCCGCCCGGACTAGGACTATGAAACGGCACCAGGTAGGGAGAGTCTCCAAATCTATCGCCAGGCTCTGTTGGCGGGTCTCAAAGGGGCAGGAAAACGCCCCACAAATGTGGCCAAGATAAGAAAGAAACCCCTAAGGAAAGGGAAGCCAGGTTAGCGAAGGAACAGATAGAGCGAGAGGATCGTAAAAACCGAGTAAAGGATAAGCATTTAACAAAAATCCTGGCAGCAGTTGTGAGAAAGAAAGGACCAGGGAGAGAGGGAAAGAAGCGGAGACGGCCAAAAGTAGAAAAAGACCAGTGTGCCTACTGCAAAGAACAGGGGACTCGCGGAGGCGTTAAGGACAAAAGAGGGCGCGGCCAACTCCCGGAGGAACGGCAGGCCGAGAGCGCGGCGCCCGGGCCTGGCGCCAAGCCTGAGCCCGCCAGACGGGAGGCGGCCCCGCCGCGGGCTCGGCTCCGGCCCCAACCACGCCAGCATGGCCGGCCGGACCGTACGGGCCAAGACCCGGAGCCGGGCCGAAGATAACATCAAGAAGGTAATGGCGACCATCAAGAAGGTCCAAAAATGGAAGAAGCAATGAGTGACTGTAGGCGACACTTCCCTTCGTATCTTCAAGTAAGTGCCAGTGGTGGACCCCCAGGAGGAGGAACAAAGGCGGGCAGGTGGCGGGGCAAAGAGATCCCGTGGCCGGGAACGTCGGGGCAGGGGCGCCAGTCCCCGAGGGGGTGGCCCTGTCATCCTGCTGGATCTCAATGATGAGAACAGCAACCAGAGTTTCCATTCGGAAAGTTCCCTGCAAAAAGGCACAGAGCCCAGTCCTGAGGGCAGCCCCCAGCCCAGCCGCCCTGTGTCACCTGCCGGACCCCCAGAAGGGGTCCCTAAAGAGGCTCAGCCCCCACGGCTGGGCCAAGAAAAAAATCCCGGGGGCATAACTGCTGGCAGCACTGACGAACCCCCAATGCTGACCAAGGAGGCCCTGGCAATGATCCAGCAGATGCATGCCTGGACACACTTAAATAATTGAAAGCTAAAATTACTGATTAAAAAAACTGACTTTCTAATCCCAAAGACAAGTACCCTCGTAGAACAAGTGACATCTGCCTGTAAGGTCTGTCAGCAGGTAAACGCTGGGGCTACCCAAGTGCCAGAAAGGAAACGAACTCGTGATAACCGCCCAGGAGTCTATTAGGAAATAGACTTCACTGAAGTAAAACCTCACTATGCTGGATATAAGTACTTACTGGTGTTTGTAGATACCTTTTCAGGATGGGTAGAAGCCTACCCCACCCGGCAAGAAACGGCACACATAGTAGCCAAAAAAATTTTGGAAGAAATCTTTCCTAGATTCGGACTTCCCAAGGTAATTGGGTCAGATAACGGGCCGGCCTTCGTTTCTCAGGTAAGTCAGGGACTCGCCAGGATATTGGGGATTAATTGGAAATTACATTGTGCCTATAGACCCCAGAGCTCAGGACAGGTAAAAAGAATAAATAAAACAATAAAAGAGACCCTTATTAAATTGACCTTAGAGACTGGTTTAAAAGATTGGAGACGCCTCCTATCCTTAGCTCTGTTAAGGGCCCGGAATACACCTAACCGTTTTGGGCTCACTCCATATGAAATCCTCTACGGAGGACCTCCCCCTTTGTCAACCTCGCTTAATTCCTTCTCCCCCTCCAATCCTAAGACTGACCTACAGGCCCGGCTAAAAGGACTCCAAGCAGTACAGGCCCAAATCTGGGCCCCCTTGGCAGAACTGTACCAACCCAGACATCCACAGACCAGTCACCCCTTCCAGCCATAAAGGTTGACGGAATCTCCACTTAGATCCACGCATCCCACGCCAAGGCTGCTCCAGAGACGTCCGGATCAACACCACTTAAGACGTGAAAACTCCAACGCTCCGCGGACCCGCTCAAGATAAGACTCTCTCCTATCTAACTCCTTACTTATTGTTTACCCTTCTTCCCTGCGCCGTCTCTAGTGTAGTTTTTGACGCTAACCCCCACCGGCCATTTAGCCTGACCTGACAGAGAATTAATTTTAATAATCAAGAGGTCTTAAATAAGACCTCCGAAAATGCTCCTATAAAGACTTGGTTTCCAGACCTCTATTTCAACCTAAAAAATAACAGATAGATAACAACAAAATTAATATAAAGTCTCTATTTATACCAGCACAACCCGCCTAAAATTCCCCTCCAAATCAGACTATTAGTCAATCCAGACACTGCCCCTGTTGCAATAAGGCCAGACCAGGTTTTATTAGAAGCTAAGAAGCCCCCGGTTTCCATATCGGAGAAGCCCCAACTAAAAACTCCTCAAAGCACTTCCCCGCCCTTAATCTCCCTCACCCTCGCCGACATGTTAAAAATTAAGGTAGCGGCTAGAGTTAAGACCAGGACAGCAGCCCTAGTGCATAGTAACCATCATCTGCAACAACTTAAAATAGCCATAGATAAAAACCTTAAAGCCATAGAACAATCTATCACAAAACTTGAAAAGTCCTTGACTTCTCTGTCTGAAATTATATTACAAAACCGACAAGGACTAGAAATTGTCTTTCTAAAAAAGGGCGGGCTCTGTGCAGCCCTAAAAGAGCAATGTTGTTTTTATGCAGATCATTCAAAAATAGTTAAAGATTCTATGGCAAAACTAAAAGAGAAAAAATCTCAACAAAGTTAGTTTAAAAATTAATACAACCAATCCCCTTGGCTTAGCACCCTAATCTCCACCATCTTAAGACCCCTCATCCTGCTCACGCTCATCCTGACTTTCAGGCCATGCATACTCAACCAATTACTCACCCTTATTAAAAATAGATTACATGCTATGGTTCTGACCCAACTATACCAGACCCTCAGGACTAAAAAAGAGGCTCAAGATTGAGCCTCTGACACAAAAAGAGGAGGGAATGAAACTAGGCCTCATAAAATTTAGAAACTAGGCCTCATATAGAAAAAATTAACACCAGGTGGCTCTGGATAGGGTCCCACCCTGCCTCAATAAGGTCCCACCCTGATAGGGTCCCACCCTGCCAATTCCGGGAAACAACCTCATGGGGTCCCACCCTGCCAATTCCGGGGGTCCCACCCTGCCTCGAAGTTCCCGGAATCAGCAACTCCAAGAAAAAACCTCATAAGGTCCTGCTCTAACCAATTAGCATAAGACAACTTGCTCAGGCCATAGACAGACCCAATTACCACGCGCCTAAAGCTTTGTTTGAATTTCGCGCCTTAAGCTGTGTTTGAACTTGTATTTGCCTATATAAACAGCCTGTAACAAGCAGTCGGGGTCCCAGGGCCAACTTAGAACTTGGGACCCTAGCGCGCTAGTAATAAATAACTCTCTGCTGTGAATCTCGTGTCGGTGATCCTTCGCGGCGACCCCTGCCCAGGAAGGAATCGACAGTTCGGTTCCAACACAACATTATTTCGTTAAAATATTAGGTCATGCCTAATTTTTCAGATTGCCCTTCATTTTGCAAACCAAATTAACTTCAACCAGTTTAATCGACCAGTAAAATGTTACCTGAATATTTCAGTATACTAGGTACTTACAGACCAACAAATCATTCATTTTCCTGAAAATGAATTCACCGTTCCTCAAATTTAGAACTTTTACCTTCTACTGCAAGTAAAAATGAATACCCAAAATCAAAGAATATAAATCCACAAAAAAGAACTTAAATTTGTTGTTATAAACCTGAACTTAATAGCCCAAAGATAGGTCATCTAAGCGTAGTACCAATGAATTGTTAGCTAAATTTTGATATTAAAGTCTCAATGTAAAGATTTTTTTTGAGAGAAAAACAATTGATATTAAAAATACAATAAGTGAAATGGAAAGAAAATCTCATAACAAATGTTTTGTGAGATTTGTGAACTACAACAGATGTTTTCCTCAAATTATTACAATTTCCCTGATTTCCTATAAGCTATTTTCTTAACTGCTTTTGTGATGTTAGCAACTTTAAACTTGTATGCACCATTTAAGAAGCAACAAAAAGGGAGGAAGATTTAATTTGTTTTCTGTCTGCCTTATGTAAAACATTGAAATTTCAGTTCCCCTATTCTGAATCTTTGCTTTGTAAGATAGGGATGATAATACTTAATGTTTCTTGCTTTCAAAATGAGTTCCTTAACAAAACTGAGAAGACTCAATCTTCCGAGTGCTTGCTGGGTACCACAGGGGACATGCTATCTGCCACAGTTCACAGGGTACAAGGATTTGACCTTCTTATCAGTACTTGCTGAGTACTATAAGGAACATGCTGTTTGCTAAGGTTTATAGGATATAGAGATGGTTTCTACTTCCAACGTGTTTTTTATGTGCTATGCTTAGGTGGTCCATCTTAGCAGCTATATTTACAGTGCCAGAAGACTTTGAAGGTATGGCAAAGAGTTTCAGTGTGGACTACAGATATCTAAAAATATAAAAACTAAACATAATAGCCTTCTAAGTAGAATTTCACTTGGCAAAATTCCTGGTAACCTTACTATCTGGCTACTAGAGCTAAAAAAGATTCCTAACCTAATGATAAGTTTCTAAACTTAGGAATTGAGTTATAGTTAATGTCCAATGGCAAATGCCCTCAAAATAGTGACATTCTGGGGGCACTTTCTGTTTATTAGCCATAATTACCATCTTTTAAATCCCATTTTTTAGGACTAGAGATAAAAATAGGCAAGATAAAGTACACTAGACTTGAATAAAATTCTGGAAATCATCAACAACATCATTTTGTAGGACAGCAGCCCTTATTTGTGACTTGATGAACAAAATTCCCCCTAAGAGTAAATGAAAAGGTGGTGGGTCTCTTGGTTCCTGGTCTACACTTGCTGTCTTTAAAGCAGAACAAATTTGAACATAAATTTATGGAAGGAAATGGTAAGTCACATGAGAATCTGAAACAGCACTGTCACACCAGAGTGAAGCTGATGATAGTGGTAAGTGAAAATAGCTGAGAGAATTCAAATAGGAGCAAGCAACAGGTGTGCAGTTCAGGGCAAAAGGTATGTCTCCTCCAAATCAAGGAAAGTGAACTCTCAAAGATTATCATCGCAATAATGTCATTATATTTAGTAACATTATTTCTCACTAAACAAAAATACTGAGAGTTATTGGAAAAGACTAACACTAATGCATGGACTACCTGGGCCTTTTTTTGTTCACTTAGACATGACGTGATGTTGTAATAGCTCATCTTTAATAAAACAAAATAATTCAACTTCAACAGAAGTTAGCATACTGTCAACTTTTATCACACAGTCAGAGAAGCAGTACTGATTTCAGAATTTGCCTCTACGACCGTCTTCATCAGAATGATGATGTTGGTTAAAATTGTAGAATCCTGAAACCCATCCTAGGCCTACTGAGCCAGGATCTTCGAACCAGTGATTCTCTGCAGCACCATAATGTCTGCGAACTCCTGAAAAGACACTCCGACCTCCTGCTTACATTTAAGTTCCGCCTTAAACTTTTTAATTTTCTTCTAAAGTGTCACCTAATGAAAGTTTGAAGTGCCGTAAGAATTACTTGAAACCTCCTACATTTTATCCTGAATCCTTTTTCAAGCCTACTTTCTAGTTACAGAGCTTAGCATAATATCCTTTTAAGTGCTTTAAATTTCTGCTTGAATCAGGATGACAATGATGGAAAATAAATAAATGTATTCAGGAGATATCTAGAATGAGGAGGATAATAGCTAAAGCTTACAATGTGCCAGACATTGTTCTAACTGCTTTATATGCATTAATTCAATCCCCAAACAAGCTCCATAAGATTTATTATCACTGATAGCACTATTTCCATTTTGTACTAGTAGAAACTGAGGTGCAGAAAAGGCTACATTCTCAGCATAAAAAAAACTAGTCAGTGAAAGAACCAGGATTCAAACCAAGGCAGTCGGGCATGATAGCCACTATTCTAAACACCACCCTACTGTCCCTCTGCAGAAGTCAGTGGGATTTACTCATTGGTTGTGTATGAACTGCAGTTTCAAGAGGTTTCTAACTTAAGACATGTTTACTAACTTAGTTCGTGTTTATTGAAATGGGAATAAGTAGTAGCAAATGCAATAGCACATATATAATGGCTTTATTATACAGAATGAAAAAGAAATTGCAGATTTCTCAAACAAACCAAGGTGGAATAAGCCCAGTGTATCCTTTCTCTCCACTGATTACAAGCATAAATCCTGGAGAAAATAAAGAAAAGCAACTACCTGAGAACTCTGAAAGAAAAATAATGAAAGGAGAGTAGGAAGGAAGGTCACAACGTGAAGAATGGCCAGTATAGCAGTGAGTTTACTAGGTGTTTTCTTTCTCATTTATCCATAGGCTTTGACCCAAGGGTGGGCCAAGTCCCAGAACCGTGCAGCCAGCACAAACAGTGAAACTCCAGAAGAAGCTCCCTATCTCCAGCCAGAAACCAGAAAAGAGGACCACTACATGCTAGCAAGGAAGGATGCAGGGACTCCTCTCTCTCTCTCTCCCTCTCTCTCTCTCTCTCTCTCTCTCTCATTCTCTCTTTCTCTCTTTTTCTCTCTCTCTCTCTCTCATTTTTTTCTATCTGGCCTTCCTGGAGACCAGCCCCAGTCTAAAAATGGCAATGCTGTCACAGCAACAGGACTAGCAGTGGTATAATGAGCATCTGAAATCTTAAGGAAAACTCCTTCCCTCTGGCTAGAAGAATGTGGGAAAGGGGCTATTATGAGTCCAGAGCGGCAGCAGCAGGTGAGGAGAATGTTCCTTTTTTTCACTTTTTGTGTGACAGTTAATTTCATGTGTCAACATGACTGGGCCACAGGATGCCCAAATATCTGATTAATCATTATTTCTGGGTGTGTCTATGAGGGTGTTTCTAGAAGAAATGAGCATTTGAATTGGCAGATTGAGTAAGGCAGATGGCCCTCCCCAATGTGGGTGGGCATCATTTAATCCATTGAGGGCCTGAATACAACAAAAAGACAGAGGAAAGTAGGATTTGCTCTCCCTCTGCCTGACTGATTGAAATGGACGTCTGTCTTCTGCTGCTCACGGCACTCCTGCTTCTCAGGCCTTCGGACTCAGGCTGCAGTCTACCCTACTGGCCCTCCAACTCTCAGGCTTTCAAACTGAACTATTATGTACGACTCAGTCCTATTGTCATTTCTCCCCAAAACGATCTGTAAATTCAACACAATTGTAATTAAAATCCAGCAATATTATATATATACACACACACATACTTACAATACATATGCATATGTAATGTATATATTTATATATACACACAGATAGATAATATATATAACATATAAACTCCTTTATTTCTGTGTCTTTACAGAATCATGGCTAATACACACTTCTCTCTTTGTTTCATCCTGAGGGCAGACAAACTGTGCAACTGCATGGGGTAGAGGAGACAACACTCATATTATGAGGCCATCGTTACCCAAATAACCAAAGCAAGTCAAAGATGTAAGAGACTGCAGACCAATGTCAATTATGAATATAGATACAAAAATACTCAACAAAAGATTGGCAAATCAAATCTAGAAATATAAAAAACAATAATACCCCTCAACCAAATGGGGCTGATGTCAGAAATGCAAGGCTGATTTGACATTTGAAAGTCAATATAATTCACTGTATTCACAGACTGAAGAAGAAATAATATATGATTATATCAATAGTTGCAGAAAAAATGACAAAAGACCAATGTTCATTTATTATTTGAAAGAAACATCTCTCAGCAAACTAGAAAAAGAAAGAAGCATCAGGTTAAGACCTGTTAGAGAGTATTTATTTTTTTAAAAAAATCTACAGCTAACATCACAATGAGTAGTTAAAGATTAAATGCCTTCCTCCTAAGATTAAGAACAAGTTAAGGATGCCTGCTTTCACCCTTCCTTTCAGCCTTATTTTGGAAATCATGCCCAGTTCAATAAGGTAAGAGGAAGAAGTAACGAATATATTAGATTAGAAAAGAAAAAAATAAAACAATATTTGCAGATTACATTATTGTTAACATAGTAAATCCCATGATATATTTACAAAAATTTTCTAAAACTAATCATGAGTTTTCAAAGTTCACTGTATAAGGATCAATATAGAAAAATCAATTGTATTATTTATATACAGCAGTAAAGAATTGAAATTGGAAATTAAAAGAAAACAGTACCATTTACAATAGCAACAAAAAATTGAAATTAAATACATAAGTATAAAACTATAAAACAATGAGAGATGTTAAAAAAGATATAAATCATTGAGGATACATGCATGCTCTTGAATTGAAAGACTCAGTGTTATTGTCAATTCTCCCCAAAATGATCTACAAAGTCAACACAATTGTGGTCAAAATTCCAGCAAAATTTCTTGTAGATATCAAAGGAACTGGAAAAGCCAAAACAATTTTGACAAAGGAAAAATGTTGGGGTGGATTTCAAGAATTATTATAAAGCTACAATAGTTAACATAGCAGAGTACTGGTGAAAGAGTAAATGTACAGATTAATGGAACAGGACAGACAGTCCAGAAATAGACCTACAATTGATTTTTAACAAAAGGGCAGAGATAACTCAACGAAGAAAAGATTCATATGTAAAGAAAAGGTCTTTAGCTTATTTTACTTACACAAAACTACACTCATAGATCTGAAAATTAACATTAACTCAAAATGAATCATAGACATAAGTATAAAATATAAATCTATAAATTTCATAGAAGAAAATATCAGAGACAATTGTTTTGACCTTGGGATAGGCAAAGAGTTTGCAGCTACCACAGGTGAGGAATGATCCATATAATAAAAAATTACTAAGTTGGATTTATTTTAAAACATTTGATCTGTGGGGAAAAAAACTGCTAATAGAAAAAAACAGTAAGGCACAGCCTGGTAGAAAATATTTGCAATTCACGTATGTGATGAAAATTTGTATGGAAGATATATTTTAAAATTTCAAAACTCAATGATATGAATGAAAACAAAAATCCCAATTAAAAAACGGGCAAAATGTTTCAGTAGACATTTCACAAAAGAAGGTAAATGAACAGCAAATAAGTATATGAAAAGGTGCTCACTATCATCAGGGAAATGCAAATTAAAGCCACAATAAGATACCACTATACATCTACATGGGAGCACCCTAATAATACCAATATTAAATCCTGGAAAGTATGTAATATAACTAGAACCCTCATATACTGTGAGTGAGAGTGCAATATGGCACAGCTGCTTGAGAAAAGAGTTTGGTGTTTCTTATAAATTAAAACATACACTTACCATATGACCCAGCGATTCTGCTCCTCAGTATTTACCCAAGGGAATTAAAAATTTATGTTCACACAAAATCCTGTATGTGAATATTTATATTATCACTATGTATAATTGCCAAAAACTGGAAACAACCCGCAAATCCTTCAATTGGCAAATGGGTAAAAAATCATTGTGGTACATCCATACAATGGAATACTACTCAGCCACAAAAAGGGATGTGTACTGATTCATGCATTGACATATTTGAATCTTAAATGCATTATTATGTAAGCCAAATAATCCAGACCCAAAAAGCTCCACTGAGTATGATTCTATTTGTATTATAGTCTGGAAAAAAAAAACCAATAAGGATGGAGAACAGATCCATGTTTTCCAAAAGCTAGGGAGAGAGAGAGGGTTTGACTACAAAGGACAAGGAGAAAATTTTTTTGTGGGATGAAACTGTTATTATCTAGGTGATGGTAAGATGGCTTTCTGAATTTGTCAAAACTCACAGAACTCAAGCCTGTAATCCCAGCACTTTGGGAGGCCGAGATGGGCGGATCACAAGGTCAGGAGATCAAGACCATCCTGGCTAACACGATGAAACCCTGTCTCTACTAAAAAATACAAAAATCTAGCCGGGCGAGGTGGCGGGCGCCTGTAGTCCCAGCTACTGGGGAGGCTGAGGCAGGAGAATGGCCTAAACCTGGGAGGCGGAGCTTGCAGTGAGCTGAGATCTGGCCACTGCACTCCAGCCTGGGCGACAGAGGGAGACTCCGCCTCAAAAAAAAAAAAACAAAAAACAAACAAACAAAAAAAAACTCACAGAACTGCATACCAAAAGGTGACATTTACTGTGTGCTAATTTTTTAATAAATTAAAAAATAAAATTTAAATGTTACGGTGTTTATGGCTAATAAAAAACAGAGAGACAAAAATACCCAATGGAAAAGCGACATTTCTCTACATCAGTGTTCATTGTTTACCATGTGGCTATAATTCTTACCATGATACAGACAAAGGACAATATGAAGAAGCAGCTTATACATCTAGAGCACACACAAAGTCTTATATTGATCTGTACTTATTTACAATATTGTCTTGGTAATGTCTTACCTTTATATATTCATTGTATATAAAGTTTAGCAAAAGAATAATCACAGAATGTGTTTTCCAAAAATGGTGGTGTATGGAGTGAATATGAAGTATTAACATCTTGCAATTACTTGAGAAATAACATTGGATGTTGATTTTCTTCCTTGCCAAAAATCACAATTTTTCTTAGAGATGCTGAATTACAGTTGCTATGTGAAGGCATGGCTGGAAATATCAGACAAAATACCAATTGCTTTACTATGTAAGTTCCACTCTCCCTGTGGGACTCAAGTTTCCTCTGTGATTTGCAAAATGATGACAACCCAGCAAAAGCAACAGTTTACACTCCACAACATCTATAGCAAAAGAGTTACATGGAGGAAGACAATGGAGTCTTTTTCTGGGTGAGCAAAGAGTCTGTGTAGTTAAAAAACTGGAGTTGATTCCTCTTCTACTGTTGGAGAAAAAGAGAAGGGGGGCCCTTTCAACTACTCATCTTCAGACAGTAGTCACAAAAAGAACTCCTTGTAATGTTTGCATTACATTGTAATGGACTTTAAACTCCTTCCACACAGACTGTGTGATAATACGTAGCCATCAGTCAAAGCTTAAACTTTAAGCTCCAGGGGCACTTTCCCTAATCAACAGTGCACAGTCTAGGGTGGCCAATTCCCATTACATCAAAAAGGTCCATACTGTAGAGGTTGCTACCATAGGTACGTCTTTTATCCTATGTTGATTAACTGCTGATATTTTGATAATTATCATACTGATGTCAGACATAATTTTATAACTGAAAAGTATGGCTTATTACTAGTATTTCAGAAATTGGCTATCTCATTGATAAAATAATCAAACGTATTGATGACATGTGCATTACCTAAAATATTTGAGATATGCTTCCTATCTTTGTATTAAAACAGTACAAGAATCATCCAGCAACACCTTCATCTTTCACCTTAAGAGATGAAACCTGAGCTTGATTCCCTAATCTGTCCTTTGCCTAGTCATTGATACAAAAGAATTTCTGATTGTCTGTTGCTAACTATGAGAATTATAAAAATGCTACCTCTGGAATGCTGTTGTGTTTGTTTTCAGTGTGCCTTTCGTTCAAGGTATGGTCAGAGCACCCAAGCCAACAGATGCAGGATTTCATTGAGCCTATAGAAAAAGTTGTATAAAATATTGAAGACATTGTATGCTAATAAACATCATACATTGTTCAAGAAATTATTACATTTTATTGTATTTAATGGTAAAAAAGGGATTCAATTATTATTTATCATTATTTTTTGCTGTTGTTATTGATGGGTGGTTGTTTTTGCATTGCAATTGTAGGGAAAAACAAAAACAAACTCTTCAGACAGCTGAACAAATTTACCTAGGCTTTTGAAAAAATTTAGTCTCTTCCCAATTAAATCCTTCTCTCCCTGTGTCTAAGAAATTGATATTCCCATTTTAATGCTACCGTGCTCTTGCCCCAGGCACAGCTTCCCCAAGTAAATTTTCCAGCACCACTGAAACTAATTTCTCCTGGTCCTTGGGTCCTGCTTACACCTGGGTATCTCCAGGAAATCATCACCAGCTTCCATTCAACTACTTTCTTTCATAATCTTCCAACCCACCTTTGATTTTTGGCTCAAGGCCTATTGACCTACCTTTGATTTAGATTTTCAGGAAAAATCTTATTCCAAAGATCTAGAGTTCTCTCTTTCATTCAAAAACAATTTACTCCTAATAGGTGTGTAACAGCAGCAGGAGGCATGCAAATGCTTAGACAGATAGGGGCAGGTTCCCGGTGAAACCCCATCCTCTTCCAGTCTTTAATTGGAAAGAGATTTAATTGGGAACAGCCTGAAGGCTGAAAGAATGGACTGCTGGTTCTGGATGAAAAATGCGATCTGGAGTGAAAACTTCTGTTCCTGTTAGTCTACCCTTTCCCGATTGGTTCTTTCTGAATAATGCTTTTTAATCAATCAAATGTTGCCTTATCCAATATTACCTATGGCCTGGCCCTCCCCCATCCTGTGCCTATAAAAACCCCAGACTCAGCCACACTGAGAGAGAAACCACCTGACTGTGGGGGTGGGGAACCACTACAATGTCCCCTATCTGCTGAGAGCTGTTCCATCACTCAATAAAAGTCTTCTCTGCCCTCCTCACACTTCAATTGTTAGTGTATCCTCATTCTTGGACATGGGACAAGAGCTCAGGAACTGTTGAACATGGGTACAAGCTATAACATAGGTGAGCTGGGGCACACCCAGCCCAGCTGTTGGCTGAGCTGGTGCACAAGCCAGACTCTGCCGAGTGGGCGGGGGCCTCCTGTGGCAGGTAGTGTGCATGAGTGAGGCTCAGGCAGGGACATCACCAGCCGGCGGTCCCTGGCGGGCAAAGTAACCAAGAAAAATCCTATGTCATTTCTAGGGGCTCTCCGGGGGATCCCCGAAGGGTGAATAAATATGAACCTAGATTCTTCACTTTTTTCCAGAGGCTTCTTGTCTTCAGACATTTTTCTGAAGCCAAATGAACCACCAGACCTCTGATTAGCCAGTTAATGGCTAATGGCACAGCCACAGAAGACAGGATGTGGGAAAGGACCCTGCCACCCCAACACTTCATCGCTCTTGGGGGTTGGGAATGTCAGCTTCTGTCCAAATTCAGTCTTTTCTATGTCATTTTTCTTCTCTCTTTGGGAACTCTCACGGCACCTATCTTTTCTTTTATAATGTTAAGAGTGTTGTTGCAAACTACAAAGATATTATTGGGTAGAATAGGCACTTAGCCTAATCATAAAAAATGTAATTCAGAACAATGTGGTTTCCATCTATTCTTAGATTCAGGGAGGATAGAGTGATTAAGAGATTTTTCCCTGTTGAAAGAATCTATTTGCATAAGAGCAAGAGGCTTTTTCCCTCAGGCACCTTCCCCTCCCTGCACTTAAGCTGGGTTGGTTTTTTTTTTAATTTTTTTTTTTTTCAGTTTTATTTTTTTTTCCTTTTCTCCACCATGTCAGGAGTTAACACAGCCCTGCAAACACAGGGAGCTTTTCCATGAAAGAGGTTTTTTATTTCTTTTGTAAGGCATCTTACTGACCAGTTCCTCAATTCTCAGGGATTCTCTTTTCTCTCCCTTGTTTGAGGAGATGCAGTTCCACAGATTCACCTTAGCATTCGGTTTATGATAAGGGAGCAGGGAAGGAGTGGCCCGGTCAGCTGCTGGCTTCAAATTTGGCAAGGGCCAGCTGCGACTTAACTTAATGTGTCCATGCACCCTTTTAAGTCACCTTTTTGTCCCAAACTCAATTCCAAGCTTCAGATTGAAGTCCTAAACAGAAAAACTGGATCTGAGTGATCCCAAAGCAGATGACAATGAAAGTCAAGGGGCACGGCACAGGTGAGCATGACTGGTCACTGACAATTAGCATCCCCCCTCCGCCCCTCTGCCATTTCACGGGTGGAAGCGATGCCCATATCCATAGCATAGATGAGGTTACCAACAGCAGGGAGGATAGGTCAGTGCATAGATGAGTGGAGATAATTCCTACCCTCTAGGCCTCCCTGTTACAGGTGAAAGCCACGTTGGTACCCATGGGCAACACCTACCAAGGTCACCAGGACTCAAGGATATAAGGATGGAAGAGAAAAAGGGAATACCCTTTTTTTTCTCCCTCCCTCAAATACCCCAGGTATTCACTAGGAAGACAAAGGAGCTAAGGGATGCCTTTTTCCCCCTCTTTCCAGATGAGTAACCAACCATCTTCAGTCTGTACCTCTCTTGACTGCATCCTGAATCACTGGGACGCCTTTGAAAAAAAAAGCAAAAGAAAAAAAAAAACCTTTTTTTTTCCTGTTTCCTTCTCTGTCCTCTCTTTGTGGAGGGGTAGTCACGTCTCTGTACCACACAAGACACTCCCTTCTGGGAAAAGTTTAATTTTCCCAACCTGTAAACTGCTTGGCTTAAAAACTGAGCTAGAAAGAAGAAACCCAGAAGCTTGACATGCCAGCAAAAGGGTAAAAGTTCTTACCAGTCAGACTTCTGGCTTCCCTCTCTCTGTGCAAACTGGTTGAATTGATGGTACAAATCACTCTTTACATCATCTGTAAAGTTTTTATTAATAGAAAAAGGATCTGTGAGGCTAGCCTTAAGCTGTAGTGAATCTGTTGTCCTTTGTGCTAAGAATTTGTCTTTCTGTATCTTTCTTTCAGTAAGAGGAGTACCTTAGGTTAGAATGCGGGCCTAGGATCTCATAAGCCCACTGTTCAAGCCAGCCCAGCAAACCTGTCAGTAACAAACTTTGCTACAGGTCTCTGAAACAAACAAACAGACAAAAACTGGATGAGGTCTCCATCTTGTTTTACAACTTTAGGAGCTTGACCCTATAACCACATGGCAGTACTTTCTTTTGGTCTCTGCCATTTTACAATGTTGGCCCAGGTTCAATCCTGGCTTAGGGAATTAGTACTACTTTCTGGTTAATATCTGTGTGATTTTTACCATTTGCTGATTCTCTTCCCTGCCATGAACAACTCCTAGCTTTCCTTCCTAAGTCTTCCTTTCTCTGAGCCACCTTTAAAGATTATAGAATTTGTAAAAACTGCTTACCATCTCTTTGAAAATACCTCGTACACTCGCAGTTAAGTCATAACTTTAGCTGAGGCTTGTTGGTTTCACCTATGAGGTTACTTTTGGTAAACTTCAAAAGGCAGGAATATTGGCCAATTGGTGTGGCTCAAGTTGGGTAATAAGGGATTTAAAAGGATTTTTTAAAAGAGTGCTATGGTTAAAAGTCAGCTTAATTAAAAATGGATATCCAAGCTATAGGTATATTTAAAAGGCCTTTATTTTTTTTCTCTTCTTCGATCTTGTTTTGCTGGAGAAAGGTTTTTGTTCTCTGTCAACTGAATTATTTTTCTGCACTCTTAATGCACGCATGAGAGGCCATAAGATAACTTCTGAGGGCCTGGGACTGCTTGGGAAAAGCAGAGATGGTGCCATGGACCCCATTTTGGGAAAAACCTCTGTTTTCCTCATGGAACCCCAGGAATTAAAAGTGGATCAATCCCTCTCAAAACCTGTTTTTTCTTCTAGCTATGCCTGATTATTAGGCCCTAGAAACTGCATGTTTTCCTAGCCCTGTTTCTTGAAGGGCTCCACCCTGGGGCCAGTAATCCAACTGAGAAATTGGAAGATGAAAAATCTTACAGCTAATGGATCTTCTTCTGTCTGTGTAGTTACATATGTATTATATGTGTGATTTTATGTTAAAACGAGCTCTAATTAGTTGACTTAAAGAAAAGTGCTTAGATCAAATATTTTTAAAGGAAAAAATAAAAGATGTAATGCATTTTAATCTTCACATGATTAAAGTTCACTTTATTTTAATCTTTGAGAAAATAAAAAATAGTTTTAAAGATTATTAGTTAAATACATATGTCTTCAGAATATAAACATGTGGTCTAAATTATGGTCAGATACTAGGTGTGCTAAATGCTTTAAGGTCACAAACTGCTTCTTTGGCTTTTGAAAATTGTTCACTTGCCTACTTTACAGTTTGGTAAATTTTTGCATGGTTTAGAGGGTTAAAGGATTGTTTTAATTAAGTTAAGGTAAAGCAAAAGGTTAGAACAAGTTGTGAAAGCAAAAATTAATCTTGTTAAAAAATTCTGTGTGTGAACATATCAACTAAATTCAAAAGGATATTATAAGGTTTTTTTCATAAATTGAGCATTGGAATAAAAGCACAACAAGGTTTTCTTAAGGCACTGATCTGCTCTTTAACAAAAATTTGTAAAGGGTTATAAAAGGTTTCTACGAATCTCAACTCATAGTCAAACTGGTTAAGATTGGATAGAATTATCTATAAGGTTTCATTAAAAAATTGGGGTTGATATCAATGGTGTACTAATGCAAGGGTGAAATTTGGTGCTCTCTCTCTTGAACAAGATTTTATGTAGTAGTAGAGAATAATGAAAGATTATTGTTTGCCTTGTGAATAAACTACTGGAAAAAGGAGAAGACAGGAAACAGATTGTTTGGAAAGCTAAGTCTTCCCTCTTAATGAGTAAAGGTTTTTGCCTTTTTAAAACATTTTGAGTCATCATTTTGTCTAAATAAATGACTTATGGTAATCTGGGATTCTATTGCATAATATCAAGTGTTTTAAACCTGTAACATGTTTAATAGGCTTTCCAAAATCAAATTTTGGCTTCAAAAATGGTCTTTTCTGACCCCTAATTGTTGAATGCTACAGAGGGCCCCTGGATCACACAAAAGAGATGTGAACAAGATTATTTGACATGTTTAGTTACATGTGATTGCCAAAATAAAAATAAGGTTTAATCTTCTTCAGGTTATGTTTTAGTGAATAAAACTAATATATGTTCCAAAATTATATAGGATTTCTAAAATTCTAATGTCTGAGTATATGCTATCAATCATAATTAAAGTTATTATGTTAAGTTATGGTAAAACCACTGAGATAGAACCAAAATTTATTTGTCAATCATGTTTTTGACTATAACTACCCTGAACATTTTGTCATTCATAGGGAATTATTGTCTTGTTTTGATCCTCTTCAAAAGATGGCTTATAATCAGCTATAGGACTTTGACAGGTGCTCCTAAATGCAGGTTTCTGATAACTTTGGAGATTGTGATGTTAGAATAGATGAAAAACATACAGGACTTACAAAGAGCTGAGACATCCATGAATATCAAGCAGAACAAGAGTTAACAAAATAGACTGAACTAATAGAAAACTGAAGTAATCCTTTTTAATTTTTTCCTTAAAATATTGCTGCTTCTTTATTTTTCAAAGTCAGGAAAACTTTTATTTTGAGCTATTTACAGCTTTTAACAATTGGCTAAGGTATATTCCTGTGAACAAAATTTGGAAGCTATTTGTGAGTATTCTTAACTTATGACAATATAATTATTTGCATAAGTGCAATAAGAATACCCTCCCCACCAGCTTTTTTTTTTTTTTTTTTTTTTTTTTTTTTTTTTTTGCAATCGGAGAACCTATTTGTTTTACCAAGGCTTTGACTGGGAATGTGGTAATGCAGTGGTGGACAGGTGTGGCAAGGCCCAGAACAGCATGGAGTTCACTGCAGAGGAGTACACCCTCATGACCATAGACACCATCATCAGTGGAAAAGGTAGGCAAACAGGAACAGAAGTTCTCACTCCAGGTTAGTTTTTCATCCAAAACTAGCAGTCCGGTCTTTCAGCCTTCAACATGTTTGGGGCTTGAAGGTGGACTTTCACCAAGGACGCACCCCATCTGCCTAGGCATTTGACTGCCTCCTGCCACTATCATATGCATTCTATACAGTTGCACAGAAACAGCAAAATTACACTAGAAGGAAATTATTATGGGCTCTTGTAGACTGTGGGTAACTCATCTTCTTCCCTTTCAAGCTTGGATTTAGAGGTGAAAGAACAAGAGAACAAAAAGCAGCTAAGAAAGAAGATGGCAATAGTAAAATGAGAGCTGAAACACAGGAACTGGGTCAATGTTTTCACATTTAAAAAATCTTTTTAATAATCAGAACTCTTCGGATTTGCATCACAGAACTGAATCCAAGCCTATTTGTTATTTTTCTTTGTGAAATTATGAAGTATTTTGAGGCTTAAATTTTGTTCAAAAATTATGTCAACATTTTTTGAGTGACTAATACCTTTCTCATTAATCTATACTGTTCTGTTAATTAAATTAGATGCTGACTCTTCAACTGAGAGTTTGTTGAATCTGAGGCATAGTAAACCATTTAATCCTGGCTGGAGGCCAGAAATGCCAGGAAAGCATTTCACAAAGAAAACTTCTGGAATATAAATGTCCTCATGATGGGTCTCAAAATCATGTTTCTAAATGCACCTATCAACTTTAGATAATACTAGACAATGCCAAATTCCCAGAAAACAAAATTATGGAGTTAGAATGGATATTCACAGAGTTGATTTAGAAATACACATATTACAAAGACAAAAGGTAGAAACTGACTTCACATTTCCAGGAAAATTTTTTACATGCACGCACTGTCCAAAAGATCACAATGTGTGTACCTCTGCCAGAAAAAAATGGAGGAGCTGACATGGGGGTCACTGACAGGAAAATTCAGCAAAGCTGTGAACTAAGACAGGGTGTGGTCTTGGACAAGGCACATAAACTCCCTGGGCCTCTGTTCCCTCTTTGTTAAGATGATAAGTGAATTTGACAGCCTCATTCTGCTCCAAAATATTATAATTCTACATCTTACTGGAAGGATTCCAAGAAAGATTGTTAATTGTCTCTTCCTTTTTATCCTCCCTTGCAGAACAGTGGTTTTTAAAAATCCTTAAAAGCATCTTGGTTTGTTTATAGTAATCACTTCGATCTATGAAAAAATGTAAAATCTTAACATTTAAATCTTTACACACTGTGGAGGAGATACATTTTAAAACAATAAAAATAGCAGGAATTAAAATATATCACAATAGATGTTCAAAACAAACTGTAGTGATAGCATTTTTTTAATTCGGGGATTTTTTATTTAAAAAAATCACAGAAAGAGGTTACCAAAGTATTAAAAGTAAAGTATCTTTGTACTTTTCCTCTATTCTGTTTTCCAACTTGTCATCAATGGCCATGTATAGCTTCTATGATGAGAAAAAGAAACATGTTTTTTATTAAAAACAAGGGAGGAAGGCAAAATAACTTGTTTTGTGTATGAGCTGTGAAGTATTCTTTGTCACATAGAATATGTTAATTTAAATGCTACCTTCTTAAGTGCAGTGGTTCTTTGCCATTGTGTGATATTTTTTACTTCTTAAAACAACTTCCCCCATTTTAAAAAAAATTGCTTAAATTTAAACTGAAATTAAAGATGAAGGAAAGCAAACAACTGAAAATAATTTGCTACCTTAAGCATTTAGAAAACATCACCAGTCAGAATAAGCTCTTTTCAACATTTTCCTGCTGAGCAAGGAAAGATGATTTGTCCAGAGTAAAGGGGTGTCTGCTACAGTCAAAGGGTCAAGGACTTTGGGGTCTGGGGAGGGATGGAGTTGATAAAGAGTGTACCTCTTAAAACATGTCAGTCAGAACAAGGACAACCGCGAGTCCCAGGAAGGTGCTGAACCATGAGGTCAATGCCAGTGAGTTTTGAAGATGAAGGTGGGATCTAAGACGTCACACAGAATGACACAGAAGGCAGAGAAGAAAAGTGAGGCAGTAAGGTCCCCTCTAAAGACAGGGGTAGTTAATAACTATTAACTAACACTTATGGACAATTACACTGTGCCAGGCACTATGCCAAACACTGTACATGTATTAATGCATTTCTTCTTCTCAATGGCACTATGAAGCAAGTGTTTTTACAGATGAGGAAACCAAAGTGTAGAGCAATTTAATAACTGCACTAAGGCCCTGAGCTAGTAGTATGGGAAGCAGCATTCAACCTGGGCAGTCAGATTTCAGAGCTGGCTTTCCTAATAGTTTTACTCTTCTCCCATGCAATAAAGGAAGTAGGGAAGGATATTAAATATCTTATAATGAAGAGAAGAGTTATTCCTGGCATAAGAGACAGTAAAGAAAATCAGCAAAATGTAACCCTAATCATCTACAATGGGACTCTGACGTTAAAGTGTGCATTCCCAGCGTCTTAGATGAAAGCCACTCTATCAGTCTCCGGGATCCCTAGCTGGAGGATATTTGAAAGGGAAGACAGTCAATAAAAACTATTCAAGTAAGTTAGATATATATATATATATATATATATATATATATATATATATATACACACACACACACACATCATACCAAGAGGAGATTGAACCTCAGGCCAGAAATGCCAAAATGAGTCCTTTTTTTTTTCTTTTTTTGAGACAGAGTCTCGCACTGTCACCCAGGCTGGAGTGCAGTGGTGAAATCTCAGCTCAGTGCAACCTCCACCTCTGGGGTTCAAGCAATTCTTCTGCCTCAGCCTCCTGAGTAGCTGGGACTACAGGTGCACACCACTACACCCAGCTAATTTTTGTATTTTTAGTAAACACGGGGTTTCACCATCTTGGCTAGGATGGTCTCGAACTCCTGTCCTTGTGATCCAATGTCCTCATCCTCCCAAAGTGCTGGGATTACAGTTGTGAGCCACCATGTCTGGCCAAGTCCTTTCTTAAATAAAAAACTCATTTCTTAATAATTCCCCAATCTAATTGAAATCTGTATCTGTGGGATAGACTAGGATATCTAGAATTACAGACAACGGATAAACCATTTTTCAGGAGTTGAATGCCTCTTCACCACAAATAATAACCGGGCTGAATCTTCAGCTGCAAATATACTTCAGTTAAGACAAAAGCAAGATCAACAAAACATTGTTGTCTTGGTATGTCTGACATCTCCATACAAAAATCTCTACTTGGAAATATAAATGTGTATGTGTTTTTAATTTTTTAAATTTATTACTTGTACTTAGTACTGTACCCTGCTAGAGCCTGACATGGGGATTTTTGTGAATTGAAGAAGTGCTCTCAGAAGGAACCTGTTAGGAAGTGATGAAAGAAGACTCAGGCAAGTGAGGAAAGCTAAGTGAGGATTTGGTCTCCCCTGGAGACCCCGGGGTTGATACCTGCTTAATGCAAGGAGGCCAGTGTTGTACCCATGTAGTAGTCATTAGGCATGGTCTACAATAGAGTGTAGGGTGAAAACATAGGGGCAAAATAGCATCGAATGCAATGCACTGTTTCTAAAATAACTATTGAACTCCATTCACAAGTAAAATAAAATATAAAATAAATCATGAAAAAGTAGAATAAAATATGTACAGCTGATTTCAATTAAGTAAAAGTGCATTTAGGAATATCTACAAAAAATGTCTTTCAGACAAGGATTCCTGTTTTCATTAGGTTATCTTCTCCTGCCTGGCATATGGTAGGTAAGTAATAAATGTAGCATTAAATAGTTGTCAATTGTGCCAGTTACTATTCCCAGAACAATAACTCATTGCCACACCAACCACGATTATTCACACAGTCTCATTTAAGTTAATGTTCCTGAAAGTAACTAGGCATATCTCTACATGATTAACAGTGATCAGACAATCTTCAGGTATTCAGCCCTGCCACAAAGAAAGCATTTAGTATAAAACCTGTTGCTCCTTTCTGATTAAGCCTTCTTTTTCTAATGCATTTTTAGAGCTTACTGAAAAACAATACATGATTATGACTGGATTTATTTTTAAAGAAGACTAAACACTTAATCCCATATCTGCATTTATTAAATCCCAGAAAAATGTTAACAAGAAGAGAATATTTATAAGATGCAAATGGGAGTGCTGACATTACTGCTATCATGCTTTTGCTTAAAATGTAGTAGTTGCAGCATTCCATATGTTCTAAATATACCAAAGCTATGACCCTCAACAAGGAAGATAACTATACATCCTAGGGTGCCCAGGACCATCCAGGTTGCGCTTAAGTTCTCCTATGAATAAATGCCAGCCTTGAAGGGAGTTAGAAAGGCCCTGTATGGTGCTCAAAGTTTTGGGGATCCCACTGAGCTTTTACCTGTGAGTGCAATTCTAATGGTAATAACCCCGGCCTTAAGCTACATTTAGCCCCACCCCACTCTCCCATCTAGTCAACTGGAATGACAAGTTTGGGCAAAAAAAAAAAAAAAAAAAAAAATGCAGTAGGCAAAAGAAAGCAGGCTTTGTCTGAGTAGCCTTAGGTCTGTTAACGGACTGAACCTCTGAGGCCTTTGTTCCTGCAGCCTCCTTTTAGTGCAGTGGCTTCAACCTTAAGCCTCACCATTCTTTAATTTACTTCCTTTTCTCATCTAGATGATACGAGGGTTCATTGGCCTTTCATTTTCATATAGTTGTTAAAGAGAACTAAATATGGCCTGAGAAGGGCTCCGTATTTCTATATTTGAGTCTTGTGGAGGAACTACAACCTAACTTAATAGGCAGACAAGATAGAAAACATAACTTAGGACCATGTGCCTGTAAGAATAGCTGAGTCTTGGCCAATCCCAGAAGCCATACTTCAGCCACTCATACACTGCTGATTGTTCAATCTATGTTCAAATAAGGCAAACGCCAACCTGTAATGAATCCAGCTGTGGCTGTACCTCACTTTTGATCTCTGTACGCTGCTTACTTTTTTTGTCTGTAAATTTGTTCTGACCACAAGGCATCCCCAAAATATCTCTGACTCTTCTGTGATTCTGGGGGGCTTTCCGATTCACAAATCGTTCATTACTCAATTAAACACCTTTAAATTTAATTGGGCTGAAGTTTTCCTTTAATGCAGTCATTTTCAGTATTATTTTATACTAACCAAATAACATTTATATATCTTTCTAAATACTCAACAAATACCATTTCAATGAAGAAATCTTTAAAAATATAAAACCAAGAAGAAAGGATTTTATTTTTAAAATCGGTAATAATCTCAACATTTAAAAGAAAAATCGCTGCTAATCTTTTGGTATGTTTTCTTTCTATGTTTTTTTTTATTTTCTTAATGACAATATCTGTGTTATGGATACAAATGTATGATAATATTATTTGTAATCTTTTTCATTTATTGTGCTTTCCCTGCATCAACTTTTGACAATATGATTTCAAGTTACTCACTGGAATCTACTGTATAGATGTGTTGACAAAAAATGCCAAACTCCATGAAATATTTAAGGAAGTTTATTCTGAGCCAAATATGAGGACTATGACCCATGACACAGCCTCAGGAGGTCCTGAGAACATGTGCCCGAGGTGGTTGGGTTACAGTTTTGATTTATAGGTTTTAGGAAGACATAAGACATCAATCAATACATGTAGTGTGTACATTGGTTTGGTCCAGAAGGTGGGACAACTCAAGCAGGGGCACTTGCAGGTCATAGGTGGATTCAAAGATCTTCTCATTGGCAATTGGTTGAAGAAGTTATGTTATTATCTAAAGACCTGGAATCAATAGAAAGGAGTGTCTGGGTTAAGACAAGGGGTTATAGAGACTAAGATTCTTATTTCATAGATGAAATCTCATAGGTGACTGCCCGTAGGGACAATATATGGCAAATATTGCCTAATCAGAACTTTAAAAGTTGCCAGACTCCCCAGAAAAGGAATGAGATTCTCTACAGAATGCAAAGAGACAGCCGTGTAAGGCCATTACAAACTATGTCAAAGAAATATATATTGGGGTACAATACTTTGATTTCCTTTAGGACCTGCTATCTGTCATGTGATGCTCTACTAGAGTCAGGTTAGAATTTGGTATCTTATTGCTGCATGCAGTCTGTTCTGTCAGTCATAATATCTCTGTTTTAATGTTAATGCTGGTCAGCTATGCCTAAACTTCAAGGCAAGGAGAGTATAATGAGGCATGTCTGACCCCCACTTCCCATCACAGCCTGAATTACTTTTTCAGTTTCCTTTGGAGTACTTTTGGCTGAGAAGAGGATTCATTCAGTCAGTTGGGGGCTTAGAATTTTACTTTTGGTTTATAGATGTGTTACCATGTGTTTAACCAATCTCTGGGTTCCACTCACCCACCTCCCTCCCTTTTCCTCTGTTTATGAAGAAGTAACTTGTGAGTCAGGGAGAAAAGCACGGAAGGTCTTGAGAGTGAGAGGCAGAGTGGCTTCAGGCTGGCTTGGGTGACAAGATGGTAACCCCTTTAGCCTCCATTTCTGACTCATGCTACCCTTAAAGCATCCTCAGCAAAATCTTAATTGAGCCAAAGAGATCTTGGCTAAGTGTGACTGGAATTTATTCTTCTTTTTTTCCCTTATTTCCCGCTATAAGGTCCAAATTAACTTTTTTATGGAAAATATATTATGTGATGCCAGTAATGTAGAAAAAAATATAATTGGCTTCTCTTTTATGCATGAAATCTGAAAATAAACTTGAAAAGTTATACTTTGCAACTCTTGACGGTTTCCTTTCTGACTTCTTTGTTCTAGGTAAGACCTAATCTTTTTATATGTATAGAATAAATTCAGAGGTACCTCTGGTATAGAGTAAACCCAACCTCAGAGTGTTAGGTTCACAAGGGGATGACCACTTTTCTAGTATGAAACACAAGGGATGGGCTTACAATCAATATAAGAACACAGACAAATGTGCATCCAGGCAACTGTTGGCACCCATGCCTAAAGCGACTGCTGAGATGGCTTAAAACAATATGACTGATAAAATATTCAAATCAAAATTGTTAATTTTAATTATCATAACTAGTTTTTTGTCAAATCTGATTTGGAATTGGAAATACAAGTACTGCTAATCTTCCTCAGGCTGTGTTTAATTTTATTTGGCATCCACATAAATGGGAAAAAGTGTATACTGTAACTTTTTCCTTTTGCATATGACTCAAAAGTGTTTTCATCCCCAAAATCCTGTCTTTGGCCAGTCAAATAAAATAGGCTTGAATCACATCCCACAGTTCACATCTCCATGGGAGATTGGAGATTGTAATTCCTCTAATGACTCCAGGCATTCAGAAAAATGGAATCTTATAGATTCAGATTAACCTCTGTTTCTGAGCTCCTGTTTTAACTTATGAATCATTTTAATCTTATTCTGTACCATGTCAACCTGGATGTAAAACCCAGAACTGCTGCTTCTTTGCCACAAAAACTCTGTTTGCCCAAGGCTTTTTGTTGAAAGCATTGCACTGAAATCTTTGGTAGACAAGGAGGTTTACGACTTAAAACCACAAAGCCAAGCCTTAAAATAAGTCTTCCTTTTCTCCCAAATAGTTATATTTCAGTAGCTCCTTTGCTTTAGTGTATTTACAAAAGCAGCTTCCTTTCTAAGGCTTTGAACTGTCTGGCATCTTTGCAAGGGTCAGGTTTTCTGTTTCACTATAACCCATTCAACCTCGTGCAGCAAAAATTTTTGTGCATCTTCCTTTCTCTTGATGGCAACCTTATTGATGGTACTTTAGTTCAAACTAGCACTCTTATACATAGTGAAGAGTTCCCGAAATCTAGTGTGCACAGAGACACATACCGTTATATCCATTAAGAGGTTCACAACTGCAATTATGAATAAGTGTCAAACTATATTCAGCAATAAAGCCCACCTTATTGGAAAGTTCAGAGGAATAGTGCCCTTCAGAGTAGGTTTAAGCACTGATATAAAGAACACAGCATCCCTCACAGACAGCTCCATCCCATAGCTGGCTTGCCATAGCTGTAGGAAAGCTACTCCATCTCCCCATCTACCAGTCAGGAGGGACAGCTTGATTTTCACAACCATTGAACACAATTCCTCAGATATTCAGTGATCGGACGACCCCAAATGAATCCCTATGGCTAGGGGCATACCTTGTAGTGACTGGCTTAAACATAAATTACCAGAAGTGTGGCAAGAAGAGTTGGATAGCCTGCTTGATTTAAATCAAGCCAGCCTGGATGGGACTAATTCCATTCAAACTACATGGGTGCTACACGAGGTGGGGAGGAGTATGAATGACTGCTGGGAAGACTCTCACGCTGTTCACTGCAAGAGGGAGACCTCATCTGCAGGGCCAGCAGCCCAGTATCACATTCTATGGGGACTATTACTAAAGAGACTTACAAGTTTCACTTTGGGAGGCCGAAGCAGGTGGATCATTTGAGGTCAGGAGTTCGAGACCAGCCTGACAAACATGGTGAAACCCCGCCTCCACTAAAAATACAAAAAAAAATTAGCCGAGCGTGGTGGTGCATGTCCGTAGTCTCAGCTACTCGGGAGGCAGGAGAATCGCTTGAACCCAGGAGGTAGAAGTTGCAGTGAGCCAAGATCGTGCCACTGCACTCCAACCTGGGCAACACAGCGAGACTCTGTCTCAAAAAAAAAAAAAAAGTTTCAACAGGTCTGTCAGGTCTTGTACATTTTAAACCACTTTAAAAAAAATCTACCCTCAGCAGGTGATAAACATGCCATGAAATGATAACCATCATAAGCTATTCATTCTCTTACTTTCACTCTGTCTCACCATTTGAACTTGATATATAGCCCTATTTCTTTACTTCAATCTCAGTAACTCCATAAAGCAATCACGTTAGTCCAACTTAGCTACTGCTGCCGACTTCTGCCTTAGGAGAACATCCGCATCACAGTCCCCATCTCTGCCTTTCTCCTCACCCCTCTGAGCTCCTGTACTCCTGAGTACTTTCTCCTGGGCTTTGCCAATTGGATGCTAAAAACTTACAAATAGGCAGAAAGTACACTTCTGTATAATGAATCTAATTGCAGCCAAAATTTTTTTCTTCTAAGATATGCTCATTTCATTCTCTCTTTCCATAATCCCAGCTGCAGTTCTCTGTCTGGCACTGTACTAGACAACTTTTTAATCCCAATAAATTCTCAGAACAAAATTATGTTTCCCAGCTAGTTTACAGATTAGGAAACTAAAGCTCAGATGAAATCACTTGTTTAAATCATTCACTACAGTGGCAGAGGTAGGTTCCTCTGATTCTCTGTCCTCTGGGTCAGAGTGGAATACCGGCTGGCCTACTGTCACCTTCTCCCTGGAGAGGATATACTTGTATATAAATAGGGCAAAGAGATGCAGCATATTTCTTTTTTTTTTTTTTTTTTTTTTTTTTTGCCTAGGTTAGAGATTTAGGAGTCCTCCTTTCCGCCAAGCCCAGGTTCAAATCTTAAATCTTAAAAGTCCAGTGGGGCAGGGTGAGGGTGGGAAAAAACTCATATCCCGTAGAGCCAGGAATATTGTAGGTGCAGGCAATGGGGAAGAAGCATATTACCCAATATCTCTATTGGCAGCAACCCAGGCCACTCACCCTATATTTCCCACACTAATGTAGTAGCAATAGACTTGTTTTCATGTAGAAAACTGTTGAAGTTCGAGCTAGCTAGGATTGCTTGAGCTCAGGCTCTTAAATCCAGACACACAAAAGAGAGACTACATCCATGTAACCCACTTAGCAAATACCAGCTTTAGGGGAAAGAATTACTCCCATAATATTCTAGCAACTGCACATTTCTCCTTTTGAAAAGTGAAATTTCTTGCCTTAACTCCTCTCTAGAGAGTTGTAAGGGGGACATCAAATAGAGAATATTTGAATTTTCTCTTTCCACAAGCATCATAGATGTTAATTGTAACTAGAAATGTTTTATTGACAACTTGCAACATTTGTTACTTGCAACAGAGTGTGAAGTTCTAAGAAAACTTCTTAGAGCCTTTAGAGACTTTGGATTTAATATGGCTAAAGTGTATCATTGTGATACTGATTTCAGTTAGAAGGACACTTGTTCAGATAACCGTGCTGTAACTCTGCTAGCTAAAAAGGTTTACATGCTTTGACTCCATTCACAGCTTCTTTGCCCAAAGCTTCCCCAGACCTCTCTGACATAGGATGCCTAGAGCCAAAGCTATCCTGGCTCACAAGAAATGCTTGTCCGGAGAGAGAGAGAGAAAGAAAGAGAGAGAGAGATAGAGAAAGTTTGTGCAAAACAAAGCAAAAGGACTTGACCACAGAGTAAAACAGTGTTTGGTTTCTTTCAGAGGCCCCTTTCTACTTGCCCAACTTACTAAGCTAGTTCCACAAAAAAGCATAAAAGAGGGCCGGGCGCGGTGGCTCACGCCTGTAATCCCAGCACTTTGGGAGGCCGAGGCGGGTGGATCACGAGGTCAGGAGATCAAGACCATCCTGGCTAACATGGTGAAACCCCGTCTCTACTAAAAATACAAAAAAAAAAAAAAAAAAAAAATTAACCGGGCATGGTGGGAGGGCGCCTGTAGTCCCAGCTACTCGGGAGGCTGAGACAGGAGAATGGCATGAACCCGGGAGGCGAGGCTTGCAGTGAGCTGAGATCGCGCCACTGCACTCCAGCCTGGGCGACAGGAAGACTCCGCCTCAAAAAAAAAAAAAGGCATCAAAGAACATTTATGAATTCAAGAAACTATAAAGAATTAAAGAGCTTGGAGAACTGATTAATTTACCTCCAGGAGGAGTAAGTCGGCTTTATTTTCATCCTGCTGCATACAATTAGTAGTAAAAGATGGAGTCTTCATTGCCACTGTGAGTCTGCAGTCCTCATTTTCACAACAGTTTTTCCAGGCTCCCGAGACTCTTGATACTTTTCAAGATATTCTTTACTACTCTGAGTACCTACTGCTTCCCTCCCACCTTTCTGCTTAGCAGAGGAGAAAACCGGAGCCAAAAATATTAATAGACTCAGAATTTTTTTCAAGCCCTGTTTGTAGTATATTTTAAATTTTCAGCTACTGGGACTCACTGCTCACATTATAGTTTCAAGTACAGTTTATGGCAGGTCTTCTTTAAGGAAAAGATTCACCACTAACTATTAAGATCCATTTTCAATGTTTCTTCTTGGGCAACTTAAATGTGTTCCCCAGAAACAGGTTTCTAGAACAGTATCCACAAAGAACCAAAACCTAAGTTTCAAATCAGTCCAAGTCAAATGATCACAAATAGAGAATTAATAACACTAGCTTTAAGGAGGTTCTGCTGTATTCTGACCTTCAAATAGATTAAATTTTGTTTTTGTTTTGCTTTTCCTCTTACGTTTCTGGTAGCCATCAAGTATGATGACAACTTATTGCATTTCAACAAAATATGTGCTGTGATGGCAACACCTTTTGTGTTTTAACTTTCTATTCACAGTGGAAAAAGTTTAAACCTGCCCGATGTGTCCTTCAGGAAAGTTAAAAGAATAAAGGAGATATTTAAGACAGCATTTTGCCTTAATCAGAGGAAGACAGAGTATGACATAAATACAAGAGTGTGATTACTGGTTAGCAGAAAAAATTCAATTCTGTGTTGTTCCTATATAAATCTTATTTCATATATTATAAAAATATGGGCACTCTTCAGGAGTAATAAAACCTTCAATAAGATTTAAGTAGAGACAGGTATCTAAAAGCAATGACTCCTGGAATTAGTGCCAACATGAAATACATCCCTAGTTGTTTAAAATGCTTAAATAATAAACACTACAAAGGTAAGCAGCTTTACTAGGATATAATCCAAACTTCACATTTACTTCCAGTTCTCCATTAAACCCACACATTTGTTGTCTGCTTTGAGTGTGTTATTGAAATGCATCTACACTACTTTTATAACTGATAACAGAAAAAACAATCAGTATCCTTAATCTTTTCATCTTTTCTGTAGTGTCTGCAAATGAAATAAATCAAAGTACAGACCATAAAACAATTTGAAGACTCAATCCCATTATATAAATGTAATTTATATAAAAATTGAGACGCATTTATGGAAAGAGCTAAAATGCCTAAACCAAATTGTTTTTCCCCCTTAGCAAGACAAATTTAGATCGATAAAATATTCTCTACTTTTCCTTGTCTCTTCACAATTTAAGAAATGACAAACCAGTGTTTTTCTTCTCATTGGAAGGGGATGTGGTGGGCTTCTCTGGACACACAATTATAAGGTGAGTGGCCATGCTCCACTATAGAGTCCTTCCCATGTCCCAGGCTACCCCGTTAGTTCCAATAAATGCTATGTGATATTTGTAACAAAAGGAAAAAGAAAGAAGAGAAAAAGAAAATGAAAGAAAAGAAAGAAAGAAAGAAGGAAAGAAAGAAAGAAAGAAAGAGAGAGAGAGAGAAAGAAAGAGAAAGAAAGAAAGAAAGAAAGAAAGAAAGAAAGAAAGAAAGAAAGAAAGAAAAAAGAAAGAAAGAAAGAAAGAGAAAGAAAGAAAGAAAGAAAGAAAGAAAGAAAGAAAGAAAGAAAGAAAGAAAGAAAGAAAGAAAGAAAGAAAGATGGAAGGAGAGAGAGAGGAAGGAAGGAAGGAAGGAAGGAAGGAAGGAAGGAAGGAAGGAAGGAAGGAAGGAAGGAAGGAAGGAAGGAAAGGAAAGAAACACAGAAAGAGCCTGCTCCAGTCAGATCACATGACTTAGTCAAATTCTATTTCCAATAGACCATTGGTCATAATTTGAAGATATAGCAATGCATGGAGTGAGAGCAGCAAGATGGAAGAATAGGAGTTTCCAGTACTCCCTGACACAAACATCAATTTGGACAGCTATCCACAAACAAAAAATACTTTTGCAAGAGCTGAGAAATCCAGGTGACAGATTAGTCACCTGAGTTGAGCACAGAAATAAGAAAAAAAAATGCCTTGAAGAGGGTACGAAAGGACAGTTTCACATGACCCAAGTCAGCCCTCCCCTCAGCCTGCAAAGCACAGCACAGAAACAGATGCCTTCTGCAGTGTTGTGTAGTGTAGAACACAGAAGGAGATACCTTCTGCAAGGAAAAAGGAGAGTAAAGAAAGCACTCAGTTTCATGGACCTCCGCACCAACCTGCCCTCAGTGAACCCTGGCACCAGGCCAACTGCAGGGAACACACGCTCTAGGCTTACCTTAGAGTCAGGCCCACTTCAACCTTGAGACCAGCCCCTGGGAACCCAGGCTTCAAGCTTAACTCAGCGCCAGGCCAGCCCCTATGATCCCAGGCTCCAGACCTGACCCAGTGCCTGCTCAGCCCCCATGGACTCAGGATTTGGGCAATCCCCTGTGGACCCAGGATTCAGGCTCACCTATATAGACCAGTGCTCCAGGACCACCCCTGAAAATCAGCCGGAAGTCCCATCCCAATGGTCCTCTGTGCCAGACCAACTCCCTAAAACTCAGGATCCAGGACCACACCCATAGAAGCAGGCTCCAACCCCATACCCATGGACTCAGACACCAAGTCCATCCACTGAGCAAGGCACCAGGCTAATTTGCCTGAGGACATTAGTAGCAAGGCCTACACATGGACCATACCAACCAGCCCACACAGACTCTGGTCAAGCTGAGTGGTGAAGTGCTTTCCCTGCTGAAGGCAGTCTGTAAAGATTGGAAGAAGTGTCTACTTCTTCAAATTTGCAGATACCAATAAAAGGTCACGAGAATCACAAATAATGATGGAAACATGATATACCAGAGGAACCAAATAAAGCACTAGTAAATGACTCTAAAGAAGTGAAGATCTACAAACTTTCTGACAAATAATTCAAAATAATTGTCTTAAAGGAACTCTATGAGCTACAAGAGAACACCGATGGATAAGTAAACAAAATTGGAAAAATAATACATGAAAAAAACTAGAAGTTTAACAAAGAGAAGGAAACCATAAAAGAGAAACAAAGTTCTGAAGCTAAATAACACAACTGGACTTAAAAATTTAGAAAGCTTAAACAGCAGCCTCAACTAAGCAGAAGAAACAATCAGTGGCCATTTGAAATAATCCAGTCAGAGAAGTAAAAAAAAAAAAAAAAAAGAGAGAGAGAGAAAAAGAGTGAAGAAAGTGGGACTTCTTGAACACCATCAAGTGCACCAATATGTGAATTATAACATTCCAACAGGGATCAGAGAAAGAGAAAGAGAAATGTAACTTATTTAAAGAAAAGAAGACATTCATACAGCCAACAGACACATGAAAAAATGCTCTATCGCTGGCCATCAGAGAAATGCAAAATCAAAACCACAATGAGATACCATCTCACACCAGTTAGAATGGCAATCATTAAAAAGTCAGGAAACAACAGGTGCTGGAGAAGATGTGGAGAAATAGGAACACTTTTACACCATTGGTGGGATTGTAAACTAGTTCAACCATTATGGAAAACAGTATGGCGATTCTTCAAGGATCTAGAACTAGAAGTACCATATGACCCAGCCATCCCATTACTGGGTATATACCCAAAGGATTATAAATCATGCTGCTATAAAGACACATGCACACGTATGTTTATTGCGGCACTATTCACAATAGCAAAGACTTGGAATCAACCCAAATGTCCATCAGTGACAGACTGGATTAAGAAAATGTGGCACATATACACCATGGAATACTATGCAGCCATAAAAAAGGATGAGTTTGTGTCCTTTGTAGGGACATGGATGCAGCTGGAAACCATCATTCTTAGCAAACTATCACAAGAACAGAAAACCAAACACCGCATGTTCTCACTCATAGGTGGGAACTGAACAATGAGATCACTTGGACTCGGGAAGGGGAACATCACACAGCGGGGCCTATCATGGGGAGGGGGGAGGGGGGAGGGATTGCATTGGGAGTTATACCTGATGTAAATGATGAGTTGATGGGTGCTGACGAGTTGATGGGTGCAGCACACCAACATGGCACAAGTATGCATATGTAACAAACCTGCACGTTATGCACATGTACCCTAGAACTTAAAGTATAATAATAATAATAAATAAATAAATAAAAATAATTCAGAGGAAAAAAAAAAGAAATAATAATGGAACAGTTCCCAATTGTGGAGACGGAAATGAAAATACAGCTCCGTGAGTCCCAAAGAACCCCAAATGGATTAAACATAAAAAGAGCCTCACCAACATAACATTATAATCAAATTCTCAAAAGTCAAAGAAAAAATTTTGAAGGAGTAAAAGAAGAGCAAATCATCACATACAAGTGAACCTCCATAGACTATCAGCAGGTTTTTCAGCAGACCAGGATAGAGCAAGATGATATATATTCAAAGTACTGGAAAAATAAATAAATGACCAAGCAAGAATAATACTATACCCAGTAAAGCTATCCTTCAGAAATGAATGAGATATAAAGCCTCCCAGATAAACAAAAGCTGAGACAGCTCATCACCATTAGGCCTGCCTCACAAGAAGTGCTAAATTTCAATTCTTCAAGTTGAAATAAAAGGATGCTACCAACATGAAAGCATATATAAGTACAAAATTTGTGGTAAAGATAAGAATATAGTCAAATTCAGAATACTCTATACTGTAGTAGTGATGCATAAATCACTTTTCACTCTAGTATAAGATTAAAAGATAGTATGGAAGTAGAAAATGTTGTGGTTTCTGCTAAAAATAATTATAGTTATAATAATTTGTGAAGTGATACATAATATAAAAGATGAAAATTGTGATATCAATAATATAAAATGAGGAAGATAGGTTAAAGTGTTTTTATGTATGCCATCAAACTTATCAGTTTAAAACAGACTGTTATAAGAAGTTTTATGTAAATCCCATGATAACCACAAAGAAAAAAAAAACAGATGGCAAATACAGCAAAAAATCAAAAGGAATAAAAGCAAACCTGCCCAAAATATTATCAAATCACATAGGACGACAGAAACAAAAGAGCTACAAAATAGTCAGAAAACAATTAACAAAATGGCAATAGTAATTCATTACCTATCAATAATTACTTTAAATGTAAATGCATTAAATTCTCCAATTAAGTCTAAGCGGCTTTAAGAAGATTAAAATCATATCAAGTACCTTTTGTGCCACAATGATATGAAATTAGAAATCAATAAGAGGAAGGAAACCTAGAAAATTTGAAAATATTTGGAAATCAAACCACACGCTCTTGAATAATCAATGGGCCAAAGAAGAAACTAAAAAGAATATTAAAACATTTTGAGACAAACAAAGGTGGAATGCAGCAAAAATAGTAATAAGAAAAAAGTTCATAGCCTACATTAAAAAAAGACAGAATGCCAGGCACAGTTGTATGTGCCTGTAGTCCCAGCTACCTGGAGGTTGAAGTGGGAGGATCACTTGTGCCCAGGAGTTTAAGGCTGTAGTGTACTATGTGCCCCTATGAATAGCCATTATGCTTCAGCCTGGACAACATAGTAGGATCCCCATGAGACAGACAAATAAATAAATTAGACAAATAATAAATAAATAAATAAGACAGATCTCAAGTCTACCTACCATTGCACCTCAAAAACCTAGAAAAAGAACAAACTAATCCCAAAGTTAGCAAAAGGAAGGAGATAATAAAGAGCAGAGCAGAAACAAATGAAACAGATACTTACAAAATAGAAATGATTGATGAAACTAAGAACAAACAAAAGACAAACAAAATTAACAAAACTTTAGCTAGAATAAAAACAGAAAAAGAGAAAACTCAAATTTAGCAAATTATAAATGAAAGAGGCAACAAAAAATCACACAAATACAAAGAATTATTAGATAATACTATGAACAAGTATACACTAACAATTGGATAAACTAGAAAAAATGGATAAATTTCTAGAAATATACTATGTACGAAGACTGAATCATGAAGAAATACAAAATCTGAATATACAATAATGAATAGATAGATTGAATCAACATATTTAATCTAGTTATTCATATAAACATTAGAACACAGTATAATCCCAACAAAGCCCAGGATCTGATAGCTTCATTGTTGAATTCTACTAAACATTTAAAGAAGTATTGACACCAATCTTTTTCAAATTCTTCCAAAAAATTGAAGAGGAGAAAATGCTTTTAACTCATCTTAAAAAGCCAGCATTACACTGATATCAAGCCAGAAAGGGCACTACAAAAAAATAAAATTACAGGCCAGTATCCCTGATACTGTTCATGGAATTTTCATGAAAAAATCCTCAAGAAAATACTAGCAAACCAAATTCAACAGCACACTAAAAGAAGCACACACCATGATCAAGTAGGATTTATCCCCAGAGTGCAAGTATGGTTCAATATACACAAATAAATACATGTGATACACTACATTAACAAAATGAAGAACAAAAACCACATGATCATCTCAACAGAAGCAGAAAACTCATTTGACAAAATTCAACATCCTTTGATGATAAAACCTCTCAACCAATTAGTTATAGAAGGAATATACCTCAACATAATAGAGATCAATATATGACAAGCCCACAGCTAACATCATACACAGTGCTGGAAAGTTGAAAGCTTTTCATCTAAGATCAGGAATAAGACAAAGATACTCACTCTTGCCACTTCTATTCAGTATAGTACTAGAAGTCCTAGCCAGGACAATTAGGCAAGAAAACAAACAAACAAACAAAAACACAAAGGTATACAAATTGGAAAAAAAAAGGTAAAATTGTCTCTGTTTCTAGGTGACATGATCTTGCAGATAGGAAACCCTAAAGACTCCACAAAAGATCTTTATAACTAATCAGCAAATTCAATAAAGCTTTAGAATATAAAATAAGCACACAAAAATGAGTTGTATTTCTCTTCACTAACAACAAACTACTTGAAAAACCTTAAGAAAGCAATCCTAATTATAGTGCCATAAAAATACCAAGGAATAAATTTAGACAAAGAAGTGAAAGATCAGTATACTGAAAACTATAACATATTGATAAAAGAAATTGATGAAGACACAAATAAATGGAAAGATATTCCATGTTCATTAATTAGAATGTTTAATAATGTTAAAATGCTCATATTACACAAAGCAATCTACAGATTCAATGCAATCCCAATGACATTTTTCACAGAGATAAAAAAAATTCTAAAATTCATGTGGAATACTGAAAGACTTCAAATAGCCAAAGCAATCCTGAGAAAAATGAACAAAGCTTAAGGTATCACACCGTCAGATTTCAAAATTGCTACAAAGCTATAGTAATCAAAACAGTATGGTATTGGCATAAATATAGACACATAGACCAATGGAACAAAGTAGTCCAGAAATAATTCCACTTATTTTTAATCAATTAATTCTTGACAGAGTTACCAAGGGCACACAATGGGGAAATGATAGTCTCTTTAAAAATGGCATAGAGAACACTGGATAACCACATGCAGAAGAATGAAATTGAACCATATTTCACCTTATTGAGAAATTGAAACTTATCTCACACCATGTTAAAAAATCAACCCAAAATCAACTAAAGACGTAAACATAAGACCTGAAATTTTTAAATTACTGGAAGAAAGCAGGGGAAAGCATTCTTGACATTGATCTGGGCAATGAGTTTTTGGATATGATGCCAAAAACATGGGCAAAAATAGACAAATGGAATTGTATGAGAATAAAAACCTTCTGCACAGAAAAAGATACAATCAACAGAGTGAAGAGATAGCCTACTTAATGGGAGAAAATATTTACAAGGCATATATTCAAAAAGAGGTTAATATTTGAAACATAAAGAGTTCAAACAGCTTGACAGCAAGAAAACAAATAAACTGATTTCAAAATGGGCAAAGGATCTGAATAGGTATTTCTCAAAAGACACAGAAACAGCCATCAAGTAGGTGAAACAAGGTTCAACATCCCTAATCATCAGGGAAATAAAAACCAAAATCACAATGAGGTATCACCTCACGCTAATTCAAATAACTCTTACCAAAAAGAAAAAAGATAGTGTTGGTGAAGATGTAAGGAAAAGGGAACTCTTTTGCACTGTTGGCGAGAATGTTAATTGATACAGCCATTATGGAAAACACTATGGAGGTTTCTTTAAAAATGAAAAATAGAACTATCATATGATCAAGCAATTCCACTTCTGAGTATATTTTCCAAAGGGAAAAAAAATCAGTATTTCAAACAGATATCTGCACTCCCATGTTCATTGCAACATTGTTTACAATAGCCAAGATACTGAATCAACCTAAGTGCTCATTAACAGATGAATGGATAAGGAAACAGTGATGTATATTTATAATGGAATTTTATTCAGACCTAAAAAAATTTTAAAATTCTGTCATTTGTGACAGCATGGATTAACCTAGAGGACATTATGCTAAGTGAAATAAGCCAGACCCAAAAAGACAAGCAGCATGATCTCACTTATATGTGGAATCTAAAAACAGTGGAACCCATAGAGCAGAGAGGGAAATGAAGAGATGTTGGTCAAAGTGTACGAAGTTTTATTTATAAAGGATGAATAAGTTCTGGAGACATAATGTACAGCATGGTGACTATAATTAATAACATCAAATTATAGACTTCAAATTTTCTAAGAGAGTAGATCATAAATGTTCTAACCACACTACCAAAGGTAGCTCCGTGAGGTGATGGTTATGTCAATTAACTTGATAGTGGTAATCATTTTACAATGTGTACATATATCAAAACTTCACATTGTACACATTAGATATATACAGTTTACTTTTGTTGATCATACTTCAGTAAAGATGAGAGGGGAATAAGTAGTTGTGTTAAATGTAGCTCCTTGCACTTTGGGAGCTTCTCACACTTGAGGTCAGGAGTTTGAGACCAGCTTGGGAAACATGGTAAAACCCCATATCTACTAAAAATACAAAAATTAGCCGGGCATGGTGGCATGTGCCTGTAATCCCAGCTACTGGAAAGGCTAAGGCAGGAATAACGCTTGAACCCGGGAGGTAGAGGTTGCACTCAGCTGTGATCATGTCACTGCCCTCCAGCCTGGGCAACAGAGTGAGACTCAGTCTCAAAAAAAAAAAAAAAAAAAAAAAAAAAGTAGCTTCCCTTTCACTTTCCCTTCAACCTGCTTTAGATACAGGGTGGCAAATGTTCTCATATGAATTATCAATTTGCCACAGACCTTGCTGGACTGAACAAAGGAGGACAAATGTGGGAATAAAAACAAAGACAAAAGAGTATATTTGGAAGAAGGGGTCAGGAAGCTCTGTGTTTCTAGTGAACAAGAGCCCTGAGCTTTGATAGCCCTTCATATTTATTGAGTAAAGGAGATAGGGAGAAAGGGGTGGTTGTGGTCAGCTGCTTGACTCAGTGCAGGCCTGCACGATTGCATTCTTTGAACAGTCGTCTCCAGGTATTCCAGTAGATAACCTCAAGGAGCATGATGCCAGGGAGTGACTGCCCTCAGCAAACCTTCTGGCGGCAGGTGCAGTCATGGGTTTGCCCACATTCTGCATTCATGATAAACAGTTTGCTGTTTGATCATATAGCCTCCAGTGGAATGCTGAGTTGGTCATGTCCCACAGGCCTTCAGCTCCCTACATCAATTCATTTGTTTTGTGTAGTTATAAAGCCTTATTGTGTCCAACTGAGTCCTTTACATGCATACTACTGCTATATTTGCCCAAAATTATACTGTGAATGTTTCAGTTTTAGTTCTCTGGGAAACATATACTGAGGAAGTTTATTGAAAAGGGCTCTTGGGCTCAACAGCTGAGGAAGAGGAAGGAATTAGAACTGGACAAAGCGGGTAGATGAACTGCAGTGTAGTCACACAGAGGCTCCAGATGATCCTACTGGGAGCTCCAGGGCTGGGATAGTCCTTCAGCTTAACCTCAAGTTGAGGCAAGCAATCAAGCCTTTATATTCTGTCTTGGGCCAGTCATTAGACTCCGGCTAACTGATAAGCAGATGAGGTATAACTTTAGGCCAGGCTATTCTCTTCAACGTCCTGGAGAGGGACTCAGTTGAGAACATTGAACCACCAACCTCTCAGCAACTGAGGGAATGAGTGCTGTGTGCTGGTTTAGGACAGAGGTAATATTCAAATATTTAATATTCAGTAATAACACATCAAATGAGGTCCCTGATAAATGGACCCCAGATGTTGGGAGCTTTTTGGACACCAGTCCTCACTTAAGGCATTCCCTTTCCTGGAAAGGTGACATAGGCACTGCCCACTGAGCCCTGGGGACTTATTAGTTCATTTTCAAAAAACAGATTACAAAACTTGACAGAAGTTTGATAAGCTAAATGACCACAAAGAAGATATTTTCAGTCCAATCAAAATAAAAGTATAAACAGAGAAAACACTTTGGTTCTGCATGACATTCTTCTAAAACAACCAACTCTGAACGCCATTCACTTAGAAGAGTAAATATAAAAAGTCATTATCTAAATGAAAGCAGATATGTGCTATTTTACAATGACACTCTCCATTTTTCATAGGGTATTAGTTACCCTTGCAAAGCAAGAAATCAAACATTTGATCCATGGGGAAATTTACAGACTGTGACTTTTTTACCCTGAGTTTCAGGTCTAGCTGAAACAGTGAAGAGGTATTTTGAACCAACTACTGTTTGTTTCCTTTGAGTTCTCCAATGGTGAAGGGTTTTGTTCTCTATGCTATTAAGAACCAGGTTAGCTGATAGACACTGCAGCTACAAGGACTAACAGGGCCCCTATTTTAAAGAATACTGTAAAATAAGAGGATGTGGATATTAAAGAGCCACTGGCTTTTATTATTTGTAATTTAGAAATTATAGTAGGTACATCTTTTGTGGAGAAATATCTATAGAGTAATATTTATCAAGTAATGAATATTAGAATAAAGATTTTTTAAATACCCTATTTACATTTTTCAATTTTCAGAACTAATGTATTACTTTTGGTCACACAATCTTGTTTTCACTTGATTTAGAAACATGTTCTAGAATATAATTTTCAAAATCTTAATATAAATCCTGAAAGTCCATTCACTTGTGGACTTCCACTAGTAGGGGCTATGGGAACATGGAGCAGATGCTCAGATGGACAGGCATGGGCAAACAGCAGTGACGGGAAAGCTATCCAGTGAGCAAAATTTAACTTGAAGACCAGTGTAATATGAAGGAGAACAGATGCTATATAGATCATCTTATTTTTAGTTTTGGTGCCTCCCAAAGAAGATGTGCCTTTGGGCACATCTTGAAGGAAAATATAATGGTGTAGAAGTAACAACGGATTCTACTCTTATCTAAAGAGCCATTTAAGGGCCAATATCACAGGACAACTGTAAAATGTATCGTATAAGAGTGACAATCTCTTAACACCCTTCCCTCATTTCCATCTCTGTTATGTTATCTTGGGTGTACAAATCCCAGAATAATAATGGGCCATCAACTGCCTCCTTCATTACTTTTGCAATGACTTCATTAATATATGCCACATGCCATAGTTTATGTGACTCATAAACTATTAGAAAACCAGAGCAGTCATAGAAAAAGCCCAGGTTTGTGGCTCTACCGTATATATATTTTATGTAATCTTGAACAAGTCACCTGATCTCTCTTCTGTCAAATGAAGATAACACCGTGGATCATGATAGTTGTGAACACCATGGATAATATTTGAAAAATGCTTGATACAGCTTTAGCTCTTAATCAAAGGCAATTATTGAGGAGTTATAGAAGAGTCCCAGAGTACGGGCTAGCCTCAAATATCTTGCTGATCCAATAATTGATGCTGACCCTGGGAGGTCATGTAGTACAGGGGAAGTGATGAAGTTGGATTTTATAAGAATGCTTTTGGCCAAGGCACTCCAACCAAGCAGAAAGCTTTCTGTTAAATATATCTGTTCCCTGCCTGATTATCTTCCTCCCTCTAAATGTTAGGCAACTTGGTTGCCCCTTCCTAAAGTCTCTACCCTATCTCTGTTTCCAGGGACAATTTTTTTTTCATTGTCAGTGCGAAGTAAAGAAGCTCCGGGTCCACACTGCAGCAAATTTGCCTCAAGAACAAATTATTTCTGATGTAGTCCTAAATTGGAGCCATAGTTTTAGAGACTGGGATCCCTCCTTTAACCCAAATGCTTACCAAATGGCCATTATTCCCCATCTTAATTAATGCTATAGGCCACCCAGTTTAAAGTAGCCATCCAGTCATTGTTGCATTATCCTCAGACACCAAACCCCTGACATTGACCCAAGTCCTAGGCAGAGACCCTGGCACATCAGCTATGAATGTGTGCCACTTACATCTCTCATCAGAAAAGAACTTGTTGCTCATCTGTAGAGCATGCAGAGTGCCTCCAACTGCAGTGTCTCCAGGATCTGGCCTCAGCTGGAGAGATTCAAACCACAATGTAGGCCTGGTGAAGTCCAGACAATCCAATAGGGATCTTCAGAGCAAAGATTGTTCATTACAGAAGACTTAGGCTGAGCAGAAGTGGTCAGGCCCTACAGCCCCATGGTGCTTAGTTATCAGAACAGCTTCTCAGGCAGAGTTTGACTTGGCATCTCAATGCCTGCTCTCCAGAGGACCCAACTGACATACTCACCCACTTACCATGTCTTCCCTCTAGCTGCTAGCCCTAGTTACTGCCTCTCTCTGGGCAGGGGCTGATGCTTATTGGTTCAGGCTAGTGGAAAGCAACCATACTATAGCATTTTCTGGGTACATATCAGCTACACATAAAGTAGAAGCACTTTCTCATCCTAAAAGTCTGAACCCCAAAGATGCCTTTCTGGGGTCTCTACACACTCTTCTTTTTTCAGAGGAAGACTTTTTCATAATAGCATCAACAAAAATAACATTTACCTGTATGCAGGACATTATAACTTTCAACATAATTTCATAAGCAATAGAATCACTATACTTTCAGTCTAAGCAAATTCAATTATGCATATTGAGAAGAAAAAGTGAGCGAGAACAACTTAAACAACCTGGTGATTCTGCCTGCCATTCCACAAAATAAACCTTTCCTGTGAGTATCTAATGCAGTCAAGCCTGAAAGAGTAACTACATGTTCCAGAAACCTTCAGAAAAACGCATGAATAATTTTAGGAGTTTTCTGACTAATGACAAAGAAGTTGAAGACTTTGCCTAGTTTTTCAGGTGAGTGAGTGGCGTTGAAGGAATAAACTGAAGAATTAATACAAACTCTGGGAGGGATCCAAGATGGCCAATTAAAAGCAGCTGTGGTCAGCAGCGCTCACAGAGAGGAGTGAAAACAGGTGAGTGAATTCAGCACCTTCAACTGAAACATCCACGTTCTCGCACTGGGACTGGCTAGGCAAACAGCTCCACCCATAGAGAACGAATAAAAGCATACAAGGGCAACAGCCCACCCAGGAGTGGCAAGGAGCCAAAGGAATTCCCACCCAGCCAAAGGAAGCAGTGAGTGATTATGCAACACTGCCCAGAAAACCACACTTCTCCCATGGATCTTTGGAACCCACGGATGAGGAGATTCCCTGAGCCCACACCATCAGGGCCTTAGGTCCGATACACAGAGCTGTGTGGAGTCTTGGCAGAGCAGCCACTCAAGCGCACACAGAGACCCAAGAATTTTATATACTGCAGCCCCAGGGTCCCTGGCAAGGTAGGAAATTCGTCTGTACATATCCCTAGAAAGGGAGCTGAATCCAGGGAGCTAGGCAGAGAAGTTCTGTGGGCCTCACTTCTACACACTTCACAAGTTAAGACCCATTGGCTTGAAATCCCAGTCAGCCAACAGCAGTGGGTTGGAGTCTGCCTGAGACTGTCTGAGTTCGGCAAGGTAGGGAGATGGCCACCATCTCTCCGGTTTGTAGACTCAGTTGTTCCAGCCTGCCAGCCGTGGAGAAGACAGAAGATCCTGACAAGGAAAGGTCCCCCACAATTTCCAAATCGTGGCCAGACTGGTTCTTTAAGCAGTACCCTGATCCCTTTCTCCTCACTGGGAAGGACCTCCCTGCAGGGGCTTTGACCACTCCAGCCCAGGTTCTATGGACAGCTTTGATCTCTCCTGGGATGGACCTCCCAAAGTGAGGGGGAACTGCCATCTCTGCAGTTCAATCTACTCAGCTGCTCCAAACTGCTGACTTTGGAGAATATAGGTGGATGGATAAGGAAGGGTCCCCTCTAAATACAGCACACCTTCTCTACCAAAAAGCAGTCAGATTTCTTCTTTGGGTGCATCCCTGATCCCATTCCTCTAGACAGGGTGAGACCTTCCATGGGGGTCTCTAACCACCTCCTACACGTGTGTGCAGGCTCACAACAGGTCAGTAGCCCCCTGGGATGCAGCTTCCAGAGGAAGGAGCTGGCTGCCATTTTTTTCTGTTTTGCTGCCATTACTAGTGATACCTCCAGGTACCAGAGAAACTGAGGCAACTGGGGTCTGGAGCAGATCCCCAGCAGACGCCAGAAGCCCTATGGTAGAGTGGCCTGACTGTTAAAAGAAAAAAAAAAAAAAAGAAAACAACAACATCATCAACAAAAAAGACCCCAAAAAACCTCTTTAAAAGGTCAGCATCCTCAAAAATCAAAGGTAGATAAGCCCACAAAGATGAGAAAGAATTAATGTAAAAATGCTGAAAACTCAAAAAGCCACAGTCCCTCTTCTCCTCCAAATGACTGCAACACCTCTCCAGCAAGGACACAGGACTGGGCTGAGACTGAGATGGCTGAACTGACAGAAATAGGCTTCAGAAGGTGGGTAATAATGAACTTTGCTGAGCTAAAGGAGCGTGTTGTAACCCAATACAAAGAAGCTAAGAATCATGATAAAACAATACAGGAGCTGATAGCCAGAATAGCCAGTTTAGAAGGGAACATTATCAACCTCATAGAGATGAGAAACACAACATGAGAACTTCACAATGCAGTCACAAGTATCAATAGCAGAATAGACCAAGTGCAGGAAAGAATATCAGAGCTTGAAGACTGTCTTTCTAAAATAAGACAGGCAGACAACAATAGACAAAAAAGAATGAAAAAAACCTCCAAGAAATATGGGATTACATAAAGAGACTGAACCTACCACTGATTATGGTACATGAAAGAGACAGGGAGAATGGAACCAAGCTGGAAAACATGCCTCAGGATATCATCCAGAAAACCTTCCACAACCTGGCAAGACAGGTCAACATTCAAATTCAGGAAATGCAGAGAACCCTAGTAAGATACTTCACAAGAAGACCAACCAGAAGACATATAATCATCAGATTCTCCACGGTCGAAATAAAAGAAAAAATGTTAAGGGCAGCCAGAGAGAAAAGCCAGGTCACCTACAAAGGAAATTCCATCAGACTAACAGTGGAACTCTCAGTGAAAACCCTACAAGCCAGAAGAGTTTGGGGGCCAATATTCAACATTCTCAAAGAAAAGAATTTACAACCCAGAATTTCATATCTAGCCAAACCAAACTTTTCATAAGTGAAGGAGATATAAGATCCTTTTCAGACAAGCAAATTCTTAGGGAATTCATCACCATCAGGCCCCCCTTGCAAGAACTCCTGAAGGAGACACTGAATATGGAAAGGAAAAGCCATTACTAGCCACTACAAAAACACACACTGAAGTACACAGACCAGTGACACTACGAAGCTACCATATAATCAAGTCTGCAAAATAACCAGCTAGCATCATGATGACAGGATCAAATTCACACGTGACAATACTAACATTAAATGTAAGTGGGCTAAATGCCCCAATTAAAAGACACAGAGTGGCACACTGGATAGAGTCAAGACCCGTCAGTATGCCATCTTTAAGAGTCCCATCTCATGTGCAAAGACACACATAGGCTTAAAATAAAGGGATGGAGGAAAAATTTACCAAGCAAATGGAAAAAAAAAATCAGGATTGCAGTCCTAGTTTCTGACAAAACAGACTTTAAACCAACAAAGGAAAAAAGACAAAGAAGGGTATTACCTAATATGGTAAAAGGTTCAATTCAAGAAGGAGAGCTAGTTATCCAAAATATACATGCATCAAACACAGGATCACCCAGATGCATAAATCAAATGCTTAGAGAACTACAAAAAGACTTAGACTCCCACACAATAATAATGGGAGACTTTAACTTCCCATTGACAATAGTAGACAGATCATAGAGGGAGAAAATTAACAAAGATATTCAGGACCTGAACTCAGCTCTGGATCAAGTGGACCTTGAGTAGATATCTACAGAACTCTCCGCCCAAATTCAACAGAATATACACTCCTCTTATCACCACACAACAATTCCTCTAAAACTGATCACATAATCAGAAGTAAAATACTCCTCAACAAATGCAGAAGAACTGAAATCATAACAAACAGTCTCTCAGGCCACAGCTCAATCAAATTAGAACTCAGGATTAAGAAATTCACTCAAAACCCCACAACTACGTGGAAATTGAACAACCTGCTCCTGAATGACTCTTGGGTCAACAATGAAATTAAGGGAGAAATCAAGAAGTTCTTTGAAACTAGTGAAAACAAAGAGACAACAACAATATACCAGAATCTCTGGAACACAGCTAAAGCAGCGTTAAGAGGGAAATTTAAAGGACTAAATGCCCACATCAAAAAGCTAGAAAAATCTCAAGTTAACAATCTAAATTTCCAACTAACAGAAATAGAGAACCAAGGGCAAACAAACCACAAAGCTAGAAGAAGACAAGAAATAACCACAGTCAGAGCTGAACTGAAGGAGACAGAGACACGAAAAACCCTTCAAAAAAATCAAGGAACCCAGGAGCTGGATTTTGGAAATATTAATAAAATAGATGACTAAGTAAACTAATAAAGAAGAAAGGAGAGAAGAATCAAATAAACACAATCAGAAATGATAAAGGAGATATCACCACTGACCCCACAGAAATACAAATAATCCCGAGATTACTAAACTCAAAAGACAACTAGAACAGAGTTTTTATAGCAGAAGAACCAGAACAATCTGTTTTAATCACTTCAGCAAAATGGATTAAAACAATAAGAGGACAAGGAGTTCTGCAATCAATCTTTCATTCAATCACCCTTTTAATAAATCTGCATTTTAAGAGCACATACAATGTTCAGAGCATGCAAACACTGTCTAGTGTTCACTTGGCCTTTTTGTCATTAGTTTTATCACCCATATCCCATTTTCAGAAAGCAATTCAATTCCATTTTGGTAAATTACCTCTCCTATCCAAAGCCTAAGCAGTACAGTAAGTCTCATATCATAACCCTTTCTCTGGAAAGAAAAGTTTTATATGCAAAGAGATACATATAAGAAAAATGGATTGCAGCCTAAACAAGGCAAAAGCTAAAACAAACAAACAAAGTCATCAATAGGAGAATGAATGAGTAGGTTATGGCATATCTATGTCCTAAAGTGGTATGCAGCCTTTGAAAAGAATCAGTTCAATCCATACCAACTAATTTGAAAGAATTCCCACAACATATTGTTGACTTATGAAAGCAATGTACAGAGATGTATGTATAATGAATTCTACTTTTGTAAACAATGAGTTTTTAAATGCCCTAAAATGTGTATTTCTATGTAATTATATACATTGAGAAAGATATGGAGATGTGCACACCTGGAAGGTAATAATGATAGGGCAAGGAGGACCTAAAAACAAAGATCTCAGATGTCATGCAAAAAAAAAAAAAAAAGGTGTTATTTAATATACTATTTAAGTAAAATTTACGGCATGAGGTATGTAGTCATAAAATATTAATGATAGTTACCTCAGGTGGTAGAAATTTAAATGGCTTTCATTTCTTTCCTTACATATTACATATTTTTAAGTTTTTGAAATATTTTTAAAGTTTTAATATTACAAAATTGTTTTAAAGGTTTTTACACTAAAGAGTCAGCAGGCCACAAATAATGCTTGCCTCGCTTAGATTAAGGTCATAAGAAAAAAGTCCTAAATATGTGAATGCTTTCCATATTTCCCTCCCATAAGAAGATGTGGGCTGATGATACTAATGCTGATGCTGCTTTATTTCTTTGTTTATTTTTGATACAGAGTCTTGCTTTGTTTCCCAGGCTGGAGTGCAGTGGCTTGATCATAGCTCACTGCAACCTCGAACTACTGGACTCAAGGGATCCTCCTGTCTCAGATTCCTGAATAGCTGGGACTACAGATGCATCACCACACCCAGCTAATTTTTTTAAATTTTTTTTTAGAGATGGGGGTCTCGCTTTGTTGCTCAGGCTGGTCTTGAACTCCTGGCATCAAGTAATCCTCCCATCTCGGCCCTCACTCACTGCTGTGCCCAGCCTGACACTGCTTTTGATGTTGGATTTATGACTGCAATATTACACTACCTTCCACATACTCTATTCAAGCTTCACTGCATCCTTTGTTTGGACTTGATTTCACTATAGAAACCAACATATTCGTTAGATTTTATATGACTATTATTCACAAATATGAGAAAGTATCATGCATAGGGTCACTGTTTCCCCAGACTTTGCAGCCCCAAAGCAATAATTCTAGCAAGAACAGGCAGGATATCTAACTCCCCCAGCCTCTGCCCAGAACATAATAGGACAATGTGCAAGGGAGAAAACCAACCTAATGATTTCTCTTTTATTGTTGTATAGCTCCTATAGTCCTCATCTATATGTGCCCTCTCCAGCAGGACCTGATAAACTTAGCAGAGTGAGATAGCAGCAAACTTCCATTTATTTTTGTTCTAGCAGAAAGGGTTAAACATAATAGTAACAAATCTTTTTGTAAATGTTCAGAAGGAATTTTAGCTTTTCATAAACATTATATAGGGTAGAGTCAAGAGTTTTAAAATTCACTCAGACCCTTTATACACAGCAAGTCAAATCAATGCCCAGTGAGCAAGCTGCAGGTGATAGGTTTCCAGGGACTTGCAATGACTGGTGAATCCCCAGCAGGGGAACTAGAAATAGGAGTTTATCAGTCAGACACAATTAACCTCCTCCAGCCACTGCCAAGTGCAGACAGTCTAGAAGTCATAGGCCAAATGACCCTCTAAGGTGGTCCAACCCATAGTAAGTAATAAATTACATTATTGATGCTGCTTTATAGTTTTCAGGTCACCGTTGCATACCTTAGCCTCTGACTTTAACACATTTGTTGAGTATTTAACTGTGCTCTATTTTTTTATCTTCACAACAATCCTGTTTCACAGATGAGGAAACAGAGGCAGATTTAAAAACTTACCTAAGTAAAACAGCTAATATAATAAATCAGAATTTGTTGTCTGTGTCACCTTTGCAGAAGATCCAGAATGCAAGTTCGATGAACATTTTTGTTATATTCGGCTTGTATCTCCAGTGTCTAGGACAGTCACTAGCACATGAAATGAATTCAGTAAATATATTTCGGGTACATAAGTGACTGCATCTACTAGATAATTCTCTTTCAAATTCTATTCATAAATTGAAAAAAGCTTATCATTATGTCTAGAGCCTGCAAGGGAAAAAAAAATGCAACATTGCTTAAACTAATTGTTTTTTATTCTAAGTGCTTTAAGTGCAAACATTTCCCACAGGTAAAAAGACAGCATTGTAAAAACTATGTATGTAGTTACACATTCATTTCAAAGAGATCTTTTATCTGTTCTTCTTGCTCACATATCTTTGTAATAATTCTCATAATGGAAAACCACAGAAGTCCCATGGCAACAGGGCCTATGCTTTGTCAAGATGAGACACGCAGGTTTCATCATTTTGTGATTTGATTTACTCAGGAAGCAAGGAAGAGGAACTGAAGGAAGAGGTAAAAAATAAAACAAAGGAAAACAAGGACAATCATTATCTCAGTGAATCATCAATATTTTCTAGGTGGATGCATCCATGGAGTTAATAAGTTGGTAGGCAGTCTAATATATCTCCTATTCTCCCACTGCCTACCGTGGTTAATTTACTGTCCTCCTTAGTATTTCCACAAACACACCTAGATACCGCCTTCATCCCTGACAACTTCCAATGCCACCCACAAACAGTGCCAGGATTTACTCTATTTAACACATGAATGAACACCCACAGTGTCCTATGACTTCTCTCTCTGAGCTCCCCTTACTCCCTTCCGGTCTCTGATCACTCCTCCATTCCCCCTAAATGCCTCCATCCTCTAAGTTTCCATCTCAGTTCTCTGCATCTGGGCACTCAGCACCTGCCCAGTGATATTATGCCTTGTCACAGCATCCGTACTCTCTCATTGCAAATCTTGATCTCCAGGACTAGCTCTATTAAGGGTCATAACATCTTCCAAAAGGGACGGTAGATCAGAGCTCAAATGCCACAGAAAGGGGGACAGGGGGAAGAACTGAGATAAGGCCACTTGCTGTGGGATTTAGGAGGTCATAGGTGATGTGCAGAAGAGCAGGTTTATGAAATGTCGCGATAAGCCATATTAGGAAGCCATGTATTGTCTATCCAGCTGAAAAAGAAAATAAAAACTGGTCTACCCTCTAATTGTTCCCCATTTTGACATTACCCTCCTTAGCCAACATTTCTTCTTCAACTACTCATCAACACAGGATCTCAGTCAATCTCATACTTTGTTTCTTACCTTCCCTACTACTGCTAATTACATTTCATCCGTTCCCAGAGGCTTAGCTCACATTTCACTATCTCTGCTGGAATCCTTTGGATCCCTCTGAATTACTGAATTCAGTGGATCATACTGAACTACTCCTCCTTAGTATATCCTAGGCTATTTCCCTTTTGTGGTGAACTGAACCTAATTCAATTTGAACATACACTATTCTTAAAATAGGTAATTTTTATAGGTAACCCTAATCTCTAAAACTGTGATGTGTATGAGGGTTACCTTCTCCCCTACAATCTCTCTACTGGACTATAATAAAAGCAAGTCTCTGACCAAAATCTGTTATAGGCTTTTTTTTTTTTTTTTTTTTTTTTTGAGATGGAGTCTCCCTCTGCCTCCCAGGCTGGAGTGAGGTGATGAAATCTCGGCTAACTGCAACCTCCACCTCCCAGGCTCAAGCAATTCTCATGCCTCAGCCTCCCGAGTAGCTGGGACTAGAGGAGTGCACTACCATGCCCAGCTGATTTTTGCGTTTTCAGTAGAGAGGTATTTTAGTTGTCCAGGCTGGTCTTGAGCTCCTGAGCACAGGTGATCCACCTGCTGAGGCCTCCAAAAGTGCTACAATTACAGGCGTGAGCCACTGCACCAGCCACGGATATGCTTACTAAACAAGTATTTATTAGTAAGCAGGCACACAAGTGTTCACACAGTCTGCTTGCAAACTCCATGAACTCCCATCTTCTGTGCTTTTAGTGTTCTGATTACCACCATACATAAAATGTTTAATTGAGAAAAAATGAGAGTATTCTAGAGGATAGATTCTGTTTCCTTCAGTTCACACCAGGAACCAGGATCTTCTGACCCAATTGCTGGACCCAGGGGAGGATTAAATCTTGGATGCCATCCCTACTGGCCTCATCAGATTCTTAAATTTTGTTGATGTAAAGGTAGAAGAGTGAGGAGTATTGCAGTTATGTTAACCAATTCATACATTTGAATACCTTGAATTTCACCAGTAAGAACTCATTTCTTATATTTGTATTTGGTATGTTTTTAAGCAAAGTATCACATGTAAATTGACACTGTTTGCTTAACAAACACTTGTATAACATCTATTATGTTGCAGATACTAATCTAAACACTGTGCACATATTAATACATTTAAACCTCATAGCAGCCTATAAAGTATGCACTAATATTATCCCCACTCTACAGATTCAGGAACTGGCATGCAGGTAAGTTAAGTTACTGAGATGTTTTAACTAGTAAATAGCTGAGCCAGAATTTGAACTGAGGCAGTCTGATTCCAGGGTTCATGATCTTCACAAGTTCCCTGATCACAGAAGTGTCTGTAAAAGTTGCCTCTACAATATAGGCTTCCTTATTAGAATGCTAGCTGGCCCAATTGGAAAACTAGGACTATCTGGATTGTGGCTTAACCTGACTAATAAAGATAGCCATAATTTCTCGCTCTTTATATTAAAGTATTTAAAGTGAATAACCAACACAACACTAATTAGCTCTGTCCTTTGTTAGTATTTCAGCAGAGAAGGCTAGGTTTTACAATAGCATACTCACTAACTATTTAGACCTGTAGATCTTTAATTTTAACTTTTTTAATTTTTATTTTTCTCAGAACAGATTCTTGCTCTGTTGCCAAGGCTAGAGTGCAGTAGCGTGATCATAGCTCACTGTGGCCTCAAAGTCTTGGGCTCATGTGATCCTCCCACCTCAGTCTCCGGAGTAGCTGGGACCACAGGCCTGCACCACTGCACTCAACTAGGCTTGCAGATCTTGAGTCTTGAGCCCTTCTGAACTTTTCAATTTCCCATTTACATCACCACTGTCAGATGATGATGTAGCTTTTGCTTAAGAGTACCCATTTGAGGGTACTCACTCTCTTGGGGCCACCATCGTGTTGGTCCTCATTTCTGACTATTGGAAAGTTCCTTCTTGTATGAAGCAAGAATTTTTTTTTTATAAGCATCCACTGAATTGATCATAGTTCCATATGACCAGTAAAGGGTCAAATTTATGGAAACAAGATATGCCTCACACAAGACAGTAACAAAGACATGGTGTTTCCCCAGTGTTGCATGCTGCCCTCATGAAGGGTGTGGAAAAGTTTATTGTGACAGGGATAAAGATTCAGCAAGCTCATGAATACAGGAGTCAGAGAAGGGAGGTCAGTAAGGACTGCTGTGCTCAGTGAGGGTTTTGGCAGAGGCATTGCCAGAATGACTAGGTTCATAGAACACAAACAAACGAAAAAAAAAATGGGTGAATGAATTAATGATGGTGGATATTAGGCTGCCTGATGTCTAGACATAGTTCCATTTATCAGAATTCCTGACTCCTGCTCTGATTGATGAAGATCTAGCTGTGGAAATGCTCTCCAAAGAGGGAAATTGCCAATTTCTCACAGTATGAGACAGAAACACAGATTTCGCAAGCCTTAAGTGATGGTTCCACACTTCTGAGTTTGCCTCCAATGAGCTGCTGATTTTGAATTGCAAGTTTCTGATTGCTAAGTGGTTTATACTGATCAAGGTTGCTGTGTATGCCCATGCAAGGTGTGGACAAGAACCTATAGATTTGTCTAAGTTAGAAAATCCAAGTCTTCACATTGACATTAAGAATAACAGAAAGAATATTACTAACAAGAATCTCGGGAAGTCCTTTGCAATTATAAACATTCAGTACTTTTAACCCAGATTCACACAGCATTCTTTGTATGAATAGAGATTCACAGAAGTTGTGACATTTCTAAAATCAAACATTTAGTGAATACCAAATCTGATATCAGAGTCCAGGTATTTCAGATGCTGGTTCAAACAGTAAACCTAGAACCAGAGTCAAAAAAAAAAAAAAAATGTTGCTCTCTATGCTTAATATCCGTGCATTTCACTGTGTGTAAATTGTTCCTCAATAAAAATACACTTTAGTAATATCCAAAAACAGATGGTTGAGCCTGTTATAAAGGCCAGTAGTAAATGGAAGAAGAATCTATGGAGCACCTGCACTCTGCTCGACCCTGGTGTCACTGTATTCTGTTCATCCTCTCACTGCCCTCTCTTAGAAGTCCAGATCTGCATTTTACAAATAAAGAATGTAAGTCTTAGAGAGATAACTTGCCTTCATGGGAGACCTGAGATACTAAACCAAATGTTGATAACTCCAAAATCAGTGCTTTTTCTACGTTATTAGTTTTTCCCAAAAATGTGCTATGGATACCCCTGGCAGTACATGTGATGATTTTTGGTGTAAAAAGATAGACATTCTCTGTGTTAGTTTAGTGTGAATTTGGTGGGAATAAAACAGTTTTTCAGGGCATGATACAAAATGTCTTTAAAATCAAATATATTGAAGTTTCTTAAATGTTCAATTTAAAGGAAAATGTAAAATATTACCAATAATAATACAATTGGTTTGCAGATATGTTTCTATATGTTGCCATGGCAAAAATTTAAAAGGCAGCATCAGAATGTCTGAAATTTGAGAAACCTGGAGCTGCGTCATGCTGCCTCCTCACAAAGCAATTGACAACTTGGTCAGTAGCTTAAATTGAGCCCCAAACTGTTATCCACAATACTTTCTATACCTGCAAAAAATAATAATTCCAGAGGAGTGACATCAACAAGATGGCAGAATAGAACATCTACAATCCTCATCTCCCATAGAAACATGGATTTGGCAACTATCCACAGACAAAAGTGCCTTTAAGGGAACTTCAGAATCCAGATAGGAAATTTCCACACACTAGTGAAGCCCAAAACTGAGAAAAGCCGCTTAGAAAAGACAGGCCTGTGTCTTGCTAGTAGGCTTACTGACCACAGAGCCAGCTGCAGAACAGGAAGCAGACCCATCCCCTGTAGTTGGGGCCCCAGCCCCACTGATCCACAGTCCTGCCACCAGCCCTGCCTGCCTGTGGAAGCAGCAGGAGCCATGCCCATTCACACTCCCAGTGGTAGACCCAACAACCACAGACTCAAATGCGGACCCAGAGCAGCCTTATGATCCAGTTCCAGTCCCTCTCAAACACAGTCTCAGAGGCGGTTTGTCTGAGATCTGGCAAGAGAAGGTCTTTTCCTGCTGAAATCAGTCTGTAAAGATTAAAAGAGGTGGCTGCTCCTTCAAATGCACCAGCACCAGTGCAAGTCCACAAGGATCAAGAAGAATCAGGTAAATATGACACCACCTAGGGAGACTAATGAATCTCTATTCAGCACTAAAGAAACAGAGATCTGTGAACTGTCTGACAAATAACTCAAAATAAACATCTTAAAGAAATTAAATAACTGCAAACCCATGAGCACATGAGCATTGTTAAACACCTGAAATAATAATGAATAGATGGATGGATGGTGCCAGAAATTGTCTTGGAAAGAAAGAGTAAGAAATAATAAAAGCACAACAGGTTGCAAAATGGTCGCTGAAACACCAAAGAGTGAAATTCTAGCTGCCAAGAGGGGGCAACAGAGAGTTGGTTTCAGGGCTCTGAAAGTCAGCAAGATAGCTCCTTAGTGCTTTCGAATTATAGCCTAGATTAGAAACTCTGCAGTGGACGATGCTTTTGGACCTAAAGGACCTAAGGAGATCACACTATTAGCCAAAAATGGGTGCAGAAGTGGAGGTATATAAGAGTTCTCTATCACCTACAGATTAAATTCAGGCCTTTTAGAAAGGCAGACAATGTCCTCAATAGCAAGACTCCACCCATGATTTAGTCATCAACTCCTACCTATTCCCACTGTGGTAATGAGGAATTTGCATGTCGTTCCTCACACACACGATGTCACGATGTCATGTCATCTGTCTGCAAATATGTCCCTGCTGATCTCTCACCTTACAATGATCTCTCTACCTTTGCTTAGCTGCCTAGCCTCCTCTTCCAAATTTTAACTCAGATATTATTTCCTCTCAGAAGTCTTGAAATCTTTCTGATCTCTTTTTGTTGGGGGAGGAGGGGTTAAGTGCCCACCTCTACACACCCACTTATCCTTGTGCTGAATATCAGTGCTGCCTGCTGTCCTATGACCCAGGCCAGGAAACCTCTGCCCTGGGCTCTGAACTATGTAGGGCCATGATCCTTCACTTCATGGAGAATTCTCAGGGCCAAGTAAAATGCCCCCCAGGGCCCTATCTATCCCTTTCAGATTATGCTCCAGGTTCCCTGGACCCAGAATTTTCTGTCCAAATAGCTCACAATTCACTTCCAAAGCCTCAGGGTATGCATGCCTAGGCTGCCAAGAGGAAATCATGATGAATAGATGGATGGATGGTGCCAGAAATTGTCTTGGAAAGAAAGAGAAGAGTAAGAAATATAAGAAAAGCACAACAGGTTACAAAATGGTCCCTGAAACACTAAAGAGTGTTTGTGTCCATGTGGATGCATTCTGAATATTCAGGCTGGAGTATCCACACGTGTGCTTGTGAGGCCCCTCACAGTGTGGAGGCAGCCAGAAAAGGAAAGAGAAGAAGTCAGGCTACAGGTCAGCAACTGGTTTCCCCTCACTGCTATGTTTCTGTGTAGAACTCCAAGGGGTTCCATAATTCTAAATTCACATTTGGCTGAACAAGTATCTTTATCAAGGCAGAGGGATACAACATATCTTATTTAGCAATGGTCTGCTGGCTTGATTTATCAATGCCAAATCTCTAGACATATGACAAAAATCTCATCTTTGCCCTAGGCCCTGCAAATGTTAGGAGCAGACCTGTCATACTAACATCTATTAGAGCACTGACCAACACTTACTGAAATGTTCTTGCTTACAAGAACCCTCATCTACTAGGACATGACCATCTAAAGGGCAAGGATCTTTTTTCTGTCCCCAGGGTCTAGCCCTGTACGTAATGAATAATAGATTCCTAACATCTACTAGCAAATATTTATTTAACTGGACAGAACTGAGACAATGAAGCCCAAGACCCAGTCAGAGCCACTGAGTCATCTTTAGGAGTGAGGAAAAAAATGAGATGGGGTAGGCAGAACTAAGGCTGGGTGCCCTTTGCCTTCTGCCTGGAGTTCCCTCCAGAATACTTGACTCCTGCTAAAAAGGGGGTAATAAGTACTGAAAAGAAATAAACTCTAAAGACTGACAGAAGAGAGAGATGGTTTTAATTTTCATTCATTACCTAAGCTTTTGGTACTAAAAAAGAGTAGTAAATGATAATAAAATCATCTTATAGTAAATGTACAAAATATACAATTTAAACTTCTTTGCCTAAGAAATTAACAAATGAAATACAAAGATAAGAATCTGGTAATCAGCTTTCTATATAGGCAGGCACTGTGAAGCTAAAGACAGCTCCATCTTCTAAACTCTTCTCTAAATACCTTTCGGCCAATATATAACCCTACCCCACACCAAGCTCCTCATGGCGAACATCACAGACTCACAAAGCAGAGGGAAACAGCAGGACACCAAAAAGACTTATAATAACATCCCATTCTATATTTAAGAGGATATCAGACTTCTTCCCTTGCCCCTGCTTCTCTCTCTAACTAAAATCATTTAACTGAAATTAATGTTTCCCAAGTATTTATAAAGCAGCTATAATGTTCAAGGCTCTAGTCTATACTCTTGAGAGACATGTTAAAAACTGACCCAATTCCTGCCTTCATGGAGTTTCCATTCTAATAGGTGAGTCTCAGCCTTGGCTACACAGAGGTAACAGGAAAAGTGCAAGAGAGCTAGGAGATTTTTGTGGGTAAAGTTCATGGAGTTTCCCGCTGATTGCTCCTACTTTCTCAATGAAGTATGAAGCAAAGGCATCACCTAAAAGCAAGTGGGTGTCCCATTTAACTAGGCTGGCAGTGAGGGACAGCACCTCTGCTTCAGCAAGGACTTTGATTCTGCATGAGAGAAGCCATTGGAAGACCAAGAGGAAATGAAGTAGGGAGCTAAGCTCTGGTATTCACTTTATGGTTAAAGGACAGAAAGGGAAAAGGTACTCTCAGGCCCAATTCTAGACTGTGCCTTCCAGCTGGGGTCACCAGAGTTAGCAAATAAAAATGTTTTAGCTAAGAACCTTACAGCCCAGCTCATCAGGATACAAAGGAAATATGAGTTCAGAACCCAGACTCCAGCTAGGTATGAAGAAATTATCTGGTTGGGATGCCATAATACTGGACTTCTCTCTTGGTGACCTGAATGACCTGAGCATGGTCAGTGGATACACAATAGTGAGGGATGCTTCCAATGCTGGCCCCCACCACTGCTTCAACATTAGTGACAGGGAGAAAACCAGGGTGTTGTCTCAAATTATTTTTACCCACAACCACAGTTCTCTAGCAGCCTTAGAGGTCCTTGGTAAGAAAGAGAAAACCAAGCTGCACCCACTGTAGTTTTTATTGTAATCAGAGCTTCTGAATCTATGTAGTAGCCCTGCCCTGTTTTCCTGAATCAGAGCTTCTTGTGGCTTTATTATACTGGTGGGTAAGCCAAAGTGGTGTGACACAGTGTTAGAGCATAGCGTTTGGAGTGAGACACTCCTAGATTTATTCACTCGGCAAATATGGTAGGCACATGCTTCACTCTTGTGAAGAGATAATATGTACATTATCTCTTAATCCTCTGTGGGCGAAAGATTGCCTAGGTGCTGAGGCAAAGAGACTGAAGGTACACACTGTTTCAGTATAATAAAGAAAATAGTTAGAATAAGAATAGTCATAATACAAATTAGATATAGAGATGATCATGGACAATTATCAATCATTGTTATAAACATTATTTAATCATTAGCTTTTAATATTACTCTTTGTTGCATTACTAATATAACCTAGAAATAACCAGCAGGTATAGGGTCAGGTACCGAAGGGACATTGTGAGAAGTGACCTAGAAGGCAAGAGTTCAGCCCTCTGTCACACCCGCATAAGGGCCGCTTGAGGGCTCCTTGGTCAAGCGGTAATGCTAGTGTCTGGGAAGACACCCATTCCTTAGCAGACTGCAAAAGGGAGTCTCCTTTCCTTGGAGGAGTCAGGGAACACTCTGCTCCACCAGCTTCTTGCGGAAGGCTGGATATTATCCAGGCCTGTCTGCAGTTATCTGGAGGCCTAAACCCCTCCTTGTGGTGCAGTGCTTCAATGGTCACGCTCCTTGTCCGCTTTCATGTTCCTCCCGTACCCCTGGTTCCTCTTTGAAGTTCATAGTAGATAGTGGTAGAAGAAATAGTGAAAGCCTTAAAGTCTTTGATCTTTCTTATAAGTGCATAGAAGGAAACACTGACGTATGCTGCCTTCTCTCTCTGCTTCAGCTACTTAAAAGGGAAGGGCCCCCGTCTCCGTGTCTTGATGGTAGTGGTCCCCTGGGCCCAGTTGCTTTCTCCTTATCTCTTTGCCTTATGTCTTTATTTATTACAATCTCTCGTCTCCGCACACGGGGAGAACACCCGCTAAGCCCCGTAGGGCTGGACCCTACAATCGTCTCTCTGCATTAAATATTATCCTTTCCATTTTACAGATAGGGAAATCAAATCTTAGGAAGTCTAAGAAACATGCCTAAGATCTCAGCTAGCACAGAGGCAGGAAGAAAACTCAGGTCTATATGACTCCAAGCCCTTGCTCCTAACTACACATTTTACTCTTTTGGGATTTGAACCCTAGCCCTACCATGTATCCATTGTGCAACTTTGGGTTAAATAACATCTCTGGGTCTCAGTTTCCTCTTTTATAAAATAGGAATAATATTACCCAACTATGTGAAGAGCCTGGCACGTGAGTAATTTAAAAGGGCCCCTAGCATGTGTATTATTGCTGACCATGCTATTTGTTTACATTCTATGCCGGCCCTGGCAATGCAAAAGGAGACCGGCAAGAAAGGTAGCTAGGTATTCAACCAGGAAAGATTTGATAAAGAAATGGTATCCAGTAATTGATATTTTAGTCATTCCTGACTTGTTGACCTAATCAGATTTTTTTCCTCAGCCTCTTTGCTCATAGGAAACAACACACTTGAGTAATTTTCACATATTGTGAGACCCACATTTGTGTCCATTATAAAACTTACCTTGATTTGATACAGAAGAACTAAACTTCATGGCAATAATTTTCAAGCAAATGGATTTCACTCATAAGAAAATAAAAGGACATATGTCCATTTTAGAACCAACTTTTAGTTACAGTGAGAGCCATTTGTGCCAAAAATGACTAGTACCATTAAAAAGCAATCCGCTCCTAGGTATATACCCAAAATAATTGAAAAAAATACATCAACACAAAAACTTGGACATAAGTATTTGTAGCAGTGTTATTATAATAGTCAAAAGGTAGAAGCAACACAAATGTCCACTAATGGATGAATGAATGGATAAACAAAATGTGACATATCCATACAGCAGAGTATTATTCAGCTATTAAAAGGAACGGAGTTCTGATACATGCTACAACACGGATGAACCTTGAGAACGCTAAGCCAGAAACAAAAGAGCATTATTACTTGATTCCAGTTATATGAAATGTTCAGAATAGGCAAATATATGAAGACAGAAAGTGGATTTGTGGTTACCAGGGGCTGGAGAGAGGAAGGAATTGGGAGTGACTGGTAATGAACGTGAGGTTTGTTTTTGTAGTGATGAAAGTGTTGTGAAATTAGATGATGATGATGAATGCATAACTCTGTGAATACTCTGAAAACCCTGAATTGCACACCTAAAAGCAGGAATTTTTACTGTAATACACTTATTACTTTTTTTGAGACAGGTTCTCACTCTGTTACCCAGACTGGAGTGCAGTGGCATGGTCACAGCTCACTGCAGCCTCAAATTCCCAGACTCAAGCAATTTTTCTGCTTCAGTCTCCCTAGTAGCACAGCCTACAGGCACACACCACCACACTTGGCTAATTTTTTTTTTAATTGTTTTAGAGATGGAGTTCCACTATGTTGCCCAGGTTGGTCTCCAGCTCCTGGGTTCAAGTGATCCCCTCCCCTCAGTCTCCCAAAGTGCTGGAATTATAGGCATGAGCCACAGCACCCAGACTAAACCTGTTACTTTGTAAAACATTATTGTCTATTGTACTTGCCCTCTTTAAGGATGGTATGCATTTGAAAATATTTAAATATAGAAATGATTTGGGATGGATAAAAAAGACTCAGAACATGAATCACTCACGTAAACTCCAACAAAATATTTCTAAGGCTATTAATAAATACAACTAGAGAATGATATGGAGATGTTAAGATTTCCGTTTTGTTTCATGCTCTCTTCTTAAATGGGACCAAAAGATGAATAATACTAAAGATTTCAGGGTCATATTGACATGAATTCAATTTTTTAAAAAATGCAAAACTCAATCTTGAGTCACTGAAGACAAAATAGCAGATTTGCCATAGAAAATGTTGCTTACAGGGCTAAAGAGCCCTAAGGCTCTTGAGCCACTTTCACCAGCAGTCAGGAATGAGGTGGAGAAGTTATCCACCACTCCAAGGGCTATGACTGTGGCTCCTGCTTCCCAGCAGAAGTAAACAGCACTGGGCACTTTAATAGAAAGCTTGTCCTTTCCAAAAGTTTGATCCACTTTCTCAAATCGAACTATCAAACTACTTTTTAAAAAACCCTCAATTTGAACTGAAATACCCAGTCTTCGGAGAATTTCCCATTTTCCTCAGTTCTGGCCAGAACAATGAAGGAGCCTGCAGAAACAGCAACCCATATCTGATCAAGTACATGAGGTGTCAATCCGTCTTTAGAGGCAAAAGGAATATATATCTTCTTCATGCTCTTTTCACTGTTACTGCTTGGAAAATCCCATTTCACTCTGAAATAACAAAATCCATAAGCTTTTGCTAAAACCATGGGGCCTTCATTTCTCTCCCTGATAGAGATAATTCTGTAAATGGCTTATACAACTGCCCACCTATGCCGAATTTTTACATTGGTTTTCATTTTAATAATATAATTAATGCCTTAAAAGTAAGTGTAAGTATTTTGCATACGATTTCCTAATTCGTGGGTATATACCCACTTTTTTTTGGTTACAAAATAACAGAAAACCCAGTGTAACTGATACCACTGTCCTGAGAGAAACCTACTGAGTTTTGTAGTCCTGTGTATGCATTGACTAGCTCTGTGACCTTAAGCAAGTTATTTACCCTCTCTAGGTCTCAGTTCATTTCAGCATAAAATAATGGGCATTAGCAAGATGCTGTCTAGGTCCCTTTGATGTTCTCGATACTATGATTTTAATTCTGTATTTTGTCTCTTTGTATGCACGTATTGGTTCAAGTCAAGTGGTCAGTTTGCTACAAAAAAAGATGTGCTTTTGTGCTCGTTCCAGGTGTTGGTGCTTTTGCTTGGCTCTGCCCCCTTCAGAGAGTGTTGCAATGATGGCAGTCACAAGAAGTAGCACATTGAAACGAAAAAGTTTTGCATGTCTACTCATTTGAAGAGCTTTCTCTTTCATTGATTACTTAGCAGCTTAGAGCCTTGTATGCAATTCAGAATGAAGGCCTCAGAATTGGCCTTTACAAGGAGCAAAAGAGGATGGATATGTGATGGGCTTCCAGCGAAGGAGGTGAGTAGAATTTCAATGGAGCAACTTGGAAAATTGTTATGAGTGAATCTGAAACCCTAGCAACCCATATCTGACATCTCAATTACTCTGAAATCACCCCTAAGTCTCTCTTTCCATGTGAATTTTTCTTTATTTTGTTTTGTTATTTATTTATTTATTTATTTTTGAGACAAGGCTTCACTCTGTCACCCAGGCTGGAGTTCAGTGACATGATCACAGGTCACTGCAGCCTCAAACTCCCAGGCTTTAAGCTATTCTTCCCCCTTAGCTTCTTGAGTAGCTGGGATGACAGGTACAAGCCACCATGCTCAACTAATTTTTTTTTATTTTGTATAGAGATGAGTTCTCTCTATGTTGCCAAGGCTGGTGTTGAACTCCTGGACTCAAGTGATCCTCCCACCTCAGCCACCCAAAGTGCTGGCTGTCACGCATCCAGGCTTAAGCCACCACACCCAGCCTCAGGACTTGGTGCCCTTTTAGGTGAATGAGAATTAAGCAGATTCTCCTGGAACACATCCACAAGCTGAAGGCAGAGAAGGCCTGCAAGAAGCCGTTGGCTGACCAGATAGGGCCTCAGGGTTAAGACCAAGGAAGTACAGGAGTGCCCTAAGGAGCCGCTTCAGGCCAAGAAGGAAGTAACCAAGGCTTTGTCCATGCAAGAGATCAAGACATAAAGGTCCCCACCTCTTACGTATGCATGGTGCTTGATATGGTTTGGCTCTGTCTCTACACCCAAATCTCGTTTCTAATCGTAATACCCATGTGGCAAGGGAGAGACCTGGTGGGAGGTGATTGGATCGTGCAGGTGGTTCCCCCATGCTGTTCTTGTGATAGTGAGGGAGTTATCATGGGACCTGATGATTCTCCCTCACAGTTTCCTCTGCACTGTCTGTCTTTCCTGCCACCTTGTGACAAAGGAACTTGCTTCTCCTTCACCTTCCACCATGATTGTAAGTTTTCTTAGGCCTCCTCAGCCATGCAGAACTGTGAATCAATTAAACCTCTTTTCTTTATGAATTATCCAGTCTCTGGTATTTCTTTATAGCAGTGTTAAAACAGACTAACACAGGTATGTACTGTTTGCCTTAAATTATGATCATCATTCATATTTTGTGCTCAAGGAAAGATGACAGCTAATTTGGGTTGTTTGTTTTTCTCCCCCTGTGCCTCTCAACTTCCTTATGGAAAAATCACTGCCATAAAAGAACTCAACATCACAAAGACAGGAATAATTGGAGTCCTGATTTTCTTTGGTATATCACCTGAATCCCAAATATGAGGTCATTTAATAGTATTACACATTTATAAAATCATGACATGTGGAGCAAAATATCACTTGCTAAAATTAAATAATTGCCAGTTCTTAAAATTGTTGATAGATGTCTAACCACTGAATTATATACCTTCTTTGATGTTGAGATGGTCTATTTGGTAAACATAACGCTGGTCTACATAATCTACAGCACAACTGAACATCAAAGGTTTATTTGATATTTGTGCTTCCTTCCACCTCCTTCAATAAACCAGAATATTCTTAATATTCAACCAATGCTTCCAATATTATTAGATTTCTTTAGGAGTTTTGATTTGATGATTTATAGCCCTCTGAAGAAACAGAAAGGTATATAATAATGGATCAGTAAATTACTGCTTTGCCAGAAAAAAATCCATGAGGTATTTTTCTACATTAATCACCTATTTTATAGATGAGTGATCCAGAGAATGATTAAGTTTAAATTTAATTATTAAAAATGTAGAAAGGGAAAATATGCATTTAAAATTTTTTTCTTTACACATTTTCTCTCATCATACTTTTAAAAGTATTTCTCATGTATGCTAAGGCTATGTAAAAGTAAAATTAGACTACATAATTTGGTTTACTATTACAATTCAATAATAGGGAAGCTCTTTATTTACATGATTTTATGCATTACCCCCAAACCAATACATTTTTTGTCTTATTAATATGCTGAGATTCAGTCAGTAAATATGTATTGAGAACCCACTTCACGCCCTTTTTAGGATGTGGTAGAGAACAACACAGAGAAAATCACAACTCTGATGAAGCCCACATTCTATTTGCAGAAGACAGAAAATAAAAAAGCAAATGAATGAAAAGAATAATTTCAAAGAGAGACAAACACTAAAGGGAAAATTGAGAGGGGTGATGAGAAGGGAAGTGACTGGCTGATCGCTATTACAGAGAGGGCAGCTGAGGAGAAAGTCAGTTTAAATGACAAGAAGAGTCAGCCAGCAAAGATCTGGGAGGAGGGCATTCCAGGCTAGGAGAAAAGCAAATGCAGCAGCCTTTGATCAAGAATAAGCTTGGAGGCCAATGTAGCTGGTGCAGACTGGGTGAGAGGGAGAATCATAAGGAGTGGAGTGTGAGGGGTGAGGAGTAATGAAGTTATGCACTGCCCCATGTTGGCCGTGGGAATAAATTTCCATTGTACAGCATTTTAATTATAACCAGAAATCACTAAAAGTTTTAAATAGAGTGTATATAATCTATATACTGTTTTAAAGGAGAACTTTGAATATTGTATGGAAAGAGAATAGAATGAAGGAAAAGCAGGAATAGAAGTAATTAGGAGGTTGTATTTCAGCAAGATGTGATGGTGACTTGGATATGGGTAGAAGCAATGGACATGGTGAGGAGTGATCAGATCTGGGAGATTTCTAATCTTGTGTAAGGGATAGATGTAAGGGGCCCTGGCCTAACAACTGGGTAAATGGTGATGTCATTCACTGAGAAGGAGAAGACTATGAAAGGAGCATATTTGGAGAGGGAGGAGATAAAGAATTCCACTTTTAGTGTTCTAAGTGTTAGTGAGCTGTTAAACAGGTAAAGATAAGGAGTAAACAGTTAGTCAAATGAGTATAGCACCCTGAAGCATATATGATTTGCAGTTCATTTCCAAAAATGTACACTACTTTCTACAGCTATTTGGCAAATACTCTGATTGTTTTCTGTTAATCTTCTCCCCAAACCCATTAATGGAATTTCTTTAGAAATGATGCACAATTGACGTTTCCCTTGTACTCACCTGCCCACATAGATGTCCTTGGATATGAGAAGAAGAATGCAAATTATGTTGGATGCCTGAAACTGAAGGGTCTCTTAATTTTCACTGGTGCATTAGTATTAGTACCTTCCTGAGTCTATTAATTTGCCTGAATTTACTGCTTCTTATTTTTTATAGTACTTCTCCTTTTTCCCAGAAAAGTGTAAAAAAAGTCTTAATATAACTTACATACTAAGAATCAGAATAAAGTTAGTCTTGTATCACCAACACTTACTATAGAACTTAGATTAGACAAGATAAAAGAAATGTTGGTTGAATTAATGCATCAATTACAATAACTATATTTAATGTGTATTTTTAATTTTTATTATCATCAAATTTAGTAATTTATCAAGAATATTAAGGCTTTCCAAATATTATGTGAAGCCAATCTACAACCAGCTACACAAATGAGGTTACATAATTTGGTCAATACAGACAGAGATGGTGAGTTAATTATCCCAAGGTCACTGGGTAAAATCCTACTTCCCATGACGTACATAGTCTATAGCTTAAGTGAATAAACACTGTTTTCCTCCACAAATGTAGTACAGTAGGCAGTTCAGTAGGGAAATTAAACCTAACTGAAAGGTCAAGGATGGAGAGAGAGACTTGGAGATGACTGGAGACTGATGGAACAACAGCTCTGGGCCTGTGTTGCACTTCCTTTATGATGCACTTGCCTGATGTTGTAGACAAACGTGATCAAATTTCACCCACTTCATAGTGATGAAAAGAAAAAGCAGTGCTAGTCAGTGCAACACTGGTGACCAACAGGATTCACGTAGAGTTTTTCCAAATAACAGAGCAAGTGAAAATTCATCTTCCCATCTCCATGCAATGAGTGAGAGAAAACATGAGAGAATAACAAAAGTTTCTATAAGGTTCATTTGTAAGGAGAGAACACAGATTATCCCTGGAGATCAATTGATGAGAAGAACGGCGGTGATTCACTTAGATGGAGGCATGAAATAGAAAGGTCAGGGCCAGTGTATTTTCTTGTCAAATGGAGGTTTTTCATTCTTTTGGGGTGTATTTTCAGTTTGGGTAAGTTGTATTTTTCCAACTTATAGCTCCAAAGTGATAAGGCAACAGCCTTTGAACTTATTGAAACAAACATTTCATTATTAAAGAAAGACTATTAGCCTCTTTAAGTAAAAGTTTTGCCTAAAGTAAGATCCATTTTATGACACCATATACTATAGAATAAGTGTGTGTGTGTGTACATACACACACACACACATATATATATATATATATATATTTTTTTTTTTTTTTTTTGAGACAGAGTCTCGCTCTGTCGCCCAGGCTGGAGTGCAGTGGCGTGATCTCAGCTCACTGCAAGCTCTGCCTCCCAGGTTCATGCCATTCTCCTGCCTCAGGCCTCACGTGTAGCTGGGACTACAGGCACCTGCCAGCACGCCCGGTTAATTTGTGTGTGTGTGTGTGTGTGTGTATTTTTAGTAGAGACAGAGTTTCACCATGTTAGCCAGGATGGTCTCAATCTCCTGACCTCGTGATCTGCCTGCCTTGGTCTCCCAAAGTGCTGGGATTACAGGCATGAGCCACCGCGCCTGGCCCAAAATAAGTATACTTTTACGGTAAGAGGAATGTAAGAAATCACTCATATTTTCCACATCCGTCTAACAAGATAATGGCTATCTGTTGCTTTGCTTTCTAAAGAACCAGTGTCAAGAACGTTCACATTCCTTTCAAGCTTTCCGATTAAGTTGCTCATTAAGACTAGCCTCAATTACATTTTATAGCCAAAACTGAAGTAAAAAATATAGTACTTAAAATGCTCTTTTCCCATATTTAATTAAAATGTAGATACTGGGACCGCAAACAAGGGGACTCTGAATCATTAAATCCAGGATGAGATCTAGGAAGGAATCTCATCTGCATTTTTAACAAGCTCTCCAGATAAAATTCCTTTTCAACTTTCTCAATGTGAAGATAAGGATGAAGACCTTTATGATTCACTTCCACTTAATGAATAGTAAATATATTTTCTCCTCCTTATGGTTTTCTTAATAACATTTCCCTTTCTCTAGCATACTTTACTGTAAGAATACAGTATATAATACATATAACATACAAAATATGTGTTAACCAACTGTTCATGTTATTGGTAAGACTTCCAGTCAACAGGAGGCTATGAATAGCTATATACTGGAGAGTCAAAAGTTATACGCAGATTTTTGGCTGTGTGAGAGTTGGTACTCCAAACTCCCACATTGTTCAAGGGTCAACTATGTTTTCAATCCTTTCTTTCATTTCTCTGAATATATTAATCATACTTTTATTCTAGGTTTAAGTGTACTTTTTGAAGGTTTTTTGTGAATCTGTTTTGCTACCTAATTTTTTTCCTGGATGTCACTAATGTTGCCATGTTTTGGGGGGAATTCTGTGTTTTGTTTTCTTTATTTCTTTAAGAGGATGACATGGGTTCATGCTTCTTGTAACTTTATCTATAGGATTTTTTTGCAGCCAGTACTATAGATAATTTCTTTATCTGTAGAATTTTTTTAGGGCCAGTATTTCAGAGAGGATTGGTGTTTTCTTCTCCTATGTACCTAGAGCCACGGCAACCTAGGACCATTTTAATATCTATCTTGAAGATTTTGTACTACCCAGATAGTATAAATTTGGATTGTAAATCCATGGAAAAGCCAATGTGTGTTTACAAAATCTCATGGAATATTGTTTTACTTCCATCCAGCACCCATGTTTGAGACATGCAAGTCTTTCCCAACTTAACATGGAGAGGGTTGAACATGTAAATTTATTTCTACTTCATCTTTGCACTTATGGGCTGCTTTTCAACATCCTGGCTTTATGTATGAAGTCTCTGTGATCAAAGAAAGAAAAAGACCAACACAGCTACCTACAAAATGAGTTCTGAGTTTATTATACCACGCAAGTAGACAATGACAAGAGAAAACCTTCAGCGAATGGCTCCATAAAAGATGAAAGTCTGAAGTTTATATATTCTAGAAGGTCAATTGTACTTATGCCAATTGTGGGTGAAGTTGTGTCCTAGATTAGGCAGGATGAGTCCATAAATTTTAGCCAGTTGATTTCTTGTGTGCATTCAGGAGTGAGTTTTTACTTTGGCTTATTGGGGTTGCTAATATTCCCAAGCATTTGTTAGCTTTGGCTGGTGGGTTGCTCTAAGTGTTATCAACATCAACTGCTTAAAACTATTGTGGTATACCTGATGTAAATGACGAGTTGATGGGTGCTGACGAGTTGATGGGTGCAGCACAGCAACATGGCACAAGTATACATATGTAACAAACCTGCACGTTATGCACATGTACTCTATAACTTAAAGTATAATAATAATAAAAAATAAATAAATAAAAACAAAGATATATATATATATAAAGATATATATATATATATATATATCAGCGTTCAGTTTTGATTTCTCCTGGGTAGGGGTTTTGCAAATAGAAACTTCTTCTTAAACATTGTACTCGATTCTCACTTTAAGCAAACGTTGAGTCCTTCAGGAAAAGTAAAACAAATTTTAAGTTAATGGGGTTTCAATGCTTACTTCTCTACACTCCTAACCAGCTAACCAGCTGGTTGATGTACTTGAAAAGATTACTTTAAATTATTTAATCCAGTATTTTAGTCATTGTCAGTGGAATAGACAATCGGGATGTCCTGTCTGATGAAATTGAAAGTCAAATAAATTGTAGGTTCCTTCTGCTTTGTAGTGGAATTCAAATGTGTACCTCACTGGGATAATTCCAGTCTGAATTTACCCAAATCAATCATCCTACATAAGTAGTGAGTGTTATTTGCCCAGTGGCAAACCAGTGGGCTTGAGTCCTTTAATTCCACAGTAAAAGACTCCTTTTATAAAACAAAATGGTTAACAGTTAAATTAACTTTGAAATACAGTAACTAATTAAGAAACATTTCAAGAGCAAGGGACTCTGTCTTATTCATCTCTTATATTCCCAGTCCTGAATGAAGAGATCAACAAATGAATGGATGATTTACACTGACATTAGATACCTATGTGTTAAGATATGAAAATCATTCTAAAAAATATAGAAACGAGAGAAAATATGATTTTTTGTGTGTTTTTGCCATTTAAACTACAGCATACATTGAGTGACTGAAGCTTGCTTAAAATGGAAATGTCTTCATCTGGCAGATACAGTAAACAAATTACTTAGAAAAGGTCTCATATGAATCACTTTTCATCAGTTTTCAGACTATTCACCTAAATTACTGCAGCAAAGTAAAGACCTGTAAATAGTATGGCCAAGCAGATACATACTGTTACTGGAACTGAACAACCTTCTATTTCTGGAATTGTTAAAACTTGATGGGGTATTACATTAAAACAAAGGCAAGATAAAGAATTCCATCATTGAAGAAAAAAATAAGAATTTATATAAAACTCAACATCAGAACTAGAAAAAGCCAGGCACATCACTTTCTTTAACGTGGCTTTTCAAAAAACTAGCGAAAGAAGGCAATAGTTACTACCCACAAGTTCACTGAAAACCTCTATGCCTGAAGTTCCTATAGTCTTGCCTGTTCATTTTCATTCAACAAATATTTATTTAGCACTTACTATTTGCCACACACCATAGAAGGCTTTGAGCATATCAGAAAACTCACAGACAAATAAGGCAAACAGATACATAAATATAATACAATGCAAAATAAATACATGCATTGTTCTTTCTCTCCATCACCTAAACTTTAATATTGTATTCAATTAAATACTAGTTAATTATGACCAATGTTCATAAACATAGATTTTATTGCCCAGCTGGCAACTAATGCTTCATTCAAAATTGTCTACTATGAAATTCAGAGTGAAAATTTGGACCTGGAGGGTTCCTGCCTTCACAGGATGTATTGGTCAATTTGAATGACTACAAGTTGCCTTTGGACACTTACAACATAAAAAGAACATTACACACTCCATTATGCTGCCAATCTGAGGCCTGAGGAGGAAAGAAAGAAGAGAAAAATAAGACTAGGCATTGTAAGTGAAATGAAAGCACAGAGTCCCATCTTCAGAAGCTAATGGTCCTCATCAAAGCAGAAAAATGCCAAATCAAATTTCAATGAGCTTGAAAATCCCTTGCCTCAAAAACACAACATTATTGAAAGAGTAAACAGTAAAAGTAAACAAAACTGGGGAGAGAAAGAGAATGAAGATAAATTTATGCATTTAGACCAAATGTAATTCAAATGTTACCTTGAGTCCTTTGCAGAATGATTGCTAATCCTTGGTACTGCAAAATAAATGCATTCATTAGAAGTAATGGAAGGATCAAGGAAACCAGACAAGTGATTGTTGGAATGTGGTTTAAATATCTCCAAGGGGAAGGAAGAAATCCCAGGTAGTCTTGCTTCCCCACCCTATCAAGCCCACTCTCTCCCTCATAATTTAAACAAGTCTTAAATTTACAGCACACACAAAGCCAGTGAGCACATGTGGATCAATACAGAAAAACAAAAACATGGTAATAGGAAGTTAAATGCAGGAACAAGATTTCCAGTCATAAAAATCAGGCAGAAAAATGGGGAAAAGGAGACAGTGCAACAATAGAGAGATGCCATCTGATATGGTTTGGCTGTGTCCCCACCCAAATTTTATCAATTTTATCTTGAATTCCCACATGTTCTGGGAGGGACCCAGTGGGAGGTAATTGAATTATGGGGGCAAGCCTTTTTCCTATGCTGTTCTCATGGTAGTGAGTAAGTCTCATGAGGTCTGATGGTTTCAAAAAGAGAAGTTCCCCTGCAAAAGTTCTCTTCTCTTGTCTGCTGCCACGTGAAACTTGCCTTTCACCTTCTGCCATGATTGTGAGTGGAACTGTAAGTCCAATAAAACTCTTTCTTTTGTAAATTGTCCAGTCTCAAGTATATCTTTATCAGCAGCATGAAAATGAACTAATACAGTAAACTGGTACCTGTAGAATGTGGGTGTTGTTGAAAAGATACTCAAAAATGTGAAAGTGACTTTGGAACTGGTTAACAGGCAGGTTGGAACAGTTTGGAGGGCTCAGAAGAAGAAAGAAAAATGTTGGAAAGTTTGGAACTTCCTAGAGACTTGTTGAGTAGCTTTGCCCAAAATGGGCAATGAAATCCAGGCTGAGGTGGTCTGAGATGGAGATGAAGAACTTGTTGGGAACTGGAGCAAAGATGACTCTTGTTATGTTTTAGCAAAGAGACTGGCAGCATTTTGCCCCTGCCCTAGAGATTTGTGGAACTTTGAACTTGAGAGAGATGATTTAGGGTATCTGGCAGAAGAAATTTCTGAACAGCAAAGCATTTAAGAGGTGACTTGGGTGCTGTTAAAGGCACTCAGTTTTATAAGGGAATCAAAGCATAAAAGTTTAGAAAACTTACAGCCTGACTATGTGATAGAAAAGAAAAACTCATTTTCTGAGGAGAAATTCAAGCTGGCTGCAGAAATTTGCATAAGTAATGAGGAGCCAAATAATGCTAATCCCTAAGACAATGGGGAAAATATCTTCAGGGAATGTCAGAGGTCTTCACAGCAGTGGACACCTAAGACAAAAAAGTGGTTTCATGGGCTGGGCCCAGGGTCCCCATGCTGTGTGCAGCCTAGGGACTTGGTGACCTGTGTCCCAGCCACTCCAGTTGTGGCTGAAAGGGGTCAACGTAGAGCTCAGGCCATGGCTTCAGAGGGTGCAAGACTCAAGCCTGGGCAGCTTGCATTTGGTGTTGAGCCTGCCTGTACACAAAAGTCAAGAATTGGGGTTTGGGAACCTCTGCCTAGATTTTAGAAAACGTATGGAAACACCTAAATGTATAGGCAGATGTTTGCTGCAGAGGCAAGACTTGTGTGGAGAACCTCTGCTAGGGCAATACAGAAGGGAAATGTGGGGTTGGAGACCCCATACAAAGTCCCTACTGGGGCACTGCTTAGTGGAGCTGTGAGAAGAGGACCACTGTCCTTCAGACCCCAGAATGGTACGTCCACTGACAGCTTACATCATGCACCTGGAAAAGCCACAGAGAAGCAAAGCCAATCCATGAAAGCAACAGGGAAGGAGGTCTGTACCCTGCAAAGCCACAGGGGCGGAGCTGTCCAAGACCACAGGAAACTACCTCTGGCATCAGCATGACCTGGATGTGAGACATGGAGTCAAAGGAGATCATTTTGGAGCTTTAAGATTTGACTGCCCTGCTGGATTTTGGACTTGCATGAGGCCTGTATCCCCTTTGTTTTGACCAATTTCTCCCATTAGGAACAGCTTTATTTACCCAATGTCTGTACCCCCATTTTATTTAGGAAGTAACTAACCTGTTTTTTATTTTACAGACTCATAAGTAGAAGAGGCTTGCCTTGTCTTGGATGAGACTTTGGAACTCTGGAGTTTTGAGTTAATGCTGAAATGAGTTAAGACTTTGGGGGACTGTTGGGAAGGCATAATTGGTTCTGAAATGTGAGTGCATGAGATTTAGGATAGGCCAGGGGCAGAATGATAAGGTTTGGATGTGTCCCTACCCAAATCTCATTTTGAATTCCCACATGTTGTCGGAGGGACCCAGTGGGAGGTAATTGAATCATGGCGGCAAGTCTTTCCCATGCTGTTCTCATGATAGTGAATAAGACTGATGAGACGTATGAGATATGATGGTTTCAAAAGAGGAGTTTCCCTGCAAAAGTTCTCTTCTTTTTTCTGCCACCATGTGAGACATGCCTTTCACCTTCCACCATGATTGTGAGCCTCCCAACCAGATGGAACTGTAAGTCCAATAAATCTCTTTCTTTTGTAAATTGCCCAGTCTCAAGTACGTCTTTATCAGCAGTGTGAAAATGGACTAATATACCATGGAAAGTCAGAAAAAAGTACAACAGAGTTGACAAACAAACCAAGGGCCCAGTGGAGAATGAATAAAATTTTTGTTGTTGCTGTTCACCCTTTTTTACTATAAATGTTTTCCCAAAACCATATAAAGTTTTTTCCAGCTTTATTGGGACATAATTCATATATTGTACAATTTACCCATTTAAAATTGCAATCCAGTAGCTTGTAGTACATTCACAGAACTGTTCAACCATCACCACGATCAACTTTAGAACATTTTTGTCATCCAATAAAGAATCTTCATAATCATTACTAGTTATTTCTCATTTTCTCTCTCTCACTCTCACTATTCTATCCCTCCATCTTCCAGCCCTAAGTAATCACTTGTATAGTTTGTTTCTATGTATTTGCCTATTCTGAACAATTTTTTAAAGTTTTTGATCCTAGAAACATTTCTAACCAAAAAATAGGAATGTACTTGCTAGCGCGCGCGCACACACACACACACACACACACACACTTTTTTGAGATAGGGTCTCATTCTGTCACCGAGGCTGGAGTATTGTGACATAATCTTGGCTCACTGCAACCTCTGCCTCCTAGGCTCAAGCAATTCTCTCATGTCAGCCTCTAAGGTAGCTGCAATTACAAGTGCACACCACCATGCACAGCTAATTTTTGTATTTTTTTGTAGAGACAAGGTTTCACCTTGTTGCCCAGGCTGCTCTTAAACTGCTGGGCTCAAGTGATCACCTGCCTAAGCTTCACCATCTTCTTAAATAGAGACTGGAATTTGCCTTTGGAGCATACTCTCCTTTTGTTTGGAGAAGCACTACAACAGTAGGCTCTTTTGGTTATGCAAAATAAAAATTAAGTAACCACCCAATTAAGTTCTGGGGGATAATTCATATGGCAGCACTTTCAGGTTGGATGTTGTTGTTAAGTGAACATCAAAGTTGATACACCCGAGTACCTATTTGCATATGCTAATTGACAGAGGGTCTATGAAACAGGAAGTTATGAGAAAGAGAAAGGCTAAAGGAGGGGATTTTAAACTTCATTTGGTTTTGTTTTTGCAGATATTTTTCTTGGTTATAGAATTCTAGGTTGACAGATGTTTTCTTTCAGTATTATAAAGATATTTCTTCAATGTCATTATATACATTAGGACAATTGAATTTTTCCAATGCTTGGTTCTTTTTCTTTTTTTTTTTTTTTTTATTCTTTTCTTCTCTGTGTACTTTTGAATAATCTCTCGTGCTGTGTTTTCTAGTTTACTAATCTTTTCACATGCCTAATGACACCATAGAATATTAGAACTGATTGAGGAACATCTACGAGACCAGATTGTAGGCTCATAAGAAGTCTATTTTCATACTCATGCCCCCAAGAAATTGATAAGATTGGCTATCTATCAGAGACATCTAAAAGCATTTGAATGTCTGCTTTGAAATTCTGATAACACTGAGAAAAAGTTAGATGTATCTCCATTTTTATGCTTTATAAAGAACCCTATACCAAAAGGGGTAACCTAATAAAACTCTGCTGCAACCTGGGTACTAGCCAATCACAGACCTGACATGTGATGATGGGAAAACTTACCTTCTTCCCTGTCTCCTTAAAGTTAATGGACTTGTCCAGTAAGAAAGGAAGGAAGAGAATGGCATTGGCAGTATTGGTAATAGGATTATGATATAAGATACAGGTCGTGATATTTTTAATTTTTAGCCAAAGAAGTTATGAGAGGCAGTACCAGCTTTTTGACATGTTTGCCCAAGTGGTGTATGGAGAGGATGGTCTCACCCTATAACTGTTCTACTGGTAGATTTGTGACAGTAAAAACCTTAAAAAACTGGGCCCCCTGAATAAGGACCTAGACTACAGTACCATTCAATGCCTCTAAATCCCCAAGGGGATTCCATGCTAGGAAGTTTTGGAGGATAAAACACAAAGTGATAACCCGGAAGAATTTCTTAAAAGCTATTTGTTCTACTTCTCCAATTGGTCCAGGGCTTAATGAAATGGCTATGGAGTTATCAGCTATCACTCTATATGACTGACTAGTGTAATCACAGAGGTAGGGTCCTCTACTTACAATGCCATTGTGGCCACCACTGATACCACCCATATTTTTACCAGGAATGCCTTTGGGTTTCTATGCTGCTTGTTACAAAGGTAGATTTCATGCCATAGCATTTCAATTTCAGATAATTGGGGAAAACACAATTATTTTCATTTCCAGCTTAGCTGGTGAGGAGCTGTATTCCAGTATGGCATCAAATTTAACTTCTCCACCGAAGAGCTAGAATACAGCCAACACAGTCCTGTGTACCTTATTTTAGGAAAGCTTCAGAGATGCTCTATATAATTATTAACTATTTACTTTCTTCCCATTCCACCTCTTGCAAAACATGCAGTGCTGCTCCATGAATATATATTTTAAGTTTTCATAAATACTCTTAAGGTACAGGTTGTATCCTGATTCTTACATAATTTTTCAAATAATTCTGTTATTACCATCAATTCATGTTGCTATATGAAAACCTAGCTTCAAACTGTAGCATAGTAGTTCCTAGTGGGAAGCTCCCAGCTTTTGATTACTCATCTACCCACTCCATTCCCTGAATGGATACTAGATTACCTTCAGCTCACTGTTACCATAAATGCTCCTATGGTGAACATCTGTAAACATGTTCCTTTGTGGATCTATGTGAGAATTTCTCTTTTGGGTTTCATCTTCTCTTAATCGCCCATTAACATTCTTTTTTTTTTTTCTCTCCTCAGTAATTTGGAAGTATTCCTTGTTTATTATAAATATTATTCCATCACTCATTTTAGATTTTGCAAGTAACTTCACCCAAGTTGTCATTTCTCTGTTACTCTGATCATGGTGTCAAGATTCAGAACCAAATGCAGGATGTAAGGAAAATCTAGGAAACCTTGCACAGCTTATCTGTAGGACTTCAAAGGAATTGTGATCATCTGTGCTAAACTCTTTCCCAGGAAGTCTAGTTCCATCAAAGTATTGGGTTGAATGACTTCAACTGGTTCTACAAATACAACCTGAAACGAACAAAGGAGACTTAACAATGTTCACAGAAATTTAAATGCCTGGGTTTCCCAAGGGTGCCTTCACTATAAATGTATCTTGGTTTCAGTGTCCTTTCAGAAGTCATCCAAATGTCACCCCTTGATAATATGCTTATTTAGGCATATCACCAAACTATGTATTATGAGTCATTAAACATCAGAAGGAGGCCAAAGTGAAGAAACAAGAAACCTAGAGAGACTTAGTACATTCATTAGGGTGGGTGTTCAGGGAATCATTAAAGTGAGTATCTAGGGAGAAAATACACAGCTGTTGCTTTCAAAACTGAAACAGAAATGCTTCAAGATATTTAAAAAATTTAAAAAATAAGTGACCTTCCTAATGGTAAATGAATCCTAAATCCTTTGAATATTTATTAGAGTGCAACTTAGGAGAAAATTTTCACATGGAAATGTTGAAAAATAGATTTGTGCCAGATATTTCTTTTGTTTTAAACTAAAGTAGTCCGTTTAAATCTCCTTTTCAAGTGGGCATATTCCTAATGCAAAGAAAACAACTGAATTGATCATGACCTTGGTCTTTGCCTGTATGTCTTTGATGAAATTAAATTTTAGTGATGTGGTCATTTCTCTTGTTTTGTTTTATTTCTCACCAAAAAATACATATCATTCTGAAAAGGTTAATGTTAGCTCATTTTTGTTTTAAATACAATTCTCTGCTAACATTTCCCTTTTCTGAAAGTTGCTAGGTCATATCTCTTATATTAATGCCACAGATACATGTGAGATCTATAATAGGAAGATCTACATGTAAAGATAGAGATGAAGATGGAGATGGAGATAGATATGTATCTAACTGCAAAGATTAAAAGCCATTTTGAAAATTTATATCTAATCTTTATATTAAGACTCAATCATGTGAAAACCTATTGATGCCATGAACAGACATTCTATCATTCTGTAAGATTGAAATCTAGCATTGTGAAACTAAATTGGTTAAATTTGGTTATCATAATAAATAGCTATCAGATAGCTATCAAAATTAGGCTATTACTGTTTTTTTTTTAAAAACCAGACAATTAAATGTGAAATTATTGATAGTTCATTGTTCCCCTATCATAACTTCTAAAGGTGCTGATTCACTGAAGTATTAAGACTATTCTTACAACGTGGGATTTATTTTAAGCATATCTTCAGACCAGAAGTTAGAGATACTAGTACATTTACTTCAATGACCAACCATTTTTCAAAGGACATTAGGATTAAAAAGCAGTAGTTAATATGCAAAACACTGGAAAATTTTTTTAATCATGGACTTAGAAAAATAGAATTTAAAATTATGAAAAAGTCTATTAATATCTACAACTTAATGCCTATTGATCCCCCTACAATGTGCTCTGCTATTAAGAAGTTTCACATACAATGTTTATGTTATCTCACATAATTTTTCACTCCTAATCCTCACAGAGACCTACATCTCATTTTCCCCCCATTTTTACAGAAATAGGTAATTCAAGATAGGCCTGATTGACCCCAAGCCACTGCTTGCTAATTTTCTCTTCAACAGTGGGTGTTACACTTGAAATAATAGAGTTGAAATCTTCAGAAGTTCTCTAGCTCTCTCTCTCTCTCTTTCTCTCTCTCTCTCTCACTGCTCTTTCTGCCATCACTCTCTTCTGCTCTCCTTCTCTTTCCAATAGACAGTAGATGTTACAGTCATTCTTTCTCTGACCTTTGAACAATAAAAAAGCAGATAAAGTTCTAAAAATCTGGACATAGAGGAACAAGTTATACTACTCATATTTTGAAACACATAAAGTGAAGCTCCAGATTTAAATACACAGTCTTCTAAATCCAGACTTAGTCAAAATTTATAAGCCTCAAATAAGATAAAACAAGAAATAATGGTAGTTAGTATGAAATATACCTACAAAATATTTTTTGACTCATAGCAACCCGTTATTTGCTTAGAAAAAGAAGCAAGGAATGATTCATCTCTTCGAATTTGAATGAGTTAGAAAAAAATTAAAGGATGATAAGTAGGATGAAATTTACCTTTCTGCAAATGTGAAAGCGGAGAGGCTCCAAATTCAGTAAGGAAGTATTCACTAGAAATTGTGCAGGCAATTCTGTCTCCTCAAGAATCTGTTTTTCTCTGTGAATCCTTTTCTCCCTCAAAATTTCAATCCCCTGTCCCCACCAATAATTCCTTCTTCCTGATAAATAAACATGCCCAAGTATTCTCTGCTGTAACAAACAAGAAAAAACAAACAAATCCTTGGCAGTCGTTTTTCCTCAAGGTGCTGCTCCCTATGTATCATTCTTCCATTGCCAAGCTTCTCAGAGCAAGGGCTTCACCCACAGATTCATTTCTCTGCAAATTCATCCTCATCCTCCTGGGAACTGACATATTATTCACCTCTCACCTGAATCTCTTTCCCTCCTCATCTCCTAAAGTGCTTTAATTGGTTAGACTTTTTTCTCATCTCTCTGTTTCTCCTCAATCTCTCTGGTTGGGTCCCCCTACTTTTCTAACTCCTTAAAAGTAGACATTCTTTAAGTTTGTGTCCTTCTCATTTTTTTCTCTCTGGAGATCCTGATCTGAATTCCCAGCTGACATCAAAAACATTGAACCAATATATTTCTCCCCCCCAAAAAATTTGTCCCTTTTCCCCCATGTGTTATCTGGTGACATTCCTATTTTATCAGGATTATGCCAACTGCTGTAATAAATGACCACTGAAAATCTTAGTGGCTTGACACAACGAAAGTTATTGCTTGCACATGTACAGTCCAAAATAATGGTCCTAATCCATGGACTGCTCTCTGCCAGTAGTGACTCAGAGACTCAAGTACCTTTTGTATTATGACTTTGCCATCTTTAACACTTGGCCTTTAAGGTAATTGCGTATGTCTTCATGGAACCATTAGAAGAAAAAGAGCACGGAAAATAAGACAAAATTTTAATTTTGATTTATTTTTGAATCTTTGGTCAATGCCGAAAATGATGCACAGCACTTCTGTTCATAGACCATTAACTAGAACTCATTCATACGACCACCTCTAAGGAAGGTGTGTGTTAGGTTCCAGCCCTAGCTGAGGCCTGACAGGAGTGGGTGGATGAGTGGTAAATAGCTGAAAGAACACTTAGGGGGCCGTAGGCAGGTGAAATATGTTTTTATTCAGCAGCTGTCTCTTCAGCAGCTCTCTCACATTATCCACCTTTATCTCAACTGTCTGTTCCAGCTCTGTGGCTCCTCTCAGCAGTTGGCTCTGCAGTCCCTGCTGCTCCCATGCACAGCTGCACAGCCAGCTCTCCCTTCAGGTTCCGTGGCTTCACTGTCTCTAGCCACAGCCCTGCTCAGCAGCTTAGCTCTTTCCCTCTGGGTGCGCTTGCTGGTTTCTGGCTCGTGCCCACCATGTCCATCTGCAGGATGAACAGCTCTGCCTCAAAGGGGTCAGCAGCTTCACACTCTCTCTCTGGGCACCAGCAGCACCTGTACAGCATCAGCAAGGCAATTATACGTTTTACAGACAATAGTGGCATAGAGCCAAGTATGAGCTTACACAAATAGGTTGTACAGCAAGTGGAGGTATGTGCCTGTGCTCCAATCCTGCTGAGTCACGCAGGCCTGGATGTCTGCCTCAGCCTAATTCTTCACCAAAGCACATCCTTGTACCTTACAGTTTGTTAGTTAGCTTGGGCTTCCATAACAAAATACTATAGTCTGGGTGGCTAAAACAACAGAAGTTTATTTACCAAGTTCTGGTGCCAGAAAGTCCAATGTCAAGGTGCCAGTAAATTTGGTTCCAGGTAAGGGCTCTTTTCTTGGCTTGAAGATGACCTCCTTTTCACTATGTCCTCACATGAGAAAGAGAAAAAGAGGAGCAAGATCTCTCTCTCTTCCTCTCCTTGCAAGACCACAGCCCTATCAGATTAGGGCCCCACTTTATATTCCCATTTAACATTAATTGTCTCTTGAAGAACCTATCTCCGGATGCAGTCACATTGGGGGTTTCAACTTCAATACAGGAATTTGGAGGGAATATAATTCAGTCCATAGCAGAAGGCCAGGAAATATAATCTATCTGTAGTCTCAGGAGAAAAAGAGGAAATGGGCGTAGTAAATGGCTACTCAGGCTCTAGCACAGCCCAACCTTCAGCTCATTAAATATCCATTCCACTCTCCTTTCCACACAAGAAATGCAGCCCCTCCTAGAGGGATAGAAGCCAAAGTCCCATCCAGTTACTACATCTAGCTCCAAGACCAGGGTCTTTTGGTGATGCATGTTCCCCTCCATCATGCATAGGGATGTCTTCTTATGGTCCAGTAACTTATAACCTAAAAATATAAGTTGTCTGTCCCCCTTAACACACAGTAACTACAATATAGATTTCCATTTGAAAAATGATAAATAGTCACTGGTCCATAACAATGTTGCAATTCTTCGAGACAGAAATTTTGAGGAAGTTCTATCCTGGAAGCTGGGGGATTTCCTTAATCAGGTACTGACTCTTCTCTCTGGAGGAAGTTCCCTTGCCTATTGTTCTCTATGTCCCTGGCTTGACCTTGTAAACCAAAAAGTATTCGAGACAGGTCTCAATCAATTGAGAGGTTTATTTAGCCAAGGTTAACAACATGCTTAGAAAAAAGGAACACAAAACCACAGGAACAATCTGTGTGGTCCATGTCTTTTTTGAAAGATTATTTTGAGAGCTTTAATATTTAAAGGGGAAAAGCAGGCTGAAGAAGAAAGAGGGAAGGTATGCTCACATTACTGAATTCACATGATGCAAGAGAACAGGAGCAAGTAGAACAATAGTACAATTATGTATTTGTCTTGCACTCAGTAAATCAGCACTTTACATAAGATAATGTGAACAGAAGTACTACCTATGGAGATTTTTTAACCTTTTATCTGTAGCTATCTGCTTAGGAATGAAAGGAAAGGCAGTTTCTTGCATAAGTCAGCTTTCACTTTAATTTTTTCCTTTTAGGAGCATGAATTGTGGTCCTAAGATTTTATTTTTCTTTCACAACATTTTGGATGATTCTCCTCTGTACATTGTCCTCAATGGCCATATCTGAAGCAGGTGTCCAGAAGTATGTCTTCTTTGGGGTCATATGGCTTTTGCGACTGCTTCCTACTCATTTAAGTTTGGGAGACTGAGAGTTGCTAAAAGGCTCCCGACATTTGCAATAACATTTCTTCCAATGCCTTCTGGACTACTTATTTCCAGTCATATCCATGTGCCAAAAACCACACTCGATGATCTTTCCTAGACAGAATTCTCAGAGTGTGTTGTATTTTCTTACTTTTTCTTGCCAACAAGACTCTCTCTTTTTCAATTTAATGTAGGCTAACATGAGGCTCGCTGCTCCTAATCTCATCTTTGCCACAGGGCTGAGTCTCAACAGACTCTTTCAGTATTATCTTTTACACTTTTCATTCTAGAGGTTGTTGGCCTCATCATCTTTATAATCCTGGAGTATGTGAGACATTTCAAGGAGTACTGGAACAGGCTTGATACTATGAGATCAGTGTCAGGGTGTCTTATTTCTTTGTGTAGTTTTTTTCCTAATACATACCTGCCTTAAGACATGCCTGGGCCGGGCGCGGTGGCTCAAGCCTGTAATCTCAGCACTTTGGGAGGCCGAGATGGGTGGATCACGAGGTCAGGAGATCGAGACCATCCTGGCTAACATGGCGAAACCCCATCTCTACTAAAAAAATACAAAAAACTAGCCGGGTGAGGTGGCGGCGCCTGTAGTCCCAGCTACTCGGGAGGCTGAGGCAGGAGAATGGCGTGAACCCGGGAGGCGGAGCTTGCTGTGAGCTGAGATCCGGCCACTGCACTCCAGCCTGGGTGACAGAGCGAGACTCCATCTCAAAAAAAAAAAAAAAAAAGAAAGAAAGAAAAGACATGCCTGAATTTCAGACCTAATTCTGATTTTTCTCTCCCATCACCATTCCTTTCTTCAGAATCTCTCTTCCACCTCCCAAAGAAGGGGAAACACACACACACACACACACACACACACACACACACACATGCACACACACACATTTCTCTACCCATCAGAATTTGTAATGGTACCCAGTCTTGGGGTGTGAAAAACCTGTGCATACCAAATAAAGGGACAGTTAGAAATATCAGCTCTCAGTTGAGAAAGTGAATGGCTCTACTGACTGCACTACAAATCTTTTTTGTTGTTGTATTTACATAACTATGTTTTTCACTTTCAATAGAATTAAAGGAGGACCAAATGTCAACTGACAGATCATAAAAATACATTTGTGATATTAGAGCAACAATCCAAAAGGATTTCAAAAAAAATGAGACACTATTGAAACAAAACTTATTTCATTCCCTTTTACTTATTTAGGTAAAAAAGTTTCTCAGCATCTAAATCTTGATGTGGAAGTCAGGGACCCCAAATGGAGGGACCAGCTGAAGCCATGGCAGAAGAATATAAATTGTGAAGATTTTGTGGACATTTATTGGTTCCCCAAGTTAATACTTTTATAATTTCTTATGCCTATCTTTACTGCAGTCTCTGAACATAAATTGTGAAGAGTTCATGGACATTTATCACTTCACCAAATAATACTCTTATAATTTCCTATGCCTGACTTTAATCTATTAATCCCATCATCTTCGTAAGCTAAGGATGTATGTCGCCTCAGGATCCTGTGATGATTGTGTTATCTGCACAAATTGTTTGTAGAGCATGTGTGTTTGAACAATATGAAATCTGGGCATCCAAAAGGAACAGGATGGCTGCAATTTTCAGGGAACAAGGGAGATATCCATTGGGCCTGACTGCCTGCGGGGCTGGACATAACAGAGTCCTATTTCTCTCCTTACAAAAACAAATAGGAGAGATATCACTGAATTCTTTTTCTCAGCAAGAACAGCCCAGAGAAAGAGTGCATTCCCAGGGGGAGGTCTCTAAAATGGCCACTCTGGGAGTGTCTGTTTTATACAGTTGTAGATAAGGGATGAAATAAGCCCTGTCTCCTGTAGCGCCCCCAGGCTTATTAGGATTAGGAAATTCCTGCCTAGTAAATTTTAATCAGACCAGTTGTCTGCTCTCAAACCCTGTCTCCTAATAAGATGTTATCAATGACAATGCGTGCCCAGTGGGACATGAAACTTCATCAGCAATTCTAATTTTGCCCTGGTCCTGTGATCTTGCTCTGCCCCCATTTGCCTTGTGATATTTTATTGCCCTTGAAGCATGTGATCTCTGTGACCCACACCCTTTTTGTACACCCCTCCCCTTTTGAAATCTATAATAAAAACTTGCTGGTTTTGCAGCTTAGGGGCACCATGGAACCTGCCAACATGTGATTTCACCCCCGGACACCCAGCTTTAAAATTTCTCTCTTTTGTACTCTTTCCCTTTATTTATCAGACTGGCTGACACTTAGGGAAAATAGAGAAGAACTTACATTGAAATATTGGGGGCTGGTTCCCCTGACAAAATCTGTAAGAGTGAATAATATAAATAGAATTGTTGACGAGCTCTGTCTCATTCTGGCAATAAGTAATACTCACACACAGATACATCAGTCAGCACCTCAGCTTGTTATCCTTGCTGACTCCCCTCATGATCACAGGATGGTTGATATTCCAGGAACCACATATGGATAACAGCCTCAAAACATAAAAGAGGCACTTCCTCAAATGAATCTTTTTCTCTGGGCTAGGAAACAATTTCCAGGAGTCCTACCCAGAAAGCCTCTCCTATGCATCCTCGGCCATAAGTAGGTTGTAGGACTATTCCCTAAACCAATCACAAGCCAACATTTCCTTATTCACCTCAGACTACCAACTATCTGAACAAACTCAGAGTTCTATTAGCAAAAACAAAGTGTGGGTAGGCAACTAACAATGTCTGCCCACTGAGACAACTAGGATGGGTTCTAAAGCTCCTCTTTCCCCCAGCCTCTCATATCCTCTTGGCACAGAGATTTGCTTTGCTCCTTAAGCACAAAATGGACTGTGTTATTTTCCTGCTCACAGAGAACTTTTAAAAGTTTTTTATTGCAAATTACTAGGAGTTGTGGAGAATAATTCTGAAAGATGTATGTGATTCTGTTCTTATTTTCAAGGAATGTAGGAGGCATTGGAAAATGTAGGAGTAGAAGAGAATGGGAAGGTATTTTGGAATCAGGCAAGGGTGGTTTTGCATGCAATGCTAATTCATTAACATAGAATGAGGTCTCCCACCATATGCAATATATTATAAAGTCTTTGAAAAAAGAATTGAATCACATTCATCTTTGAGAGTTATTATTCTCTGCAACTCCTACCACAACATTTATATGTAATTTAATACTCACTGAGCTTTATTGAGGGTTTGCCATTGACAAGAACTATTCTAAATGCTTCTCATATAACAAACAATTTAATCCTCGCTGCAAGAGAGGACTTTTCATCTTCAGTTTTCAAGCCATGAAACTGAGGTACATGAAGTTTAAGTAATAGTCACAGGTGTTATGAAATACAAGTGATTGAATTTGCTCTCTTCATCTTATAGTGCTGCCTCTAATTAGCACTCAGTAATTGGTTATCTGATACAACTTATGGAAAGCTCTCTGAATTAATTATTTCAGCTTGTTTCCCAGCAATCTAGTGTTGTTGATTACTAGTTATATGCCAGTGCTGAGTGCTTTCACATGCATTAACTTATGGAATACTAGTTTTCCCATTTTACCAATGTGGAAAGTTAAATCAGAGAAATTAAGTAATTTAGCTTACATCACCCTGCTGGTAAGTACAAACCAAAAATAAAATTTGAAGCTCACTCCTCCTCCAACCATTTGAATAGACTCCCTCTTCTGGGCCAGAGCACTCCAAAGTTAACCTGAAAGGCTAGTTCAGGCCATGACTGGAAAGGAGAGTGTTGGACATATTTCATTATGCCCTCCTCCCTTTTGGAATTCAGGAAAATCTGACCAGCAGTTAACATCAACACAGATCTTAAGTCTGGTAAGAAATATTTACAATCTGTTCTCTCTGAAGCCTGCCAGCTGGAAGCATCATCTGCATCACAAAAACTTGGTCTTCACAACCTCTTAAAACCCAGACATTCCTTTCTATTGATAATACCTCTTTCAACCAATTGCCATCAGAAAATTTTTAAATCTACTTATAACCTGAAAGCCCGTTTGCTTCAAATTGTCCCATTTTTCTGGACCAAACCAACATATATCTTAAATGTATTTGATTGATGTCTCATGTCTCCCTATAATGTATAAAAACAAAAACAAACAAACAAAAAGAGCTGCATGCCGACCACCTTGGGCACATGTTCTCAGAGTCTTCTAAGAGCTGTGTCCTGGACCACAGTCACTCATATTTGGCTCAGAATAAGTCTCTTCAAATATTTTACAGAGTTTGACTGTTTTTGTTGATATAAGAATTAGAGCTATGTCAAGCTACAAGTAAGAACAACATGATTATTTATAAAATCAGGTAAAAAAAATCAAATTAGCTTTTTCCGATAAAGTGGTTGAGCCCAGAGTAACTATGACATCTAGGAAAGCCTTCCCTTCATTTGTGTTTTTTAGAAATTCTATTACCTGAATCCTTTGTTTGACCTGGGTCTGTCTTACAGGAAGTTTTCTATGCATTATCAAGTTCTGCATGTCCCCATGAGTTGCTATGAGGTCTGTTACTATGAATTCTTGGGTCTACAAAATGTTTAGAAGAACAATTACAAAGTCGATTTCCTCTGCCAGTGAATGTACTTAAAATGCTAGTCCAAGGAAGCTAAGAATCACAATAAAACAATACAAAAGCTGACAGACAAAATAGCCAGGATAGAAAAGAACATAACCGACCTGATAGAGCTGAAAAACATACAACAATAATTTTATAATGCCAACATAAGTATTAATAGCAGAGTAGACCAAGCTGAGAAAAGAATCTCAGAGCTTTTTAACTAAAGCCCTTTAAAACTGGACTTTAATCAATCAACACTTGATACTGGATCTCTTCCCCTCCTCTTTCCTCCTGCGTCCTCTTATCGTGTGCCTAGGATTGTGTGAAGCATTAGGAAAATCCAAATAAATATTCAACAGGTTACCATCCTTTGAGGACTTTTAAATCCCATTGAGTAAATAATATTTCAACCATTAAACAATTACATACTTTATCACAGTAGTGTGTGGCATACGCTCTTATAATTATACACATAAGGTCCTAAGAAACCTTAAGATATCAAAACAGTGTGTAAAAACTATTAATTTAAAGAGAAGCAGGTTCAGCTAGACAACTTCAGACTCACTATGCAAAATCATTAACCCTGCAGGAATTTCACTAAAAAACATCATTTTTAAAGCAAAATATCCTGTAAGTACATGCTGTTATTGCAAGTTAAAAACAATAAGTTAGTGGATTAAAACTGATAAAAGAAGCTGTAAAGTCTCCCTCCTTTGATCTCTAATCCACATATTCAATAACTGTTTTTCCTTTCTCTGTCACCCATGACCTTTATTTTTGCAATTTTGCTTCCAGCAAAGTTCAAAAGTTAAATAAGAGAACAAAGGAATGCAATGATAAACAAAGCACCACAGAATGAAAAATCAGGAATGCTAGAGAGCAAAAAGCAACACTGCTCTCCCATTTGCAAAGGAAGAGTTCCCAGTTGTGACCAGCATTATAACCAGCTGGGATCCAGTTAATGCAAATCTTGTTAAGTTGTGTCTAAATCACATAATGAAAACTGTCAAGGAAATGTATACATAACCAAAAGCTTTTTCTTTTGTTTTTGTTTTTGAGATGGAGTCTTGCTCTGTCACCCAGGCTGGAGTGCAGTGGCGCAATCTCAGCTCACTGCAACCTCTGCCTCCCGGGTTTAAGTGATTCTTGTGTCTCAGCCTCCTGAGTCACTGGGAATACGGGGTGTGCCACCATGTCCAGCTAATTTTTGTATTTTTAGTACAGATGGAGTTTCACCATATTGACCAGCCCAGTCTTGAACTCCTGGCCTCAAGCGATCTGCCTGCCTTGACCTCCCAAAGTGCTGGGATCACAGGTGTGAACCACTCTGCCACCAAAAGTTTTTTCAATACACAAGTACCTTAAGAGTTCATAACAATAATAAAAAAATACTGGAAGAGTCAGCAAAAGTTTTATGAGGTGTGGAATTTTAAGCTGTGCAATGAAATGATATGTGAGATGTATGTAGATGAAATGAACAGTATCTCAGCAGGAAACAATACCTACGAGAGAGTTTAAAGAAGACAAATGAACTTGGAATGGGCGTGGTAGCAAACTGATTAAGCCAGCATGGTCATTTGCAATTATCAGAAGTTTAGAATAGGTAACAGTAGCCACCCATAGGTAACAGCTATCAGGTATAACAGCTCTGTGGAGCCTCCCCACCATCTCACTGCCAATTTCCAATGAAAATAACTCTTAAACTAAATGTTTTTACACCTATAAACATTTATTAGCAAGGAGACAAATAAACAAATAGAAATCTGTTTCATGAGGTCAAGTCCCAGCTCTTTGTCTTTTTAGTTGTCCTGACCATAACTGGCAAGAGAGGGTCAATAGAGACAAAAGTGATCATATTCCAGAGGCAGGGTCAACTGACCTTGTGTTCAGCATTAGGCAAAAAGACATTTCCGAACATGAGGCGGCCCATAGGCAACATTCTGGAATCAAGCCAAGGGCACCATTCCAAAGGGTACTTTGTTTATTTGGGCCTGCTAGATTCTTATGTGCTGTCCAGATTTCTGGCCAATCCACGTATCTTGAACACAATTCATTTCACTAATGAAAATTTAATTTCTAACATTCCTTTTGCTAATTAACAAAGCATCTAGTGTTGATTACAGCTGACGAGAGTTGAAGAGCTCATAGGAGCTCTCTCCTCTGAGAGAGCTTTGATTAGACGTCGCATCACCACCCCCAAACTGTGTATTCCCTCTTCAGGCAACTAAACACTGCCCAGGTGGATTAAAACTGATGAACACATCCCTATATCACACCATTTCTGATGAAAGATTTTAAAAAGTAAATCACCACTGACAAACAAGTGGGAACCAGCAATGAATCTTCTAGTGAACCAGTCTGAAGCAGAGTGAACGTTGGCAGATATGAGAAGGGGAAAGCTGCTACTAGATTATGAAAAGAGCTCACTGCAGGGAAGGAGATGAACAGGCATCAGGGAGCCGCCTTGCGGGGAATGGAGCAGCATTGTTATCACAGGGCAGCCTGCAGGAGCTCAGCTCTAGAGGAGGGCCGCTGGGTGTGAACATTAACTCTACCAGTTACTAGCTGTGTGGACTTGGGCAAATTACCTGTATGCCTTAGTATCTTAATTCACAAGATGGAGATAATTAAAACACCTCATTCATATATTGGGAAGAGTTAATTATAAAATAATATAAAGCTCTTATACCAGTATCAAAACTGATGATATAGCTGCAGATGGAATCTGAAGGCCTGAGAATCAGGAGAGCTGATGGTGTAAGTTCCGGTTCCAGTCTGAGTCAAAAACAGAATACTGATGTCTTAGCACAAAGACAGCCAGGCAAAGAGAGCAAATTCTCATTTACTCAGCCTTTCATTCTATTCAGGGCTTCAGCGGATTAGCTGAGGAGGCCCACCCACGGTGGGGAGGGCAGTCTGCTTCATTCTGTCCACCAGTTCAAATGTTAATCCCATCCAAAGACATCCACACAGACACCCCAGAATAATGTCTAACCAACTATCTGAGTGCCTGTAATTCAGTTAAGTTGACACATAAATATACTCTTCACTGTGAATAGCTTTGAATAATCGCAGATTAAGTTTGTAACTTCTCTGTCCTTATAATTCCCTCAAAAACTTGATAGGCTTCTCATCTGATTTGCCTCCAACCAGTTTTATGTACCAGGAAACTTCAGTTACATTCTTTTTCTGGACATAGATCTTCAGTGTGCTTTGTGTACCGCTGTACTGCTAGATTCATAGTTTTTTCCCTTATTTAATGGATGCTACATTGAGGCACCTGAAACAAACTTGTGTGAGAAGGAAATGCTCTTATTCTGACCTTTGATCACAGGGTTCTGTTCCTTTGTTTGGCTGAGAAGTCTTAATGGGAGGTCCCAGGGAAAAGCTCATTGTGAAGTCTTACACCTGCTATTTGGGGTACAGAAGACATCAGCTTTTCTAACCTGTAAAGCCCAAAATTTCTGAATTTTTAATCTCTTCCTCTGGATGAAAGCCACTAATTCTAACCTGATCATGTCTTTCTTATAATAGCTTGCTAATAGCATCAGAGGGGCATAGGAATGCACATTTCAGATGAGCTTTTTCACTTCTTGGTGCCCAGGTCTAGCCGTGGTCATTGGTGGAGGCTTTCTGAGAATCATTCTGTCTCTGATGCTGCAGACTGAGAGAGTTGTCAGTAGCTTCCTGAAGGTTTCTAAGGCTTCTAGCAGCTTACAGGTGAGCTCTCAAGCACTTCTTTTTAGGATCAGCAGTGACAACTCCCTTACTCTTCACTCCCTTTGCCCTTACATCGACTGTGGGAACCTATATAGATTGACTTTTATTTTCCTGACCAAACTCAAACTTTGGCACCATATTTCATAAAACTTAAGTCATCTCAAATGTAACACCCACCATTATTTTATTTGAAACAAGAAAAGAAAAAATGTTTGCTAAGTAAACTATGATATGTTGTATATTGTAAAAAAATCCTGATTTCAGAGATATGTGACTGTTTCAAACATGCTTGTATATGGTATGAAGTAGAGTCAAGTTTTATTTTTTTCCCCACAGGGATACCCAATTGTTTTGGCTCTGTTGATTAAAAACGATATCCCTTCTCCATGGACCTGCAGTCCAGCTCTTCATATATCCAGTATCTTTAGTGTGTGGTCTGATTCTGGACTCTCTAGCTCGATCCGCTGGTTTGTCTATCCCCACACCAATACCATGCTGCCTTAGTTACTATATTGCAAAAAGAAAAAAGATAGCTAGTAAGAAAATCTTCCCAAATTGCTCTTCTTCATGGCAATCCTGACCTTTTGTATTTCTATATAAATTTAGAATTAGCTTACCAAGGTACACACAGAGCACTGTGGGGATTTTGGTTAAGATGGTGTTGACTCTAAATGCAACTGGGGAGAAACAACATATATAGTATTTAGTATTTCCTTTTATTCATTAGCATATATATCCATTTTATAAAATTTTTCCATAGTCTTTTAATATAATTTGAATAAGTCTGTTCTATATTTTGTTGGATTCATTCCAAAATGCTTCATATTTTTAAGCTTTTGTGAATGGTGTCTTTATACAATGCAATTTATGTTTGCATATCGTTTTTGTAAACTCTTGTATAACTCTCTGTGAATAATGACAGGTGTGTTCCCTCCTTCTAATATTTGCACCTTTTATTTCTTTTTCTAGCTTTGTTGGTCTCACTAGAACCTCGAGTAAAATGTTGCATGGACATAGTGATGGAAGATGTACTTGTCCGGTTCCTAATCTCAAAGAGGAAGGAATTCAGCATTTCACCATTAATTGTGATGCTTGCTATAGTTGTTTTGGATAATAAGAAAGTTCTCTTTTCTTTTATTTCCAGTTTGCTCAAAGATTTTATCAGGATAATGTTTTCCAAATGTCTTATTATATGGTGATAAATGGACATCAGCATCCTAGACTGCAGTGTCTGGTTTTTTGTTTGTTTGTTTGTTTTTTGTCACCTACCTTTTGATCGCTAATATGTAACATATCATAATGTCTTGTTTTCATGGAATACCATACCCAGATACCTATTTCTGAATTTGTTAGGGTAAAAGTTACACTGTTCTAACAAAAAAAATTCTCACCACACAGCATTTTATGTCTTATTTTATGTTTTCTCCTTCTTCTTTTTTTTTTTTTTTTTTTAGATACAGGTCTCACTCTGTTGCCCATGCTAGACTGCAGTGGTTTGAAGAAGTCTGGCCCACCAGCCTAGCTCACCAGCAGTTTAAATGAAATGCTTTGTTTCCCACACAGCAGTCTGACTGTCCTGTCAGCAGTGCTTTATTTCATGTTGTCATCCACTTGAGATTCTTTTGAATACACCAAAGACTTTACTACCTAAAGAAAGGAAAATGTGTACTACTGCTTTGATGTATTTCAATACAAAAATCATCGATGCTGCTTAAAATGATCATATCAAATATGGCAGATTGCAAATTGAACCCACCAAGTCTGTCCTTCCCTCTTCCCATGCACATGGCTGCCCAGTTAGGGGGTACAATTCCAAGCCCTTCCTTGCAGCCAGCTGTGGCCATGTGACTTAGTTTGAGAAGATGGGAAGTGAAAGAAAGGAAAGGTGACAACTTCCAGATCATCTCCGTTTCATAGACAAGCTTCCTTTCCAGGAGTCTGGCTCTTTTCTCTTTCATGAAAACTGAAAGACAGACCTGCCAGCAACCCAGTTGTGAGTATGCAGATGAAGATCATGACCTAGGAGGTGGCAGAGCAGCTGTCAGACATTTTCCTTTTTTTTTTTTTTTTTTTGAGAGATAGGGCCGCACTCTGTTACCCACATGAAATTATAGTTCACTGCAGCCTCAAATTGTTGGGCTCAAGTGATCCTCCCACCTTGGCCTGCCAAAGTGGTGGTATTGCAGGCATGAGCCACCACAGTCAGACTACTTTACTTATTTTTAATTTGCTTCCTCTGTTCCATTAGCATAATCACATTTTAGGAAGTATGTTTTATCATCAGTCAATAAATTAAGAGTTAAGGAATTAATTGTAAAATTTCTTATTGCAATATTTCCATTAAAAGCTAATAACATATTCAATTCTCTAGGAAAAGAATACTGGAAGTAGGTTTTAGTAAATCTAACCGATTGTTCCAACATTTTCTAGTTTTACATTTCCACTAAATTCAGTCCTAACAGCAGTTTTCAAGTGCCTATATTTTGTGGTAGACATTGATGAGATTGTGGAAAATAATCAGGAATAAGACAGACACTGACTCCATGCACATACCCACTGCTTTTTCTCTGTATCTCTCTTTACTTTTTCCCTGGTCTCTGAAATTTGGCTTACGAATGCAGGTGTGATGGTTAATACTGAGTGTCAACTTGATTGGATTGAAGGATGCAAAGTATTGATCCTGGGTGTGTCTGTGAGGGTGTTGTCAAAGGAGATTAACATTTATTCAGTGGGCTGGGAAAGGCAAACTCATCCTTAATCTGGGTGGGCATAATCTAATCACCTGCCATCACAGCTAGGATATAAAGCAGGCAGAAGAATGTGAAAAGACGAGACTGGCTTAGCCTCCCTGCCTACATCTTTCCCCTGTGCTAGATGCCTCCTGCCCTCAAACATTGGACTTCAATTTCTTCAGCTTTGGGACTCAGATTGGCTTCCTTGCTCCTCAGCTTGCAGATGGCCTATTGTGGGTCCATGTGACTATGTGAGTTTAATACTCCTTAATAAACTCCCCTTTATATGTGTATCTATCCTATTAGTTCTGTCTCTCTAGAGAACCCTGACTAATATAGCAGGTAACCACCAAAGAGTATACTTGAAATTGTTTGGTGGCTATTGGACAGATCCCACCTTCAAACTAAATCAAATCTTCAAACTCATTTCAAACAGACCTCAAGTAATTGTTGTTGCAGCACAAAGAAAAATTATCACTGTTTTTGGTTTCCCTGGTTATACCATTTTGAAAAAACTCAAATGTTAGAGCAGGGTACAATCTAACCTGTAAAAAATGCATTGTCTGCTGGTCATTACTTAAAGGAATAACTAATAAAAAACTATAATAATACTTGAAGCTCACAAGCTAAGTAATATATTACCTAAAATTTATGTAGTGTTAATTATGTGCTAAGTCCCTTCCATGTATTAAGTCATTTAATCCTCACACGAAATTTCTATGAGGCAGATATTATTTGATACAGTTTGGATATTTGTCCCCCAAAATGTCACACTGAAATGTAACCCTCAGTGTTAGAGATGGGGTCTGATGGGAGGTGGTTAGATCCTGGGGGAGGATTTCTCATGAATGGTTTAGCACCATTCTTTTGGTGTTGTCCTCATGAGAGTGAATGATTTCTTTTGATGTCTAGTTGTTTAAAAGCCTGTGGTAGCCTGCCCTTCCCCTTCACCTCCCTAACCACTTGCTCTCACCATGTGATGCACCTACTTCCCCTTCACCTTTTGCCATGATTCTCAGTTTCCTAGGTCCTCACTAGAAGCTGAGCAGATGCTGGTGCCATGTTCATACAGCCTGCAGAAACATGAACCAATTAAACATCTTTTCTTTTTAAATTACCAAGTCACAGTTATTTCTTAATGCAAGAATGTCCTAACCCAGAAAATTGGTACCAAGAAGTGGGACATTGCTTTGAAAATACCTGAGAATGTGGAAATGACTTTGAAACTGGGTAACGGGCAGAGGTTGGAAGGGAAGGGCTCATAAGAAGATAGAAAGAGGAGGAAAAGTTTGGAACGAGTCTCTGAGAGACTGGTTAAATGGTTGGGATCAAAATGCTGATAGTGATATGGTCAGTGAAGTCCAGGCTGGCATGGCCTCAGATGTAAATGAGGAACATATTGGGAACAGGAGCAAATGTCACTCATGTGATGCCTTAGCAAAGAGCTTGGCGGCATTCTGTTAATGCCCTAGGGAACTTAAGTTCAAACTGTGAAAGTCTGAACTTAAGAGTGATGACTTAAGGTATCTGGTGAAAGAAATTTCTAAGCAGCAAAGTGATCAAGATGTGGCCTGGCAGCTTCTAGCAAGCTATGCTCAAGTGCGGAAGCAAAAACATGACTTAAAGTTGTAAGTTACATTTAAAAGGGAAGAAGAATGTAAAAGTTTGAAAAATTTGCACCCTAGCCATGTAGCAAAGAAAGAAAAGGCTCTTTTGGGAGAGAAATCCAAGCAGTCTGCAGAGCAACCATTGCTAGATAGAATTGGATGACTGTAAGAGAGCCAACCTCTAATAGCCAAGACAATGGGAAAACGGGCCTTGAAGGCATTTCAGAGATTGAGGCAGCCCTGCACATCACAGGTCCAGAGGCCTAGGAGGAAAGAATGATTTCATGGGCCAGGCCCAGAGTGCCAAAGCCCTGCACCACCTTGGCAAGCTGTTCCCATCATCCCCACCGCTCCAGCTCCAGCTGTGACTCAAAGGGTCACTGGTACAGCTTGAACTACTGCTTCACAAGGTGCAAGCTCTAAGCCTTGGAGACTTCCACATGCTGTTGAGCCTGCAGGTATGCAGAGTGCAAGAGTAAAGGAGACTTGTCAGTGTCACCTAGATTTCACAGGATGTATGAAAAAGGCTGGTATTCAGGCAGAAGTCTGCTGAAGGGGTTGAGCCCTCACAGAGAACCTCTAATAGGGCAGTGCAAGGGAAATAGGGGGTTGGAGGCCCCACACAGAATGTGCACTGTCTGTGTGGAGGTGTGGAAGGAGGTCACTGTCCTCCAGAACCCCAGAATGGTGGTAGATCCACTGGCAGCTTGCACCCTTCACATGGAAAAGACACACAGGTGCTGAACTCCAACCTGTGAGAGCAGCCACAGAGGCTGAACCCTGCAAAGCCACAGGGGTGGAACTGCCCAAGGTGTTGGGAGCCCATCCCTTGCATCAGTGTGTCTTGAATGTGGGAGTCAGAAAAGATTATTTTGGAACTTTAAAATTTAATGATTACCCTGCTGGATTTCTAAGTTTTGTGGGGCCTGTACCCAATTCTGTTGGCCAATTCCTTCCTTTTGGAATAAGAATGTCTACCTAATGTCTATACCCCATTGTATCTTAAAAGTAAATAACTTGTTTTTTATCTTACAGGGTAATAGGTGGGAGGAACTCATCTCCAGATGAGACTTTGGACTTGATACTTTTGATTTAATGCTGGAATTAATTAAGAGTTTGGAGAACTATTGGGAAGTTGGGGAGGCATTACTGTATTTTTCAATGTGAGAAGAATAAGAGGTCTGTGGAGCCAGGGAGGAATGATACAGTTTGTATATTTGTCCCCCCAGATTTCACACTGAAATGTAACCCTTAGTGTTGAACGTGGGGCCTGGTAGGAGGTCATTGGATTATGAGGGCAGATTTCTCATTAATAGTTTAGCACCATCCCCTTGGTACTGTCCTCGTGATAGTGAATGATTTCTCTTGAGATCTGGTTGTTTAAAAGTGTGTGCAATAAAGAGAGACCTTGTCTCAAATAAAAACTTGTGTGGCACCTCCCCACCAACTTGTTCTTGCTCTTGACATGTGATATACTTACTTCCCCTTCTTCATTGTTGTAAGGTTCCTAAGGCCCCCACCAGGAGCTGAGCAGATGTTGGTGCCATGCTTGTACATTCTGCAGAACCATAAGCCAATTAAATGTCTTTTCTTTATAAATTACCCAGTCTCAGGTATTTCTTTACAGCAATGCAAGAACAGCCTAACACATTACTAATGTTCATATTTTACAGATAAGAAAACAGGCTCTAAACAGTTAAGTAATTTGCTCAACTAATATAATAGTCAAGTGTACTCGGCTTAGTTTATTCATATAATATCCTTGTCTGAAGTCACTGCCTTGCTCTCATATTGCTTCCGTACGGCCTTATTTTTCCTCTGCCTCATTTTATCATCTGCTTAAAATGTATGTCACAGAACTGCATTGTATATATCAATAGGTCTATCTTAAACATTTTTAGAAATAAGCAAAATGTAAAAAAGTCAATCTCTTAAATTGTATATCTCTTTTTGTGATGTAAAGTCTTTAATGTTTAATTTATGCATAATTTTCAGAATAGTTTTATTTAAATGGTTTTAATTTCTATAAAAATATTGTAATACTTCTTAACTTTTTGGAGGACACTGATCAAGTTCAAATGGAAATTTTCTCCTGTTAGGAATTTACTTTGTAATCTAATATACACAATTATCAACGAGCCATAAATATTTCCTTTATATTAAGAATCATGCAACATAGAATTTTCCAAAAGGGCACAAATTTGTAGCAGCCTACAAACCACAAATCCAACTATGTATGAAGTCACATATTTTATGTATCTCAACTACCAATAATGAAAACTATAAAAGCCAAGCTAAAAGAAAGACTACACTATCTTTCTGACTTTGCCATAAAATTATATTAATTATTGTCATATGAATAGGCAATAAAAAATTATGTTGCCAAAGATATAGGGAAAATGTCCAAATATGTGTCAGGTGGCTCACGCTTGTAATCCCAGTATTTTGGGAAGTTGAGGCAGAAGGAACACTTGAAGCCTGGGGTTTGAGAGCAGCTTGGCATACAAGACCCCATCTCTACAGAAAATTTAAAAATTAGCTGGGTGCGGTGGTGTGCACCTGTAGTCCCACTCAGGAGGCTAAGGTGGGAAGATTGCTTGAGCCTAGGATTTCAAGGCTGATATGAACTGTGATAGCACCACTGAACTCCATCCCAGGCAGCTGAGAAAGACCCTGTCTCTAAAAATATATACACATATTTATAAATATTTATGTATATATGTATTAAGTATACATATATAAAATGTTATTTTTCTGGATTTTGTAATGATTATGGTATTATTATTTCAAATTTTAAATTTGCTATGATTTCTTTTCTCATTCTAAATAAATATATTTTCTTACTTAATTTTATATTATTTTTCTTATAGAGCACCTCCAAAGTTAAACTTTAGCCTCCACCATAAAACCTCCTTTGCCTGTACTTTATACTCATATTATGTGATTGTTATGAGGGTAAATTTTTAAAATGCATTTTAAATAACTTGAAAAAGTAAAAGAAATACAGGACTGAAAAGTGTTGGTATTATATATTACTTTTACTATGACTCATTTTTACCAAAAACTTCCACACATGGTACAGACTTCCATCAATAAGTTTCCATTTCCATCTCAAAGTTGTGGGTCATAACTGCTGAGTGATCTGACATCTCAGGAATTGAAGTAGGAGATATGTCCTCTGCACTGAAAAGGTTTAGGAATTCCTGAGGAATTTCCTTAGTTGCACAGGTATTCACTTGTTGAGCATCTACTGTGAGCCAGACAATATGTTATGTGATAAAATGATTCAAAAACAGATCCTGTATTCAAGGTAGTCTTAGTGAGAGCATTCATTCACTAAGAATAGATTGATTTTTGAAAAATCCAAAAGTCATTTGGAAGTAATGGGGTAAATGAGTTGAATAAACTTTAATAATCTTGTTTGAGGCTTTAAGAAGATACTAAGATAATGAGATTAATTTTTCTTATATGGTCCATATAGTAGATCTGAATACAGATTTGAAATATTTATTTATACTATTCATTCATGACTTTATAGTCATATTTTGTATACATTGTGGTTTGGAGATCTTCTTATACACTCTTTACTGCCTTCAATAAAAAGAAAACCAATGCATCTATATTTTTACACATTAAATTTTTCAGTGAGAAATTCACCAACACGGATTTTACTTTAAAAAACATAAAATTTATTTTTGAAATTATGTATGCACAGACATGGGTGAACAAGAGCACTATTTTCACTGAAGCAGAGCATCTCCTTGTGGTGACATAATTACTAATTACCATTAGATAATTAAATCTTCACTCACATCTATGAAAAATGGCTGTTGCTTTGCAATTCAGCCCAACTTTCAGGATTTCTCCTTTCTTGATGAAAATACTCTACTTATGAAGATGTAAGAAGACACTCATAATAATCAAATATCAAATCAGTGAAATTTTTTGTTTACTGTCTACTGCAGCCCAATAGTATCACTAAATTTAAATACAAACTTGAACCTCCTTAAATATCTATCCCTTTTGCTTATATTGACTTTGGTTTTACTTATTATGGAAATCTGTGTGGTTTAATTCTTTCACTGCACATTCTGTCCCATTCATGAACTTCTTTCCCATCCATAGCTCTAAGAAAAACAAAACTAAGGATGACATGTTAGGAAATTTAGCCAAAATAGAGGAGTTGAATCCTTCAACCTCCTGTGCAACCTCTAGGTCATTACACGTGTTACTGCTTTTGTTTTGTTAGCAAAAAATGTAGGCGGTATGCTCAGCTTTAGCACTGGCCTAGCTGGAGCCAGGAAGCATCCTAACGTGGAAGGCAGGGACCTGCTCTGCTATTGACATCCTCATCTTCAATGCCTTAACATATGTTTTATATTTAAAGGGGACTTAATAAATATTATTTATTTTCACTTATAAAATAAAATTTGATTATTAAACATGTATTTTTAATTTCATAAATATTTTACTTTTATAAATATTGTATATATGTTTATTTCAATAAATATTTTAAGTTACCAAGTAAAATGTACTCAGTAAAATCCCCCCCTTTCAAAGTTATGCTTCAGACTATAAAAAGGTGTAACTTGACGATGATGCAGCTCCGAATAAAGCCTTCCTTTTGTTCATTACTACCCTAGGTTATGATTTTTGGCCTGGTTTATAAAACCTGGCATCATCTGCCTCTGCTTAGCTCTCCTGCTTCATACCTTGCCATTGCAATCATCACATGCTATGCTCCAGCCACAGAGCTCTTCGAGCGTATCTTTTATTTCTAGGCACCCCCCCCCCCATTTTTTTTCAAAGACTATTCATATTGAAATCTCCAACTAAATGAATATCTAGCCTAAAGCCTTCTTCTGTTCTCTCACATATAATATATTAAAGGAGATATGGTAAGAGATTAAGTTTTAGAATATTCATTTGAAGGTGAGCAGATAGAGGACAATGAGGCAATAGACCACGATTTTTAAGATAAGCTTTGGATGCTCAGGTCTGAATTGCTACCAGGACATCTGCTGCTTAGAGAAAATCACTGGGGCATTCTTAAGTTTCTTATTTAGAAACAAACTTAAAGCAGATTTATGTTTACTTCCCACTTGCATATAAGGCAAGAATGAGATTTTCTGGAGGTAGAATGTTCTTAGAAGCTTAAATGCTGTGCCTTGGGGAGCAGGAGTTTGAGAAGTGGACTCTTTGAAGAGCACAGGACCATCTGCAACAGTGATTGAGCAGCATCAACAGCAGTGAGCCCTGGCCAACAACCCAGGAGGAGCCTCCTAACACTGCCCTGTCCCAATGCCAGCCACCCACAACCTCCCTTGACTTGGCTACTTGCCATCACTTTTTCACATTTCAGCTTGTGCATCACCACCCTGGCATCCATCCTGGAAGCAACCATCCTGATAATGAGTTCACACCACCTTCTGGGATCCTTTCTGGTTTAGCAAATTTTGTATCGTAGGAGAATGCTCACAAATCAATAAATTCTACATTCATCAATTTTATATGCTAGCCTCCTTGACTGACCAAGCACCCTTAGAATACTTTCCCATTTATAGGATCTTATCTTTTGCTGGTACGCGGTGACTCAGTCTTGCAACGCCTTTGAGGTATATTCCCTTTCCTCCCTCATCAGGCCCAGACCTTCCCAGCTGGGTTCTGCTGAGACTTAAGTCTAGGTCTGTCTAGGCCTCAAGGCCAGGAGGAGACACAGGGGAAGATCCTGGGTGGGTCGAGGGGTGGGGGTGGGGAACACACTGACTTTGAGGAGAGGGGCCTTTGCATTGTCTCCAGGCATGGAGAGGGGTTAATTCAGGGGAATCTGGGTGTTAAAGATTTGGAGATGAAGGGAATCCCCTGAGATGTCACCAGTCTATATGTCAGGGTTCCATTCTGTCTCAACCAGGGGGCTCTTAACTTTGTATAGCCCGCCTGCCTAGGTTAGTAGTTTAACCCTTTCTGGAGCTGAGCTACTCTGACAATTAAGTCCTGGGTGGGTCCACAACTTTATCTGATCTCCCTCTCCAAAAGCTGAGAGCCTCTTTGTAAGCTATTTAGGCCCTCTGGCTTTCACATTTGATTTTCAATTGCCTGTTAAATGCTTTCAGCTTTTCATAATTTTTAGCGCATCCATCAAATTCACCTGCAGCCATCAAATTCCGTTGTTCTTAAAGTTTACATTTCCCTCCTACTTTCAGATAGTTGATACATTGCACCAGGGACCATATTCCTTTTTTACCAACATACCATCCCAATTCACCTACAGTGTTAGTTTTTAACAGTTGCAGCATATGCTGATACCAGGAGCTATTCTCACTCTACCTACCAGAGATGGAGCCTTTGTTGCCAGCTCAGCAGGGCGTGGTCTAACTCCAGAACTCAATCTTATCACTTACTTTCTCTGCAGACTCTTGGTACTAACCAAGAGTAGGTAGTAGGCTCTAGAAAGCAGACTCTGGGGTAGAGGTTAGTGCTTAGAATGGTCAGTAAGGAGTGACCTTGGGATCAATACCTATGTAAGGAAGGGAAGTGGGGAAAGGAATGGAGGCAGATGTTGTCTGTGCAAGCCTGACATCTTATGCCAACACCACAGGAAGCTCTGGCACTGAATGGCACCTCATTATTATCTTTCACTGGGCTAAAATGGTTGTGCCTTTAGACTCCCACCTTGATCCGTCACTGGAGCTCAGTACTTCCTTATCCAATTATCTTCCCAAATGTCACCCTTCCTCCTATATAAGATGACTCTTCACTCACTTTTCCTTATCCCTGTTTTCTTCAAAGCACCTGCCTGACAGTATATTTCTATGGTTATTAATTAGGTTTCTCTCCAACTAGATCATAAGCTCCATGAGGGCAGGGATTTGTGCTGTTTACCTATATCTAGAACAGTGTAGAACAGTACCCAGCACATAGTATTACTCTATAAGAATTTATTGAATTAGTGAATAAATGAAAGCCAGTCCACAGAAAAGGTGAAGAAAGAAGCAGACACCAAAAGAAAAGAACAGATAAGAGACTAGGTGAAGGAGAGATGGAATCTTGACTTTGAATGAGTTCTTTACAGCTGTTTATAATCCCTCATGAGACTAGCCTGCATTATATGCTCTTACATATCATGCTCTGTGAGATACATGCATCTGCAACTTTCCAAAATAGATGCCTGTTTTTATTTAAACTAGTTTCCATTAATTTAAGTGTCTTATAAACAAAGATCCCTGTCAAAAACAACTGGAAAAATAGGTGTAGGGCAGACAATGACAATGGAGTTGAGACCTGGGTGGGCTGTGGAAGCTTTGGGGCAGGGTTGATATAATCAGAACTAGGCTTTGGGAAGATTTTTTTTTTTTTTAAGACAGGGCCTCACTCTGTCACCCAAGCTGGAGTATAGTGGTGCGATTTTGGCTCACTGCAGCCGCAACTACCCAGGCTCAGGTGATCCCACCACCTCAGCCTCCCAGGTAGCTAAGACCACAGGCATGTGCCACCATGCTCAGCTAATTCTTTTTGTTTGTTTGTTTGTAGAGATGGAGTTTTGCCATTTTGCCCAGGCTGGTCTCAAACTCCTGAGCATAAACAATCCACCTGCCTCAACCTCCCAAAGTGTTAGAATTACAGGCATGGCCACTGCACCCATCCAGGAAGATTACAGCAGCATTCATCAGTCCAACTTTCATTCAACTAACAGTTATTGCGAAACTTTTATGTATTATCCTAAGTGCTGTATATACATGGGTCCTTCCTTGCCTTCAAGGAAATAGGCAATAAAAAATACACTCACCAACAATATGTAATTATAAGTTATGTTTATTAAAGAAAAAAAGACTTTAATATCAAGCTCAATTTGAAAGATACTACAATTGTCCAGGCAAGAACTAACCTGAACCATTGTTTCAGGTTCTGGGGAGTGTCAGCAGAAAGTAAACTAAATGGAAATAAAGTAAAATACATTTGGAAGTGAAAAGGGAAGATTTTGTGACTGATGGAAGTAAGAGGATCAGGATTTTAAACCTCAGAGACCTGAAGAATGAAGGTACTTTAGTGCTTATACACATTTGGAAAAAGAATAATTGACTTAAGAGATAAGAGTTGTGTTTAGTCAAGTTATAGATATATTGAGTTTTAGATACCCATCAGATAGCTAGAGGTCCCATGAAGAAGATCTATGTAGTAATAATATCATCTTTGGTAACACGCTTAGGTGTGGGAGAAGTGATACTTGTCATTTCATATAATTTCACTGTAACTCAGCTTCACTGAACTGTTAACATCAGAGAACTTGAAAGAAGGATTAAAAAATAGCACTTGTGTAATCACTTTGCAAATTGCATACAAGTAAAGCCTTCTAAGAAATGGCACTAAATGATGCAGAAAAGTTAAAGAAAGTGAAGATCTGGCAAAGGCCTCTGAGTACTGCCATTAACTGGTTGAGGACCAGGTAAAATACCATAAAGAAAGTAAAAGTGACATCTCCTTTCTAGGCTCAAAGGCAAAGTCAGATGACAACAATATGACCCATTTACCTTTCTGAAAAATAAAATTGTAAAAATCAAGTTGAATAGAAATGTTTATAATGCTTATTGATAAACATTAATTTTTTTTCACTTTGAGTTCAAAGTCAAAAACATTATTCACTTTTGTATCTCTAGCACGTAGCACAGTGTCTTACACATGAGACGCAGTCAATAAATTTGATTGAGTAAATGCATGAAGGAATAGCAATTCTTACCCTATTCTTTTCTAAATATCTCACTCATTCCTTTAGCCTTTACCTGTGATTCTAGCCGCTCTTTCTAGCTCTGCAATTATAAAAACAAATTATAGTAGGTTGCCAGTGATGCTCACAGATGATGCAGGCCATCAAGAACTGTACATGCAATAAATATTACACAAGAGTCAACTAGGAGTTATCTAAGATAGCACATATCCTTTTAAAGTTCCTCCTTTTTATTAAAAACAAGGCACAGAATTATCCTTCACTAAATAAAAATAGTATAGGAATCAAGCACATACAACTTTTATTTTTGAAAAGCACATACAATCTTTCTTAAGCCAGATTGCTGATGCTGTAGGGTTTGATATATATTTTATTCCTCATAAACTGGAGGATGTTTCCCCCTGCAGGAAAAATCAGGTAACTTCATAACCTTTAAAAGCTTCTGGAATATTCATTATTCTTGCCAGGGAAAGGAAAAAACATTGACCCCATCTCTTTTCAGGGCTTCTGAGAGAAGGCAGCTTGGAAAAAGTAGCCACTGAGGTGCATTCTTTTGCATAAATTTTGGCAAATCTAGGTGCAGAGGACATACTCATTGTTTTCTCCTCCCCATAAACCTCAAACAAAAAGAAGCCTGATGCATGAAATTTCCTCCTTCTGGTCTGCCCTTAGAATAGCTATGGGTTCTCTGATCATATAGAGTTATAGGGCAGGAATATCTAAGGAGGTGGTTGAGAAGGTAGGCTGTCTTGTGACTGTTGCCTAAAATGGGTTGACAATTTGAGACTCATTTTATGTCTGGGATTATTCTCTTATTGTGGAGTGCACATGATTATGTGTTCAATTTTTAATATTTTATTTGTTCATCCACCAGGGTTTTTGTTTTGGTGGATCATACATAATATGGTTTGGCTGTGTCCCCACCCAAATCTTATCTTGAATTGTAGCTCCTGTAATTTCCAAGTGTTATGGGAGAAATTTGCTGGGAGGTAATTGAATCATGGGGGCAGGTCTTTCCTGTACTGTTCTTATGACAGTGAATAAGTCTCACAAGATCTGATGGTTTTGTAAAGGGAAGATCCCTTGCGCACACACACTTGCCTGCTGCAATGTAAGATATGTCTTTGCTTTTCCTTCATCTTCCACTACGATTGTGAGCGCCCCACCCCCCGCCCCAGCCACATGGAACTGTGAGTCAATTAAACTCCTTTCCTTTATAAATTATCCAGTCTCGGATATGTCTTTATTAGCAACATGAGAACAGACTAATACAGTAAATTGGTACTGGGTAGTGGGGCACTGCTGTAAAGATACCCAAAAATGTGGAAGCAACTGTGGAACTGCGTTAACAGGCAGAGGTTGAAACAGTTTGGCAGGCTCAGAAGAAGACAGGAAAATGTGGGAAAGTTTGGAACTTCCTAGAGACTTATTGAATGGCTTTGACCCAAATGCTGATAGTGAAGTGGACAATAAAGTCTAGGCTGAGGTGGTCTCAGATGGAGATGAGGAACTTGTTGGGAACTGGAGCAAAGGTGATGCTTGCTATGTTTTAGCAAAGAGACTGGTGGCATTTTGCTCCTATCCTAGAGATTTGTGGAACTTTGAACTTGAGAGAGATGATTCAGGGTATCTAGTAGAAGAAATTTCTAAGCAGCAAAGTGTTCAAGAGGTGACTTGGGTACTGTTAAAAAGCACTCATTTTTATGTATTCACAAAGATATGGTTTGGAATTAGAACTTAAAAAGGAAGCAGAGCACAAAAGTTCACAAAATTTGCAGCCTGACTATGCAATAGAAAAGAAAAACCCACTTTCTGAGGAGAAATTCAAACCAGCTGCATAAATTTTCAAGAGTAATGAGTAACCAAATGTTAATTGCCAAAACAATGAGGAAAATGTCTCCAGGGCATTTCAGAGGTCTTCATGGCAGCCCCTTCCATTACAAGTCAGGAGGCCTTGGAGGAAAAACTGGTTTCCTGGGCCAGACCCAGGGCCTTCCTGCTTTGTGCAGTCTAGGGACTTGGTGCTCTGTGTCCCAGCCGTGGCTAAAAGGGGCCAATGTATACCTCAGGTCACTGCTTCACAGAGTGCAAGTCCCAAGCCTTGGAAGCTTACACATGGTGTTGGGCCTGTGGGTGCACTGAAGTCAAGAACTGAGGTTTGGGAACCTCCACCTAGACTTCAGAGGATGTATGGCAATGCATGAATATCCAGGTAGAGGCGAGATGCAGGGGCAGAACCCTCATAGAGAACCTCTGCTAGGGCAGTACATAAGGGAAATGTGGGGTTGCAGCCTCCTCACAGAGTCCCCATTAGGGCACTGCCTACTGGAGCTATGAGAAGAGGGCCACCATCCTCCAGATCCCAGAATGCAAGATCCACCAACAGCTTGCACTGTGCAACTGGAAAAGCTGCAGACACTCAACACCAGCCTGTGAAAGTAGCCAGAAGAGGGGGGGTGTAACTTGCAAAACCACAGGGGTGGAGCTGTCCAAGACCATGGGAACCCACCTCTTACATCAGTGTGACCTAGATGTGAGACATGAAGTCAAAGGAGATCATTTTGGAGCTTTAAGATTTAACTGCTCCCCTGGATTTTGGACTTGCATGGGACCTGTAGCCCCTTCGTTTTGGCCAATTTCTCCCATTGCGAACAGCTGTTTACCCAATGCCTGTACCCCCCTTGTATCTAGAAAGTACCTAACTTGCTTGTGATTTTACAGGCCCATAGATGGAATGGACTTCCTTGACTCAGATAAGACTTTGGACTATGGACTTTTGAGTTAAGGCTGAAATGAGTTAAGACTTTGGGGAACTGTTGGGAAATCATGATTGGTTTTGAAATGTGAGGACATGAGATTTGGGAGAGACCAGGGGTGGAATTATATGGTTTGGCAGTGTCCCCACCCAAATCTTATCTTGAACTGTAGTTCCTATAATTTCCACATGTCATGGGAGGGATCTGGTGGAACGTAATTGAATCATGGTGGTGGGTCATTGTCATGCTGTTCTCATGATAGCAAACCAGTCTCATGAGATCTGATGGTTTGATAAAGGGGAGTTTCCCTGCACACACTCTCTCACCTGCTACCATGTAAGATGCTTCTCATTTGCCTTCCTCCATGACTGCGGCCTCCATAGCCATGTGGAACTGTGAGTAAATTAAACCTTTTCCTTTATAAATTATCCAGTCTTGGGTATATCTTTATTAGCAGTGTGTAATACATTGCAAGACAAGTATCTCATGGTATTTTCTAAATTTTTAAGTATTTTTTCTGATTTAATTGACATTTCACCTATATTGACCTACATAGGTTTCAATGTCTCAGCTTACTTCTCTGCAAAGATTAAAATTTCAGATACTCAGTGACTGAAGAACATAACCAGCAACTTAGTAGAGATGGTTGCCACATACCAAATATAGCAAGAGATTGACTCCCAACCATGCCAGTCAAGCTTCAGCACAAGAAACAGAAACCATTCTAGATATTTCACACAGAAGGGGACTTAGCACAGGAAACTGGCTGCTTAAAAAATTGCTAGACAGAATTGTAAGTAAGGAGCCCACCCCTGGACAATTTGGATTTCAAGATCACACCCCCTTACCCCCAGCAGCAATTTAATCAGTTAGTTGCTGGTGTTGCTGCCACCACAACTACTGCCACCACAACTGCCTCACACCCACAAAGCTCATGGCTAGACACTAGAATTGCCATCTGCTACTGAAAACATATATATCTAACTATTGTCACCAACCAGCACAGCAATCGAAAGAGGGCCTCTGTCTCACCTTCAAATTCCAGGGGTCCTGTGAGTGCATGTTATTCGTACTACCTGAATCAATCCCAGAACTACCACTGCAAAGGAATCTGGAAAATGTAGTTTTTAGCCTTTCTGCCCTTACAATACAGGAGGGAATAAAGAAGAGCATAAATAAAACTCATTGCCAATATATCATACCCTGCATACCACCTAATTCTACTAGTAGGAAAACTAAACTTCTCCTCATTTCTTTTCTCATCCCCAGTGTCTATAGCTAATCCCTTTCCAAACCTTTCAAACCCATCCTTTCCTTTCTACCTCAGTTGCCATGTCCTAGTTCAGGCTATCCATCTATCACCTGGATTACTAAAACAAGCTTTCTAACAGGAATCTCTTCCTCAAGACCTCACTGATTACCAACTTGCCTTCTGCAAGTCTTCCAGAACTTGTCTTGGCAACTAAAGTGACTTGCAGAAATTCAAGTATTACTTCTTTTCTCTATTTAAGGCTGTTATCTAGTTTCCCATGAACTACAGAACAAAGCACAAGCTCACAAATTTCCTCCTGACTTGATCTCTGCCTTCCTCTCCAGGCTTATGTTTGATTATCTCATTCTCATCTTCTTCTAATTCTGCAATTTAGGCTTCCTTTATTCCAAATTTCTTCTAATTCTCTGTAAGTGCTATGCTGTCTCACAATGCCATGTTTGCATATATTATTTTTTCTAACTGAAAAACCATGCCTCCTTCTCAGCTTAGAAAACTACTTTCCCTACTTTACAGAGCATATTATCCAGAATTGCTTACTGACACCCCAGATAGTTAATCACTTGTACTATTTCAGTGGCATGTTGAGGAATTTAAAAGGCCAAGAAACTGGTTCGCAAGTAGAATTGACATAAGATAGAGTAAACATCCAGTTCAAGGGTCAAAGATCCTTCAGTGGATGACAATTTGGTTTGCATTCCTCTCTTAAATGTTCTCTGAATATCATTTTTAAGCATTACCTATTGTTGGAAAAGATTCTACAGAGCCCTTTTGGAACAGGTACATAGGTACATAATCAGAGCAGAGGTAATTTACCTGAACTATAGGATTTCATGCAATCCTGATGTTCACCTTATTTATTGAGGACTGGATATTGATGCAGACACTTGTTCTCAGGAATATCCCTGTCATCGAGAAATACAGAAGCTTTGACTCAAGAGGGCTTTTATATATTGATTAGTCAGTGCTGTCCCTATGAGAAGAGGGACAGTGCGCTCTCATCATTGTATATCCAACACTAATTACCACAGGCACGTAGTAGGCATAAATTAAATATCTGCTGAGTATCTGAATATAAGAGGTTTACAAATTGAACATATAAGATGTTCAAGGATGAAACCTTTCAAATTAGGGGTAAGAGGTAACTTACAACCTGCTGCTCCTATCTTTCTTGAGAATTGCTCCTATCGCTTATTTTAGAATGTCACTATCATAGTATAATAGGGGACAGTGAGGAATGTTTAAATGTGAAGTGAGGCTTAGCTTATATAAAGTTTTTAAAATTTTTATGTTAGTCTAAAATATATTATCACTTACACTTGATGGCACACTGGGCAAGAGAAGAATAATGAATTTTTTTTTTTTTTTTTTTTTTTTGAGACGGAGTCTTGCTCTGTCGCCCAGGCTGGAGTGCAGTGGTCGGATCTCAGCTCACTGCAAGCTCCGCCTCCCGGGTTTATGCCATTCTCCCGCCTCAGCCTCCCGAGTAGCTGGGACTACAGGCGCCCGCCAACTCACCCGGCTAGTTTTTTGTATTTTTTAGTAGAGACGGGGTTTCACCGTGTTAGCCAGGATGGTCTCGATCTCCTGACCTCGTGATCCACCCGTCTCGTCCTCCCAAAGTGCTGGGATTACAGGCTTGAGCCACCGCGCCCGGCCAAACTTCCACATTTCAACCATGGTTCTTTGTATAATGTTGCACACAAAATTTGAAGTGTCTTTAGAACTGTTTCCCTGACTAATGAGACACATCATATGGCTAAGACTTATCAATAGTTTGTGATCACCTAAAGAAACCCTCATTTGAAGCAAATGCCTTATACAGCTTATTCTGTAAGAATCACAGCAGCAAATAATTAGTAGCTATGTTCACAATTCAAAATTTTATTCAGTATAAACAAGATTAACTGCTCATTCAGAACATCACAGAAAGGGACAGTGTTTGACGTGAATGTACTAATTTCTATACTTCCAGTTAAAGGGAGTTGGGATGAAAAACTACTATGCTCTTCATACAACTATACCCATATAATACCACCCACCATCTGAATGTCATCCATTTGCCAGGTGTTTTACTTACGTGTACCACCACTTTATAGAAGTGAAAAGTATGGCTAAGATTTAAAAATGTGTCCAAGTTCAAAGAGCTGTTACTTAATGGAGTGGGATCTAACACAGCTTATATGCTTCTCATCCAATCACCACGGATCTCCAAATACAATGTGTGGTTCGTAAGCTCAATTGTTTTTTTTTGAAAGTGAAAAAGCTATGTGGAAACTTGCAATTGTTATGATGGGCTATTTCAAGCATTTCTATGAAAAACTAAGTGTCACTTTTTCTTTCGGCTTGGAGTCTGAGTAACCTCTGTATTCCAAGGGTATTACCACAATCACCAACAAAATACTCACTGTATGCTGAGTGATATGCACCTGTGAGCCACATATACCTGGCAATTAAAGAGCAAAATCTATGCAATTCAAACAGTTGAGTAAAGAGAAATACAGTATTTGTTAAGCAGTGTCTATGCTCATTTAAATTAGAAAATATAAGGCAGTAAACTGGAAGTATTATATATGATTTATATGGAATGAACATTTAAAGGTTGAAAAAACTGAGATTAATGTCCACGTAACTTCTGCTTGAAACTTGGGCAGAAAAAATATTTGCAACTATTTCAAATTCTGTTTACAAATCCTATGTCCCATACAGCTGCACAATGAGTTGATTAAAAAAGGTAAAGTTTGTTATCTGATTTCTCAGACATCAATTATAAAAACTATCATTAGAAATCATTATAAATGTATACTACAATATTTAAGTCAAAATGACTTGAATTCATTAATTTGTAACTGAAAGGCAGAAACTTCAGTGGGTCTATTAACAAAGTATTTCTATTAGTCCCTGAAAATAATTTACTGTTTTGCAAAACTATTATTTCCAAAAAAAAAAACGGGATACATGTGCAAAACATGCAGGTTACACAGATACATGTGCAATGGTTTGCTGCACCTTTTGACCTGTCTGCTAAATGCCCTCCCCTCACCCCCAGCACCCAAAAGGCCCTGGTGTGGTTGTTTCCCTTTGTCCATGTGTTCTCAACGTTCAGCTCCCACTTATGAACGAGAATATGTGGTGGTTTCCTGTTCCTGTGTTAGTCTGCTGAGGATGATGGCCTCCAGCTTCATCCATGTCCCTGCAAAGGACATGATCTCATTCCTTTTTATGGCTGCACAGTATTCCATGGTGTATATGCACCATATTTTCTTTATCCAGTCTATTATTGATGGGCATTTGGATTGATTTCATGTATTTGCTTTTGTAAAGAGTGCTGCAATAAACATACATGTGTGTCTTTATAGAATGATTTATATTCCTTTGAGTATATAAAAACAATTTTCTTTCTTCAACATCCTTCACTTGAGTCTCATGAAAGCACTGAGCCTATGACTGTGTAACAAGTGAAAATGTTCTCAAGAAAAGCTCAAAGTGATTGTGAGAGCTAAAGGTTTTGTCATTCTAGTAAAAAGAAAACACACATATTAGAAGCATCACATATTTAATGTCAAAAAATTTGAATTCAAGTACAAAAATTAACACATGATTTCAACATTAAAAACCCATAACACTTGTTATTAAAACAATACAAAGAATATCAAAAACACAAATGAAGCATAACTATAAACTCCTTAAATACATTAACAGCAAAATTATAATTTGTGTATAACAAATAACAAAAATATCTATAGTTATTTTCAAGGACCACAATGGTAGACTGCTTTTTCTTTAGTACTGCAGAAAATTTGTATCTTAATCTTTTTGTCTCTTCATTTCTTTCTACATAATGGTTAGATGCTTCTGGTCATATAATTGTTCTAATCTCCAGTACAGATAGTGATCCTTGGTAATCAAATCTACTATAACCACTGTCTTCAAGTGCTTTTTGTGAAATGCTATTTAGTAAAATTATGCAAAAAATTAACATAAATGACTAGGTTCTATTGCCCACTCAGGAATTAGAAGAAAATCCCAAAAGTTTAAAAAGAATAGTAGTTTGCTGTACCTTTATCAAGAGAAACCACTGAATAACTTTTTAAACTCTGCATTTTTATAAATTCTGCAACTCCATGTTATTCTGAATTATAGCTGTTTAGTACTTTAGAATATCTTTCTAAAACCAAATGTGCAAACCCGATTCTAAAATAAAACAGTATTTTAATTTGCAAGTTTACTACTACAAATTTACACAAATTTTCATACTAATGTTAGTATTTTCTTCAGAAGAATGAGGCCTGATTGGAGATATATAGTCGCTGTCCAACATGGCTGCCATTAGCAAGTGATATTGTTGGTGACAAGGGATAGCCTGGATAAGAATAAGGCCTTGAAGTATAAGGAAGCACGCTGGGAGTCCCAGAAGAGAGGGTAGCACTAACAGGGGAAAGACTATTTATTGAGCTGCGACGGAAATTGTAGTCTGTAAATAAATACATGAACAATTATGCTGCACATCTTTATGGACACAAATTTAATTTAAAGAGACAAAGCATTAAAATAATAATCACATTTTAACATAATGTTCTAACATTGGAAATCTTGATGATACTATATTGCTGGTTAAAGATTATTTCAGCATTCACTGCACTATAAATCCTCAGAGTTTTGTCAGTATTACCTTTCCTTTAGTCACACAATGTTTCGGAGATCTTACCAGAATGAATTCTTGGATATCTACTATTTCTTGGGGTTTTGATTATAGAAAAAGAGACATCTCATTTCTCTTGCTCTACAAAGAAGCTTCTTTTAAATTTGGTTCTAAGGGGTAGTCCATGAAGAAAAGATAAAAAACAGTGAATTCATATTTGTTTTTTTTTTTCTTTGAAGTTGTATTAGGCATCAAACCAGCAGAAACATTCACCCCTGGACTGCAAAAACATTTGGTATAAACTAGCTGGCCAATATTTCATTATTTAAACACTAATATAAACATTTATCTAACTCAACATACTAACATTAAAAGTCCTACTGGTATGATAAAACAGTAAAATGAATCATCTTTATTAAATAAACTTCGAAAAACCATTATCAACTTATAGTTACTTCAAAAAACCATTATCAACTTATAGTATAGAAAAATATCCAAAATTAAACCAAATTATTAAAAAATAATTATATTTGAAATACTGCTGTTTCACAATAAACATTCATCTTATGCATCAATAATTTCCTGTTTCATTAACTGCAACATTTATGTGTGTATATATGTTACAGACCAAATTTTTAAATCCTGTACCTTCCAAAAACTCAACTATGTTCTTTACTGTAAAATAAGCCAAGGGTGTGACAATGACTATAAAATCATTATTTAGAAACATTATGGTGTTTCTAGGAATGGAAGAAAAGAAATTAGGTCATCTAATGTACAGGTAAGGTTTTTTTCTATAATACTGTCCTGGTACTATAAATGATGCCTACACCATAGGTGCATTAACTTAATGTTGTCATGGGACTTAATGTTTAGCCAACAGGAATGAGATCAACTGCAGGAGAGTAAGCTCAAGCAACATCAGAAAGGACCTAGTTCAGGGAAAAAAAAAAAAAAAAGGAAAAATGAAAATCAGTTAAATATACGTTTAATTTCCAGCATTATAAAATTCTAATTAGACAAATTTTATAACCTTTTTATGAATGGTACCATAAGATCAACAAAGTGATCTGTTCCAGGAACACATAAATACATTTAGAGTAACCAGTTCCAAATATTTTCAGTATTTTGAAAATGAATGAGAAATTACTTTGATACCATTTACTTTTCTAACATCCAAAGTAGGATGACTCTATATACCATACAATTTTTTTCTTTATTTTTATTTATTTGAGACAGAGTTTCACTCATTGCCAAGGCTGGAGTGCAATGGTGCGGTCTCAGCTCACTGCAACCTCTGCCTCCTGGGTTCAAGAGATTCTCTTGCCTCAGCCTCCCAAGTAGCTGGGATTACAGGCGCCCACCACTACACCCAGTTAATTTTTGTATTTTTAGTAGACACGGGGTTTCACCATGTTGGTCAGGCTGGTCTTGAACTACTGACTTCAGGTGATCCACCTGCCTCAGCCTCCCAAAGTGCTGGGATTACAGGTGTGAGCCACCGTGCCTGGTGCTTTTTTTTCCCCTTTTTTTTTTAAAGGATCCACTTCACCTGAAGGGTTTGGTATTGAGTGTAAACGCGACCATTACTGGCTCCATGTATTCCCAAATAATTGCTTTATTTAAAAAAGTCTGATTCTTTCCTCCTGAAAATTATTATGCAAATACAGTCAATTCCTTATTAGCCAATATCTGTAATACATCTAGCTCTTCAAATTTTAACAATGTGGTTATCAACAATTCAATTTAGAAGAGCAGGCTACTGCAAACAGAGAAATGTAGTTTTCGAAGAGAAATAACTTCTGTTTTGCATTTACATCCACTCAAGACCTAATGCAGCCTATTCATGAAATGTGGATACTGAAGGTATCTTCAGGGAAAAATTTCAGAAAGTGGATAGCCAAGCAGTTGGCTATTAGCAAAATGCTTAGCTTATCCGCATTCCTGATAGTCCCCACTGTAAACCTTGAACTTAAGCCCTTAAATATATACAATGATCAATTGTTATATTGTGTATTTTCAAGGAGACAAAATTAAATACAAAATTAAAAGTTGATTATGACTTTATTCATGTAGCATAAATCCAAAGGAAAAAAACCCCTCACAAATAACAAAGATTAGGAAACAAAAGGTTTCAGAAGTTTGTAAGATTTTACAAGCATTTCAAAAATAAATTTTATTACTAAAATCACTAAGAATCTAAATATATTCAGGAAGACATCTAGCTGTTTAGAAAATACAATACAAACCAAACTTAAATGAATGAAATGTAAGCTGAAAATGCTTAGTGGAATGAACCTAAAAGTACAATCATGTTTTCCTCAGCTCTACTATAACATACAATTTTCATATCATAGGAAATAAAAAGAAATTCTAATTTTAAGAAAATAATACATAACTAAATTAGTTAAAATTCCTAGCATATACTTATTTGCCCAGCCCTAGTTTTTCTTCCCAATGAACATCCTTAGCTCTTCAATCCCACTGTTTCTGCCTCAGACAAGGATCTGTACTTCCGATCCCTTCTTAAGGAATGACACAGAGCCAATTTCAGAATGTCTAAGTTATACACTAAGTGTTATGAAATTGCCTTAACACTTTGAACATTGATATACAATTCACATAAAATGCATACATCATATGTTTATTTCAATGAGTTTTGATAATTGTATAAATCTATGTAATGGATATTCAAAACAAGATATAAAACATATCCCCAATCCAGAAATTTCCTGTGCCCTTTTCCAGCCAACAGACCTTCACTTGGAAGCAACCACCTTTTGATTTCTACTCCAATAGATTAGTTTTGCCTGTTCTTAGACTTCATAAAATATGTAATAAAGATTTTTATGTCTACCTTTTCTCTCAACATAATTTTAAGTACATTTGAATTAATTTTTACCAGTAAAAAATTAGTTACAAAAAGAGGAGGCTTCTATACAAAGTAAGAATGCTTTTTTCCATTCAAAGAGAACCCACTGACGTATCTTGCCTTGCTACGTCAAAACTCAAATAGCTTGTTTTGGTAAAATTATTCCAGAAAGCTGATCCAGACAATCTCCTAATATAATTTCTAACATTCATTCACATTGTATATTTCAGTAGTTTCTTCCTTTTTATGGTTGAGTATTATTTCATTGTATGAATATACTTCAATTTCATTATCTGTTTGCCTACTGATGAATATCTGGGTTGTTTCTAAGTTTTATTATGAATAAAACTGCTAGGAACACTTTTATACAAATCTTTTGTTGGTTATATGTTTTAATTTCTTTAATTAAATTTCTTTAATTTCTTTTGGGTTATATGTTTTAATATCTGGGAATGGGATTGCTAGGTCATAGGACAGATGACCCATACTGCTTAAGAGTTCTCCAGTATGACTGTTTTATATTCACACCAGTAAAATATGAGACACTTCCAGTTGCTCCACATCTTAACATTTGGCACTGCCAGAGATTTTAATCATACCTATTCTAGTGAATTATTGTATCTCCCAGTGGTTTTAATTCTGATTTCCCTTATGACTAACAACATGTTTATTGCCCATTTAAATATCTTTGGTAAAGTATCTGTTTAAGCCCCTTGTTTATTTTTATTGGCTTTGTCTTTTTCTTGTTGATACTGATAGTTTTTGATGAGTCAAATTCACTCATTCAAAATCACAAACCAGGAATAGGTTCAGACCTTATTAAACTCTAAATCAAATGACCTTTTTCACTGATGAATGACAGAGACAAAAGCTGAATAGACAAAGAACAAGTTAAATTCACACCTCCTGATTCCTAGGAAAGTATTATTTCCACTTCCTTAAGCTTTTTTTACTCTGGCAATCTTCTTAAACATGGTTGAGAGAAACTGTCTGAAGAGGTTATTATGGGGGTGACAGAACTAAAGCACACAGTGCTGGTCTCTAAACTACCTGGTTTTCACTTGCACCGCCCATTCCCATACTTCTTATTTCAACTCCCTTGTTTTATATGCTAAACTTTCACTTGAAGAAAAGGCTGTTTTGTGGGAAAAAAAAAGAGAGAACAACTGCTCTGACATAGTGGATTATTACAGAAAACCTGATCAAATGTTATCTTTAATTTCATATTTATATATGGAATACAAATATTTTCATCGAACAAATTTGATATATACAAAGAATAGCAAATAAACTTAACCTTAAGTGGCAATTCCAATTAAGCAGTAATGGCTAATAGGAATTTTAGATTCAGAAAGATTCTGGTTGTGTGTCTGGAATAAACAGGAAAGTGAGTGATGACTTATGCCACATCTGACACAGGAGCAAGAGTAGAGACTGGCAGTACATATACCACACACTTGTCAGGCCTGTTTATGCAGCTATTGTAATTTGGTCTACCACCTTTCTGTATTCAACACAAAGACAGTCTGGTAGCAAATAACACCAGTATGTTTCTCAGTGAAAATGTAAACAGTGGATAGATATATTGCTTCAATGTATTTCTTGTTTTGTTTCTAATTCGTCTTACACATCTTGACCAAACATCACTAATTCTTAGCTGCTTTTCTGTCTTAAAGATGAAGAAAACCCTTAATAGAGACTTTAAAGTGAGATAAAAGTGTCTTCTCATATTAATTTTGACTCCCTTTTTCTTTTGTTTCTGACTGTTCTTTAGACTAATTTTTCATTAAAAAACATATTCCTCACAATTGGTTTTTCTTCTCTGTTAGCTATGCGAGTTCTACCACCACACCCATCCACTTTCCGATACATCTTTAAGTGTGCAACTTAGTGATTTTTATCACATGTACAACACCACTATAAAATTCCAGAACATATTCATCATCCTAAAAAGAAACTCTATCTATTAGCAGTCACACCCATTCTCTCTTTCCTCAGCCCCAGCAACTACAAGCCTTTCTATTTCTATAGACTTGCCTATTCTGGACTTTTTATATAAATTTATGTGGTCTTTTGGAACTGACTTCATAACATAATGCTTTCAAGGCTCATACATGTTGTAGCATGTATCAGAACTTCATCCCTTTTAATGGCTGAATAATATATCATCATACAGCTAGATTATACATTGTTTATTCATCAGTTGATAGGTATTTGGGTTGTTTCAATCTTTTGGCTATTATTAATGCTGCTGCTAAGGAATAATATGTACAAGTGTCTGTGTGAACATATGTTTTCAATTCTCTTTAGTAAGTATCTAGGAATGAAACTGCTGAGTCATACAGTAATTCCCAGTATAACTTTTCGAGAAATTGCTCAACTGTTTTCAAGGTAGTTAAGACTATACTACTTTACATTCCCACCATTGTTAAGGATGAAACACCTTATCTTTTCATCTATGAAGTACGTTTATCAGACCTTTAACACATATTTTAAGCATTTCTTTAGATTCCTATGGGATCTGTATTGAAATTTTTTTTTAAAAAAATCCTTATTGTACCATTTTATTATTATTTCAATTTCTAATGTTCAATAACCACGACTGAAATAACTATCTCAATAACTTACTTTCACTGAAACACTAAATTTTATCTGCAAAAAAAAAAACTTTTTTTTTTTTTTAAGCTGTACTACTATCCATTCCCAGAACATAAAATATGGCTGGGTTCAAACACAGAGATTAAAATATCATATAAGTATAAATAATATCTATCATTTATTTTGTACTTTCTATTCTAGTATAGAAAATCAAGAGCTAAATAAGCAGAGAAAATATTTAAAGAAATGAAATTTCTTTAAAATGAAATTCTAAATTATCTAAAGATTACAATTTAAACCTTCGAAAGCAAGGGTTTGAAATTCTAGAAAATACAAACTAATCTACAGTGGTTGCCTGAGAGAGAATGGAAGGAAGAATGGATTACAATGGGGCATAGGGCATCTTTTAGGAGTGAAAGAAATGTTTGTTTTCTTAATTGTGGTGTCATTTCACAGATGCATACATAAATCAAAATGAAACAAATTGTACAGTTTAAATACGGGCATTTTGTTGTATTTTATTTATACCTCAATAAAGTCAGAAACATATTAAACAAAAACAAAACTCAAGTGTGTCTTTGGGTTAGCTTCAGCGTTTTCCAAACTACATCCCATACAATTAAAGTGCAAGAATTTCTCAAAACAAGCATCCTATAGCCAAATAATCTCAAGAAAAATTCAGAACAGATAGGCTTATACATTAAACAGGTTGCTACCTCAATTACCTAGGATGTTAGTATGCACTATGATTTTCCAAAGGAAGTATTTAGTATAGTTTTTCCCAAACCTGTTTGACCTTAGAGGCAGTTATTTCACTGAACTTTGAGTATCAGGGAAGAAATCTTAATAGAGTTAATACATAATGGGAAAACATTAAAAACAAAACAGAACAAAATCTTCAAATATATTAAATGCAGCAATTAAAAGCTCAAATGCCTTCAGGCAAGGCAACACACAAAAAGAACACAAAGAGCGTCAAGAATGAAACAACAGATACTTATTTGTACTGAAAATAAGCCTAGTTGCTTTCCATTAAAAAAAAAAACAAACCACATTTAGAGCTTCTAGTTTGCTACCTTTGTATTAAGAGATAATTATGTCCAACTCCTTTTAATGCTACTTTCTAAGCCATTTGGAAAGTGAGTAATAGAACAGCAGCCTTATGAGAGAAAAAATTACCATCAGAGCTGCAGCAATCCAGGTAGGCTTCAGTATAAAAAAAAAAGTTGTAGCTCACTAAATAAACCATGTGGGCAAAAAAGAAAAGCCTTAGAAAATGCAACAATTCTTTTCAAGTTTTATTTCTATGAGTAAAATCAGTCCTTGTAATTCAAATTTTGAACTATAAAAAGTTGTAAGGACCTCTAAGACTGGCATCACTTATTTGAATTTTTATGCTAAGATCTTTTAAAAATAAAATTTTAAGTCTCCAGTATAACAAGCATTTCTCTGAGTCTGAGAACAGATTATATTAATTGTAATGGCCACTATTTATCACTTATTAAGTGATAAAAATAATCACACAAAATTAGTACAACTGAATCCACATAACAGACATGTAAGTACTATTATTATCCCCTTTGTTAATGAGGAAGTGAAGCACAAAAAGGTCAAGTTAACTTAACTCAAGGACACAGATGTAGTAGTACATGAATTATATCCTAGAACACACCACATTCTTTTCCCTCTACATGTAAAAAAAGACTTGGTAAAGTAATAATCCTGACTCAAATAACAAGCTATCTTTTAACTTCTTACTAAAACTCGTCTTCCTCAAGAAGTACCTTGTTGAATAAACTAAACACTAAGTCTTAGTAAAACAACTTTTATTCCAAATTGTTGCAATAAGATTTGGGTTTAAGGTTGAAAAACAAGAGAGTCCTATTTTCAGATACTTTTGAGAAATACTTGGATAATCTATAAATAACACACTAACTCCAAATGTATCTAATTTATAATACTGTTTACCATCTTAGTGGTTCAAGGTATACTAGCATGTTAAATGTTTTGAGAAGACCTGAAATACAGAAATCACTTTAGCTTTTTAAAACATATGCTTAATGAGTCTGTAATTAACAAGGCTATTACACAAAATACTTCATAAAGTTTCATTAGTTTCATTATAAAGAACAATTTACAACTGGTTTTCTGACAACTAACTATATTACATAATATTCCTAAGAGACTTTTACCTAATAAACTCTTACCTGTTTATTTTCTCCAAATTCTTCTACACAGGTCCAGGCTGAAGAGATTGTGTTCCCTGTCTGTAAGCAGTGAAGACAGAAAATAATTGAGTCTTTAGATTGATGTTATCCTTATCTTGGAAGTGCATGGAATCCTTGATTTTAGTTAAAAACCTTTTGATCAGTAAATAAAAAAACAAGTTTACAGAAAAAGAAGTAAGGGGTAAATAGTTATTTCTGGAGTTCTACAAAGATGAACAAAGAGAAGAATATTTTGATATTTGAATGAAAATTATGAGTAATACATTATCGGAAAAAAAATTTATCTTTCTAAACAAATTATCGTTTATCTTTCTAAATATTACTACCCTGCTAAGATAAAGAAGAGACTTTAAAAATAAACGAGATCACCCAATTTCTGATAAGTAGAAAGCCCAAGAATCTAAGCAAGTTTGGGAAATAGAAATGTTGTATAAGGTGTAGTTATTTTACATATGAAACAGCATTTCCTTGCTGTCTTAAAAAAGATAGATGGCCAAAATAATACTAAACTTAAATCTTTCTTCCTAATAGCTAAATTTTATCTACTTGAAATCTAATTTGGTCATATACAGTACAACTGTGGGCATCCATCTATTTTAGTGGTTATCTCTTCATATGCCTTAAAGCTTTCTGTTATGGATGTATATCCAAATCTATGCTAAGAAATTGTGTATAAAAGTATAAACAAATGAAAAATGTCTGATAATCTATAGAAAACTAGATTTTAAAATAACCATCTAAAGATTATAATTCAGTATAAAAACAGTCACAATTTCTTCTGTTTCTACATGATGAACTAGGTAATATTAATCAAACCTCTTCGTAAGAACTAGAAAATGTAAGAAACTATTAAAATCAAAAACATCTGTTTGAAGTCACTGAGAACCAAGACAGTGACGAATTATGGGGTTGTGATCTCAGACAAGTAGAAAACCCAAAGGTATGTGCACCTCTTTGGGAGGTGCATTACCCCTGGAAGGGTTGGCCAATCCCCAAAAGCTCCCTTTTGGATGCCAAGAGACAAATGAAGCTAGGAAGACTAAAATTATAACTAAAGAGCTACTAACAAGGAATGACTAGAACTGAGGAAAAATGAACCAGAAACAGACAAACTTTAACAGAGACTGAATTTAACTTCAATCCCTGCCTAGATTAAAGTAATCTGGGTTTGTCAGTCCTTTGGCCACCTTTCTGAAGCCAAAATAAATCTTCTATGAATAAATATAACATCATGCTAGCCTTCAAATTGTCTCTACAATTTTCATACACAATATCTGGTATTGAATAAAAAATAACTAGTCATACAAGGAGGTAAATCAGTATCACCTAAAACCAACAGAAACAGCAGACAACAGTAACAGATCCACAGGGTATTTAGATCAGAACCGAGTATTGAAATAACAATGTCTAATACACTCAAGAAAATAAAAGACTAACATTTTTGGAAGAAAGCAGAAATCATAAAAGAGACTCAAATGGAATTCTAGAACTGAGAAATGAATCTAAATGACTGGTTCTTATGATAAACCTTTTAAATTCTTTACAGATGAAAAAATTACAAACCAAAAAACAGGTAAGAAAACATACAGACTGAACATACAAAAGGATGGACAATACAGAAGAAATATAATCAATATACAGGTTACAATAAAAAGGTTTAACATAAGTAGAGTTGGATTACCATAAAGAAAGAAGAGAGAAAATGAACAAATGCAGTATTTGAAAACACAGTAACACAGAACTTACTAATACATTAACCTAGACTCCAGAAGTACCAAGCAAGATGAAAACTAAGAAGACTATACAAAAGTCACATCCATAATATAAAACTTCTGAAAATCATAAAGAGAAAATACTAAAAGTAGCTGGGTACAGGGAATGATGGCACAATTTATGTTCAAAGGAGCAACAAGCTGATCAACAACAGATTTCCCAAGAGAAATAACAGAAGCTAAAGGACAGTGGAATCATAACTGCAAAGGGCTGAAGTAAAATAACTGCAAAGGGCTGAAGTAAAATAACTGCTGGCCTAGCAAAAATACCCTTTCAAACGGCAGGTGAACTAAGAATACATTCAGACAAACAAAAATTGAGATAATCTGTCATGAGCATATCCACACAAAAGAAAATATGAATAAGTATTCTTTAGGTAGAATAAACATACAATTCTAGTGGAAGCTTAGAGATGGAAGAAACAGAGGGTAAAGGAAATGATAAATGTGTAAATCAATATCAATGTATATTAAGTCTAAAAACAGTTATAGCTAGGTATTTTTATTATATTGGGTATTGTGGGGTTTTAAATGTATAAGGTTCAAAATATATGTAAGTACCAATGACACTACATAAATTGTAAAAGAAATGAAAAAAGTCAAAGTGTACTAAGTTCCTTGTATTGTCTGGGATGTGATAAAATACTAATTAATATTAGACTTCAGTAAGTTAGGAATGCATGTTGGCATCTATAGAGTAATGACTAAGAGATTAAAGACTATAATTAATACAGCTAAAGGAAAGAAAGTCAAAATAAACACTATGTTTAAAAAAAGGCAAGAAATAAGAAAAGTAATACAGAACAAGCAAAGAAAACAGAATGCAAATGGAAAAATGAGAGACTTAATCCCTAGCATGTTGGTAAGGACATTAAATGTATATTTAGAAATTAATATTGAAGGTTCAAGAATAAATCAAAATATAAAAGAGAAAATATTTTTAAACAAATGATAATACAAATAAAATATATCAAAATGTATGGAACGCAAGGCCAGGTGCAGTGGCTCACACCTGTAATCCCAGCACTTTGGGAGGTCAAGGTGGGCAGATCACCTGAGGTCTGGAGTTGGAGACAAGCCTGGGCAACATGGTAAAACCTGTCTCTACTAAAAATACAAAAATCAGCTGGGTGTGGTGGTGCACACCTGTAATCCCAGCTACTTGAGAGGCTGAGGCAGGAGAATTGCTTGAACCCAGGAGGCGGAGGTTGCAGTTAGCCACGATCACGCCACTGTACTCTAGCCTGGGTGACAGAGTGAGACCCAGTGCCAAAAAAAGAAAAAGAAAATGCATGGGATGCAGCTCTAACCATACTTAGGATATTGGTAGCCTTAATAAAAGAGGGGCTAAAAACTCTAAGATGGTCTCGTAAATAATATTCCACATATTCAAAAAAAGATTAACACCAATCTTACATAAATTCTTACAGAGAACAGTGAAATTTAAAACATTTCCCAACTATTTTTATGAGGAAAAGAATGAGCCAATCTCATTAATGAACACAGATGTAAAAATCCTAAAGGAAATACCGAATAAATTTTAGCAATATATAAAAAGTATAATGTACCATGACCAAATTGAGTTTACTTCAGAAGTAAGATTGATGTAACATTCAAATATCAATCAATGCAACGTGTTGCATTAAAAGAATAAAAGACAAAAATGATGTAATTAATTAGATGCAAAAAAGTATTTGACAAAATTCATTACCCATTCATGATAAAAACACGTACAAAGCAGGAATAAAAGAGAATATCTTAAGTGATAAAGGGCTTCTACAATAAAAGCTACAACACACGCCATATCTTAATGGAGAAATATTGAAAGTTTACAAGGATGGTTCCTATCATCATTTGTATTCAATGTTGAAAAAGTAGTTCTAGCCAGTGCAGTAAGGCAAGAGAAAAAAAGAAACGTATAAAGGATGGAAAGGAACAAAAAGATCTTTACATTTAGTTGATAAAAGTGTATGCAGAAAAATTACTGTAGAGTCAAACTATTTGACACAAACAAGTAGTTTTATCCACTATATTAAAAATACATTTTCACATAAAGCAGGAACAATTAGAAACTGAAATTAAGATAAGTTATTTTTTATGATGACATTATGAAAAACTAAAACTAGGTACAAGTCTGGAGAAAGATGTAGAAGACATTTAAACAGTAAACTACTGAAAGAGCAAATTTTTAAAAGCCTAGGTAAATGAAGACAAGTATCATGTTCATGCATCAGAAGACCCAATACTATAAAAATGTTATTGTTCCCAAATTGATCTACAGATTCAATTCTGTTCCAATCAAAATCCCATTAGGATTTTGATTTGGGGTATAAAGTTACAAGCTGATTCTAAAATTCATATGGAAATTCAAGGGCTGAGAAAAGTCAAGATAATTGTGAAGAAGAAAAAATAAGTGAGAAAATATTATTTACAAAATATAAAGTTACAGAATTAAGACAATATGGTATTGGTGCAAAAACAAACAGATCAATGAAACAGAATGTTAATATCCAGAATAAGTCATATATGTATGTGTGTATTAGAAGGCAGTGTATATATACACACTTGATTTATGTTAAGGTGGCACTGCAGAGTCATGGGAAAATGGCAAGTCTTCAAAAAATGGTGTTAAGTGAATATTCATATGCGGGGGGGGGAGTGATACTTCATATTGTCACTAAATTTAGATGATAGAAAGTTTCTAAAAGATAATACAGAAAATATTTCATGACCCTGTGGTGAGTAAAGGTTTTCTAAGCAGGATGCAAATGGCACTAGTAAGACTGATCAATTGAATCATATTAAAATTAAAAACTTCTATGTTTCAAAACATACCTGAATAAACAGGTAAGTCATAGAGTAGAACAAGATACTTTAAAAATATATTCAATAAAGGACTTGTATATTAAGTAATAAAGTAAAAAACAGACAAACCAATAGAATAAGGAAGATTTGAACAAGAAAGATACTTCACCAATACAATAGTGTAATGCCCTATAACCCTCCTAAGATGATCAATATTGTAAGTTATCATTATGTAAAAATTACAATCTCAATAAGAAATATACACTAATCAGAATATCCAAAATGTAGAAGACTGATACCATAAGTGTTGGCAAGAATGTGAAACAACTGGAACTCCCATTTACTGCTAGTAAAGTGTAAATCAGTATACTTACTTTGGAAAACTATTTGGCCCTATTTACTACAGTTTAAAAAACATGACCCACACCACTTTCACTCCTATATACTCAATAGGAATGTGTGCAAATGAGCACCAAAAACACTATGTTCAAGAATCTTTAGAGTGTCATTATTCAAACAGCCCCAAACTGATAGCTCTTTATATTTTCACTAACAAAGACAGCAAGTTATATATAACATTCCGATGAAACACTGGCATCAATGAGAGCAAATGAACAGTACTGCTACATGAAACAGAATGAATCGATCTCACAAACATGTTAAAAAGAAGCCAGACAAGATGATATAAAATTATAAGTTTCAAAAATACATAGAATAAGTCAGAGGAGTGGCCTCCTTTGAGCAGGAAGGAAAGTAATGTCTGGAGAACATACAAGAGTCTTTTCGGGACCGGGCACAGTGGCTTAAGTAATTCCAGCACTTTGGGAGGCTGAGGCAGGCGGATCACGAGGTCCAGAGATCGAGACCATCCTGGCTAACACGGTAAAACCCCATCTCTACCAAAAATACAAAAATAAATAAATAAATAAATAAATTAGCCAGGCGTGGTGGCAGTCACCTGTAGTCACAGCTACTCAGGATGCTGAGGCAGGAAATGGCACGAATCCGGGAGGTGGAGCTTGCAGTGAGCTGAGATAGCGCCACTACACTCCAGTCTGGGCGACAGAGCAAGACTCTGTCTCAAAAAAAAAAAAAAAAGAGAGTCTTTTGGAGTGTTGGTATTTTATATCTTTACCTCTGTGGTGAGTTATACAGACATAGTCCCTCATGGTAATTTACTGAATTTACACTCATTATCTGTGCACTTTTCTGTTTGTAGTATGTAATGTTACAGCTTAAGGAGTTTTCTTTTTAAAAAGGGGGGGGATATAAAAGCCTGCCAGTGATATACATAAAGGAGAAGTTGATAATGTATAATTATGATAAAATATAAAATCACTTTATAGTTACTACCAAACTAGAGCACATATGATTCAGACAAATTTAAAAACTATAATGATTCTCAGTACAGATGCTACATAGAAATATTATTAAATACAGAATAATTCTTTTCTTCGTAATGCCTTCACTACCTACCACCTGGAGTTTTAGAATTAGCTTTGTTAATCTTTGGTTTGAATGAAATCAAATTTAACAGGAGAAATGCTGGGATTTAAATTACCAGTGTATAAGAATTAAATCTCTGTCAGAATATAGAAGAGATGGTGATAATTCCCACAACAAAAGCAAAAACTATCAGCAGAGTCTCAATTTAGTGTCAAATGCAAGGTTGCTACTTACTGGTACTTTCACCCAATTTAATTTACCATCTTATTTGTGTCATCCCTTTTTAAAAAGCAACAACTGTTAATGAATATATTCTGAGAAATTATTTCAGAAGTGATTATTTAGTAAGCAAGACAATAAGAAAGAGACTAGGGGAAAGAAAAGGCATGTCAAAAAGTGGAGAATAAGAATAGGATACATTAAACTTCAAAGATCAGAGTCAACATCTTTACCACCTCTCTGTAAAATGGGACTCATTAAATGTTTTATATTTAGTTTTCTAGAAGTTATGTAGGAATAAGGGCCAAAATAAGTGAAAACTAAGTAAAAATCTAAGTAGGCTCTTAATTTTCATTATTTTCAAGAAAACAACATTGCAGATAGACGACTTGTTCTACAAAGATGTGACGAAGTTTCAAAAGTCAATGAAAACTAATTACAAAAGCATATTCTATATCTTTAAAGAAGACTTTACTGGTCTTTAGTTTGAGAGAAAATTTTAAAGTAAATGATATGAAAGATAAAAATTATTTTCAGACTCTCAGATATGTCATACTATTTCTTCTTTGAAGACAGAAAATAACTGAGTGCACAGGATTCCAATGTATTCCAAATAAGCCTGCTATATTAGCACCCCGAATTTTCAAGGTTTTTTCCTGTCTTTAGGAAACTAAACTGAAAGGAACACCACCATCTTCTCAGTCTACACCTGTGTGGAAGAATATAAAAGTATAATGCTAGTAATAAAAAATTAGAAATAACATACAATAAGTGATTGACATTTCCTATTTGTGAAGCCTTGATCAAACGTAATAGATTATGCTAGATATAACTGTGGATTATATAATGAATTTTAAAAGAAATTTAAAAATTGCACATAACATAAATCATTATATTCTATACTATATTTGGTTGATATAAAGACAAAGATTTTCTCAGAGGGTTTCAAAATAACAATTACAACCTAAATCTCCTATTCCACTATACAAATTTATATACATATATATTTTATATATATATATATATAAAATATACACATATCCAATATAAAATCATCCAAACCCAGTCTATATTTCAAGAGTTTATTGAAAAGGGAATATTCTGGGCCTTTTACAATTTTAACTCATTTAATACATGTAATTATCCTATGAGATAAATACTGTTATCATCATTCCTATTTTACAAATGATGGAACTGAAGGACAGAGAAGTTAAGTAACACTGGAGTGCAGTGGCGTGATCTCAGCTCACTGCAACCTCCACCTCCTGGGTTCAAGCAATTCTCCTGCCTCAGCCTCCCAAGTAGCTGGGATTACAGGTGCGCACCACCACACCCAGCTGATTTTTGTATTTTTAGTAGAGACAGGGTTTCACCATGTTGCCCAGGCTCGTCTCCAACTCCAGACCTCAGGTGATCTGCCCACCTTGGCCTATCAAAGTGCTGGGATTACAGGTGTGAGCCACTACGCCTGGCCTTGCGTTCCATACATTTTGATATGTTTTATTTGTATTATCATTTGTTTAAGGGTTTCTACTATTTTGAAACCTCCAACATGAGCATGTTAAAAATTATATACTGATAATTTTTACTTTGGTGACGTATATACAGGTATTTCAGCCCATTAACCACCATTCATAATTTAACCGTGCCCGTGTTTATACCTGTCAACTTCCTATCTCATATTATTTCTTTACCAATCTTTTCTTCTTTTTGCTCAAAGCACAGCCCAAATGTATCTTTCCTTGGAAACTTTATCTTTTATGTAGATTGCTTAAACTTATTTGAAAAGCACTATATGCTGAGTACTAAAGGAGACAGTACTCCCCCACATAATTCAGGGAATAACAACAAATCATACATGTACAAAGTCCACTGGCTTTATATATACTGATGGATGAACAATGTTAAGAGTAAATAAAAATATAAAAATTATTGAGTAATATCATAAAGAAAAAGTCATTTTGGGTTACTGTGTCCAATAAAAGCTTAATATAAAAGTAGATGAGGATAAGCAGAATACTCTAAGCACAGTGCACAGCAATAGGAAGGGCCTAGACCTACCAATGAGCATGGCAAATTCAGACGATCACAGCAGGAAATGGAAGCTATGGTTAGGTTAAGTGGGGCTAAACAGTAGGGCATTCTGAACAGGAGAATGTGGAGCTCAGAGTATTTGATTATACTTCAATAAGAGCCACGATAAGTTCCTGACCAAGGAAGTAACAATGAAAAAGTATAAACATATTGGACTGATAAATTATATGGCTAAACTACATATTGGGATATTTTGAATATAATCAGAGTAAAATGAGTACCAAGTAACAGGGGACCAGGAAATAGATACAAACAAACTTTGCCTGTTTGATGTTCTGTCTAGAATCTGAATGGGGAAAAGACATTTATCATCTGCCACCTTGCACATGCCATTCATTGGTTGGCAATGCTGATCCTAGGGTACATTTAAAAATCATGAAGCTACCTTGTAAACAAGATATGTTTACAAGATTTTTCTAACTCAGAATAACTCAGAGTTCAACCAGATGTCTCAGGTCAACACTACAATGGAGTGGGGTCTGGTACATGGGCCTGTAGGTTTCCTAAAGCCAAAATAGTCTCTGGAAAAAAGGTAAGGTGAGACCGAAAGCCCATCTCATTGTATTTTAACTTACAGAAACATAATTTGCCAATAATATTTCACAAGTCCGCTGTCTGTTATCCAATGTTTAATATTAGGCAAAAACCAGTTTTCCATTGGAATCATGTGAATTTACAAAGGATAGAAGAGCACAGCCTCTTAAGCTAACTAGGATCTTGGGCAAATTATTTAACATACTGAAGCCTGTTTGTTAAAAAAAATAAGAATTGTCAACATTAAAATCCTATCTACCACAGGCCAGACATGTTGGCTCACGCCTGTAATCCTAGCACTTTGGGAGGCTGAGGCAGGTGGATCACTTGAGGTCAGGAATTCGTAACCAGCCTGGCCAACACAGGGAAACTCCATTTCTACTAAAAATACAAAAATTAGCCAGGCATCGTGGTACATGCTGGTAATCCCAGCTACTCGGGAGGCTGAAGCAGGAGAATTGCTTGAACTCATTGCGGAGGTTGCAATGAGCCAAGATCGCACCACTGCACTCCAGCCAGGGTGACAGAGCGAGACTCTGTCACACACACACACACACACACACCCTATCTACCACAAAGAACTGTGAGAATACATCATGTAAAGGCATTTAGCACAAAATCTCACACATAATAAGTGTTCAAAGAATCTTAACTATTATTATTTCTAATATTTATATTATATATGATTGGAAAGTGGTGTCTTGGATTTGTTTTCTGAATAATTATTCTTCATCATTTACATGGTACTTAATATATATAAAAGCGAATGTTCTGGGCCCTTTACAATTTTAACTCATTTAATACATGTAATTACCCTATGAGATAAATACTGTTATCATCATTCCTATTTTACAATGATGGAACTGAAGGACAGAGAAGTAACTTTTCCAAGTAAGTAGTGAAGCTAGACTGTGAACCCAGGAAATCTGGCTCCAAATGCCATAATCTTTTTTCCCATGTTGCCTATATGCTATACCACATTACTTAGTTTTCTTTTCCTGAAAGAAAGTACAATGTACCATTTCCTGACCCCCCATACCAGTTTAGGTCAGGTCACCCAATTGTATGTTCTCGTAACACCCTGTACTACTTCAGCGCATTTATCAGAACTCTAACTGAATATTGGTCTCAATAGAATGTAAGGTCTATGAAAGTAGCAACTGTGTCTAATTCACTAGTGATCCTTATAACTTTACACAAAACAGCATTGGGTAAGTATTTGTTGAAGGAACACATTTTAACAAGGTTTAACAATCAGCCATCTGCCAGTTAATAAACTAAACACGAGTATAGAAGCCTAAAGGAATGAACAAGCAAAAGGGATATTCTTATGAGAATAAAAATTCCCAAATCAAACTTTCTTAAATCACAGTTTGCAAAAGGTAAATTTCTCAGAGGGCTTGAAAATGGCAAGGTCATTATATTCCAAGTGGTATTAGGGAACATAATTCTGAGCTAATATAGTCTAGTAAAGACTCTTTCCTTCTGCCATATATTTCACAGATTTAAAATAAATGTTTAAAAAATTATTTTTATTTGTTATTTTGTACTGAGAGGAATACAGAATTTTTAGTAGCTGAAAGGCTCAGACAGTTCTGACTTACGTTAAGCCATAATCTACCTCCTTAAAACTTTGCTCTTTTAGACTTAATACCACTTCCTAGAGCTCCAAAGATAAAGACTAAAGTCTTTTTTCCATGTGTGAGCACTTCAAACATTTGAAAACTGCAATCACATTTCCTCTGTGAGTATTAGTATTTACACACTAAACAGCTCCAAATATTTCAGTTGTTCACTGTCCTATTACATATTAGGGAGTTTTCAAGCTCACCCTAGTTGTCAAGGTTGAATTAAATTGTGGTGCCATAAGCAAACAAAACATTCCAAACAGTCTGAGTAGAATAAAATTATTTAGTCTTGATACTATGTAACTTTCCTATTTTACCTTGAGTTATATTAATTTGAGAATCTCTAGAGTAGAAAGACTCTTAATCAAATTTTGACAAAATAACACAAGTTCTCACCCTTGGCTGGCTTTCATTCTTTCCCAATTTAATAATGAAATATACAAACAGAGAAATATATAAACTATATAGATGTGTATGCCTTACATAATTTAAAAAAATGAAAACATGTACTCATCACCCAGGTTTAGAAAAAGGAAATTATCAATACCTCAGAAGTCCCTTTGAATCCTTTCCAATTTCTCCCTCCAAGTAGTAACTTTTAAATGTTAGTAATTCCCTGGCATTTTTATGGTTTTACCTCATAATCGTCTATCCCTAAACAACCTATTGTTTGGTTTTGCCTGGCTTTATTTTCCCAATCATAATTTCCAACTGTCTCAATGTCTTCAATTTAAAATCTGAATCTTTTTGTATTTTACATATTTTTAAGGAGCCACCTCAAATCTTCTGTGGAATAAGGCAGGAATGAAAGTGAATAACCTACCCTTACCAGTAAAAAGGATGAAGAAAAGACAGAGGGCGACTAATATAATACTTAGGTAAGTGCACTGCATCAGTATGAAACAATGTCATCTCTGCAGGATAAGAAATTGAGTGGAGGAGAAACTGAACATCTTTCCAACTTTTCCTAAGCTGGGTTTTGTATTGAATTTGTGTAAATTTCTAGAATCAATATACCATATATTTAAAGAGCATTCTAGGATAAACAATTAAATAAGCTAACTAAATTCAGATTTCATTTCCATTTATTCATGCCTGCTATCTAAATATTTGGGAGTTGATTATAGAAGTTTTTGTCATAGAAAATTCATTATAAAGAATTTCAGAATAAAAAAATAAAATTAATAATCATTACAGAAAAATACTGATTAAATCTAAAGGCAATGAAATAATTCTCCAATGTATTAATTCTAATGAGAGCATGTGACATCATGAAACTGCTTTCCAAGGCCTCAGAGGATTGATGAAAACCCCATCCATCCTTCTCCCAAGCCACATTAGCTAATGTAGCAACTCCCTGCTTGGAGCATAAATCACAATAAAAATAATACATAAATAAGAAAATAAAATGTAAAGATTTTTAAAAATCAATAAAAGTGAGTTTTAGAACACCAGTGTATTAGTGAGAAATAGCAGAGTCACACATACATACAGGTATTTCAATAACTTAAAAATCTTAAGTCTATCTACTAAGTAAAATAGGGAAAATATTAAGCAATAAAGAGAAAATCATTACTATCTCATTTGCAAATCCCTCTCTGAAACTAAGTGAGTGCATACACAGTGAAAGCAATCATATTTTGCTTAGTATCGCCTCTTTCCCTTCAATTCTTAAGCGAAAAGAAATAATCTTTCAATGTTCTGGTATAATCACTGTTTCTATACTTGATACACACACCTAAGTTCACACCAAGGAATCCCTTAAGTGATTCTTATTCTCTCAAGGAAACACATGTACACACATACATGCAGATGAAACGCCTTTAAATGAACCAGCATTTCACTGCTTGAATTATTTATAGCTCTGAATACAACCTTAACCTGTCTTGCAAAGATTGACAATGGCTCACCTGGAACCTTATAAATTCTGTGCCCCAAATTTTCCAATACTTTCATAAATTCGTAGCTACAGATTTGGTCACCCTTGGACCAAAAATTAACTGGGCAACAGCAGGATAAAAAAAAGCCATCTACATATATGGCACATATGCTTCAAATTTTGTGAATATTCATTTACCCCATAATCTGGGCAGTAAACAAGCAGACTGGAACTATGTATTGCTGAAACAAAGTTAACGAGAAAAAAATTAGGTAAATGGGCTTCAGTCTTACAAAAATCCACATACAAAACAGGATTAAAGAAAAGTGCAAAAAAGAAAAGTAACTAATAAAAACAAACTTAGACCACATAATGAATGGAAGGACAATCAAACTGCACAAAAGAAAAAGCAAAGCATAGGTCAACAAAGATTTATCTACTCTATTAAAAGAAGCTGGAGTTTTACATCATGGTTTACATTTTTATTTAAATAAGTGCCAATCCCTTGAATTTGTGTACAGAAATCAAGGTATACTGTTTAAACACCGAAGAATAGTAACAAAGTACACACACCAAATTACCAAGCAATACAACTGTAAGAGATTGATGTTTTCTGATGATTGTGCTCCTATATACTTTTTAATCCAAAGTTATAAACAGAATTATAGTAGAGCTGATAACACTATTAGTGTAATATAATGATTATATTTACTGAATCAAAGCAATACATAGGCAAACTAAATTTATTTAGTTACCCAAATTATTTTCTTAAACTATGAACTACTGTGTACATAAAATTTCATATGCAATCCATTCTTAGAGCTCAAATGTTACTTGCTATATATAAGACAAATAAGAACCCACATGTCATTAATACATCTCTGACCAAATACTATCACTTTAAGGAGCATGAAAATCCAAGAAGTTATTAATATTCTGGTGATTTAAAGCTTCTAATTATTTGGGGATACTAAGATTTTTAATTTTTGTCCTACTATTTTGAGGTTTCACAGGAAAGGGAACCATTCTTGGAGGTAATGTACTACCAGGTCTTGGAAAGAGGACGAAATGCTCTGAGATTGATGAACTATTAGATATTAACTAGTAAGGGTAGATACTATTTTTGATTTTACCTAAAAGGCCTGGAAGAAACACTGAATTTTAAAGTAGTTTAAAGCACAAAATAAATTCGTCACAGTGAAACCATCATTCTACATTTTCTGTCTCCTTATTCACGAGTCCATTCACTTAATTACACTGCTATAGCATAAAAAATTATTGTCTACTAAATATTAAACAAGAAGCAGAGATAAGGGCATGATAGGCTGAAGAAGACTAAGTAGAGCGTTTCACAAAGATTTTTCTGATTCTAAAAAAAAGAAAAGAAAGAAAAAGAGGAGCTAAAAATCAATGTAACATTAAAATTTCTTTTAAAGCCACATTAAAAAATCTGCATTTAGGGACATCACGTGGCAAAATTATGAACTGCTACTAACATTTAAGAATGGAACATATACACATAATTTCTAATGTCATCTGATATAAAGGGAAATTTTTAAAACCATTTTTTAAAATATGAATTAAATAAAATCAGACAGATTAATAAAGCAGTAGCTGCTATTAAAACTAGTTTATTAGAAGGAGTATTTTAGGACTGTATTAACCAAAGACATTAAGAAGTTATAGGGTAAAGAATCAAGCATGATTATATAGATTTATGAAGTAAATAAAATACAAAGGATCACTTTCAACAGTTAATAAACCTAACTATGGGACAGATACTCCCCACATGGCATGTTTTGATACATATCATTATTTTCCTAGATCCTCTGTTACAAAAAGAAAACTATTTCCAAACTTTTAAGTAGTTGCCTTGTTTTATAAAAACCTTGCTTTTGGCTGTAGTAATTGGTTAGCAAATTCAGAGAATAACCGAAAAACAATTACATGTCATCATGCAAATAAAACAGTTGACTGACTGAATCTTTTTTTTTTTTTTGTCCAGCTGTTCTGCTGTGAAATAGGCAGGCATGAGCTTTGAATTCTATAAAGGAAGGGATATTAAACTGATGGATTATTTCTTGCAAAAGCAGCTCTTGGTTTTAAACTATTTGAACTCAAATATGTATCTCTGCAGACATAAAATATTTTAAAGTATTACTTTTGGTTCTACATACGATTTTTGACCATATTTTAAATGAAACCATAATCTTCTTAGAAAAAAGATTCCTTAAAACTTACTAAATAAAATGCTGATATTTTAGATCTGAGGACATTGAAGTCCAATGACGAAACAATTCATTTGCCATTCTAAGGTCACACAGTTTCTCGATGGCTGAGAAAGGATTCTTAATTCTTATACTTTTATTCTAGTAATTATTATTCTAGTAAGCTGCTTCTCTCACTGTACTAACTCCATAATATTTATGATGCATTAATACAAGTGTTCGTAAGATGAGAACTATAAGTAATACTAGATGTTCACTCAAATGGTCTTTCAGAAAAAAAAAAGTAAATTTCAAGAGCAATACAAATACATTTTCATGAGGACTAAGCCCTCTCAGAGGGTCAAAGACACATAGTTGAGTTAATGGAATTTTGGTCTCACCACTTGGTCATATGAAAACAAATATGTAAAATGTTGATCCTGATACCTATTTCTCATTTAAGTAGGTGAATTTTAAAAGAAATTTTGCAAATTACCTTTGTTCTTTAAAATACCAGTTTGAATAGTATCATCAAAGTTAGAGCTGTAGTTAAAACTGGAAAAAGATACTCTTCTGAAAAGTATTATTTTTCTTCTATGTATAATCTATAACTCCATTATAATATCATAGAATCACTATATCATGTTTGGCTTAAGTGCCTCCTAGAATTATTTCTTAAGTTAAAAAAAAAACCTGGAGAAAGTTTCTCTTTATTTCAAAGAAATGGTTTGGAATATTTTTATCTGAAATTCTTTTATTTTTGCATTTCTGCCCATCAATCTGGAAATAATAGCTCATAAGAAAAAAAGCACCAAATATTTTTCAGATTAAAACTTCTCACAATAGTATACTTTCACAAAAGTATAATTTTCAACAAATTTACAAGTGATAACAGAAATAAAAGATTCATTTGAATAAAAGGATAAGCTAACAGTGACTATCATGTTTAGAATATATATATACTAAATACTATTCAACTACTAGAAAAAAATGCAAGATTCTACTGATGTACGTCATTTCAAAGTCAAATATAAGAAGCAATATACAAGTCCATTACAAAATGAATATTGAAAAAAATACAAAAGATATTGTAAGAATGAATATTCACACACAAAATGGTCCACGCACATCAAGATGGATTCATCTAGGAAAAAATATTTGCTCAGAGAAAAAGCAGACATATCCAACATAGTTGCACTAAAAAAAAAAAAAATGCAAAGTTTTAAGAAACAAGACTAATGAAATTTTAATTAACTAATGTTTACATCTTTTCAACTCCTTTAATTCTTCCTAAAATCTCACTGAAATCATCAAACAATATACAGAACTACTTGCCATTAAACCACCACCATGCTATTTTTCTAAGAGTAGTTTGCTCACGTTGTGTCCCTCTCTGACCACAAACTCTACAACTGAGGTCAGGGAAGCATACCTTTTTCCTCTTGTACTCCCAAAATAACCTATGCAAAGAATTTGTGTATCTGCCTTCATCACTAGACTGTGACTCCTTAAACAACAACAACAACAACAACAAAATGTTTTATTTATCTTTAGCTCCAGAATGCTTAGCAAAGAACACTTAGCATGTAAGAGGCTTTCAAAAAAGACCTGTAAAAAAAAACAACCGTAATCATTTATGGTCAGAACGACAGTATACAAATCAGATGAAATTAAATCAGTGGCACAAGTTAGTTTGTGACAGGTTCTTCATCCCTGTTTTAAAAAGTTTCAGATAGCCATACAAGTAAGAAAAAAATACCACTTGTATCAGTATTACACAAACAGAGAAGAGATGCCCTGCTTAAAATTATTTGCTAACAAATTATATAACAAGGTGAATTATCAATACAGGTAAGACTACCTTCCTCTTTCCACTAAGTATTCTCCAGGACTTTCTTCTTCAAAACTCTAACTCTCCAGGACGTTCCTTGATCTCCTTGATTTTGTTTATTCCACTTCCACAATGCAAAGAATCCTCCAAAGAAAAGCAGTGGCAATACTGAAAGACCCAGATTCAAAACAGAGTTGACTTCTAGAAAGAGCAGTACTATTTGCCTTGATGGTTTGCTTTATTACTAACAGATAACGAGATTGTGAAAACAGAAAAGACTTACTTAAAAGTAAGTGATACTGAATGACCCAAGGTATCTCCATATAGCAAATATTTAATATAGAACCTATCTATCCTAACCCTCAAGTCTGTATTTGGTTTAGATCATTCTTGCACTGCTATAAAGGAATACCTGAGACTGGGTAATTTATAAAGAAAATAGGTTTAATTGGCTCACAGTTCTGTAAGCTTTACAAGCATGGTGCCAGAATCCGCTAGGCTACTGGGAAGGCCTCAGGGAACTTCTACTCATGGCTGAGGGCGAAGTAGAGGCAGGCACATCCCATGGCAAGAGCAGGAGCAAGAAACAGAAAGGAAGAAGTTGCTACACACTTTTAAACAACCAGATGTGGCGAGGAATCATTCACTATTGTGAAGACAGCACCAACGGAAAGGTACTAAACTGTTCATGAGATATCCACCCCCATGATCCAATCACCTCCCACCAGACTGCACCTCCAACACTGGGGATTACATTTCAACATGAGATTTGGCAGGGACATATGTCCAAACTATATCAGGATTCTACTCATTAAACTCATTGACTATCCTACAGATAGAGATCCCTAAAAATAACCCAGTAAATACATTCTTATCCTGCTGGTTAGGTAATGAGTTTCCAGTGAGATAAGAGAGGTCATTCTTTGCCATTATGAAGATGAAGATAGTCTCTAATTTTGAAGTAAGTGAAAAGGATAAGGAAGGTTCTATTCTGGCATTAACCCCAACTTCCAGCTTTTCTTTTATTAAGGGTATTATGCTTAACATAGAGCATGCTTTAGATAGGACCAAATATTTTAAAAATTGATTTCAAAGACCTGTAAACCAAGAACTTTTGAGATGCTAATAAGATCACTAAATGCTCACCAGAAGCAAACTCCATGACTTCTAGTTCTCATGTAGATGCCTGTTATCCCTAAAAAGACATACTTTTTTTTTTTCCATAACAGCAATGATGGCCATTTAAGCAAATGAAGCCTAATTATTTTCTTTTATTTTTCAAGCTTGGGAAACAGAAGTGGTAACACCAAAACTGTGTGGCTACTAAAAGTACACTCTTAAAGAGATCTGAAATATTAATTTTAAAAATGACTGTTTATATCACATATAATAGTAAAACATCAAGGTTAAGATTGGATAATAATTCTCAAAATAGCATCAAACTGAAAGGGTTAAAATAAGGATACTGAGGCAAATTCTTAAAAAAAAATTACTATCCCCAAAGAAAATACCTTAAAAACAGTAGTTAAATGCATTCTCTAGAAAATTTGACTTATCAAATTATTTAAGAAAATAGAGCCAAAAGATTACTTAATAGGTAAGGAACTTCGTTTGAGAGACTCTAGGAACTAATAACCTCTCAAGACTTCAAAACAATTCAATCCTTGGACTAAGTAAGCATTTACCAGGATGTCAAGAATACACCACTACCACCAATTGATTTCAACTCTGAGCTATTTGATGAAACCCTATGACCTTTAACTAAAAGATGATGTAACTAAAAAGGCATTAACCTTTTAAAACCCAGAGGCTCCAACATTAACAGAAGGGAAAAAGTGATCCAGAAAACTGCTTAGCAACACTCAATCTACTCTTAACCTGCCATGTGGCAACATGGAAACTTCTCCCTGTCTACCGCTCCTGGCCCTACTTTAATGATCTCTGAAGGGCTGATATTTGTTTTCTGATCAAAGTTTCCTAGACCCCAGATCTCTGGCTCTTTTGCTTCCTTGAATTCTCTTTCTCCTTTTCAGCTGCCTAAATGTATTTTCCTGCCTCTAACTCAACAATCTTCACTTACATAGGTAGTCAAGCACCATAAGGATTTCTGTGTTACTGTCCATAGACAAGACCTCAGGCTTTGTGTACTCCACTGAAATAGGACCTAGGGTTTTGTTTAATCTTTTTTTTATATGTGAATTTTGCTTACATTATATTAACTGTTCTGATACTGAATACAGATTGAGGAAATATATAAAATACAAATTGTTCGACTTTTTATTAAAATTAGCTTTGATACAACAAGGTTGATAAAATCTGGACTAGACCACTAAAGCAATCTGCATGTGCCCACTAAGGACTTCATTTATTGATGCTACCTTGCTCACTAATTAACCATAATTAAGTTGAAAATATTGTACCTGATTAGGTGTTTTCTTAGGGAACTATAGGTTTATGTTATCTAGTTAACTATGGTAATAAGGGAGTTAAAAGCTCTGTTTCCATCTAGAATCTGAACCTTTATAAAATGGGCAAACAGGCCGGGCGCGGTGGCTCAAGCCTGTAATCCCAGCACTTTGGGAGGCTGAGACAGGTGGATCACGAGATCAGGAGATCGAGACCATCCTAGCTAACACCGTGAAACCCCGTCTCTACTAAAAAAAATACAAAAAAATTAGCTGGGCGAGGTAGCGGGCGCCTGTAGTCCCAGCTACTCGGGAGGCTGAGGCAGGAGAATGGCGGGAACCCGGGAGGCGGAGCTTCCAGTGAGCCGAGATCGCGCCACTGCACTCCAGCCCGGGCAACAGAGCAAGACTCCGTCTCAAAAAAAAAAAAAAAAAAGGGCAAACAAAGTTTACATACAAGTTTGCCATAAATTAAACTAACATGGCTATGTTGTAAGAATTTTAGAAGTTTCAGTTAAATGTGTAAGGGAATGAGGGGGGCTAGAAATTTTTTAAATCTTTCAGTATTAGCATGGTAGATCAGACACAAGTATCCTTGGGAGAAACTTGATCAGCAACTAATTAACTACGTCCCACTCCAAAATAATATTTTGACTCATTTTTCTCTAAGAAACTTAATTTGAATTATTTGCTATCTACCTAATAATTTTATCTTTAACTTAGATGGTCTTTATTAAAAGTAAATTGAACGCTTCTATTTTGTACATCAATAGAAATAAGAACTAAGAATTTATTAGCTTCAATGATGCTAAATCCCCAAATATCTCCAAACTAATAATTGAGGACACTACTTAAATGTGTCTTCAAGCGGAACCCTACCTTTAGTCCCACAAGTTTTGTTGATATCTCCAAAACAGAATCTCCTAAAAATATTGGTAATATACTTCGGGAGGCCAAGGAGGGTGGATCACCTGAGATCAGGAGTTCGAGACAAGCCTGGCCAACATGGTGAAACCATGTCTCTACTAAAAATACAAAAATCGGCTGGGTGTGGTGGCAGGCACCTGTAATCCTAGCTACTTGGCAGGCTGAGGCAGGAGAATTGCTTGAATCCAGGAGGCGGAGGTTGCAGTGAGCCGAGATCACGCCACCGCACTCAAGCCTGGGTGACAAAGCAAGACTCTGTCCCAAAAACAAACAAATCATAATACTATGGCAGTGGTACATAAGCAAGCTTAAACAATATATACAAATTATTCTCCTTTCTGAGAATGTTTTTCTCTTTTGATTGTTTTCTCTTAAACTTGAGAGTATGAATTTTAAATACACATAAGCTTCTGTACTGTGGTTCTGCAACCATATAAAAAATAATTTTCAGGGAAGAGTTTCACAATTATAATCAAGAAACAATGAGAACCCTCAAAAGATCTTTCTCTTTTATTTCTGATTCTCAGGAAACCACTACTCTTCCAATAAATATTATTTGGGACACAAAGTAATCATCAACTAAAATCTATAGCTGCAGTAAAAAAAATAAACAGGTTGCGGGGGCAGGGGAGGCTAACCTAACAGTAAAAAACAGCAAGCAGGAAAACACCATAGTGATATTATGTCTCTTCCTTTACAATGTCAAATACTTAGTTAGCATATCTTTTTATGCTTTTGCAAAACCTTTCATAATTATCCTTCAAACGTTTTAAAGAAAATTTACTGTTTGAAAAACATGAAGCTAAAAAAGAGAATGGTCACAAACATCTCTTACTGATGCTTTTTGTCTTTCATGAGTGATAATATAAATTTCCAGATTGGTGAGCATAAAGCTGTGTCTGCACACTACCCATCTGAAATCCCACTGATTTTACTAACTCCCTACCCCTGCCCCTCAAAAAGATCATTATGTAGACTTCACCAAAGATACAGGGACACTCTATTATAAATTGGTTTAATTAACATATCCTGTAACTTACACAAAAAAATCTTTATTTCAACTGAGAATTAGTCATTAAAAAAACAATAAATTAATAAAACAGGATTATGAACACTGTAGTAAGTCAAAAGCAAATTTTTGCGCAGGTTAGGTAATGCTTAAAAAACTAAACGTAGGTCGTGCGCGGTGGCTCACACCTGTAATCCCAGCACTTTGGGAGGCTGAGGCGGGCAGATCACAAGGTCAGGAGATTGAGACCATCCCGGCTAACACCGTGAAACCCTGTCTCTACTAAAAATACAAAAAATTAGCTGGGCCTGGTGGCACACGCCTGTAGTCCCAGCTATGCGGGAGGCTGAGGCAGGAGAATCGCTTGAACCTAGGAGGCAGAGGTTGCAGTGAGCCAAGATCGTGCCACTGCACTACAGCCTAGGTGACAGAACGAGACTCCATCTCTCAAAAAAAAACAAAAAAAAGCTAAATGTAGGAAGATTTTACAGGGCACAAATTTCAAGAAAGTTATGACTTTATAAAATTGAGATAAAATTTATGTTACATACTTACCACTAATGTTGAGTTCAAAATAAATGAATTGAAAAACAATCTACAGTATTTCCTAATTTCATATTTTACACTGTTTAAAATATTTTAAAACTTACCCAAATGAAGTAATGTAAACTGGGCTGCCAGTTCCTTTGCATCTTCTAACGTAGTACAGAGTTTGTCTGGCATGAAGTAACTCTGGGATCCATTTGCAATAGCAGGAATAACTATCTTATAGACCAAGAGTACTTTCCCATCTTGACTTGTTGTTGAATATAAATAATATTCTGGTGGTGCCCAATTATTTTTGTTGCAGTAATAATCCAAATGCATTACTGCAGAATTAAAATGATTGGATTTTAAAGAATACATACTAATCGGAGTAAGCTTTGTTCCAGGATAAAAAGGGTAAGTGCATCTTTCAACTTCAGGCGGACTTGGGCTATGTTGACCATTGAGACGAGCAGGAAGAGTTGGCAGCTTGCCTAGAGTTTTTGGGTGGCTCTCTTCTTTGTTAGCAAACACAATCAGATTTTCAGAATTTGGACTAATCTGACCATTAAGATGCTGTCTCCAAGTGTTTTCTTTATTTACTGGTTTAGCTAGTGTTACCTCAATACTTGCTCCATCAATGCATTTTCCATTCATAACAGACATGGCTGCCACTGCATCTTCTCGGTTGAAAAAGTGAACAAAAGCATAATCTCTAAGTTTCTTTACTCGTTCAACTGCACCAGGCTTAAATTTATTGAATTCTGCTTTAATTGTTTCCTCTGTAGTTGAGATCATTAAATTTCTTACATAAAGAACTTTAACTCTCTGCATGGTTTCCTCATCCACTTCTTTCTCTGGGTCAGCCCAATCTACCTGAATGGTGTGGCCCCATAGTTGGAATGTTCCTGTAAAAAAAAATAATAATTTGAAGAGAATTAAAATAAAGAATAAAAGTTAAAGATGTTCAGTAAAACTGTTTCCCCAGAGAAGCAGAAACTCAACCACACGTCAATAAATTTGGTTAAGCATTTGTTTCCTATTCACACAAAAATTTTTACTAAAGTAAACAACTAAAACTTACTATGTAATTTAAGAGTCAATAGAACAAATATACTTCAAAGATAGACTTTATCAGAAGAATTAAGTGTTGCCCTTTGGATTTTTATTAAACAATTAATAGCTCAAAGTGTATACATCCAGCAAAAATATCATAAATAGGACTGATTTTACAGGAACGATTTCTTGTCTTTTAGAATTATGTGATTTATTTTACTTCATTACTCAAACAATTCTTTACTCCTCTTTAAGTGGCATTATTTATTTCGATAATATTGATCCGTGATGTACTATCATTTCTCCATATTTGTAAAAAGGTTAATACTGAAAAACAACCTTTAAAAGAATCAGTTTACCTGGAATTAGTTTCCTCCGTGCCATAGCAGCAGCTCTGTGAGATTCATATTCCACAAATGCAAAACCACGATTTTTGGTCTTATCAGTTGCACTTGGATAAACAATGACATCTACAACTCCTTCTGTAACTTTCTTCATTTCATCTAAAATTTCTTCTTTCTTCTTTTCCTTGGGAATAGCTCCAATAAATAACCTACAATTATCCAGGCTTACACACACACCAATAAACTTCCCTGGTCGAATTTCATAATTATTAAGAATTCTGATGGCTAACTGGGCTTCTTCTTTTGTAGTGTACATCACAAAAGCATAACCTCGATTTTCACCACTAAATTCCATCATAAGTCGAAATTCATATATCTTCCCAGCTCTTTCAAATACAGGAACTAACTCATCTTCATACATATCACGAGGTATTTTTCCTACAAAAACTTCACAGCCTCTAGGTGGAGGTGGACCTTCCCAACCTGAACAACAAAAATGAATAGGAATAGACACATAAATTCGAATCAGATATTTCTACTCACTATTCAATCATACATTCATTCAACAAATTTGCTGTGCTATGTGCCACTCACAATTCTAGGTATTGGTGATACAACAGTGGACAAAATAAAGCCCCTTCCCTTATGAAGCTAATATTCAATACAGAAGGGAGATAACAAGTGAGTGATAAGTGCTATGAAGAAAATCAAGGGAGTGGTCAGGCAAATCTCTGGGTACATGAGATTTAAACACAGACCTGAATAGAATGAGGGAGTGAGCCATGAGGATTATCTGGGAAAAGGGCATTCGGAAAGAAGAAAAAGCAAGTGCTTTACATGTCAGAGCAACATAGATTATGGAAGCCTGTACAGTTAACATGTACTTGAGAAAGGAAGAAAGTGGTAAGTGCTGCAGCCATTGAGGTAACCAGAAGACAGATTTTTATTTTAAGTGTGATAAACTGAAGGGTTTTGAGCAAAGGAATTGTACTGGCTATTGGTAGAAAAGTCAAACATTCTATTTACCTGTTTTCATTTGGTTTTCTAGTTTAAACACCACTTGCCTACTAAGTGCTGTTTCAAATTCCTCCCCAGATGATCTCCTCTTTAACACCTAGAGTAGCACCCTTTTCCCTACTTTCCCAATCCTGACTTCTGTCTCAACCTAGCCCAGCTTCTTTCTCAACTGCTTCTTAGATGAAGAGCAGGGCTGAAAAAATTTAAGGGTAAGACATGAATAACATTTATAATCTAACTCTTTCTCCTCAACAGTAAAAACAAGTGTCTTAAAGCAGTTACAAGGAGAGAGCTATTTTTTGGAATACTTGTGGGGATACACATCGAATCTACATGACGAGGTTAAAGATTAAATTTAAAAGACTGTTAACAAATCCACACCTGGAGGAGGACCACCAAATTTCCTTTGTCCATTTTCCTGAACCATGTTGTAACCAGTCTTTTCCATCAAAGCAAGTAATGCTGCTTCATTCTGAGTACCAGTTCGAACTTTACTGCATCCATTTGTTCCATCTATATTTTCTTCATTCATGGTTGCAGTTCCTAAAATGAAGTTTAATAACACTGGTTAAGTTTACAACAGAATACCAAGAATCTATATGGCATTTCTTTGGGTTGCAGCAAAACAAAGACAGTTGTGGCTGGCATGTTTGATTAGCCTTCACTGTCCTCTGAGGTTCTGCCCCAAAGCTCTTCCCTACAGTGGAAACTTGGAAACTTCTTTCGATGTCACTGACCAATTATGCATATGCAGTATCTTTAGAACGCCTAAGCTATAAGAAAGGGATACAAACAGTGAAAAAGAGAAAGGAACAAAGAATGGAAAAACAAAATTATACGGCATATCTTCTGTCACAACTTTACCTGAGAGTCTCCTAAAGAACAGGAAGAACAGGAAGTCCCCTCAAGTTGGCTTTATGAAAATGGAATATTCAGAAACTATAAACTCTCATTGCTAAATTAGGTAGCCTTTAAGTCCTTCCTAGTTTTAAAATATCTGAATTTTTGCTCTAGAGTAGTGATTCTTGGTGACATATCCTTTCCACTCCCACCTTCATGACAGACTCCACTGTAGAGACACTAATACTCTCTTCTGAGTGATAATGAATATAGCTACAAAAACAACCTATAATACACACTACAAACATACAGTCTTTTTACAGTCTTTAAAGCTGTTTCCAAGCTATTTTTATATTATATCCAATGTATTAATCCCGGGGGGGAAAAAAAAGGCAAGAAAGTAGCTCATGCACTCACAGAGTTTAGTACTTCCCTAAAACTTCTCTAAGCCCAATTTTCTTTCCTAAGCTAAGACTCTCATTTATCAAATTGCCCAATGAACCTAAGTGTTGAAAATGAGATATTCATAAAGCACCTCAAATTCAACATATGAAAAACTGAGTATAATTTTATCTTCCAAACCTGTTCCTTTCTGTTTTACTTCATTTCAATGATTCATCCATTCAACCAATAAATGGCACCCCAACAAACATTATTTCCTCTCTTCCAAACTCTCACAACCAGAAATCTGGGTATTATCCAGAGTCCTTTGATGCACAGCTCATCAGTCACTAAGACTTGAAGACTTTATCAAATATTTATTTCATTTTTTGAGACAAAAGTCTCACTTTGTCACCCAGGCTAGAGTGCAGTGGTGTGAAGGTGGCTCCTGCAGCCTTGGCCTCCTGGTCTCAAGTGATTCTCCCACCTCAGTCCCCCAAGTAGCTGGGACTACAGGCACAACATGCCCAGCTAAATTTGTATTTATTGTTGTGTGTAGAGACTGGGTTTCACCACGTTGCCCAGGCTGGTCTCAAACTACTGAGCTCAACCAATCCACCCACCTAGGCCTCCCAAAGTGTTGAGGTTATAAGTGTGAGCCACTGCACCCGGCCCTAAATATTTCTTGAAATCAGTCTATTCCTGTTCATCCCTACAGCCTGTTCTCAATTATTTCTTTCTTCAATTAGTGCTAGGTTCCTAAATGTTGTTCCAACTTTTAATTTTGTTGCCGTGAAACAAAATCTCCATAATGCTGTCAGGGTGATATAAAATATGTATCTGCTTAATTTAAACTTCTATTTCAAATCAAAAATAAGGAAGAAAATGACTAAATTATTAATTTTTTAACTCAGGGAGATCATTCTAAAAAATAAGTTTAAAAGCTTCAAAGGTACCTGAGAGTTTGAGGCTGCAGTGAGCCGTGATTACACACCACTGCACTCTGGTCTGGGCAACAGGGCAAGATCCTGTCTGAAATAAACAAATCCCCCCAAAAAATACATTAATAGATTTTTTTTACTACATAAAAATACTTTAGAAGGCAAAAAAGAAAAGTTCACAAAAACTAAGTCAAAAAAATTACACATAAAAAATGATCTGCAACACATCATAAAGAGCTAATTTCCTAAAATAAAAAGACTGGCATGGTGTTATAAAGTGCAGACTCGGGTTAAAGACTGGCTAAAAACTCTGAACCCTGGTTCTTCGTTTACTAAGCTCTGACTTTGGACAGATTATTTAGCCTCTCAATGCCTATGTCTACCTGTCTATAATAAGTAGATAATATTAGTTTCTACCTCAGGGTAGAAGGATTCAGGGGATTCAAAATAAAGGGTTTAAAATAGGTCTTAGGATATAAGCATTATACATGTATTTCCTATTATTATTACCTAATAAAACAGTAAGAAAAACAAACTGCACAGCAGAGCCTGCAAATTCAAAATTTATTCATTTGTTCAACAAATATTTATTAAGCACCAACTATATTCTATGTACTATACCTTACATCTGGGATATTATTAGTAAATAAAAGGCCAAAGTTTCTCCCTTGCATAGCTTACACTCTAATGGGGAAAAAAATAGCAGACGATAAAAAAAATAAGCAAATAATAAGAGGTAAGAATACTTAGGGAAAAAAGGAACAGTAATAGGGCACATGGGTCAGTGGAAGGCTGACAAGGGAAGAGAACATGCAAATTTAAACAAGAAAGCTAGTGCAGACTTCACCAAAAAGGTAACGTTCCAGCAAAGAATTAAGGAGCCTACCCATTCAGCTATCTGGAAAGAACATCCCATACAAATGGAGAAACCAAGACAAAGCCTTTATATAAAGGTGTACTTGGCATTTACAAGGTATACCTTGTAAGTTAGGTAACTTCTTATAAACTTCAGCTTTTACTATTAGTTAAATGAGGGGCTACTATAGATTTTGAACATACGAGTAATAGGTTCTTTCATTGTAAAAGGATCATCTGGCTGTTACAAGGGGAAGTCAGTAGAAGGGCAAAGGTGGAAGCAGCGAGACCACTTAGATGATTACTACTAAAATCCAGGCAAGAGATGATGGTGGCATGGGCCAGAGAGGTTGAGGTGGAAAGGATAAGTGGTCTGACTTGAGATATATTTTTAAGTACATCCAATAGAATTTTCTGACATACTGTGAGATAGATAAACAGGCAAGTAAAGGATGATACCACAGTTCTGGCCTAAGCAACAAGGAGATGAAGACTAAGTAGAACTGGTTTTAGGGCTAAGATCAGAGTTCAGTTTTAGGTATTTTAAATTTGAGTATCAATCAATCACTCAAATGCTTTTATAAGACTCTGGCAATAAATGTTAAGAGATCAAGAAATGAGGCCATAAGAAATGGAATGGACCGTGCTCCTAGAAAGCACAATGCAACATCTGAAAAGGGCAGTGGCTACTAAACTCCAGCAAACTAATACAAGAGAATCCAGCTTGCCTCCAGTTATACCAAATTTTCCAATTTTTCAAAATCTCTCAATATTTAAAAACTGAAAATTAATTTAATTGTAAAACAGTAACAAAAGTGCACAGACCAAACAAAACACCTGCAGGCTTCCTATGGTTCAAACTCTGGGCTGCATGAGGGCAAAGACCACTTCAGCCTTGAACACTTTCTCTAGTACTCTAGTACCCACCATAGCCTTGGCACACAGAAGGTACTCAATAATTATCCACTGGGAAGTCCACCAGAAGGGAAAACTTAAGACTTCATACACTGCTAGCGCGTATGCATTACTGAAATTATCCTTTTAGAGGGAAATTTGGTAACAGTTATCAAAATCTAAAATGCACATATACTTCATAATTACTAAAAATTTAACCTACAGATATAACTGCAAGAGTATGCAAAGATATAAGCGTAAGAATGTTCACTGAAACACTGTATATAGAAATAACAGTCTAGAAAATATCTAGCTGTTCTTCAGTAGAGGATGCATCAAAAATCAGGATACGACTACACAAGGAACGTTATGCAGCTGTTAAAGAATATCATAGATTTGCGTGTACTGATATGGAAAAATATTCAAGAAGTATGTGAGAAAGAGCAAGTAGGAAAATACATTTACTTTCATATCAACTGTCTATGTGTTGTTTTAAAGATACACATGTACACATTCATAGATGGCTGTGTAGGAATATAAAAATGTTGAAACAGGCCAGGCGCGGTGGCTCACGCCTGTAATCCCAGCATTTTGGGAGGCCGAGGCGTGCAGATCACAAGGTCAGGAGATCGAGACCACCCTGGCTAACACGGTGAAACCTCGTCTCTACTAAAAAATACAAAAAATTAGCCGGGCGTGGTGGCAGGCGCCTGTAGTCCCAGCTACTCCGGAGGCTGAGGCAGGAGAATGTCATGAACCTGGGAGGCAGAGCTTGCAGTAAGCCAAGATTGCACCACTGTACTCCAGCCTGGGCGACAAAGCCAGACTCCGTCTCAAAAAAAAAAAAAAAAATTGAAACAATTTACAAGGAACTTTACTGGTAGTTATCATTGGTGAGTAGGAATAAGGAGTCAAGTAATCTTTACTTCTCATTTTTCTGTGATTATCAAGAGCATATGCTACTTAGTTAAAATTAAAAGGCCCTTTCAGGGGTTTTCCAGTTCGTTAAAAATAAAATCTAAATTCTTTAGAAAGCCATAAGGATCTCTTAATCATCTCTCCCTCCAGCTTCATTTCTTATGATATGCCAACAACAATGCTGACCTATCTGCAAATTCTCAAATATGCCAGGTGCTCATATGTTCCTTTACATAAATTGTTCCTATAGTCCTTCTGTAATTTCTTGGCCTTTCCTACCCCTAATATTCTCCAGGAAAGCCCTCCCTGACCTTCCCTCTCAACTCTAAATCGAGTATTCCCTTATATATACTTATATCCTTATATCACAGAATCCATTTCAGATGCTATGACTGTCAATTCCCTCTACCTCCCTCCTGCTACCAGACATTGAGAAGGGTCTAGCCTTTCATTTCTGAATCCCAAGCACCATGCAGACTTCCTGGCATATGATGAATGTTCATTCAATGAATGAGACAGAGAAGGAGAGACATCATGATTTAACTAAAAATAATGCAACTGTGTGGGAGACGACCTGAATTACAGTTGTTGGTCAGGAGACCTTCACTTTCCTAATCTATGAAATTCCATTTTATTTCTACATTTAATGATTTGGCATATTAAATACCACATATAATGACAGGCACTTTATATACATTATCTCATTTATTCTTTTAGTAATCCTGTATGTATTTTTCTTTTCCATTTTAAAAATACACAAATCGAGACCAAGAGAGAGTCATACTGCTATTAAATTGATAAGGTAAACATGGTATTCAAATTAGAAATCTGTTTGCCCAAATGCTGGGCTCCTAACCCCTACTTGTATTACCGTAATTTTAGATATTTAAAATTCACATCTCTGAAAAGCTATGTGATTTACTTGAGGTCATAAAACTTACAAATAGCAATGCAAGTACCTGAATCCAGATATTTTTCATAATTTTTTTAGATTATAACATCAAATCAATTATTCATACCTTCTTTGAAAAACTATTGCATGCTTTTTAAAACAACCCAAACACTGTATTAACTTAGATGGAAAAGTTCAGCAACAAAACTTTTTGGAAAACCATTAATAAAAATAATTTCAGATTTATTAAGAGATATTAAAAATCATCTAATTCAACCATCCACCTGATATGTGTATCCTCTTTATAATATTGCCACAAAGAAGACATTCATCTTATTTTTGATTCTTACAAAGAACTCATCCTCTAGAGCAACTAAACTTTGAATAACTATTTAAGAAAGTTATTTCTTATAATGTATCATAATCTCTTTCCTGGTAACTTTCACATATCAATCCTGATTTTCACCTTCTGGCCACAGAGAACCTGCTTCTTTCACATAATGGCATTCAAAAGATGATTCAATTCCAAGTACCTGGGACTACAGTCATGCACCACCACACCCAGCTAATTTTTTATAGAGATGGTGTTTCAACATGTTGTCCAGGCTGGTCTCAAACTCTTGGGCTCAAGTGATCCACCACCTTGGCCTCCCAAAGTGCTGGAATTACAGGCGTGAGTCACGGCACCTGACCTCATTATCAGCTATTTTAACCAGACACTTCCTAAACTGGCATCCCTTAAAACATTGTTCCAGAGGTGATTAACAGGTCTCCAAAATATGTTCCATGTCTAAACATATCTGAGAAATCACTACACATCCCTCTTAAAAGGATCATAATGATCATCTGTGTATTTAAGGCCAAGAAAAGTTTCAGTTAAAAAGAACTTTTCAGCTTTAATTCAAGTGTTTTGGCATGATACCCTAATTGTCCTTGGCCTATCTATTACGTTTCTTTTTTTTTTTTTTTTTTTTGAGACGGAGTCTCGCTCGGTCGCCCAGACTGGAGTGCAGTGGCCGGATCTCAGCTCACTGCAAGCTCTGCCTCCCAGGTTTACGCCATTCTCCTGCCTCAGCCTCCCGAGTAGCTGGGACTACAGGCACCCGCCACCTCGCCCGGCTAGTTTTTTGTATTTTTAGTAGAGACGGAGTTTCACCGTGTTAGCCAGCATGGTCTCGATCTCCTGACCTCGTGATCCGCCTGTCTCGGCCTCCCAAAGTGCTGGGATTACAGGCTTGAGCCACCGCGCCCGGCCTATCTATTTTCTACAGAACCACAGGAAAATGCTACTTCACTGTTTCTTATATGACATAGTTTATGTTCTCTCATTATCCTATCTCTTCTTCCTTCAAAAGTGTGGTTGGCCAAAATCGAAAACTCCAGCAGTACAGAGAAACAGCACAATGGTGTTCTACACAGCTGCATGCTATTGTCAGCTAAAATTCAGCATGCTGTCAACAAAAACCTCAAATCTGCCCTGCCCTATATCAAGTAACCAGATTTTAGAATCAACTTAATCTCATTTTATTAGATTCAACCTGCCAGTTCTTCCTACCTCCCATCTGATCTTTTTAGTCACTTGTCCCATCAATGAAATGGCTAACTTCTCCCCCTTTTCCATGATAAAACTTTTCATGTTAGCAAACATTAAGAGCAACCTGTCCAAATATAAATAGAAAACTTCTTAAAACTTCCCTAGTCTGACCAGTAATAGAATTCTGCATTGTCTTAGTCAACATTGTGTCATAATTGTAATATCATACAATATCTACCCATGAATACAATCTGGGCCCTAAGAGTTCATTTTAACATATATTTACATTTGAAAAACGGGTATATGTGATATTCTGAAGAAACTCATTTTGCTTTTTTTTTTTTAAATTTATTTCCCTGAGGGGAATGCACTGTTCCTGGAGGTACTGCAATATCAAGTTGATGAGTGGAGTGGATGCAGCAAGCCTCTCCTTGCTCGAAAAATCCATTTAAGATTTGTCCTCAGCACAACATACCAGAATCTCTGGGACACATTTAAAGCAGTATGTTGAGGGAAATTTATAGCACTAAATGCCCACAAGAGAAAGCAGGAAAGATCAAAATTGACTAGCCAACACTGCAATTAAAAGAGCTAGAGAAGAGCAACCACATTCAAAAGCTAGCAGAAGGCAAGAAATAACTAAGATCAGAGCAGAACTGAAGGAGACAGAGACACAAAAAAACCCTTCAAAAATTCAATGAATCCAAGAACTGGTTTTTTGAAAAGATCAACAAAATTGACAGACCGCTAGCAAGACTAATAAAAAAGAAAAGAGAGAAGAATCAAATAGATGCAACAAAAAATGATAAAGGGGATATAACCACCAATCCCACAGAAATACAAACTACCATCAGAGAATACTATAAACACCTCTATGCAAAAAAAAACTAGAAAATCTAGAAGAAATGGAAAATTCCTGGACACATACACCCTCCCAAGACTAAACCAGGAAGAAGCTGAATCCCTGCATAGACCAATAACAGGCTCTGAAATCGAGGCAATAATTAATAGCCTACCAATCAAAAAAAGTCCAGGGCCAGACAGATTCACAGCCGAATTCTACAAGAAGTACAAAGAGGAGCTGGTATCATTCCTTCTGAAACTATTCCCATCAACAGAAAAAGAGGGAATCCTCCCTAACTCATTTTATGAGGCCAGCATTATCCTGATACCAAAGCCTGGCAGAGACACAACAACAACAAAAAAGAATTTTAGACCAGTATGTCTGACGAACATCAATGCAAAAATCCTCAATAAAATACTGGCAAATTGAATCCAGCAGCACATCAAAAAGCTTATCCACCATGATCAAGTTGGCTTCATCCCTAGGATGCAAGGCTGGTTCAACATACGCAAATCAATAAACGTAATCCAGGATACAAACAGAACCAAAGACAAAAACCACATGATTATCTCAATAGATGCAGAAAAGGCCTTTGACAAAATTCAAGAGCCCTTCATGCTAAAAACTCTCAATAAACTAGGTATTGATGGGACGTATCTCAAAGTAATAAGAGCTATTTATAAGAAACCCACAGCGAATATCATACTGAATGGGCAAAAACTGGAAGCGTTCCCTTTGAAAACTGGCACAAGACAGGGATGCCCTCTCTCACCACTCCTATTCAACATAGTGTTGGAAGTTCTGGCCAGGGCAATCAGGCAGGAGAAAGAAAGAAAGGGTATTCAATTAGGAAAAGAGGAAGTCAAATTGTCCCCGTTTGCAGACCACATGATTGTATATTTAGAAAACCCCATCATCTCAGCCCCAAATCTCCTTAAGTTGATATGCAACTTCAGCAAAGTCTCAGGATACAAAATCAATGTGCAAAAATCACAAGCATTCTTATACACCAATAACAGGGAGTCAAATCATGAGTGAATTCTCATTCACAATTGCTTCAAAGAGAATAAAATACCTAGGAATCCAACTTACAAGGGATGTGAAGGACCTCTTCAACAAGAACTACAAACCACTGCTCAATGAAATAAAAGAGGACACAAACAAATGGAAGAACATTCCATGCTCATGGATAGGAAGAATCAATAGCATGAAAACGGCCATACTGCCCAAGGTAATTTATAGATTCAACCATTGTGGAAGACAGTGTGGCGATTCCTCAAGGACCTAGAACTAGAAATACCATTTGACCCAGCCATCCCATCACTGGGTATATACCCAAAGGATTATAAATCATGCTGCTATAAGGACACATGCACACGTTTGTTTATTGTGGCACTATTCAGAATAGCAAAGACTTGGAACCAACCCAAATGTCCATCAATGATAGACTGGATTAAGAAAATGCGGCAGCCATACGTAGAAAGCTGAAACTGGATCCCTTCCTTACACCTTATACAATAATTAATTCAAGATGGATTAAAGACTTAAATGTTAGACCTAAAACCAGAAAAATCCTAGAAGAAAACCTAGGCAATACCATTCAGGACATAGGCATGGGCAAGGACTTCATGACTAAAATACCAAAAGCAATGGGAACACAAGCCGAAATTGACAAATGGGATCTAATTAAACTAAAGAGCTTCTGCACAGCAAAAGAAACCACCATCAGAGTGAACAGGCAACCTGCAGAATGGGAGAAAATTTTTGCAATCTACCCCTCTGACAAAGGGCTAACATCCAGAATCTCCAAAGAACTTAAACAAATTTACAAGAAAAAACCAAACAACCCCATCAAAAAGTGGGCAAAGGATATGAACAGACATTTCTCAAAAGAAGACATTTATGCAGCCAACAGACACATGAAAAAATGCTCATCATCACTGGCCATCAGAGAAATGCAAATCAAAACCACAATGAGATACCATCTCACACCAGTTAGAATGGCAATCATTAAAAAGTCAGAAAACAACAGGTGCTGGAGAGGATTTGGAGAAACAGGAACACTTTTACACTGCTGGTGGGATCATAAACTAAACTGGTTCAACCACTGTGGAAGACAGTGTGGCGATTCCTCAAGGATCTAGAACTAGCAATACCATTTGACTCAGCCATCCCATTACTGGGTATATACCCAAAGGATTATAAATCATGCTGCTATAAAGACACATGCACACGTATGTTTATAGCAGCACTATTCACAATAGCAAAGACTTGGAACCAACCCAAATGTCGATCAACGATAGACTGGATTAAGAAAATGTGGCACATATACACCATGGAATATTATGCAGCCATAAAAAAGGATGAGTTCATGTCCTTTGCAGGGACATGGATGAAGCTGGAAACCATCATTCTGAGCAAACTATCACAAAGACAGAAAACCAAACACCACATGTTCTCACTCATAGTTGGAATTGAACAATGAGAACACTTGGACACAGGGTAGGGAACATCACACACCGGGGCCTCTCGTGGGGTGGGGGGAGGGCAGAGGGATAGCATTAGGAGATATACCTAATGTACATGACCAGTTAATGGGTGCAGCACACCAACATGGCACATGTATACATATGTAATAAACCTGCATGTTGTGTACATGTACCCTAGAAGTATAATAATAATAAAAAAGAAAATATGGCACATATCCACCATGGAATACTATGCAGCCATAAAAAAGGATGAGTTCATGTTTTTTGTAGGCAACAGATGAAGCTAGAAACCATCATTCTGAGCAAACTATCACGAGGACAGAAAACCAAACACTGCATGTTCTCACTCACAGGTGGAAACTGAACAATGAGAACATCTGGACACAGGGTGGGGAACATCACACACTGGGGCCTGTCTTGGGGTGGGGGGAGCAGGGAGGGATAGCATTAGGAGATATACCTAATGTACATGAGGAGTTAATGGGTGCAGCACACCAAAATGGCACATGTATACATATGTAACAAACCTGCACATTGTGCACATGTACCCTAGAACTGAAAGTGTAATAAAAAAACAAAAAGATTTGTCCTCAGAAGACATATCAGATATTAAACTGGTAATAACACATACTATACTTGATCTTGGCCAAAAGGCCAAGAAGCGATAGAAACTCACTTATTAAAAAATAATAAATATTAAAAAATAATAAAGCTGTATTATAAAGTTCTATCTCTGGAGAAGGAAAAAATGCTATTCAGCTTTCCTCCTTTCTTGTTCCTTTCAATATGATAAGTACTATCTCATTTATCTTTATATTGTTTTTAGGTTCTCATAATTTACCAACCTCACACATTTATTGTTTTGTTTTTGTTTTTGTCTTCCAAGAAGGAGTCTCGCTCTGTCACCCAGGTTGGAGTACAGTGACTCTCCTTCCTCAGCCTCCCAAGTAGCTGGGACTACAGGCACGCACCACCATGCCTGGCTAATTTCTGTATTTTTAGTAGAGATGGGGTTTCACTATGTTGGCCAGGCTTGAACTCCTGACCTCGTGATCCACCCACCTTGGCCTCCCAAAGTGCTGGGATTAAAGGTGTGAGTCATCGTGCCCGGCCTACTGTTTTTTTTTTTTAAGTGAAGATTTAAGATGAATATCCTCACACATTTATTAAATGGCAGAAATATAAAGTAGAAAATAATTTTTATCAAGGGAAAAGTCTTATGTCTGTATTATCAGCTGTGTATCTTACACTACACTTCATGGAAGATTTATGTGACACCAAATGCAACAAATAAAACAATGTACTATTAATAGATTCAGATAAAAGAAATGTTATTTTTTGTAATCAGAACCATCAAAAAGATAAAGACTGGCCAGGTACGGTAACCCATGCCTGTAATCCCAGCACTTTGGGAGGCTGAGGTGAGCAGATTGCCTGACGGCAAGAGTTTAAGACCAGTCTGGCCAACGTGGTGAAACCCGTCTCTATTAAAAACAAAAAATTTAGCCAGGTGTGGTGGCATGTGCCTGTAATCCCAGCTACTCGGGAGGCTGAGGCAGGGAATTCCTTGAACCAAGGAGGTGGAGACTGCAGTGAGCTGAGATCGTGCCACCGCACTCCAGTCTGGGGGACAGAACGAGACTCCATCAAAAAAAAAAAAAGATAAGGACTGACTGAGCAACCAACTTTCAGTCTTTTGTCTTTTAAAAAATCCAATGTTTTCTGTCACTATTCCTTTAAAAGTAAGAGCATTTTAAATGATATAACTACCTTTCTCAATTTAACACTATTTCACTCTAGGTTTTGCCATATACCATTACTGAAGATTTTGTAGTAAGAAAATATTAGAACTGCAAGTGGACCTTAGATGACCTCCAATACTGTAGACAAGAAAACCAAAAGCAAATATGAAGAGTCCTGCTTAAAGTCACAAAATTAGTAATCGAAAAGACCAAGGGCCCAAAACCATGGAGCCTCAGAAATTCGTAACTCTGAACTCTCTTCCATAATTTAGTTTAGAGAGTCTTCAATGGCCTCGACATCCCACAGGACATCATACTGGCCCACTACACTAAAGATCATGTTGACACAATGTGAATAGGGAATTGTGAGATTTTTTAAACAGGCTACAGGAAAAACAGCGAGAGAAAAAACAAGAATCTACTTAAAAGGCTGTTGCAAAAGTAATCGCTGTTTTTGCCATTACTTTTAATGGCAAAAGCAGCGATTACTTTGCACCAGCCTTAATATGGTTCTTTACATATGCTACTTACTGGTTATAGAAGCAATATATGCTCCCATTTTATCCAAAATGTAGAATTTAACTTAATAAACAAGACTTTTTTTTTTTTTTTTTTTTTTTTTTTTAACTACAATTCATGGCCAGCTCCAAATGGCTGATTTCTGCAATCCAACCCATCCCTACAATTACCTTACAGGCCTATTTTTGGGGTTAATTCATGTCTCTAAAGTTATATTTTTAAAGAGATTATCTAGGTTCTTATGTTGAAATAACAGGCCAATCTATACACATTAAAGGCTCCTTATACTAGAGAATGACTAGAAACATATGCTAGACTTTGTACATCTCAAGAAATCTCAATCAAAATATTATAAAAGCTTGAAATTACAGAAGTAAAAGACACACTCAAGAGTCACCAATCCTATACTCTTTAGAATAAAAAAGTGTTATCTCAAAGCCTCCAAAACAAACATATGCATGTGTATAATTCACAAGTTCAAAATTACCTAACTTTATTGTATTAATTTAACAAAAGTATATTTCTGAAAGAGGCAAAATTCAAGAATAGCCAGAGAAATACAATCAAATCTAAAACAAGCATACAATACATTCATTCTAAAATACTCCAGAATCAATCTGAGAGTTACCTAAATATCCAACAAAGCACATCTGTCCTATACATTAGAGCAAAACTGACATATCAATTGAGGCTTCCAGACTCAATTTGTCCTCTGCCACTTTCAGGTGTGGAGTCACACTCCAAAGCATTCTAAAAAACTTGTTTCCTTTCCCTGTTGACCCAAGTAATCCAAGTAAGGAGGGATCCTGAGTAGGAGAATGACAAAAATGGTTTTGCAGACAAAGTGGGAATGAGAAATTAAAAGTTGTGCCATATTTAACTCCAGCTTTCAGATATGTATTTTTTTCCCTAAACTGTGGACTTTCAAAGATTCCTCTCTAGCTCACTTTCAAAAGAAAAAAAATAGAAGAAAGGAAAAAAAACCTCTCTAAGGTATGAAGCAAAATGCCAAGACAGGATAGCAAATCATAAGTTATTGAAGTAACAATCCGAATCAAGCCTTTGTCTTTAAGTGCTCACTATATCTCCTTTAATTTTAACCTTCTTAATAATTATCAAAAATACGCATTTTCAAATTTGTACTGCCTTTCAAAAATAGAAAGAATATTAATAAAAAAATGACAAGCACAATTTAGGAAAATATTAATGAAAATTATTTAAAGGAACTGTGTCAGCTGTATTAAAACTACAATTGAAACTTCATCTTCCAAGTTACTGTAAAAATTCAGAAAGCTGTGAAAGTGAACATTATATAATCTTACTGTTGGTTTTAAAAACTCAATGTAATAATGAAAAAAAAAAAAAGAAGATCAAAATGTGCCTTTATAGAGGCACATTAAATCTTTATGACATTCCTTGAATTACATGGTACTAAACTCCTCGTTTGTTTGTTCAGTTGTCATTGAGTATAGTACATGGAAACCACGGTTGCCAGGTCAATGGAGGTTTTCCGTTTGTTTTTAAGCAGCAATTCGTTTTACTGACAGACTGCACTACAGCCAACATGGTTGGAAAATGAGAAGAGTTCATCAAAATTGTGTGGATACGGAAGTCTAAAGTTATTTTGAAATAAATGTAGATGGATCAGTTGAATTCCATCTTAAGTTGTTTTTATTAAAGAATGAGAGTACATTTTATTGCTAGAAGTTAAATATATAATGGATAAGTTTTAATATTAAGTTTAAATTTGGAATGACTTAAAACTTGAGCTACTTTAAAAAACTGTAACTAATACTTTTAAAAAATATTGCTTTGAACACGAAGGTGTATATGCTCTTTGAATTCAGGATAAAGATATCTACATATTCTTGTCCAAATTAAGTGCACCATTCTTCACACAAGGTCTTTCATAATCTGTTATTTTAAATCTGTTACCAATCTGAACACAGAGATCATATTTTCTTGCCTCATCAACCTTCGGGTAGTAAAATGAGAAATGATATTCGGCATTAATATGCAAATCTGGGCAATTTTTACAGCAATTACTTGATTTGTATTCACAAACTCTACTTAAACTGACATGTCTTCCTTCTAACAATAAAATAACACCATTAAACCTGAGGCTTAATTTCAGTCCATAAACTGGCTTTGCTCTCGTTATCAATAATTCTTATTTCATGATATATCCAGTAATGCACGTTTTAAGTGTTGATATGTATATTTGGCAATAATATTCAAGTCCATTACTCCAATCTAAGTGAAAATTAGCAATCAAAGCAGTGCCTTAAGCAGAAAGCATTAATATTTAGTGACTGCAGCACTAACAGTCATCTTTGTCTATAAAGATGCAAACAAATTTTATTAACAATGCAAACAGATGCAGACAGATGCAAACAAAGTAGAATGTTTTAAATGTGTGCCCTGAAAACAAATCTATCATTAGACCCCCATAAGGAGATCCAAACGGAAGTCTGTCAAACTGTATATACATTATGGTGATTCTTGCAATGAAAATATCTTCCCATTATTTAAATAAGCAAAATTCTACCGACACTTGAACATGACCTTTATATGTTATTCTCCTTATACATGCAACATATCCTGCTTCCTGGTTATAACGCCATTCTCAAACACAAAATCAGGCCAATTTTAGAGGCCAAGACTTAGAAAAAAACTCCCACGCCTGTAATCCCAGCACTTTGGGATCTCGAGGCGGGTGGATCATGAGGTCCAGAGAGCGAGACCATCCTGGCCAACATAGTCTCTACTAAGAATACAAAAATTAGCTGGGCGTGGTGGCGCGCGCCTGTAGTCCCAGCTACTGCCGGAGGCTGAGGCAGGAGAATCACTTGAACCCGGGAGGCGAAGGTTGCAGTGAGCCGAGATCCTGCCACTGCTCTCCCGCCTGGGCGACAGAGCGAGACTCTGTCTCAAAAAACAAAACAAAACAAAACAAAGAAATCTAAAAAACTCCTTACGATATTTCCTCTTTGGTATCTGCCTATTTTAGGATTACCATATAACGTAAAGGTTACGGGAAATTTGTCAAGAATGTAAAGACAGTTAAAGCTTAAAGAACTTAAATATTACCTAAGCTAAATTTACACAGGAGAAAACTGGTGCCCATATAAATCAAGGAGCTTCGCAACGTCTCAGAATATTAACGCCAGGATTATTAAATCCCGCGCCTTCTGACTCCGGGTTCTGCGATTTTTCCAGTAGCTCAAAAGAAACATTTTTAAATTAGTGGTTTAAAAACTACCAGATGTCAGGAAACAAAGGTGGTGCCACGACGCGTACTGCCGTCCGTATGTCGGGAGACTGGCGAGCTATCTTCCCTGAACACCCGCGGCCTTCCACTGCCCACAGCCCAGCACACAGGAGGTACTCGGGGAAGAGACAGAAAAGAGACAACGGCAGAGGAAAGTTCGAGGCTAAGCCCCGTCTAGAACGCCATGAAAACGACGAGGAACCTGCTAAAGCTCACCCAACTTGAATTCAATTCTGAAACGAGACTGCTTAATCTCACCCAGCCGTCGGGACGCCCCAGACGGCGTCCCAAAGCCTCCAGGGGACGCGCGGGCCCAACAGCTAGGCGGCGGCCCGGGCCTGCAGCGGTCGTTGGTCGTCGGCTGGAGCGTGTCAGGAGAACACGGAAGGCAGCATAGGTGGGAAGCGGCCGGAAGGCAGCGGGGGAGAGCGGAAATAAGGCGGAGAGCGCACTGCGCCGCGGGGCGGAAGAAGCCGCCAGACGCGCCAAAGAGACTGGCCGCTGGGCCCTCACCATGCAGCGCCTGGGTGACTGCGAGGGCGCCTTCCGGCAGGATGCTGCCGGGGCGGGAGGCAGCGTCTCGGACACTTGCTCTCCCACTGCTCGACGGGGCTGGGGAAGGACGCGGGGTGAAGCCCGCAGCCACCGCCTCCAGCCCCCACTGTGTATTTGCCCTGAGAATGAGCCGGGCACTGTCTCCAGCCGTTAGCAGTGGTTTGGTAGTGACCCCGTTTCCCCTTTCCCCTCCTCACCCCTTGGGGTCTCCAAATGTTGGTCCTAAATCTCGGGGACCAACGACCAAAAACTGCCGCCACCGTTTAGGGGACCAGTCGGTCAGAGCGGGGGGTCGCCGCAGGGGGAGGGGGGCCAACCAGGAGCGCTCGCGCTAGTCCTCGTGTCTCCACTCGTTTCCCAGCGCGCACCGCGCGCAGTGGCCTAAGCAGCCCCACGAGGAGTGGTGCCTCGGCCAATCAGGAATTCGCTTCGGGGCGGGGCGAGGAGGGGAGAGTGGGGTAAAGTTTAAATGAGGCTCTTGGGCTAGTAGAAGTGCTTGGAGTGACAGGCAGTTCGAGCAATTGGGGTGAAGAGAGCGGTTTTTAGGGTGTGGGTGGGCACGGAATAATAAACGAAGGTCCTGCTTGCATTGTTTAGGTGTTTGAAGACAAGGGCTATAATGTGAAATTCCGTAGTTAAGAGAAAACATACATGCATCGTAATGGTTCTTTTTCTTGTTTGATGTAGTTTTCTTGTCTTAAACTGCTAGTTTGACGCAAAACAACCACGTATATCCGGTAGACCTTTGAAATTAGGGGCTGGGGGGCGGTGGGTTATAAAGCTAAAAGATGGATTTGCAAATAGGACTAAAAGTATAAAGTATAAGTGATTTAAATGACTAAGAAAATGGGTTAAATTAGGAGACCTAGCAATAGGCCTGATGCTGACACTAATCAGCTTGCAGACATACTTGGCAGAGGCAAACTGCCGAACTGGGTTCTATGCTCCTGTAAAACCAACTTTCACAGATAGGGTTGTTTGGCATTCTGTATGCATAACTTCAATTTTGCTTCCTTTGAAGACAGCTCGAGATTGAATGCAGACAAGGAAAGAAAAAACCACCTTCAGGAACCAACTGTTTATAGATAATATTAGATTCATGGAATATTAGACAATAAAGAACCTAGCTCATGTAGATTCGCTAACAAGGAACTTCTTGCGCAGAATAATCACCGAGTAACACAGGTCTCCTTATTCCCAACCTCAAGGTTATTTCTTACAGATTAACTACTAATGTATTTTCTCCATATGTTCAAGGAACTAATGAATGTCTACCGATTTAAATTTTGTTGACAAAGTTTATTTTTAATTTTTAAATATACTACAACAGCGAGGAATTAGCAGGGACTTTGGAGCCAGACAGACCCTGTTTAAAGTGGGGATTGTGAGGATAAAATAATAAATGATATTAACAAATATTGAGCACTTTTAGATGCCAGAAACAATCCTAAGGGCTTTTCGTATTTTCATTTAATTCTCACAATAACTTTGGTAAAGTTACTAGCCCTACTTTGCAGATGGGGAAACAGATGCAGAAACTGTAAGTAGTTTGGACAAAGTCGTATAGCAAGTAAGTGGCTCCAGTTTGAAACCTACAGACATAATTACTATACTATACTGTCTCAAAATATGTCCAGAAACAAGTGGAAAACTTGGCATAATACTAGATGCACACTGGAAGCCCAACAAATATTTTTTGTAAGCTGTCTGCCCTTTAGTCAATGAATACAAATGTCATTTTATATAAGATGTGTGCATTCAAAATAAAGCAACTAGGAAACCTAGACTGATAGACCTGGTTTGGCTTTGTTTGACTGTCACCAATTCTCTACCTCGGAAACTGTGATTGTTATATTGATTACTATTTGTTGCTGCTCTTTTATTTCTCCAGAAAAAGATTCTCCGCATTCTTCATTTTCATGTCGGTACCTTCTCAGTTCCCAGTAATTAATTCTAAATACGTGTGTTTAAGGTGAAACTAGCTGAAATGAGGTTAGGCATATTACTGTAAATTTAAAACGAGTAATTTCTAGGAATTGCTGTAAGATCCTTAAGGAGTCACTAGGTGGAGATGTTGTGAGGTACAAAGATTGTTCTTGGAAATAGCCTGAAGGATTGTTGAACATTGCTGGTTTTCTTGTTTCCCTTTTTTCTTTTTTTTTTTTTTCCTCAAGTATAAAGAAAACCAAATAGACAAGGGCTTCTCAACAGGCATTATAGTCAGACCATAGAACCTTGCCATAGATGAGACAGTGTTGTTTAAAGACCCTTCCCATACTTAACATTGTATGTCATTTTGGTTAGATTTCTTCTAAGATTTTATTATCCAAAAGTTTATTAATAGGTATACTTTTCAAATGCTATAAAAACTAATTTCTGCGTGTACAATTAAAGAAATGGCCTTTAACTTTATTTCTCAAGGCTGCCAGAGAAAGAGATCCAAAACACTTTTATCAGCTAGAATTCTTCAGTAACAGATTCCAAATTAGGATTTGTTTTAAGATTATTTGAGCTTATGGGAAAAGGTAATCCAAATGAGTAAGAAGGAAGAAGATCAGCAATGTAAAGGTGTTTGTGACTAAAAAGAAAAGTTGAAAGATACTTGGCATATGAGGGAGAAAATAAAAGGGGATCTCTGCAAACACCAGAAAGAGAAATAATAGTGACTGTGTGACATGGGAAGTAAAAGTTATCAATAAAAAATTGGAAGGAGCCGGGTGTGGTGGCACACACCTGTAGTCCTAACTACTCTGAGTTAGGCTGAGACAAGAGGATTGCTTAAGCCCAGGAGTTTGAGGCTGCAGTGAGCTGTGACCGTGCCACAGCACTCCAGCCTGGATGATAGAGTGAAACCCTGTCTCAGAAAAAAAAAAAAAAAAAAAAAAAAAAGGAAGAGATGCAAAATACAAGTGGTTAAAAATAGTCTGAATACGTGTATTTTCCCCATATGAAATGCAAGCTTTTCTATTACTTGGAAGTTATTTTCATATACATTCTGCAAAATACAACCCCCCACAAAGGAAAGAGAAGCAATGGGAAGTCTTTAAAATGTTTCAAATCCAACTTAGTCCTCTGTTCCATAGAAACGAGCCTGTGCAGTGGTCTGGTTTATTTTCCATGTGTTGGAGCTTCTTCAGCTTCCTTTATCACTGTGGCAGTGATGACTCAGATCCACCAAAAACATGGCAACTACTTGCATGTTTATAGAATTAATGATCTGTAGCACATCACTCAGGAGCAAGGAACTCTTTAATGTGGTGACTCTTCAACTGAAATATCATCTCAAACCTGTTTTGGAAGTGTGGATTTGGGGTTTTGTTTTATTTTATGTGTGTAGTAAGTATGTTTATTCTAATTCACTGACCCTTACTTTCTTATCCTAGTTTAATGCATTCTGCCTGACAGACGAATTTGAATTTTTCATTATACTGGAAGGTGAGCATCAGCACCAAGATGACTCTATGTGGCGGGACAGGTGCGTTAACATTGCTTTTTTCCAGTTATGGTGATGAGCCATATTTACATCCTGTCAGTGTACCTCCTATGATTAACACTTCCCAAGGCAGCAAATCAGAACTTGAGATCTTCTTCACATGTAGCTAATGGCCTATATATGGACCAAACCCATGACCAAGGCCTCAGTTAACGTAGGGGCAAACTAAAGGAAGTACTTGTAAAACTAACCCTTTTCAGATTGGTATTAGTTGTTAGTTAACATCAGGATACACTTATCTAATTATTAAAAATAAATACTTAAATAAACCACAATAATAGAAATAGGTGATGCCAGAGGAAATATGCTTATTTTTCCCTGAGAGATCTAGGATTAACTCACAACATAAGAAACTAATATATGTAATAAAAAAAAATAAGTTTCTGATAGTGACGACTGATTAAAAGTTTAACCACTTTGGTTGAGAGAGAATGTGATTAAATCTTTCCTGTCTCATCTCACTGGATAAGTTTGGTAGCATGCTTCCCTGGGTAACAAGTTACAATGAAAACTAGAGCTGTAAGGCACCTTAGCAACCATTTAGCTGGGAAAGCTGAAATTAACTTGCCCCAAACCAAAAAGCCAGTTAGCAGCAATACTGGATCTCCAGCTCGTCTCTTCTAACTTTCATTCTGACACTCTGGTTCTCCCAGAAACTTTTAAATTGCTTTTTAAGTTTTTTTAAGCCATCATAAATATATTCCATGAAGAAAACTATTTTGGTTGAGGACAACAAGGCCAGCATTGGTTCAGGCACTTAGGTACACCTGGCCATGAAGGATGTGTGAGGCAAAGCACTTTCTTAGAAATGACATTTCTCTCTTAGCACTCAATGGATGGCATCTTCCCTAGATGATTCTAGCTGTGACATTTTAACTCTGTCATTCATCACTGCAGAGGAAGCAGAGAGAGACTCCTGCTTGGTGCCCAAGAGGGCACTTTGCTTGCATTTCTCAAATGCAGGAAAGAAGGAGAGTCCATGGAACTCGAAGGGGAAGGAGGAATGCCATTATGACCCATAAGGCAGTCTGGGTTCTAAACTAAGCATCAGTTCTTTCTAATGAATCACTGTATCTCTCTTAATTTGCACTGGTCAGCTTGTATGCACAGTCACTGGGGCATCCCTGAAATCACTGGCTTTTTATGTTTTACCACCTTTTACTTATTCCACTCCAATTCTGATTCTTACTAAATTAGATGCATTTCTCTCAACCTGTGTCTTAACAACACTGAATTACTAAACCCTTCTGATGGAAAAATAGAAAAAAGGCCAAAGAGCTATCTTGTTCTGCTGTGAGAATAATTAATTCAAATGTAAACTTTTGAAACATCTACAATCTGTAATTCTGGTTTTCATTAAGACTGCATCCTGTAGCCCTATGTATGTGGGGCAGGCTAACCAGAATGATTTAGAACTTCTTCTCTGGTGCAGTCCGGTAGCTCTGTGTAGACCCAATAGAGGTCTTTAGTTCTATTAATAAATGTTATTCTATGAGATAGAATAACTCTGTAGTATGTGTTTAGTGGGGTAAAGATTGGGTGAGTAGAGGTTCAAGGGTTAAGAAGGGGAGTGATAAGTGGAATGACTATAAGATGTAAATTCAGAATGATTGCTTTGTTTAAGAACAGATATCAATGACATAAAATTACATTAAAATTTTACATAGCTTTATTTTTTCTTACTACTTATTTACTAAATGTAGCAAATAGTTACATATATTTTATAGTTTATAGGTGTAGAAAAGCCTCATATATATGTTACATGCAGAATAGTGTAATGTAAAAAAACAAACACTGGAATTAGAGTCAGAAAAGCTATATGAAAATTTCAGCTCTTCTCTTGCCTGGTTGTGCATAGCCTTAGTCAACTCCCATAACCTCTCTGATCTTGTTTCTACAGTCGTAAAGCGAACAGAAACCAGTTCTCTCACAGGTGTGGAGGATAACAGGAAATAGCAGGTGAAAATACTACGCGCTGTACTAGCCACTTCATTGTTGGCATGTGAGATTTTTAGTGTCTCTTGAATTGTTTGTTTACAATAATTTTAGAAATTTAAAAAGTAAAGTACCACATACTTTATTATATCCCAAAATTTACTATTGTTAACATATGGTCATATTTGCCTTATTTTTTTTATTAAAAGAAAGTGTATAGACCACATATGATAACGTTAGACTCTCCCTTTGGCTGTCATCCCTAATCCCATTCACTCCCTTTTCCCATTGATTCGTTCATTTATTCAACATGTATTTACAGTGTGCCTACTATGTGCCAGAGGGCCTACTGTGTGCCAGGCACTGTGCTGGTTGCTAGGATGGGATTTATGTTGATCAAGACAGACAAAAATTATTCTCTTCACTTTACTCCAGCTACACCAACTCCTGAGTGTTTCTCACTATACAAGGCACAGTTCTGTTTTGGAACTAATATTCTTGCTTTTCCAAGATCCTGGAATGTGCTTCCTCTGCATAGTCAAGTAGCTGGCTATTTTGCTTTTTTAAAGGCTTTATTCAAATTTCACTTCCTCAGTAAGACCTTCCATGGCCATATTATATTAATAACATCCTTCTTCTGCATCACACATACAAGGTCTATCTCTGCATTATTTTTCTCCACAGCGCTTCTCACATCTAACTCTCTATATTTCATTTATCTTATTATCTGTCTCCCCTACTAAAAATAGGACCCAAGAGGGTGGAGATTTTTGTCTATTTTATTCATCACTTTATCTCCAGTGCCCAGTACAGTTCTGTTGATAATTATTTGTCAAATGAATGAAGGAATGAAAAATCAGAGCAGTTTATTTTCCTCCTGAATTTTAATCCTCGAAGTGACCTAATGAAAGTTTAATTCCTATGTGATTTCCCAAATTACTAATATATAGACATCATTTCCATTTTTCTGCTTCTACGGAAAAGTTAGAATACTTAACTTTCAAAATAGGAGTGGAATGACATTTGTAATGTCGAGAATTTAGAGAAGTCTTTGCTAAAGTATGTTGAAATCGATGGGCATGTGACTCTAAAATTAGGTTTTAGACAGTCTGTGTGGCTCTCATTAATTTATCCCTTGATGGAAATTATGGTGAAGCTTAAATTCCTGCAGATCCCAAAGGAAAATTTTCAGCCAGCCTTCTCTTTAACCTCTGGAAGTATTCTTAACTGGCACAGAGGACTTCATCTTCTTCATCACTGGAAGAGTGGTTCAAGGGCGTATTCAACATTGCTCAACAAATCTGGAACTTTCTGATTGCTGAACATGATAGCAAGTCTAATGAGTTGTACTTTAAAACAGTTTTTGAAAAGTGATAAGGTGGAAATACAGTGGGCTTTGGAATGAGACAGGTCAAATGCTGTTAGTGTAACTTCGGACATGAATTATTTAGTTTCCTGAGTCTCCACTTTTACATCAGTCACTTTTTTTTTTTTTAAGCAATATTGTCTACCTTGTCTGATTGTTGTCTGGAATAAGTAAGATACTGTGTCAGTCATGATGGGCAGGTTATGCTGCAATAATAGACAGTTCCACAAAATCCAGCTTAAAACAACAAAGTGTATTTCTCTCTGGAGCTGTGGTATCTGTAGCTCTGATCCCAAGCAGTTATCCTTCAGCTCTTTACTCAGGAATCAAGACTGATGGAGCATCACTGGTTGTTACGTTGCAGGTTGCCATGGCAGAGAGAAAGGAGACTCTGCAGGATCCCGCATGGGCAAGTCAGTGCTAGGTTCTAAAATGGCAAGTCTTTTTCAGGTACAGACTGTGATACAGGTGGTGGTCAATTTCAAATTCACCATATATTCTAAGAAGTTGGTGCAGGGTCCTCCTCTCCCTCATGCAGGTTACCTTCTGGGACATTCCAGCATCTGCAGGGCCCGTAGGATTACATGTACCCATGTACCTGCCCCTTTCTGGCATGGAACCTGAGAATGGACAATCATAGTCTGGTGGATGATCAGCCCATCTTTGATCAACTTCCAGATGTGCTGGCTGTTTGGTTGGTTTCACTGGGATCCTATGAGGCTTTTTTGTCATGGCAGAGGATGCTGGAGGCAAGCCTCTTCAGTTTCCTGAGCAATATGCACGGCTGTGCCCACAGTACTCAAAGAAAAATAACATACCTGATTTTTTTCTCTTAAAAATTACATTATCTTTTAGATAAATGAGAATCAAGCAGATTCTCCTGGAACACATCCACAGGCTGAAGGCAGAGAAGGCCTACAGGAAGCCACTGGCTAACCAGATAGGCCCCCAAGATTAAGACCAAGGAAGTACAGGAGTGCCCCGAGGAGCCGCTTCAGGCCAAGAAGGAGGTAACCAAGACTCTGTCCAAGCAGGAAGAGATCAAGTCGTGAAGGTCCCCCTCTCTTATGTAAGCACAGTGGTTGATATAGTTTGGCTCTCTGTCCCCACCCAAATCTCATTTCAAGTTGTAATCCCTGTGAGTCGAAGGAGGGTCCTGGTGGCAGGTGATTGGGTCATGGCGGCAGTTTCCCCCATGCTGTTCTCATGATAGGGAGTTCTCACAAGATCTGATGGTTTAAAAGTGGCAGGTTCCCCTGGGCTCTCTCTTTCTCCTGCTGCTTTGTGAAGAAGGTGCTTTCTTCCCCTTCATCTTCTACCATAATTGTAAGTTTCCTGAGGTGTCCTCAGCTATAGGGAACTGCAAGTCAATTAAACCTCTTTTTAAAATAAATTACCCAGTCTCAGGTAGTAGAGCAATGTGAAAATGGGCTAGTTATATCTATCAGTCACTCAGTAAAACAGGCCTTCATTTGCCATAAGAAAAAAGATAACGTTGTAATTAGCCAAATAAATGTATGTGTTGGATTTTGTTTTAATAAGGCATGTGTGAGTTGATTATGTACCATTTGTTGTCATGTCTGAACACAGCCTCGTGTGATATGTATGCACAAGGTTAAAAAAAGCACAAAACCTAGATACTGTTTAGGCTGAGAGCTAGAATGACCACAGTGGGGGTCAGCTTCTCATCTGTGGGGTGGACACTGTCGGGTAAAGTTATTAAGAAGTCACTCAGTAAAGATTTAACACTAGATTTGTCTTTACAGTAGAAACTTACCTCACTAATTCAGATTAAAAGGAGGAAAAGATATTTTATCTTGAGAAAAAATTAAAGTATTTTATATGTCCAGACTAACAATAAGCATTTACAATTTTATACAGAAATTTGAACAATAAATTCTGACCAAATGGCTTCTTTTGAGAACAGATTTATTGAATACATAAGAGTGATTTACAGTTAGCATACTTGCAAGTAAATGGGTATAAATAAATGACTTTTTTAGGAAGTGTTTGGGATCCTTAAACGATTGTCTAAAGTAATTTAAATATTCTGTCTTATACCCTTGGGCATGCTACTGATTTTTTAAAACTCTTGCAGAATTAAACCTTAGCCCATCCCTGTCAGGCATGTCACAAAATACAAATTGTTGAGGTCTGAATTAATGAGACTTTAGGTATATCAGTACATAATTTAAAGCCATTATGTTACCGGTGTTAATAGTGACAAGGGAATAAGCAAATTGAATGTGTTACCAATTGTTAATTCATACTGAGGTTGCCAATTTGCAGATTAAGAACTTAATAGGGGAAGTAGGAATTTAACACAATAGGAGAAGATACTGTATGAGTTCTTTTATTTTTTCCCTTTCCCATCTCCTATGATAGATTTATTAATTTTCTGCTGATATGAAAATTATATATTCTATTTGACTAACCCTCTACAACCTATACCTATCAACATTTGTGATTTCTTTCTGATTAAGACAGGGACTTCAGAACTCTGTCAGTTCCCTCTTTTCTTCCACTCTTCCCCAGTCAAACTACACACGCCTGCTTTGTTGCTGTTATGTGGAATTTTAGTTTCGGATCGTGTCTCACACACACACACACACACACATACCCACATTTTTTTCTTACAAATTATTTAAATTAGTTATTTATTCAACACTTAATCCCATATGACTGCCTAGATTTATTTCTCTTAGTATATTTTTTCCAATCATCTTTTCAAAATTGGGCTTTGAATACAAACTTTCTGAGCCTTGAATGTCTGACATCATATTTCTTGCTCCATCATTTTTAGATATTAGTTTTTCTGGGTATAAATTCTTTTTACATCGGTACCTTGAAGTAGTACTTCATTATCGTTTTGCCTCTGGTATTATTATGGACAAGTCTGAGGTCAACCTAATCTTTTTCTTTTGAAGATTTTATATTCTTCCTTTCTGTAATCATTTATTATTTCTCTCTTGTTGATCTTAAATTTTATTTTATTTTATTTTATTTTATTATTTTTTTTTTTTTGAGGCGGAGTCTGGCTCTCTTGCCCAGGCTGGAGTGCAGTGGCCGGATCTCAGCTCACTGCAAGCTCTGCCTCCCGGGTTCACGCCATTTTCCTGCCTCAGCCTCCCGAGTAGCTGGGACTACAGGCGCCCGCCACTTCGCCCGGCTAGTTTTTTGTATTTTTTTTAGTAGAGACGGGGTTTCATTGTGTTAGCCAGGATGGTCTCGATCTCCTGACCTCGTGATCCGCCCGTCTCGGCCTCCCAAAGTGCTGGGATTACAGGCTTGAGCCACCGCGCCCGGCCAATCTTAAATTTTATCACAATGTGTCAAGGTATAGGGATTTTTTCATCTATTTTGTTTAGTTCTCTATGATAATCCATTTGAAGATTGAAATCTGAAGGATCAGAGATTTTATCTTTCTTTGATTCTAGAATATTGTCAGTCTTTGAATATTTCCTTCTTTCTACCTAATTGTTTTTCTTATCAAGGATTGCTGTGAGTTACATGACATGTTTGCTTCTCTCCTACATCTCCCACAAATAGCTCTTTTGTATTTCCTACTCCTTAAAATAATAATAGCTTATATTTATGCAGAATTAGCTATTTGCCAGAAACTCTTACATGTACTGTGCATATATTAACTCATTTAATCCTCATTACAATCATATAGTGTAGGTACTATTGGTATCTACCCATTTTATAGATGAAAAATAAGTCATCACATATTAGTTAAGTGAATTGCTCAGAGTGTTTCAGCTAATATTTGGCAGAGTTGAGATTTGAACCCAGGCTTTGGGATCCAGGGTTCACACTTTTAACCACTACGCCATGTGGCCTTTTATTTATCCCTGCTGCTATTGGTAAAGTTCTTTGACTTTGTAACTTTCAGCTCCTAATTAACTTATTGATTGTATATATTCTACTATTTATCTTTCCTGTTGAGTTTTTATTTTAAATCATATTTTTAATACACAACTGTTTCCACCTGTTTTTTTTTTTTTTCCTGAAATAACTACTAGGTCTTGCTTCGTGTTACTGTTAGTCTCCTTTATATCTTGGAGAATATATGTTAGCTTATTTTCATTTGGAAGATATTAACTTAATCTACTGTAGTTTGTTTATTGTGTAGGTGTTGCCCTATTTAGTTATCTAATATTCTTTGTGAGTTTATAGTCACATCTGCAGTCTTCATTAGTAATGTGAATTGGTGATAAAGGACAGTGTACCCTTCTTGGTTATTTAAGGAGTAAGCAGCTGGCCATAAGCCAGTAGGGTCTGCCTGTGTTTTAGTCATAGTACCCAGTGCTCGTGGAATGAATAGAGAAGAAGGGACAACTCCAGGACCTGCCTCTATTTTCTACTCTTCACCACAGCCAGCACAACCCTGATGTAACTCTCCCACTAGGTGCTATAGCTAGTGCTGACATTTTCCTGCTTCTCAGTGTCAAAGTTGTATTCCACCCAGTAGAATTTTGAGGGAATGAAATTATATCACACAAGCTCTTCCCAAAATTTATCCCACGATCATGTCCACCCTACTACATCTTGACTGCTGTTTTATGCCAAAACATTTTTAGTATTCTCAGGGTTTCTCACATTTTTAACAATAGGTTTTTAGATCCTTTGAGGTCTGTCTTGAAATTATGACATCTCCAGGGTTTGGTCCTGGGAAACTGCTTGCTGCCAATGCAAAGTAGCCATCTAATGAGGAACCAGAAACCCTGAACTCAGTCGTTAAATAAATACAGAAGTGGGAAGATAACTTTTTTGATATAATACAAATAAACAATTCATAATGTAAGTGAAGATTATCCCTCAGAAGTACTCAGTTGATAAACTTATTTTGTCATTTCTTGCTAATGGTACATACCAATCTGTAGGGACAGACTCCAAGGCTTCCCATTTTTTATCACTCCATCTCCTTAGAGGAAGTTTAATGGAAGAAGTACAAGTAGCCTATAAATGGAACTTGGCTCTATAACCATCTTCTGCTATTCTTTCTTTCTCTTTTCCCATGATGTAATTAGGGTGACCTGGAATACTGGAAAGTGGGCATGATGGGGTCCAGGGGGATGAAAGGCTGATTATGGATTTGGTTTTATAACCCTGGCCCCAACAAACTGACCTGGTAAACACTGGACAAACGTGGCAGCACTGGGTTTTCATTCTGTTATTAATTTTGATGATGTTTGAAGAAGTAATTAAAAATGGCTTATTTTCAGAAAAGTGATCCTATTTTTCCCATTTATTAAAATCCTAAAAGATTAGGTTTAAAATAATGTATTTTATGAAGTTTAACAGATGTTTTATCTTCCGGACAGAAACACACAAGGAAGATGAAACATTTAATAAAAGGAGAAAATACAGGCCAGGCGGGGTGGCTCACACCTGTAATCCTAGCACTTTGGGAGGCCAAGGTAGGTGGATCACCTGAGGTCAGGAGTTCAAGACTGACCAACATGGTGAAACCCCATCTCTACTAAAAAAAAAAAAAAAAATACAATATGAGCCAAGCGTGGTAGTGCATGCCTGTAATCCCAGCTGCTTGGGAGGCTGAGGCAGGAGAATCACCTGAACCTGGGAGGTGGAGGTTGCAGTGAGCCAAGATCACACCATTGTACTCCAGCCTGGGAAACAAGAGTGAAACTCCGTCTTAAAAAAGCAAAAAGGAGAAAATACAAATCATAACTATCATTTATTGAGCACTTACTTTGTTAGACACTGTACCAGAACTTTGAATATCTTATCTCATTTATTCTTCACTGCAATTCTATGAAAAGTGCTATTATTATCCCCATTTTACCTAAAAGAAAACTAAAGCTTAGAGAGTTTAGGTTTCTTTGTTTTGTTTTGTTTCTGCAATCAGTTTATTGACTTACAGAGTCTGTCAACTTGGGTAAGCTGACAGACTCTATAAGGAATCTGGAAACTCAGGCAAACAGCCAAATTGACTAACCCTATTTTAGAAATGTTGGATAATGAATGTGCTGAAGGATTCAGGTGACTGTTTCCAAAATTTATAGTGAGAATCCCATAGATCACCAACAGGTATCATCCTTTACTTCTGAGCACCACAAACAACTTCTCATTCAAGTAACTGGTATTTCATTAGCATAATTATCACAGTCATGAATTGCCATAATGTTGGAAAACATATCTGAGAAGTTGGAAGTTTATTTGTAAAGTGATGTCTTGTGTGTGCAGGTATACACATACATACATATATGTTTGTCCATAGGTATATACGTGTGTGTTTATATATATATATATATATTAAAAAAAAAAGATACCATAGAAACAATACAGTGAGCACTTAATTGCTTGGTGTGTAGGACTGGTTTTTGTTTTCCTCCCCATGAGACTAGTAGTATTGAAGGACTTGGTACACCGACTGGACTCACGCTGTCCTGGTAGCAAGCTCTGGAGGAGACACCAGAGGCAAAATAGCCACCATATTTGAGAAACCGTATTGTCACTGCAAAGCTGCTGCTCATTGTTTTGTGGTTGAGTCATATACCTAGACCTTTCAAAGTAATAGAAAAATGATCTGCCAAGTGTTCCTCAAGGCTGTAAACAATTAAGAAACATTTTCTCGGTAGCTTACAGAAAAAAATTAGGGGTGGAAAAGAAGACTTCTCTTAACAATCTATTTATTCTGCAAACTTTGATGGACCATCTTCCACTATTTGTTATGGTACCAAATCCTGCAGAATACAAGTAAAGGTATAATGTATACAATCCCTGTCTCTGATCTGTCTCTAAGATATAATTATAAAATTATATATCGATATTGTATCTCATGGCAGTTTTTTCAAATTTGATTGTGTCCAAGAATTGTCCTAGGTGATTATCAAAAATGCAGATTTCACAACCCTCATATATTTTAAATCAGGAGAATTAGCAAGTGGCATTAGGTCAGCTGCATATAAGAGAACAATCTAAAATAACTTCAACTGTTTGAATAAGTTAGCAGCTTATTTCCTCTGGAGGAAATAAGTCCAAACCTGACCTACTGGCACCACAGGGACCCCAGGTTCTTTCTGTTTTACTACCACATGTGCCTGGCTTCCGTCCACAGAGGCACCTCATGATCTGGAATGGCTTCTTGTGTCTGGCCGTGGTGTCTACTTCCAGGCTAGCAGCAAGAGAAACGGGAGAAGAAAACTCCATATTCTTTCCCTTTGAAGGAGGCTTCCTGGAATTCCTACACAGCATATCTCCTTTTATTTGATTGGTCAAAACTTTGTCACGTGGAAAAGAAGGCCAAGTGTATGGCTAATTCCACTTAAGTCAAGATCATCTTACTAAAGAGGAAAGGGACTATGATGTTAGGGTAGCTAACTCGTAAGCTCCAGTAGATGTAGAATGTTGCCCCAGGAACCTGAAATTTTAACAAGTTTCCTGAGAAATTCTGATGCAAGTGGCTCATGGAATGCACATTAAGTCACATTACCATAGGAAATCAGAATAAGGGGGAAATTGGCTGATGTTATGGCGGTTTTTTAAAGTCTATTTGATGGAGGCAAGCGCCAAGGAAAATGTACTCTCCTTTATAAAAAATATTGGAAAATTGGGTATCAGTGTTAATTAAAAATTTTAATTAAGTATTACCTTATTATATGTGTGTTATTATTTCCAAATATTTAGAAGAAACACTGAGCACACACATGTACACACACACAGATTGATCTGTGCAATCTTTCAGGTGGAAAGACGAATCTTTCAGGTAGAATCTTGAACGATGTAAAACCTCAGAATTATCAGTATGATTGCTAATTATAACTGAACAGTTATTTTACATTTCTAAGTTCTGTTTTCAGAAAAAGAGGTGTTCGTTTATAAAACATGCTTTCGTTTGTATTCCTGGCTTCTATTTTTAAGGCCACACTTCCCTTTTCCCTCCCTCCTCCTTTCCCTGACAAACAAACTTTCTTGTTCTGCAGCTTTGCCAAAAAAAAAAAAAAAAGAAAAAACACCTTACAGTCCATAGCCTTTCTCTTCATAAACTCATTGCTTTAAAAGAGCCATCACATCTAGTTGCAAGCTAAGCCAGTCTGGCCACTACTGGAATTTCCAAAAGTTCCAAAAGTTCAGCAGCTGGGTCAGATCAGTCGAATGGAGTGGCTAGAGGGATTAACAGCCACCCTAGGACTCATGGTGCCACCCGGAAACCACAGGGCCTGGACATGCTTCCCAAAGTTTGGCAGCAGGAGGGCCAAGCAGCTGCTTTGATTCTGACAGCTCAATTGTGGTGCAGAAGCTAGAAGATACAAGGATCTCTTTAATAAACATTAGCAGAAAGAATTGATATGTAGGTAATAGGAGGAACTGTAAGCCTAGAAATACTGTTCAGGGTCGGGCGTGGTGGCTCACGCCTGTAATCCCAGCACTTTGGGAGGCCGAGGCGGGCGGATCACGAGGTCAAGAGATCGAGACCATCCTGGCTGACACTGTGAAATCCCGTCTCTGGGCGTGGTGGCAGGTGCTTGTAGTCCCAGCTACTCAGGAGGCTGAGGCAGGAGAATGGCGTGAACCTGGGAGGCGGAGCTTGCAGTGAGCCGAGATTCCGCCACTGCACTCCAGCCTGGGCGACAGAGCGAGACTGCATCTCAAAAAAAAAAAAAAAAAAAAAAGAAATACTGTTCAGAATGTGAAGGGGGTGATACTACCTATAGCCTCTTGGTTAACATTTATTAACATTATTAACGTTAACCAAGCCCACTGAAGGGCTCAACATACTTTAACCTTCACAGTAATCCTGAGAGGTAAGTAGTAATACCCCCATTTATACCAGAGAAAATTAAAACACATAATTTTCAGTGGATGTAATAACTTTCGATGGGGATCATTTTAATGGAGCAAGACAAAAAAGTCAGACCTTTGTGTTTTATCACAGAGACTTCCCCGTGAAGACTGAATAGACTCATCAGAGAATAATGAAATTATGGTGAGGAACTGCACATAAATGTGATCATGTTTGTGAAACAACACAGAAAAATTAGAGAATTGAATAACAAAACTTCCAGTTTAACTAGTTATATTCCCATTAAATCTAGAAATAAGAAAATTTTTCTGACAGTCTCCCATTAAGTTAGATGGTAGACAAACAGAAGAACATCCAAGAAAGGAACAGTGGTTTTTAAAATTTTTTTTATTTATATATTTATTTTTTTAATGATGAGAGTAATGATGGAAACGGGTAATGTAGCCAACCTAAAAGCTCACATGCTGAATTGATGGGGTTCCCACAAGCAGGCAGTGGGGGGGCAAACATCCCGGCAAACTGTGGTGCTCTCAGAGCCAGTCAAATCCACTTCATATTGGTACATGCCAAAATGGTTTTTTATATGATAGTCATCTGGGCAACAGAAGAAATTTAAGAAGACAGAAAGGAAAAATCATTTGTACCTTAAACCCAGAGCCAGTCTTAAGAATAGAGATTGCAAACTCTGGGATAAGATTGTAGAGATAAGCAAATGGTTAAATAGGAAATTTACAGTGCGTGGAAATAAGTGCAAGGTTTATGCACACATGTAAGCCATAGCCTGAATAATATCACCACTAATACTGTCAGGCATAAGATTGAGACCACACAGACCTACCCTCTGCATTCTGATTGTGAGGAAGACTTGTTGTTTCTTCTTCCAAACCAGAGCAGAAACAGGCACAGCACCTGCTTTGTACTCAGGTACGCAGTATAAACTTGTTGCAGGGAGGAAGGTAGAAAAAAGAAAAAGAATGGTTGGTTAGATGTTTGAACATAAGTCTCCTGAGTGGCTAGAAATGAAAGATGTTTCTTACCTTGATTGCCTGTCTATAGAACTTTCTAAAAAATAAAATAACTCTGGGGGACCATGAAATTGTATTCACGCTTTATAATTTATGAGTGCTATATACACCGTGACTACTAGACACTAAGAAACTCCGTTGAAAAGTGTATAATTTTGTTGAGGAGTAAGACAAACTGTAAACAAGGCAAACTCATCAACTTCAAACTTTTAGCACAGAGGTGTTTTGGAATGGCTTAGCCTCTTTAGCTCTGCCTCCCTCCACTGCCCATTTTATCTATCATCTATTAGATGGGGTCTCATTGTGTCATCCAGGCTGGAGGGCAGCGACACAATCATAGCTTACTACAGCCTTGACTTCCCAGGCTGAAGTGATCCTCCCACCTCAGCTTCCTGCAACTGGGATTACAGGGCTATACCACCACACCTGGCTAACTTTAATTTTTTTAGAGAACATGTCTTGGTATGTTGCCCAGGCTGGTCTCAAACTCCTGGCCTCAAGTTATCCTCCTGCCTCAGCCTCCCAAGTAGCTGAGATTACAGGAACCAGCCTTTGTGCTCAGCCTCCCATCCCCCATTTTAGAATCCCTGATAGAAGAAGGGTACTGGGCCTGCATCCACCAATTGATCCCTCATCTGCAGAAGGCACTTGGTGTGGTCTGTTTTTCCACACTGCTGCAAATGTTCAGGTTGGCACTTAGCAGGTGCCTAGAGGGGCCACGTGAAGCTGGGAGGACTGTCTTTATAAGAATAGACTGGACCACATGGCCTTCCAACAGGCACTGTCATGAACCACTTACCCTGCCTGTCTCCCACTTTCCCATCTCCTAGGCTAATTTCTTCTTCAGGACCTCACCCTTCTGACCTGACAGAAGCCTCGCTCTTGGCTTCTCAACAACATCAGCAAAGATTCCAGGGCTTGGTTTATGAGTGCTAAAGATTCTAAGGGAAAACTATAGGAGGATTAAGGCCTGTCTACTCTTAGAAAATGGCCAAGACAGATTTCTGCTGAATCAACATTACATACATCACACATGTAAATGATATCCTTTGATTTGTAACCAGGCCTGTCATTGCAATAGGCCTGGAGGCCTTGAGAAGGATTGCACCATTCCCCACTGGTGGAGAGCCAGGGTGGTCCATTTGCCACCACTGCATCCCAGCTTCTCAGCATTGGACCAGGTGAGTTTCAGTATTTTAATTTGGAATGCAAACTTTGTTGCCCAGAAATAACTTTTCCTCATAAACCTAGAGAGTAAATCCCAGTTACCAAGATGCCCGGTTTAGGAACCTATGTGTACATCTGTATGTATACCAACAAACAAGATACAGAGACACATCTCTTACTATTACAGGCTTTTGTTTTATCTTAATACCTTTTGTAACATTGCTTCACAAAAGGAAGTTGCTTTGCAAACAGTTCACTGTGGAATATAGACTGTTCATAATGGTATCAGCTCATAAACCCCATACTGTCCTCATTGGGGACTGCTGAACATGAAAAGTGTGTGGTGTAACTGGGTGCAACTTGCATGGCTACTGTTTTAGCTCAAGCTGCTATAAGAAAATACCATAGACTCTGTGACTTAACAGATATTTATTTATCATTGTTTGGACTCTGAGAAGTCCAAGACGAAGGTGTTGGCAGACTCCATTCCTGGTGGAGGCCATCTTCCTGGCTTGCAGATGGCTACCTTCTCACTGTCCTCACATGGCAGGGAGAGAGAGAGATTTCTGGTCTTTCTTCTTCTAAGGACACTAATACCATCATGGGATACCACCCTATGGTATCATCTAACTCTAATCACCTCCCAAAGGTCCCACCACCAAATACCGTCACATTGGGTGTTAGGATTTCAGTATATGAATTCAGGGGATGCACAGATATTTAGCCCGTAACAGATACATTAACAAACCTAAAACCAGGCATTAATTGTGTCAGCTGAAATTTCAGGCTCCAGGGGCAGACACTGCCATATCTTTCCATATTTATTGGAAATAAATGTGTTGCCTTCTCATCATGTCAAGTGGCCACTGGCTAAATGTAACAGTGTGATCTTGGAAAGAAAGTAATGACTATATTTACTTGGTTTCCCTGCAAATAGAGCAGTGTGATATATTACAAAATTTTGAGTGAAAATACTGAGTTATGAGTCTTAATATAACATCACTGACTATAGGATCTTGAATAAAACATTTAGTGTGTTTAGCCTCAGTCTTCTTGTTTGTAAAATGAGAATCACAGTTACCTTGTTGGTTAAAATGGCTATATGAAAAGCTAAGTCACTTGATATTTATAGGCTTAGTTTCTTCTTTGCTTTATGGGGTGACAGTTATTAAATGAGCAAACTTATGTGAAAGTATGTTATGAAATAATAAATCCTAAAATGCTATATATTTTCTGAAGCTGTTTTCAACTCAGATAATTATAACACTGTGGTCACAACATACCTTTTCCATGAGAATGGAAACTTTTGTCCTTTACCTCTGTAACCCCACTGCCAAGTTCAATGCCTAGCATATTGTGGGCAGTGAATATATGTGAACTGAATGAAAGGAGTGAAGGAAGTGAATTCTCTGTCATGGGAATAAGCTGGCTGCCTTGCCTGCCAGGAAAAAATTAATGCTTTAAGGCTACATATGTGGAACCCTACAGATCCTCTGGGTTCTTGGAAGAACTCCGTGATTCTACCAGGTCTCTTCCATACCAGGCAAAATTTGTACAAGTTATTTGAGCCTGGCAAGGAAGAGAATCAAGCAATCCAAAAAAAGGGGCAGAAGAGATAAAAATTGACCTTTTCTACTTTTCTAAGAGTCTGCCCTGCTGTCTAGGTGGGACAATAACTTTGGAATCAAATTTTTTTTTTCTCCAAATAAGCTACTAATGTTACCAGTGTGGAATAAGAATCTTACCAGCTGGCGAGCTTGCAAACAATACATCAATATAGAATCTCCAGAGCAGAATGGGGAGTGTCAGGAAAATCAGATTTTTGCTCTGGTTCTATTACGAAATTTCCTGGAGTTTCCTATGTTATTATAGGTCTCTAACTTGCATATGAAGAGAAGGGATTAGATTGGCTCTGGCCTAAGCCTCTCTAGACCTATCATCCAGGAGCTCTAAATCTGTTGTCATCTCTGTTTCAATAGATGATCATACCAACGGTTGCCATGGCTGTCTACTTCTGACTGATAATTACTGGAGTTCAGGAGTGTTCATGATCTAAAGATTCTCCCCTACACTTGGGCATCCATGGCTCCTCAAGAAACTTGTGATCCCATTCTGTGCTATTATGAATGATACTCAGCATTGGTCACGTAACTACAAGATAGCATTGCATTTCACTGCACTTTGATCATAAATCAGCTTGGCAAGGTTGTGGTGACATTCCATGGTTTCAGTATATTAATAAAGCTTTCACACTCTGGTCTCTTGCAGAGTGCTCATTCTGCATGTTGCATCTGTTCACCTTGCATGGAAAAGTCCAGAAGAGTAGGTGAAGTCCTTGAGAGCTAAGGCACCTGAGCCTAGACGCGATGGGAACATGAGCACAAAGTTTTCTTTTACATTGGAAAAAATAAAGACCAAGTTCTGAGAATAAAGGTTGATTCATCTTTCTCTAAGTAAGAAAATAAAAATAAAATAATAATAAAACATAAAGGGGAAACCGGCAAGGTGACAAATTTTATGTAATTAATTACACTGTACGAGGGTAAACGTCCAAACTCTCAGGTGAAGCCATGATGACAGTTCTTTCAGTGATGCCCATTCAAACCACAGTACCCCAAAATAGTGACTGAAACTTGTATTTCTGCCCTATTAGAAGAAGAAAAAGACTGCAACTAATCCACACCATTCATTCCCACTTTCTAGTATAAACTGAAGAATGGACTTCCTTTTGCGGGGATAAGTTTGGTTTGAAAACCAAGTAAAGAACCATATTTTGAGAATCACTGCTCTAAAAGGAAGTCTCTGTTTTTCCACCTCAGAAGCCCAGAAATCCTACAGCTGAGGTGTATCGAGAATAAATGCAAAAAGAACATTGTCTCAGAAATCTCTGATGTGGGAGGATCCCCATTGCACTGGCTTGCAGGGTGGTCAGGAGGAGCACTAGCAAAGTGGAGAAATCTGGCTGAGCTATGGCGATGCACCAGCTGCTGCTGCAGCAGTGAAAGGAACCCTGATGGTTGCCTGCTGCTTCACTTCACAGAGGAGTTGCCCCTCAAACATAGTGAGGTGGTGCAAATCCACTGCCTTCAATCTCGTTTTCAGATTTTCTCCCATTTTGAAAATGCCTTTATATTTTTAAATTCTTTAAATGCCTTTATATTTTTAAATGTAAAGTTTATTGTCACCTCAACTTCCCATCCAGAAAAATTGCATGTAGTGTGCAATAAATTTACCATGGTTAAATTCCCTGGCAGTCATTTTTCTGTGATTTGTCAGAGGTGAAGTAGAGAAAGATGTGTGTGGAGATGTGATGTGTGAAGAACAGAATTGGGGGCAGGGGGGATTGAAGAAGAAATAAATCTTGACATTCATCAAGCAAGTAGCAATTGCTGCCTTTTAGGTTTCTACCCAGCAGTGAGACACCTGGTCAGATCAGGTGTCTGCACCAAGATAAAGCTTAAAAAGCTCTGATTCTTCTGCCTGAACAGATTCTTGGGGGCAGCTGCTGCTGAGCCAGGCTTAGCAGACAAGTGTTGTTTATCTGATAAATTTTTCATTTTGGAATCATTGTTTGGCTTATGATAAACAAGAAGTTTTTCTCAGGAATACTAACATATTCTTATTCAAAGGATGGTGATTCAGTCAATTGCCAGATAAAGTGGTCTCAAAATGCTTCGTGAATTGGGCTAGTATAGGACAAAGGGGGGATAAGAAACCATTACTTTATCCGATTGTCATTGGCTCTGTTAGCCACCTGGATTTATTTAACCTTCAATTATATTTTTCAATGAATAATTTAATAATAAATAATCTGAAGTATTTTTGAGGTCATGCTGGTCAAAAAGTTTCCAAAAGAGTTTGAGTCTTGCACTGTGTCTTGATCTCTCTATTCTATCATTCCGTAAAAGGGAAGGAATGGTAATGAACTTTCCTCAACAGGTTGTTTGAATGAGAGCCCAAGAATTGAGAGTCCCATGCAGTGCAGTTTTAATCTCTACCCTTTCCCGATCCTCTGAGCCTGTTAGACTCTGAATCTGAATATGTGTTCTTTTCAAAGAAGCCAGTAGAGATGGGAATGCTCATTAATTAGACTGAACCTCTGATAGTAATCAGTCTTGGAAAAAAGTACAATTGTGATAATGTCACAAAAAAGAGTGTTTGTCCCTCAGAAAATAATTACGAAAATTAACTTGTGACAGGTCACAGTACATTTTGTTCTAAAGCATGCTGAAGTAAAAGATATCACATGTTATACTGCTTTCTGAGTCTTTGGGCTTTATCTGTTTCTTCCTTCTCCCACCAAACTGCTACAAAGAGAAGTTCATAGTTGTTTTCTATTTACATATCAACCTACAGTCTGCCTTCTCCCCGCAACCGCAACATCCCTAACAGCCCCATACTTGAAGTTAGTGGAATGCCGTTAATCAAGGTCACTCACAGTCTCCCTATTGCCAAATCCAATGTGGGCACTAATCAGTTCTTATCTCATTTCTGTATCTTGATGCTGTTCACACCCATACCTTCAAAAGCTCACTCCTCCTTGGCTTCCTCATACAATCTCTCCTGTATGAGGTCTGCTCTAACTTTTTGTGCCATTATTTTGCAGTCTTCTCCTGGAACTATTCTAGATCATTCTTCCTTCCCCTTATTTGTAACCCTAGTCTTCCATCCTTATCTTAAAAAAAAAAAAAAAAAGTTCTTCCTAAACTTCCCCAGGATGGTCTAGCTCACTCACATCCTTGGCCTGAACCACCACTGTTATAATAACTCCTAAATACATTCCTATCCCTGAACTCTGTCTTACGGGACTCCGATTTCCTATTGTCTACCTGTGAGAACTGTGAGACCCTGGGCTACTCAGACATCATAGATCCAAATCCAGATGCACACTTCTCCCAAGCCTCATTTTTTAAAAATTCCCCTAAATTAGCCATGATGCCACAGTACAATCAGTCACACTAATCTGGTGCCTGCCTCAGCCTATTGTCCCTCAGATACGTTTTTTGCCCTGCTCAGCAGGCTGTTTTCCAGGCTCTCCTGTTAGCTGGTTTCTGCGTTAGCTACCCAATGTGAAGTCCTCACAGGAGATTGGAGGGTAAGAGGAAAGGAAAAGAGAAGCCAGGGTATCTCTTATGCACACACACCACCAGACAGTACCTAGAATGGTATTTGTTTTCTTGGTTGGACCCTATATGAAACACTCTCCATCTTTCACACCCCTCAAATCAATCTATTCTCTCCCCTCCATCTCCACTGACACTGACTTCCATCTAGTCTTCATCATTTCCCTTCTGCATCTTGGTAATAGACTTCATATTCTTTAATTTACATCTCCTTGTCCAATCCATTCTGTATATTGCTACAGAATAAGCTCTCTAAAGTGATCATGAGATAAACCTCTCCCATTTAAATTAAAGCAGACAGCTATCCTCCAAGTGACATCAGTTATGAGTAGCTCCTTAAGAATAAGAGTAGATCTCCATGTCTGGGAACACATGGTCACGCAATTTGGCAACAAGTGATAAGCTCAAGGATGTCACCTGATCTGAAGGTACCAGACCTAAAGGCCATCAGGGGAATCAATGGTCCATGCAGTAGCCAGGCTAGAAACTGTTTACTGTGACCACAAATATTGCATAGTGACTGGTCAGCTTGGTTAGATCCCTTTGCAATCTTAAATGAAAGACAGCGACTAGGTAGAATGGAGCAGAAGCTAAAAGTAACAGGGTAGAAGTGTAATGAAAACCACAAGGCAGCAGAAACAGTGGTGCAGTGTGAGTTAGTGGCAGTAGGTGGGCCGCCATGCGAGTAGCCATCATAAGCTAAATGGGAACAAACAGCAGCACCAGAATCTAGACTCAAGAAGATATCACTAGAGTTGTTTGAGGACACAGGAACAGTTGTGAGCTGAGCAGGGATCAGTGACCGTTCATCTGCTGAGTGCGGAAGTGATTTCTTTACTTTCCACTTCTCCATGTAACCTTAAATGAAACCCCATCAAAAAAAAAAAAAAAAGTGTTTCTTTTCCTCACAAACTAACTACACACCTCTTCTTTCTGTGTTTCAGAAAAGCACATGCTCCTAATACTCACCGGACCCAGTTGAAAAGTTTGGGAAATGCTTTCTTTCCACTCCAAACTTTCACAATGCAAAGTCCTCTGTGAACTTGCCTCTTGTCTCCAGCATCATCTGAGTCAGATTTGTTCTTCTCCAAAGGAATGGTGAGTTCTTTGTGGCAGGACTGGCACCTTTCTCTCAAAGCAACAATATAATCTCAAGTGATTGTTCTTAACACCCTGTTGTAACCCAACTGCAATATGGGTTCTCCTGACTCCATCCCTTTGTGTAATAGTTGCTCCTCCCTGTGCCTGAAAGACCTGGAAAAAGGAGGTCTTTTTCACCTTAAGTGTTCATATTCTTTACAGGTCAGTTAAGGCATCAATGAAGACTTCTGTGATGTGACACCCCTGTCCTTCATTGGTCCCCATCAGACAGGTAAGGGTTTCATATCTGCTCTTCTGACACTTGTACAAGCTTACCATTATTTTAAAATCTTGCCATTCTTTTACATTAGTCTGAGCAATTCCAGGACTAAGATTCTAACCAGTTTATTCTTGTATGATCCTGCTTAAAGTACATAGAAGGTGTGCAAGAAATAAATACATTCATTGGAGAAAAGTTTGTCTAATCCCTGGGAGACCTCAGGGAGCCATATGGTATAATGGAATGAAATCTGGCGCAAAGTTCTGGGTCTTGTTCTGAAGTACCTCAACCCCTAAGTGCCTGATTTTCCACATCTTTAACTGTCATTGGATGGCTAAGCATTAAGCTCAGTAACCTCTATGGTCCTTGGCACTGCTATGAATGCATTTCAAGACTGGCCCTGGAATTTGCTTCTACTCACATCCCATCCCCTCCTCACCCATAAATCTGGTTACAGTGTTCCCTCGATATCTTCAGAGGATTGGCCCAGGACCCCCACGTACACCCAAATCCACACATAGTCAAGTCTGGCAGTCAGCCCTGCAGGAACTGGAACCCACATATACAGAAGTTGGTCCTCCCTATATAAGCAGGTTTCAGATCCTAGGAGTACTTTATTTTCTGTCCACATTTGGTTGAAAAAATTTGCGTGTAAGTGGACCCACCCAGTTAAAACCCATGTTGTTGCTGGGCCTGGTGGCTCACACCTATAATCCCACTGCTTTTGGAGGCTTAGGTGGGAGGGTCAATTAAAGCCAGGAGTTCAAGACAAGCCCAGGCAACATAGCAAGACCGCCTCTCTGTGAAAAAATTTAAAATTAGCTGGGCATTGTGGCATGCACCTGTTGTCCCAGCTACTTCGGAGGCCAAGGCAGGAGGATCGCTTGAGATCAGGAGTTTGAGGTTACAGTGAGCTAGGATTGTATCCCTGCACTGCAGCCTGTAAGACAAAGAGAGACCCTGTCTCAAAAACGAAAACAAACAAACAAACAAAACTTGTTTTGCCCAAGGGTCAGCTGTATAGAGTTCGTGTTATGACTAATTATTTGTTGTCATTGTTACTTAATTTTGTGCAATGGAGAGGGGATATGTTATTTAACATTACACAGAACCTATTCCTACACAATCAAGGTAGGCTTCAAGATATGGATAACATAGATCTTATCAGTCTGAAGACTGATCCACATAAAGTTTTAAATTCAAATGCATAAAACTATGTTTGGTAATCTGTAAAGGAAGCTTGGAGAGGCAAAATTCTTCAGGCTACCATGCTGAAAAAAAAATTTGTGATCTACATTTATGTATTTAAAATTCAAAGACAAGAGAGGATAGTATGTAAAATTGACTTTATTTGACATACATGTATACCAAATATAAAATTAGCTTAGCTGACAGATCTAGGTTGGTTAAAACTCTAAGTAGATCATACGAAAGTAAGATTAGCAACCATTTCTTATATGCTTCTCATCTACAACAAGGACTTTTGCCATTGCCATAACTTGATATTGCTGGAAAACACTTTTGATATTTGACATTAACAGTATGAAGTAGAAAAATGGAAAAACAAGAAACATATATATACTGAAAAAAAATTAAACAACAAATCTATACATACTTGCTTGTCCTTAGAAAGAAACATATCTAACAGAGCTAAAATTAGGAGTATCCAATATACACATAGTCATCAATTTCATCTATTTTGTAAGAACCAACTTTCTGGCAGGAAAGAAAAGTGAATGACTCTTCCTTGACACTCCATCAAGAGTTATGCATGAATCAAATAAAAGGATTTTGCTAAAGTCTGTTGACTGTTCCTTCAGTTTTCTCTCTACCCTCACGATTACAGACCCTTTTATTTTTTTTTTTAAGAGATTCAGCATCTTAGCTAGTCCTTTAAAATGAGTCCCTTTGTCCTGCATACTTTTGGGATTTATCTTTCTGAACCCCAAATCTCGATTGCCAGTTCAAAAGTCTAAACTTCTTGTTCTACACAAGACTTGTACCAGACCATTGCTTTCCTTTTCTGACATCTTTACTCATCACTCTTGCTCTGCTCTGGCCCCTGAACCACTTGCACTTGCCTGAATGCCCTGTGCAGTTCCATGTTTTCAAGTCAACAACTCATAGGGTACCTCAAAGCTATGTCCAGGCATGTTGTAGGCAATGTTCATGCATTTGCTCATTCTATTTCCAATGCATGGAATGTCCTGCCCGAAATCTGTTTCCTGGAAAATATCCACCCATCTTTCAAGTGTTGGTACATGGTTTGTATAAATTTGGTCATATCTGTTAAAATCAACCGTCGCACTTCCTGTTCCTTCAGTCAGTCAGCTTTATGCAAATGTCAACTGCAGAAAGTCTTAATACAATTATGTCTACTAGGCCATAAACTCTGAGGAACAGGTCCATGCCTCATTCATCATTTCATCCCTAACACCTGCCTAGTATCTGACACTTACATTAATTCATCTTAGCCCCAGTTAGTCCTATTCTGCCTTAATCTATGACAAAGAATAAAATAAGCACAAAAAACTTCATCCGACACTACTAGGTTATCAATTCAGAAATCAGGATAGAAATACATAAATACAAGAGACTTGCAGAAGCATAAGGATGAATCTTAACTGATGAAGCCCAGAGAAATTCGTGAACTTCCTCAAGTTAGGAGACACATTAATGGCTCAGGGGTTTTTTTTGTTTTTTTTTTTTTGAGATGGAGTCTCGCCCTGTCCCCCAGGCTGGAATGCAGTGGTGTGATCTCCACTCACTGCAAGCTCCGCCTCCTGGGTTCACGCCATTCGCCTGCCTCAGCCTTCAGAGTAGCTGGGACTACAGGCACCTGCCACCACACCCGGCTAATTTTTTGTATTTTTAGTACAGATGGGGATTCACCGTGTTAGCCAGGATGGTCTCGATCTCCTGACCTCATGATCCGCCCACCTCAGCCTCCCAAAGTGCTGTGATTACAGGTGTAAGCCACCGCGCCTGGCCTCAGGGTTTCTTTTATAACTGTGATCAGGAAGATGTGCTTTTCTTTCTACTTTGTTAAGCAACTAATCAAACTCAGCACAACAAAACAAAGACTCTCCTTTTCTCCCAAGAAGTTCAACAGTTCTAGTGTTGTAGAACATTTCACAAATAAAACCATCCTAGTTTCCTTTTCCCATAAACAGTTGAACACATCAGTGTGATAAGATCACCTCACACTATTTCTTGGCTTAATTCTAGCATTGCCTCCTGCATATAGATTTCTCTTACCCTTCTGGCAGATTTAATTGCTTCTTCCCCTCTGTTCCCACAGCACTGTACATACTCTATTATAGCTAGTTTACAAATAATAATATTAATTCTGGATCATAAAATTGCAACTGGTCAATGCCTGGCATATAATGAACACTCAAATGAACAAGGAATTGAATCTTGCTTTAATGAAGTAAGTCAAGACTAATTATTTCAATTCCAATCTTAAGAACGTCCTTAGCTTTTAATGAGGGGTCTTTGAACACAGATTTAATATCAGACAGTGGTTTTTGCTGCCTGTAATAACTAAAGTTTGCAAAAAAATTAATTATTTGAGGACACTATCTTTTTAAGAAATGAATTTACTTAAACTATTCCTACAAGGGTAATACATAGTAAGTGAAAAACCACTAAGACAGTAGTTCTTATAGTTGTTGCTTTTATATATGCATACTTAAGATAATTTTAAGTGGTTGGAATAGGTCCAGAGAACACCTATATTCTGTGGTGTTGCCATTTAATGTTTTAATTATTTATAAGACTTAAATAAGTTAATATTTAATTTGAAAAATTAAACACTAAGTTTGTTGTGGGCAAATTAGTGATGATAAAACATTATTTAATCTAAAATCCTGTTCTTAAAATTTGTTCAGATTATCATTGACTGGCCCCGCCCTCCCCATATTCACTCATAATATGATTGAATTGTTATTTTGTGATTCTAGACAGTTAAGAAATGCAAGTCTAGCTGTGGCTTCATTTTAAGAATTTGGTCATTTTGTAAAAGTGCTTGAATACTTGTTTTACCATTGCTATATCTCAATTCTTATAAGACCCTCAGCAAAATCAATTTACATGACTGGCAGTACTAAGCCACTTTAAAATTATTTTAAACAATTTTATTTGTTTGGGTTCTACTTGTTTGGATTTTACATACTGCTATGGCATCCTTCTTTTAAGGATATAAACTATAATTCAAAATGATATGGAGAAAAGTGACTAGAAAACAAATCTGAAGGCTTTTTAAAATTTCACAGTACATTAGTAAATGCTTTAAAAGACAGCCCATCCAATAACATATATACAAGTTAACACTACAAATTCAAGGACATAAGAAAATAGATTGGACTTACTTTTACATTCACTTCTATAGATACTCTATACCACACTAGTATTATGATAATAAAGCAATCAAGAACAATTTGTCTCTCAGTCTGTGTATATGTGACTATCTACATATTTATTTCACACACACATGCCAAATACCCACATAACTTCAATCCTATATCCATTTACCTCTGAGAGTGATTTAAAGTAACCACAGTGGCACATAAAAGGAAAAAAATGATGAATTCCAGGCTTCCTAGTAAGTAAAGCCAAATCCAATTATTCAAGTGATACTATGGTGCTGTTTTTACAGGAAAACACAGATTTCTATACTTTCTGGTCATTTACTTTATCATTCTGGTCATTTACTTTATCATAAAGTACTATTTGCCAATATCATTAAAGTACTATTTGTCAATATTGGTTTCATGTAATGACAATAAAACATTCTTGACCTATATACTACATGAAAAAAATAGATTATGAGCTTATTTTTTGACCAGTCATCAAACATATTTTCATTTGAATAAGGAAAGTTCTTCCAGTTTAATATAAGTTTACCAATTTGTTTTTTCAATGAAACAAAGTAAATTTACAGTAAAGTTACTGGTCTCAATATAAGTCTTCCAATCTCCAAATTCTGCTTAACAATACAAGGATTACAAGAGAAAAAAACCACAATTAATTGCCTGTGGCTATGATCTTAGGGGCTGGTTTTATCATATTGCTGAATTCTATCACAACCTGTCATATTTCCAAGGTTTGGATGGTGCTTTAAATCTGAACTGCCTGAGAAGATTCAGAAAGCCTTTGTTCTTGGGCTTACACAGTAAGCACTCTGCGTGATTCCTAATCACATTTTTATCCAGAACACAGTGTTACAGGTCACATTTTTCTCAATAATGCTTATACTGATTGATGCTCTATAAATATAAAAATATTTACATACAGAATACACACACTGACATGGGGGTATGAAGTTAGCCAGCCATCCATAGGAAGAATGGAATAAAAATTGCAGGAAGGGTAGTGTATGACACCAAGCCCGTACAGACTATAGACGCCAATCCCAAGACTGCTGAAGCAAGAACACTTCTCTGATCACGAATAATTATCTTCACAGTCTCACAAAACTGGAAAATAAAATTTTGGAAAATTAGAAAAGGTGGCTAAATCCAAGAATATATCAAACAGTAAATCAGTTTTTGAAGCTATTTTCTGTCTACCAGAAGAATTAGAAATTCTTATGACTTACAAAAAATTTTACAATGTTAAGAGTCCAGTTCTGATTCTATACCCTATAGTAGTAGAAATGATCCCTTAGGCAATTAAGTTAATAATGGCAGTTGCCTATGTAAATACAGCATTTATAGGAAACTATAGAAAGTATAACCACATAGTTGTTCAAGACTAAAGGTTTAAAACAACAAAGTGCTTATCAATAACAATAGCATATTTTAAAATTAGATGAGCAAAGAGGTATCTCTAATCTTGAGTAAAAATAATAGAATTTGGCCAATTAAAGGTAGATTCAATTCCTCCAATTTGCCATTCTAAAATCTAATGATACCAATAATAACTTTTTTATAAATCTCAAAATCTACAGGTATAGAAAGTCTAATTTTATTGTCAAATTCCATTTCCTGACTAAATATGCTAAATTCAGGATCGATTATATGACACATAACCGGCTGCTGGAAAAAAAGACAAATATTGTCCCTACCCCTGAGGAATGCATCCTTCTAATATGTGTAATGTTTTCCTTAGAAAAATAATGTTACTCGAAAGTGATGGCCTATGTCTGAGTCCTGGCTCCAGCTCTTATTGGCTGTGTCACCTCAAGTAGTCATTTAACCTGTCCAGGCTACTCTCTTCTGCTCCTCCATGGGAACACTCAAATTGTTCTGAGGGTTAACTGAGATGTTTCATGCACAAGTACTCTGTATTCTTCTACGTGCTGTATAAATGTAAGGTATTACAATGATTATTATTACTACTGTCTTTGTTGACAATTATCTCTACCATATTGCCATCGATGCCAGAATGCAGTGATTGTCATTTCTATATGGGTTTTGCTATTCATACTAACTTTAAGCTCTTTTTCTAGACATGGCATTGTACGTGCTTTTAGGGTTTTCTACAGTGGCTTACATGGGACTGGGCAGCTAGGTTTCCAAATTCTTAAGGGATAAAATGAACAAGTTCAATAAGTTTTAATACACCATCCTGACAGTATGGTTATCTCCATCCATACTTTTACACAATACCTAAACAAGTGTGAAACTCTTATCTAGATGTTGGCCTATTTTTCTATCATTCTATTTGTCTCTTTTTAATAAACTAGCAAGGTATTGAGAAGTATACTATTTTAAGGTGGTGAAGATCAAATTGAAGTTTTTCAGGACAGAGAGAAAAGGAGGTTGATGGAAGACATATATTTTGGTAAATGACTAAGTTGTACATACAGTTATCCTTATTTTTTTTCCTTGATAATTTATAATTAAGTCAATCGGAATCATTTTGGACTGTATTTCCCACAAACACAGATTTTTCTCAAGAAGCATTGCATGTCTAATGCCCTGTTCACTTGGTCAGCAGACCAGCAGGCATTTTTAGTGGTGCTCAACAGTAGGAAATTTCTAGAAGGGGTCAATAAGTCTGTAGGAACACTTTTGTGAGCACTCAATCCACACAAATTAAAAGGGGCATTTGCCATCATTTTTGGCAATGAAAGAGCAGTATTAACAAAGTGAAAAAATCATAGTAGTAAAAGCATAAGGAATAGTAATAGTTATTAACCAAAGGAATTTCTAGTTTACAAAATACTGATTGTCAACAGCGTTATAAAAATCCCATAATTTTATGACTTATAAACTTGTAAAAAAAAGAGTATTACCACAAAGGAGTAAATGTTCTTTTCCAGTTCATTCATTTGCAAACTAATTGCAGTGTTTTCCTTAGGGGTAGTGTGTTCTTGAGAGTTTTTATTAACTCAAATTTAAGAAAGAGGCAACTTTGTAACTCTCATGTTAATATTAGTTGCATATATGGAGAACTCAACAATCAGACCCAGAATCAAATAATTTCCTATGTTTCCAAAAGGTAGAAACCAGTCCTTCCTTCAGTATTAATGACCTACTTCTCTCAGCGCATGTTCAAAAACAGTTTGTAGAATTAGGAAATTTGGGATGAAAACTTTTTTTTCTCCCGGGAAATCTACTCTGTGGCCAAATTGTTTGTTAGACCATTCAAAGTGAAGACAAAACTCAGTTTCACAAGAGGTGCTATGCAGCAACAGCAATTAAAACACTTCTCTACTTCTGTAGACCCTGACAAAGTTTCCAAAGATGAAAAACTACTCCAACTAGTTATTTATGCAGATTAAATATTTTACTACCTTACAAAAGCCTTAGTTACTGTTTTTCTGTAGAAATATATAATGCAGCACTATATGTGTTCCATGAATGGGTAACTCCTAATTACCTGATAGAAATACTGTTTTTCCTTAGAGAAATGATTTGCTTGGTTCCTAAGTAAATCTGACATGTTTCCTTTTGTACACTTTGGGAGCCAGTGTTTGTAAATGTGGTGGAGTTCATTTCTAAACAGGCCTGGACTAGAGCTGTGATTCTTGAATCGTTGCACAGTGCTCTAACTGTATTTTTATTTTACTTGGAAAAGAATTCCTAGATTGAGTCTTTTGTGGCTCTATAAAATCTACAAGGAGTTTCATACACTGATCTATAAAAGCAAAATACTTCCATGTTCTCCCACAGAGGATAGAGAAAGATGTTCCCAAATGGGTCAAAAAAATTAACCAAGATGTGGAGCAATTAAGAACTGGTTACATGAAAAAAACTGACTCAGATTTTTCTGGTCCCAAAAATATCTAAACATGAAGAGTAACACTAAAGCTCATTATGTTACTGCCCAGGTTTCCATTATAAAGACTGAACATAAACAATGACTTCTTTAACAAGTACAATGAAGGCTGAGAAAGTTTCCAATTGTAAATAAAGTTTCAGGCTTAAAATCTTAACTATTTTTAAAAATTAAGAGGTTTTAAAAGGAAATAAAAATCCATTTTTCCCTTTGGATTTGTGGCTAATTTAATAATCTTAAATTCTGGGGTTTTTTTTGAAAAAAAAATACTGTTTTTCAAAATACTCATAAAAATTACCTTCCAATGTTTAACATTTCTTCTTGAAAACTAATTGTATTGATCTCTGGGGAATCCATAAACACTCTAATCTACCTTTAGGGCTAATGGGTAAAGGATGCTTAACAATGAGGAGGTCTAGATGGGGATTAAAGCCAACCCAGAAAGAATTCAGCATACCAAGGAAAATGCAACTCTGAAGCACCAACACAAGAATAAGGGACCTACCAGGGAGCCCATATTACTGGGAATTTTGATAGCTTATAGCAAACAATGAAAAATCCCTCTATGCAGCTTTCAAAGGGAGAAAACTGCGTGGTTCCTTATTTTAAAGTCACACACTTTGTTTTTATAGTGTTATGGATTAAATATAAACTCTGGACCTCTTCCTTTCAAGTGAAATTCTTGGTTAAAGTTGCAAGCAGCGGTGACTGATTTCTTGTATATCCCGCCCCCAGTCACTTGCCCTTTGTCATTTGAACTACATGGTGGGTGGACACCTGATGACTTCTGCAGCAATACTGGGCAGCTCTGGAATCCCTGGAAGCGGTCCTGCATTGCCACACCCTTTCTCTGTGCATTTCGAGATATCCTGCAAGGCATGTTGCCATTTGTTTATTTACTTAGCCTACCTTAGGAACACTAGAACTTTCCTTACTTAATCTAGAACTTTAAGAATGGTACGGAAGACCGGGCGCGGTGGCTCACGCCTGTAATCACAGTACTTTGAGGGGCCGAGACGGGCGAATCACGAGGTCAGGAGATCTAGACCATCCTGGGCTAACACGGTGAAACCCCGTCTCTACTAAAAATACAAAAATTAGCCGGGCGTGGTGGCGGGCGCCTGTAGTCCCAGCTAGTCGGGAGACTGAGGCAGGAGAATGGCGTAAACCCGGGAGGCGGAGCTTGCAGTGAGCTGAGATCGCGCCACTGCACTCCAGCCTGGGCGACAGAGCGAGACTCCGTCTCAAAAAAAAAAGAAAGAAGAATGGTATGGAAGTGGTGGTGGAGGTGTCCAGGAATTAGGTCCCTACTCGCGGGAAAGAGAAAAGGTCAGGGATGGGAGGGGGCATCCCGCGGAGCCCACTTCCCTGGGAGTCACACGTCATACCTTATCGGACTGGGGACTGATCGGGGTGCCATATCTGCAGTAGGTCACGAAGTGCTCGCAGTTGTTCCACAGCAGGCTGTAGGGGGTAAAGCCCAGCAGCTTCTCAGCCCTCCGCGCCACCTCTTCGTTGAGCAGTGCCTTCTTCTGGAGGGACTCGTCCAGGTGATTGACCAGGATGTTAGCTCCGTAGGCGAAGTCCTCCACTGTGTCCACGCGAATGCTGGCCACTCTGACAATGACGCCCAGGATGAGACGCTTATTGGAGACCACCTTCTGCGTACGCCCCATGTCGTCCGTCAGAGCCAACAGGATGTCAGGCATCATGTGGGCAACACGGTTGTCCCCTAGGTAGATGCCATAGTGGGTCAGGTGGGTCCGGGGCACCTCCAGCACGTCGCCTCGGTGGAAGGAGCTGGTTTCATAAAAACTGTTCCTCCCTTTGTCTTCGCCCGTGGCGCCCGAACTGAAGAGCGTGAAGTTGGAGATAAGGAGCAGCTTCTCCAGTAGTAGAGACACCACCTCCAGCATGGGGTTCTTCATCCTGCTGGGAAGAGGGAGTCTTGGAGAGGTGCCGGTGCCACTCCGGCAAGGGCCGGGCTGGGCAAGGTAAGCTCGCCGGACAGGGGCGCTGCGCTACTGCTCACCTGCAGGCCAGGTGAGGTACGGCGCAAAGTACGGCCGCTGAGGAGGAGAGAGGAAGGCAAAGAAGACAGCGAGGCCTGGCGACGGGCTCAGTAAAGCCACAATGGGGAATGAGACTGATAAGGAACTGGTGGCTGACGGCGGGGACAGTGAGACCGGTGCTACAAGCAGCCGGAGAAGAAGCGCCCCTGTGGGCCGTGCCGGGGGCAGGACCGCGCGCGGTGCTCGGAGGTGCAGGCTTTGCTGTGACTTTTTATGGCCGTCGAGGGGGCGGAGCCGAAGGCCGTCACAGACCCGGAAAGCTCACTGATTGGACGCCGCCTGCGCGCGGCGCTCGCGGCGGGGAGGGCGCGGGATCCCGGTTTCTTTGGAAGGGGGGCGGGCCGCCTTCTAGCTCCAGGGTTCTGCTCGGTGATTCTTTCCCGACGCCGGATCCCGGCTGCGCTACCGGCTTTTAAGCGCTCTATTTAGAGAGGTAGAGTCCCAAGGTGTGGCGGGACGAAAGGTCCTGCACCTGTCGCTACTGGGGCGAGTTCCTGGCACTTCGGGGTCTTATTCGGTGGAAAATCCTCTTGGGCGAGATTTCAGAGTTGGACCACCTCCCTCTGAAAGGATGGATATCCGGGACTTCGGCTTAATAAAGAGATTGAATTTACTTTGCAAAGTGTGAGCGCCTCGAATGCCTGCGGATTCTTTCCTGACCGAATCTTTTGTTTTATTTTGTTTTGTTTTATTTTGTTTTGTTCTGAGACGGTGCCTTGCCCTATCACCCAGAGCAGGAGTGCGGTGGCGCGATCTGGGCTCACTGCAACCTCAGCCTCCCAGGTTCAAGCGATTTTCGTGCCTGAGTCTCCCAAGTAGCTGAGATTACAGGCACCACGCCCGGCTAATTTTTGTATTTTTAGTAGACACGGGGTTTCACCATGTTGGCCAGGCTGGTCTCAAACTCCTGACTTCAAGTGATCCACCTGTCTTGGCCTCCCAAAATGCTGGGATTACAGGCGTGAGCCATCGCGCCCAGCCCCTCTTTTTTCAAATGCCGTAAATCCCCCATGCTCTCAGCCGGTGCGCGTGGGGGAGGGGGGCGGGGGTCGCTACCCGCGAGTCCAGGCCCTGCCCGCCGGCGATTCGAACCCGAGGCCTCTCTGCGCTCCTAGGCACCTGTGGCCGTTGAGCACGAAGCTTCCAACCGTCCGCATGAAAAACGGCGAGGTCCAACGTCCGCCAGGAAAGCAAGATTCCTGTTAAGTTTATTTCTCCGGCTTCAGGGTCACATGGACCCAGCTTCAGTTCACCCACCGAAACTTTGCCCCCCTCCCTTTATTTTTTTATTTTTATGTTTTTAAGCATAACATCCCGGAGATGGCCAAGGAAGGCGAAGTACTTGGATGAGATGCTAAGTTCTTTGCCCGCGCGCCTGCAGCCAACTCCAGTGAATCCTCGAGGGTGGTCCTAGGGCGCTGCCGGGTGAAGGAGCCGCTGAAGCGTTAGCCCCGCCAGGCTCGGCACGCGGTGTCCCCACCCGGTGCTGAGTTCCGTGCTAATGCATTATGTAAATGCTTAAATTCTGCAGACAAAGACCACAATGAAGAGCGTCGGTTGGCTCCACAAAGCTGCCCAGTAGGGGCTAATAGGTTTCATCAGCAGATTCTACACACGCCTGAGGGAGGGTACTCTGCGGATGATGGATGAAGGAACATTCATCTTACCTGGAAGACGAAGGAGGCCATAGAGACCAGGCGTGGGGGAAGACGGCTCCCCATTATCCTTGGAGGCCGGGCCTTTGCTCCCACCCTTAATCTGCCGTCAGCGATCTGTCCCCGTCGCCCTGCTTGCCGGTGACTTTTGTTCATTCACAAACGATTGCGCATCGCATTGTAGTTCCAGCAAAGAGGAGAAAACTCCCACAAACGAGTCGAGAGCGGAAGTTGGGGAAGGGGAGAGAGCCAGTGGACGTGGAGATTTTTTTGTTTGTTTTCACAGTTTACTCCCCAAATTTAAAGAAAAGCGCCCAAGTGGCGAGTTGCTGAAACTAATCAGCGCGCACAGGGAGCTTGCTAGCCTCTAGCAGCACAGCAGTTAACACACTTCGCTAAAATCGGGGGAGTCTGATCCAGACCTCGGTGTGTACGTTAAATGCAGAACCGACGTCAGACTCTGAACTGGCTCCTCTGGTCCAGTTCTTGGAAAGCGCCAATACCAAAGCCTCTTGTGTGGAGATCAAAGGAGACGTGGTAATTAACGGTTTCCGTCCCTGGTGGTCACTAAGGCGGCTTATAATGATTATGACTGCCTCCACCTGGGGAACTTGAAGGAGACAAAAGCATGGATAATTGCTTCACGGCTCCATACAACTATATATATATAATTTTATGTATAAAAATATATACATATATATACATTTTATATATATAAAAGAATTACCTATAGACTCAATAGCTTTGTCCCCACCGCGTTTTGGAAGACGCAAGCAGTGCCAAGTTCGTTTGCGTTTCATTTTTCTTTTTCCCCCGGTGGGGTCCATTTTCTGGCCGCCTTCTTTGGAAAGGGCTTTACTTTAAAAAGAAAGGAGGTGAGAGCGATACGAGGCATGAATCTCTATAGGTTGCTCAAGATGCAGATACCCTGCTGCCATGGAAATGAATGAGGGCGCGGAGTGTCCATAGTTTCTTGAACGATATTTTTGCCTCTGATAAATTCCAAATTTTAAGCCAGAATGTTATGCCATTAAATGAATTTGTTTTGCTCAGTGGAACTGCCTGAAAGCAGCCCTCTCCTGCTGCTCTGCGTGCTAGGGCTTGGCTTCCGGAAGCAGCAGCCCGAAGGAGGCAGTTGAAAGGCTTCATTTGCCTTTTTTCTGGAGTCTTCCCAGAACTCTTATGCGGGAAGCGGTTAGCGATGATTAGGCAGCTTTTCAACTGCAAAAATATAGCATGGAATGAGCTCCTCTCTCGGCTGGACTTCTCCCCGCCCCCGACCCCCTTTCGTCAAGGACCATGGTAAATTTACTTTGCAAAAGGCAGCTTCTCAATGTTCTCAAAATCTCATCTATTTCTGTGGTTGAGAGGACGGTTCTGAATGGCTCCCTAGAGGCACACTTCATATAAATACGTTTACACGCTAATAGGCTCATGCCCCCAATCATATTTTCCTGCCTGCCTCAATTTTAGCTAAACAAAGGGAAGACTATCGCTGTAGGTGGAAAGGCCCAAGAGAAATCTAACATTAGTTCTTCTAAATCAGAAGATGTCACATGGAGATAGGAGAAATTCCTCCACCCTGAGTTGCTGGAGAGACCTCTGGTTTCCCGAATCGTAAGAAAGGTGGCTGCATTCTGTGATAACGTTCTGTGTGCAAACGCCTTAAATACATGCGAATGGGTCTCCAGGTCTGGCGGCGAGATTTAGAAAGAGCCTAGACTTTCCCGGCCAACACTCAGATTGCGCTGAGCGGTCGACTCCCACTTTGGCCACCGCTTCTCCTACCTGCCTGTAGAAGGAGTAATGACAGCTACAGGGGCCCCGCTGGGTCGTCGGCCTGGGGGCAGCGCCCTCGCACCTGTGGCACTCAGGCCCACGTCCATTTCCCCCAGTAACGCATACAGGCCAAGCAAGATCCGCCTGGGTCTCAGCACAGAAGAGGCTGAAATTGAGGCTCGCAGGGCCCACCTTACTTCTGCACCTCATCTTCCCACCGGCTACCTCACCGCAGGCCCCTGGAGAGTTTCTGTTCTTAAGAACTAGGAGAGGGAGGAGGTGCAGTTCCGCAGAAGTCTAAAGTCCTAGAAGGATAACAGATTTCCCACCTACAGGCTTCTTTGGATCCTCCCTGCTCCTCAGAGAAGTCTTTGGATGGAAGATATGATCACAGTATTAGTAATAATAATAACTAATATTCACAGTGTGCTTCCTATGTACTAGGCACTGAGCTAAGCATTTTCTTATTTAATCCTCATAACCCTATGAGGTATTATCTCCATTTTCCATAGGAAGAAATGGAGGCTTATAACTTTGTCTAGTCACTGTGTTAATGTGTGGGGATCAGGACTCAACCACAGGTCTCTTTTGCCCCAGGTCCTTTACCATCACTGGGAAAGCCTGCCTTTCCATCAGTCTAACCACATTTATTGAATACCTGCTATATGGCAGGTGTTATGACCAACCCTAAAGGTTCAATAAAACACCTCACCCTAAACTTAGATCCCACACTTTCTTTGTAATCTGTAATTAATTTCCCCTCTTCTCTCATGTCACGAGGTCTAATTTTTAACATCATTTTACTGGGATAGTGAGAATAGAGCTGGTTAAGGTTCTGATTAATAGTATGCCATCACTAGGAAGGCTACGAAATCCTACACCCTCCTTAGACACATGAATCTGGGGTGGGGAAGTTCAGTGTCTTCCCCAAGGGCACAGAGTCAGGAGCAGAATGTAGACCCAGTGTTCCAGACTTCATATCTCAGATTTTCTTTTACTTGAGCCCTAGGCCTGATTAATTTGGTTTTCTAAACTGCATGTTTTAAAATTCTTGTCCTTCTTAGGGATTATTTTGTTGTTCTTGGATTTCTTTTTTTGGAATACTAAATCGCTGGGCTATAAATAATGGTAATCTTAACATTTGGTTTTTTCTTAGCTATCCATCTATATTCAGTCCTTTTACGAATGTCCAGGTCCTGTCCCCTGGACATAAATAGGGGCCCTAACTAGCTAACACCAAGGGTGGGGGGAAAACAAAGGTGTTTGTGAACTTTGTTCTGACAGCAGAGGAAAATAAGCAGACGTTTCTCCATGGAGCCTCCTAACTCAGTGCTACATGCAGTGTTAGGCCAATAGGGATCAATTACCCCCTGGGAGGAGATTTTCCCTGGCTTCCTTCCTGGTGACTAGCACCTTATTATGAGGACCTCACTTTAGCCTATTGTCTTTAGAAAGATTAAAAGCTGCAGCTTCAGTTGGTTGTTTCTGTTGTTGTCAGTGTTGTTTTGTTGTTTTTGTTTGCCAACCATAAAATAAGAACATTGAACAAAACAAAGAATTTACATTTAGCATTATGAAGACTCCTAGCCCCAATTAATACAGCTAAATATAAAATTAACAACAAGCTGAGGCAGCTGTGATCAGAGGAAGGCAGCAGAAAGGCAGAAATTCTGAGTTAAGGGCCTGGAAGTGCCATTTACAATGAAATAAACTCAGATAAGTCACTTGCCACCTCTGAGCCTCAATTCCATCTTTCTAAAATGGAAATAATATTCTAGAGGGCTATTTTGAGAATTAAACAGAATCAAATACATTGCAGCATTCTATGAAAATTCATAATGTGATGCAGATGATCACATTATGTAATAATTTGTATTATTCAGAGAAACAAAGTAAGGCAGAGGGTCTTTTCCATTTCTTCTTTGACAGCACAGTCATCCAAGCACGCAGTGTAGACAAAGGACATGCCTTTACTCACAGACCCCTTCTGAGTACTGGCACAGGGCACAGGGGTGAGCAAGAAGCAGGAAAGCGTTTTGCAGTTGAATAAAATGGACACAGACAGTCACTAGGCAGCCAGCACACAGCACACAGATTTGGGAGCTTTCTCAGAGCTGTTCCTCTGGCTCTTCACCAATGAAGTGGTTTATAATCATAAAAACAAAGACTAAAACCTGTCATTTGTTCAAAAATGCCTCTCACAAAGCAGAAAATACCCCAAATGTCTATTTCGGAAATGATAAAATGATATCAAGAAATGAGTAAAACATTTGATATGCCCAGAAAACATAAAGCATATTCCACTTTCACATATAAACAATAAATAAGCCATGTTACTTCTTCGTCACTTGGAAGAAATATAGCAACTACTTTATAAGTTAATCTTGTTTCCTTTTGATCCTAATTTATTATTATGAGACGATAATAGATATGAATATTGGATGACCCAGGATTGTTAACAAAAGGAAATATGACTATAGCCTTTGGCTACATATTCAGAAATGCAGAAGACAGCTGCAGTGCCACTGTATTCATATAGGAAATGTACTGAGAAATTGGGTATTGCTATCATCAAACAGAACGGCTTGAGAAGCATCAGTACTATCAAGTACCAGAGGAGCAATGAATGCTGTTATTATATTTCAAAAATCCTAAATAGACATTCTAGAGACAAAAAGACAAATAACTTTCAATATCATGCTTTGCTTTAAATACTCCCATCTGATGCTCTGTGAGATTGCTGACTCTCTTGAGGCCTCAGAGGCCTCATGTGTATAGTGTCCTGCCTGCGCTAGACTGGAATGAGATGCTGTCTAAACTCCTCCAAGGGTTCATGGAGCACCAGCCTACAAAAATCAAATTACTCAGGCTCTTCAGAGTGTCTTAACTGCTAGTCAATTTTCAGGGGAGTAATTATGAGAAAAAAGAAGATTAATCACTGTCTAGTACTTAGAAAACCTAATAGGATCCATAATAACTGTTTTAAAAGGAAAAAAATAAGTCATTCATACTGCAGTAAAGGAGTAATTCCATAGGGAAACAAGAAGAGATTGATTGAGCAAGCGTTTGGCAGCAACTGGTGTTGAAAATCAATGGCTCCTTTGATAACATATCTTCAATTGCAGAGAAATTTTAAGTGACATAGGTACAGTATCTCATCAATGATTTGTCACAATACTTATTATTGATATGTTTTTTGAAAATATAATGTCTAATATCTAAAGTTAATTTGAAAGGAGGTTAGAATGTCATTCTGATCTTTTGTAGCTACATTTACTTTTTCAAATTTTTTAAACTTTTTTAGTTGAAAATAACAATTGTACAGTATCATGGGGTACATAGTGATGTTTTGATACATATCACGCATAGTGATCAGATCAGGGTAATTAGCATATCCATCATCTCAAACATTTATCATTTGTGTTGAGAACACTCAACATCCTCCTTCTAGCTATTTGAAACTACATAATATTATTAACTATAGTCATCCTATAGTGTTATAAATATACTCTTATCTTACACCATGCTAAAAATTCAATGTAGTTCAAATGAAGCTGATTCATACCTAAAAGTCTAATGCAACTATAGAAAAAAATGGATTTTTGTCCCCAGCTTCTTAATTGGGAGAACTCCAAGTGGGCGGCTCTCTCTTAAGAACCAAGCTGCCTGTGTTTGCCTCTGTAGGCACAAACCGCACGCTTGACCTAAGTACACTTATATTTATTCTGGTTGCCCTCTACAATGACTTGCCTTTAAGTCAGATTACATAAAATTACTTTCATTTTATTAACATCCAGACTTTACCTATAAAGAATGTGAGTGGAACTGAAATTGGATCACATAGGATTAATTTTAAAAAGTTCAGTAACTTTTCCTTTCCTTTTTTTTTTTTTTTTTTTTTTTTTTTTTTTTTGAGACGGAGTCTCACTCTGTCATCAGGCTAGAGTACAGTGGCATGATCTCGGCTCACTGCAACCTCCGTCTTCTGGGTTCAAGCAATTCTCCTGCCTCAGCTTCCTGAGTAGCTGGGACTACAGGTGCACGCCACCATGCCCAGCTAATTTTTGTATTTTTAGTAGAGACGGGGTTGGCCAGGATGGCCTCAATCTCTTGTTCTTGTGATCTGCCCGCCTTGGCCTCCCAAAGTGCTGGGATTACAGGCGTGAGCCACTGTGCCCAACCCAATGTTTTTCTTTAAAGATAAATTAAAAATCTATAAAGTTTTAATAACTTTTATAAAAGTTTTAATTGCTACATAGCAATTAAAATCAGAAATCACAGGGCTTTTAAATGTTAACTTAGTTTAACTTTCAAAGAATAATCTAGAATATTTGCCCTTTGGTCATAATTATTTCATGTTGTAACATACATGACACTTGTTCTTTTTCATCTATCATTCTTTTATCTCTTTTACTTCTAGGGTGTTGGAATCTGGAAGGGAGGGCTCTAGTTTTTTTCTGTGATATCCTCTAAGGACATTGTATTAGTCCATTTTCACACTGTTTGATAAAGATATACCCAAGACTGGACAATTTACAAAAGAAAGAGGTTTAATTAGACTTACAGTTCCACATATCTGGGGCAGCCTCACAATCATAGTGGAAGGCAAGCAGCGGCAAGTCAGGTCATACATGGATGGCAGCAGGCAAAGAGAGAGAACTTGTGCAGGGGAACTCCTCTTTTTAAAACCATCAGATCTTGTGAGACTTATTCACTATCATGAGAACACCATGGGAAAGACTTGTCCTCATGATTCAATTATCTCCCACTGGGTCACTCCCACAACACATGGGAATTCAAGATGAGATTTGGGTGGGAACACAGCCAAACCATATCAGATATTATTACGACTGGTTCTAATCCTCAGAGGCCAAATGGCATCTCAAAAATCAGCCCTAAATGCATTAGAACCTAGGAAATCAGGCTCACAATCAGCGGGGAGAGTGACCTGGAGTCTCTTAGATCATGAGTTTTATCCAACTGTGACCTGCCTCCCACAGAAGAGCAAGTAACTGAACCAATAATGCTGTGAACCTCAGGGTGCCAGGCCACACTCAACAGGTCCTTGCCAATAGAGGGATCTGTAGAGGGTGGCCCTGGAGCCAGGCCCAAAGGTTTAGCCAGACTGAGACATCCTCTAGATTGTTATTAGAGTTCCTCCTTTTAGTCCTGTGTCACCCAGAATATTGGCACAACCTAATTCATGATTCTAAGTAAATCAGTTGAACTCTTTGCACCCTGGTCCACTCATCACAGAAAAGGCAATAGATACTATCCATTACTTCCCTGCTGGTGACTCTCATCATCTCTTCAGCTTCTGAACCTTCCTGGAATTTAATCCAGTGATAGTTATAGATGATCATTCTCACATCTCACTGCCAAGTCCAATATAAGATGACAAAGTCCAAACTCTCTTTCTGTTTCCTTAAATTATGTCTCCTCTTACATTTGTTTTTATTTCTTTTGAAAGGGACTGGATTTTCTTGTATGTTTTTTAGGGCTGCACCATTTGGTTTCCAAATAACAGTTTTTTTATTTTTCATCTTTTTTTTTTTTTTTAAAGTACATGGTACTTAATTATAATTTAACCAAGTATTTTGCTTTATAGGTGAAATGATAGAAATTTTGAAGATTTCTCTCTACTTGTTTATGAATCCTCCAATGTAAAATGTCTAGCAGAGGTTTATTCTTTTTTCAGAAAACCAAATTCAAGAAGAATAAAGAGTAATTACTGATATTAAAAAATAAAGATTAATTGTCAAGAAACTATTTTAATAATGTGCTTTACCAAAAATGTGACTTCATATAACTAATTTTAGCAATATTATCTAGAAATGGATCTTCCTGCAGGAAGGCAACATATTCATGAGTTCTGAGTTCACAGTGGGCATTCAATAAAGTTTTGCTTACGATTTATCTAACAGGTATATTGTAAGTTACACTTATTTGGATTAGTTAAGAATTTTAACTGTATTGGCTTATATTCCAAAATTATTCCTATTTAAAATTTATGTTTATTACCTTGGGTAAGGAGTCATCTCTCCAAGTGACCTTCAAAGTCCCTTTTGACTCAAAAATTCTACACTTCTTTGAGAAAGTCAAAAGCAATACATATTTTATTTAACTTTTAAAATTACAAATTATGTACAAAAATTATATCAATAAAACATTCCCATACTTACATAGCCAAATAGATTTAAATATACTGACATAATATTTATCTGTTCCTGAAATCACATGTGTCATTGCTACCAAATAAGGAAGACAAAATGGTAGGCTGGGACAGTACACTACAAATAGAAACAGTGTGGGGTGATGGTTAAGAAGGTCTGCTCTGTAGCCAACTTGCCTGGGTTCAAATCCTGGCTCTTCTACTTCCTAGCTTTGTGACCTTGGGCAAGTTACTTCACTACTCTGTCTCAGTTACCTCCTCTCTAAGGTGAGGATGATGATAAAGATGAAGCCTACTTCATAAGGTTGTTGTAAGGATTAAATGAATTCATATGCATATATTACTTAAAAGCAGCACCTAGTAAGAATGCAAGAAATGATGGCTATATAATATTTTTCTTCTGGAATACATAGAGCAATCTTTTCATTGCCTATAACTCTCATGTAAATTTGCAAAAGGTGGCAAAGAGCCATAGGGCAGTAGGAAATTCTGTAAATGGGGATGGGAGAATTCTAGTCTTGAATCCACTTCAACAGGTATTTATGGAACATTTAGTCTCAAGTTCCATGTGGACATTCTAAAATACAACAGTGAATTAGATGCAGTCCCCTCCCTAATAGAACACAGAGCCTGGTAAGGAGGAAACAGACCTGAATAAACTTTCATAACTCTGTATGATGTATTGGAAAAGCATCATGCACCAAAGGTGAGCAATTCATCTACTTGGGGTAGGGAATGTGAGAGAATAAGTAGCTCCTAAGCAGTACCATGAGGAGTCAGAGTTTGTTAGATCTATAGGTGTAGGCAGGTGGGTACCAAGAAGCCAGGCAAAGGAAGCAGCATGAACAAAGATGAGATTTAAGTAGTCCAGCTCAACTAGAATGTAAGGTTTATACCTCTCTAACGGTAGGGGTCAGATCCACACTGGGGAGCTTGTGGGGCCCAGGTTGTGAAGGGCCTCCTGTGCCATGTGGGGAGCTCAGACTTTATTCTGCAGGTAGTTGATAGCCATGAGAGACATTCAAGAAGGGGAATAATGTGATCCAAGGCAACTGTGGAGCCCAGACCAATTAGAAGGACACTTAGCAGTCCAGGGAAAAGATGAAAAGGGCCAGATTAAGGTAATGGAAAACGAGATGGAGGAGCATGGAAAAAGGTTAGATTTTTTTGGTGACCAACTGGATGTAGTGGTGGTGGCAGAAGTGGGAAGAAGAATAAAACGGAACCAGGGATGACTCTGGGCAAAGAGTGAAACCCTTCATAGGGATGAGGAAGGTAGGAGGAAAAGCAGGTTTTACAGGAGGAACAAATGAGTTCACTCTTGGACATGTTGAGTTTCAGGAATCTATGGCTTTTCAAGTTGGGATGTTAAGTAGGTGGATACGTAGATTAAACAGATCTCTGGAGAGAAGTATGGCCATAAGATACAGATTTGGGAGTCAGAAGTGTGTGGGTGCTACTACTTTGGAGTAGATAAAACTGCCCAGGAATAACACATAGAACGTGGTGAGAAGGCAGCCAGAATGGAGCCCTGCATAAAAGGAAGGCAGCACTAAGGAGTCAGCCAAGATGCTGGGGAAGGAATGAGAGGTAGGAGCTGGCCAGGCCAAACGAAGTCTTAGGAGAGGTATGTTCGGTCATGTCAAACACAGAGGGGTTAGCAAGAGCGTCGAGAGACCATTTGATTAGGCAATGAGGAAGGCACTAGTGTGAAAATAGATTCATAAGTGCCTGACTGCTGAGGGTTGAGGGAGTGAGTTAGGCAAAGGGAAGGGCTAGGCAAAGAATAGAGAAGCTTTTCAAAAGGCTTTGCAGTAAAGAAAATGAGAAATAGAGGATCAAATGGAAAGTTTTTTATTGTTATTCATTTTTTCAATTTTCACTTTTTATATTTTTTATGTTTTTTTAATTACTATTTTTTTGAGATGGGGGCTCTCTCTGTTACCCAGGCTGGAGTGCAGTGGCACAATCTGGGCTCACTGCAGCCTCGACTTCCCAGGCTCAGGTGATCCTCCCACTTCAGTCTTCCAAGTGGCTGGGACTACAGGCATGCATAACCAGGTATTTTGGTTTTTTTTCTTTTGTAGAGACAGGATCTTACTATGTTGCCCCAGCTGGTTAGAAATGCCTAAGCTCAAGTAATTCTCTGGCCTTTGGCCTCCCAAAGTGCCTGGAGGTGTTACAGGTGTGAGCCACTGCACCTGGCCTGCTTTTAATTTTTAAGTTTGTTTTAAATGGAGAACACAGAAGGATATTTGTACATAAAAGGAGAACTGATGGAGAGGAAAAACACAGCTAAATAAATAAATAAATAAATAAATAACTGATGGAAATCAGTACAGAGGAGGTGAGAAGCCATGGGCTCAAAACTACCGACGGAAGTTAGAACTGGTGAGGAGGAAGGACTTCTGTTCCTCTGAGACAGGAAAGGAGGAAGGAGATTAAGAAGTGTAGCTCCAGAAACATGTGAAAGTGAAGTCAAAAAGGGTTTGTTCCCACCCACTTTAGTTTGTAAAATAGATTCTGAAGAAGTAAAATCCTAAACCCAACCAGTTGGTGAGGTCATCTACCAGCCCACATAGATGCCTCTAAGCTTGATGTAACCAGGAAATTTATGGAAGTTATTGGTGTGTAATGAATTGACAGAGTGACAGTAGTAGGTCAATCTTCAGTATCAAACTAGGTATGTGGCAGGATGCTGGTGAATCATATTAATGATAGACGCTAGCAAAAATTAGGCTCAGAGTAATTTATTAAAATTTGTAATCACATTGTTATTGCATAAAATAATTGTAATATCATTATTATAGTACGTACTACAGAACAGAAAATAGGTGTAGTTAATTAAAAGTGGTTCAATGTCCTCTGGGCCAAAACGCAAAAAGTTTTATAGCACACCTTGAATTTAATTTGAGCTCAAATATTAGGTCACTGTACCATTCATTTTTTTAACTCTGAGAAAGATAAAATATTCAGATTTCCTCATTTCTCCAAATTTAGTACAAGAATCTTATTAAAGAATTAAAATTGTGTAAGTAATTGTTAGATTGCTTCTTTGAACGTGAACTTAATGTATAATATAAGCTTATACATGCAAATTGCTTGTAGTAAACAAGATATCTATACATTTAAAAAGAAGAGTAAGATACTCTTAAATGAGGACAAGAATAGTTCAGCTTGGATTTCAGCATCAGAGAAAGATACTCTAAACGTGAATATATGAAACAAATCACAGTTTATCAGAGTTTTTAAGTATATGCTCTACAGAAAAAAGAACATCTTCATCAGATGCCTACAGGATATATATATATATATATACACACACACACACACATTCAAATATATATATTCAAATATATATATTCGAATATATTCGTCAGCCTTATGATGGCCATACAAATTAAGCTAGGAGGTTTAGATGTAAATATGTGTATAAATAGACATTTTACCTAAGAATGCAATGAGTCATACAGCAAGGTTGAATTTACCAGAAGAGGAAGACTTTTTTCCCTTTTTCCTTTAAATTTTGACATCATTGCAGATGATCCATAGCGTTTGGAACAATTGTGTGAGGAATTCTCATATATTCTTTACCCAGATTTTATATATATTCAAATAATAGATTGAGAGAAGAGCTACAGAAGAGCTGAACTGAGGATATCTTAGGTAGTTCTGGACTTTAAGATCTTGAATGAACAAAATTATTTCTGTGGTTTCTTTTTTTTTTTTTTTTTTTTTTTTGGAGACGGAGTCTCGCTCTGTCGCCCAAGCTGGAGTGCAGTGGCCGGATCTCAGCTCACTGCAAGCTCCGCCGCCCGAGTTTACACCATTCTCCTGCCTCAGCCTCCCGAGTAGCTGGGACTACAGGCGCCTGCCACCTCGCCCGGCTAGTTTTTTTTTTTTTTTTGTATTTTTTAGTAGAGACGGGGTTTCACCGTGTTAGCCAGGATGGTCTTGATCTCCTGACCTCGTGATCCACCCGTCTTGGCCTCCCAAAGTGCTGGGATTACAGGCTTGAGCCACCGCGCCCGGCCTTCTGTGGTTTCTTATGTGTTTAATTTGAGGTATTGATAAAGTATGTGATGTGGAAAGAAATATGAGAGAGATGGAGTATAAAGTGCATTCTTTTTTTAAAATTTAATTTAAGGTAAGTTCTGCGAATGTTTTTCATACATTAGGCATCTAAGAATCACTTTAGGGAGCTTATTTAAAAAGCAGATTCCTGGGTGTCACAATCAGTTTTCAATGGAGTAGGTCTGGGGTGGAGCCAGGAATCTTCATTCTAATCAGCACCCCAGTTGATTCTGAGGTAGGCAGTCCTCACACTTGCAGAAACACTGTTACTGAGGCTGGTTCTTACAATTTTGTCAAACCTCAGGTCATTGCCACAAGGTAATGGGGCCCAGTGAGATCGATGGTATAGTCCTGAAGGTAAGGCAGTCCCCCTGACATATTCATGACAACCTAAGAGATACTCCTACTAAATAAGATATTGTTCCTATGCATTTATTAAAAATTATATAGTCACCGCCGATTGTTAATTATGATTAAGAAGAGCTAAATATAGCAAGGTTTCAAAATCATTTGCAGATGTGAAGGCTCAATGATACAATGGACTGAGCTAAAGTCCTGATTTTATTTCCTTCTTAGGATGACCCAGGCACATGTCAACCCACTTCCATAGTACCTGACTTTAGCTGATTCTGGACCACATAATAATAAGATAGTAACTTTCTTTGCCTCAAATAATGACTTGTCTTAATCTATACAATACTAAATAATCTTTAGCTTTAAGATTACGTCATTAATGACCACACACGCTCACACACACACGAGCTTAAATGTAAAGGCACTATGTTTTCTCTTGTGCTCTATGATCTTCAAATCCTCTAAAACAACAATCATTAAAATAAAGACAATTATGTTTCACTAAGAAGCTATCAAAAATGATTTCACTCCTATTTTATCCCTAATTCTCTACTCTCTGCTATAATGAGTTGTGTGTTATAATGCATATACTTAGGGTCCTGTTTTATAGAATGTGTTGATAACAGCCTGATATCAACAACACACGAAAGAAAAAAGCACAGAATAGAAAATGTTCAGTGCTTAGATGCTCACCTGTGGATCACTTCTCAGTGATGCAGTGCATTGGCATCAAGGGGATTTTTCAAAACAAAGTTTAGTGCATATATTGCCAGCAATTCATATCTACAGAAGAAAAGATGAATTACAACACATTTTACCAAATACAAGGACTGCTAAAGGAAGTATATACATCTGAATAAACCCCACAGTCGTCAGCCTTATGATGGCCATACAAATTAAGCTAGGAGGTTTAGATGTAAATATGTGTATAAATAGACATTTTACCTAAGAATGCAATGAGTCATACAGCAAGGTTGAATTCACCAGAAGAGGAAGACTTTTTTTCCTTTTTCCTTTAAATTTTGACATCATTACAGATGATCCATAGCATTTGGAACAATTTTGTGAGGAATTCTCATATATTCTTTATCTAGATTTTTGAAATCTCGTTTTATTCTTCCCTTTGTGTGTATGTGCACACGTGTATATACATATACAAATACATGTTTTTTCTGAACTATTTGAGAAAGGGTCAGATATAATGCCCCTTTACCCTTGAATTTTTCAATATACATTTCCTAAAAGTAAAAATATTGTCTTACATATCATAGTATAATTATCAAAATGAGAACATTTAACATGAACACAATTATCCAATCTACAGGCTTCTTCAGAATTTGCCAACTATCCCAGTAATGTCCTTTTAAGCAAAAGTAAATTCTAAATTATGCATTGCTGTCAGTTGTTATGTCTTGCTAGTCTCCTTTGATGTGGAATGATTAATTAATCTGTCTTTCTTTAATGACATTGACATTTGGAGAAATACAGGCATGCTATTTTGTAGAATATCCAGCAATTTGTATTTGTGTCATATTTCCTCATGATTAGATCCAGGTTATGAATTTTGGACAGGAATTTCACAGGAGTGATGGTGTTTCATTTTCAATGCATCGTATCAGTAGGCAAGTGATGTTGATTTGTCCCTGACATCTGGGATCTGAGAATACCACAGTAACCTTGGTGTTGCTAGGAGATACACTGGCACTCACAGCTGAGACTTGAAGTTCTTTTGTTGAACATAAACTATTAACCAGAACACCAGTCAAGGTCCGTTTTATTGAACCAGAGCAATCAGTCACGGTCACTCTGTGATCTTGTGTCAAGACCATTCATTATCAAGTCTGAGCACAGACAAAACCATAAACATTGTCATCATCATACAGATGACTAATCACCCCTCGATCCTGGCGAATATGTATGCCTGTGGCTTCTTAACCAATTACAGCTCAAGCTTCAGTCTGGTCTTCCTTCCTCCTATATTAGATTTAATAAGTCATCCAACCATAGAATTACCCCTGCTTCCCAAGAACATCCAATCCAGAAATTCTTTAAGTCCTCCACAAATTATCCAACACAAGCCCAAATCCTATAATTCCTGTCTAACACCTTCTTACTGAGATGTTCCCGTGATTTCTCATGAGGTGCATTCTCTGTCACTACAATAATTAATAACTCATCTTGTTCAACTGCAGGTGTGTTCCTGTTGGTCTTAGGCCACAAGGCATTGACACTAGTGATCATAATATTGATCAGTTGGTTAAAGTATGTCTGCCAGGTTTATTCAATGTAAAGTTACTATGTTCCTTTTGTAATTAATATCTTTCTTCTGGGGCAATACTTTGAGACTATGTACATATCCTGGTACCCCTCAAAGTTTTTACCATTAGTTTTAGCATCATTGATAATTCTTGTCTGAATCAGTTATTATGATGATGATTGCCAAATGGTAATTATTCTAGTCATTCTTTCTATAGTAAGGAGTTACATTTCCATCATAAGAAAAAGGTTTCTATTATCTCCTGCCTATTAATATTGCTGTGGACTTCATTGTATTATGTTATTCAGTGGATTAGATCCATTAATATTTTTATTTATTCTGATGATCAGGTTGTTCCAATTTGTCCTGTGAAAGTTCCTTCAGGCTGGCCTGTATGTTCTTCTGACTTGTCCCTACCATTCTTTGTTTGCTTGTTTGTTTGTTTTAGAGACAGGGTCTCTGTCACTCAGGCTGGAAGGCCAAAGTGTAGTGGACTGATCACAGCTCACTGCAGCCTTGAACTCCTGGGGTCAAGTGATCTTCCTGCCTCTGCCTCCCAAGTAGCTACAACTGCCTAATTTTTTATTTTTCTAGAGATGGGGGTCTTGCTTTGTTGCCCAGGCTGGTCTCAAACTCCTGGCTTCAAGAAATCCTCTCACTGGCCTCCCAAAGTGCTGGAATTACAGGCATGAGCTGTTGCACCCAGCCCCTACCGTTCTTTGATCACTTCTTTACTTGTTGCCACCATAAAATGTTCCAGGTTCATCTTGTTCTTTCCCAACCCCAATTCTACAATCAATGTGTATTTTTTTATGTAGCCCTTGTTCCTTTTAGTGTATAGAATGGCATTTAGAAATACAAATCTGGACACTTTGTGTGTAATTGGTAGTGGGGTGCCATTGCTTCTAGATTATCTTAGCAAACCGAAGTAGAAAATAGCTTTATGACATACAGACACACACATGCATACATGCACACATGCATGCATACATTTATATCTATTTCCATGTCTATCTCATGGAAAGTCATGGTTTATTAGCATAAACTATGAATTTATCCTAATACCTGTAATCTGACCCCACAGGGGTCCTTCTAGAGTTGAAAGGCATTTTAAGTATACATACACATCATGAATGGTAGGCAAAAAACCATGTCCCCAACAATGGCAGCTTTAACTGAAGAGCATTTTAAAAGACTGAAGAGAATTTTCCAGGTATTAGTATGGTCCTTATGGCCATGTGTATCCAGTACTGTCTATTGGTAATTCCTCTTTATAAAGCCTTGCTTACTGTCTAGCAATAGTTTCTTCCAGCCACCTTCCTAAAAGTTAGAGATCAGTCCTTCCAAATGTCAGCAACGGTACTAGTCCCCTTCATATCAGCAATGGGCTTCCACCAACCTTAAATTGATTTTTGCTCACTGTTTCACTGACAATCAGTTTGAAGAAGTTTTAAGTCATGGTAAAACTTGCATTTTAACACACAGAAACATCTTTTTTTTTTCTTTGCTACAGTTGCAGCACTATCGCTAGCATTCTGCTGTCAGCCTTGGAATTCAAAGTTGTTTGCCAGGACACAAAGTTGGTGGTAGAAAACAAGAAGTCTGCACATAGCATATTAATCACGAGAGTGGTATCAGAGTGGATATTATTTCCTCCAAAATTTTTTACCTTCAATCTGTATTATCCTTTGATCAGAGACTAGCCTGGATATCACAAAGTATGCACAGAAGTCAACATATCTCAATAGAGGTTCATGAAAGTATTCACAGGAAGATTTACTAATGAGTACAGGACAAAGCTATTTTAGACCTTCTGTTCAGTGCTCACTGCACCTACACCGTGAGAAAAAAATATGCGTATTTACACGCATACACACACACATTAATAGTATGTCCTAATGGATTGTTTTATTTTTATTTATTTATTGTATTTTTTGAGACAGGGTCTCACTCTGTCTCCAGGTTGGTATGATCATGGCTCACGGCAGCCTCAACCTCCCGGACTCAAGAGATCCTCCCAACTCAGCCTCCTGAGTAGCTGGGAACACAGGTGTGTGCCACTGTGCCTGGCTGATTTTTGTAAGGACAGGGTCTCCCTATGTTGCCAGACTGGTCTCAAACTCCTGGGCTCAAGCAATTCTCCTGCCTTGGCCTCCCAAAGTGCTGGGCCACTACACCCAGCTTTATTATTATTCTTGACCATACAACTTCAATTTCTAGTCTGTGATCTCTTGAAATTCTCACCTGGCTCTTGTAAAGAGCTGAGTCTACACTTTCAGCCTTCATCATTAAAAAGGATACCTAATTCTTCCTCTGTCCACTGGGAAGCCTCTGGATATAGAAAGTGACCCAGCACAGCATCTGAGTCATGACAAAAGCACCAGAGAATCCAGAACCGTATAGTTGCACTGAGGACCTCAGCCTAGATCACCTGAGATCTGGTCAGTTGGGGAAACTGTGCCCGGGCTGGATATGCACACCACCGCCCATCCGACACACTCTGCCACCTCCAGCCGCCTGCGCTGCAACTTCGGAAGAGGTGGCCTCCAACACCAAGAAAAGGCCAGCTGGGTCAGAGCCCATGTGCAGCCACGTCCCCACAGTGTCACCAGGCTGCCATGCTATCCATCATGTGATGGATTGGTTAATATGCGTGTGTATTTATGTTTATGGGTATATGTGCTTGTGCAGGAAAAATAGTTCAGAGAATATCAGTGCTGACCAAGGAAGTGTGAAACAGGGCATTGTGATTAATATGTGTAACTGTGAAAGGAGGAGAGGTAGAAATGGGAAATTAAATGAAATTTAAATTAACGAATTAAATTAATTAAATTGAATTTAATGGTAAAAAAAGCAATTGCTTTTGCACCAACCTAATGGTTTCCTTTACTTGTGATATTTTAAACATTGTTCTTGTTATTTCTTGAATATGTAAATGAGTATAATTGAAAATATACAAAGGATGTATAGAAACAAAAAATGGATTTAGAATAAATATCCTGATTAATTGCATAGGCACCAACAAGAATTTACACATTACACATTCAACATTTATTCTAGCATTACGATTGGCAGAAGACAGCTTCATCATCGGTCTTTTTTTTTTTTTTTTTCAGATGGAGTCTCCCTCTGTCACCAGGCTGGAGTGCAGTGGCATGATCTTGGCTTACTGCAACCTCTGCCTCCTGGGTTCAAGCGATTCTCCTGCGTCAGCCTCCTGAGTAGCTGGGATTACAGGCACATGCCACCAAGCCCAGTGAATTTTTGTATTTTTGGTAGAGACAGAGTTTCACCATATTGGCCAGGCTGGTCTCGAACTCCTGACCTTGTGATTCACTTGCCTCAGCCTCCTAAAGTGCTGGGATTACAGGTGTGAGTCACAGCGCCTGGCCCATCATCTGTCTTTGAAACCGTTTTCTTCAAATACTGTTTTCACATTTTTTAAATTTTTACATTTTTCATCTTTTTTTCACATTTTCACAGAGCATATATTGTATCATAAGACTGGTATCAGGAAGGATTTTTTTTTCCTGTCAACCTTTTTACCTTCAAGGAACTGAGACAGCTAGACTTTATATATTTTCCTTTTTACTGTGCAATTTTTGCTACATAGTACTAAATACATTCATTATTGTTCAAATGAATACAAGCTATATTTAAGAGCAATTTCTAAATATGTTATTTCAAGCAGAGATTAATTTTAAATAAGAAAACCTGACCTAGGTTTTTTATTTTCTTTGTAAGTTTCTAGGTTTACTATTTTCTTTGTAAGTTGATGGCTGTTAATATAAATTTGAACTATTTTTTTCCTCACACATATAACCAAGAGGAATGTGGGCTTAATGAGGAGACTGAAAATTGTATAAGAACTGTTATTAATCAACTTTGATAATTACTGCAATTATATTTAAAAAGAAAAGTCTGCTTATGAATTTCAGGTGACACAGAAGTCTACCAGATTTTTTCATTAATTTCCTTATTTACTGGACAAATATTTCAGTCCTGCTGTGCTGGATGTATACCAGCCTTCCCTAACAATCCAAGTCAGTGTGTGACAGGAATAATATAAAGTCCTTTAGGAGTTCAAAGAAAGATAAAATGTGGCCAAGACTGATTCATATGTATAAAGTTGAATTGCTTTAATCATATTAGTGCTAGATCACAGCAAAGCCCCAAACCCACATGTACCCCATATCCCATTTATCCCTTGGAGGCCTCAGTGTCCAACTCTGCGCAAAGAAATAATGCAAGACACAGTATTCTGGCTATAGAGAGGGAACTGTGGGTAGGATCAATTCCCTTACAAAAACAGAACCAAATTTCAAGTAATGAAGTATGGAAATCCAATCCAATATTTAGAAACTATAAACATATTTTAACAGAGACTTTGTACATAAGTTCCAGTATTCTATTCAAACTAGCATCAAACTAAGCTCAATAGATCCACACTATTCAAATTTGAATCACTTTCAACTTAGTGCTAGGTGAGGGCAAAGCCCAAAACCCACATGTACCACCTCACTTATACCTGGGAAGCATCAATGTCCAACTCTGCACAAAGAAGTAATGGAAGGTAGGATGTCAGCTGGTTGCAGGGAGAGAGACTGTAACAGGCATTCCTTCCCAGAAGCATGGTGATGCAGTGCAGTGCTCAAGAGCATAGACTTGGGAGCTGCATTGCCTGGGTTTGAATCCCAGCCAACCACTGTGACCTTAGGCAGATTATCTCATCGCTGTGTGCTGTACTTCCTACCCAGTGTCCTAAGTATGTTGCCAGGAGGAATAAGTGAATTAGTAAGTGCTGAAAAGCTATGACTGGCTCAGATAGACTTTCAATAGATAATACCTGCTGAATGAAATGATTAGCTCAATATATGCTAACAAGGTCTTTCTACATGTACAGTCCTGTGCTTGGATTTAGACGCTACTTCCTATGAAGATCTTTAATATGGTTGAGGTAAAATTACTTGATAAGCTTTAAAAAATATGATAGAGTGACCATTTTAGTTCCCAATAAGCCTATGTCCTGTGTACTCACTTTCACATATTTAATCAATAGTAAGTGGGGAATATATACTTATGCTATATTAAGTGCTGATAATATGAAGTGTGAGACATCGTCTCTGCCTTGAAGGGCCTTAAATTGTAGCGGAGGAGATAGGACATAATAAATAAGAACGAAAAAGGGGCTATGTATCCAGCGATAACTGCATGGCATAGATAGAAAGTATATTTATATGTGTACTGATATACAAATGAAAAATTGTTATCTATGTCCTTATTTTTTTTTTCAGTTAAACACGACTGACTCAATTATTTTTCCTGGAATTGCTGTTCCAGTTTTATATTATTAGTCAATGCTTGGTATTTAATTGGTCCACTCTAGCCCAAAATTCTGTTTCTCTGTGATTTGTTTTGTGATTGTCTTGTTTTGTTTTATTTTCCTACTGAATTTCAAAGCAACTGGAGTTCTGAATCTGTGTCTAAGTTCCTTTTTTTTAAAATCTCCAGTTCACTTTGTGCAGTACATTATAAGTATTTAGCACTTCCATTTTATATGTAAGTGCTAAATGTCCAACTCTGCACAAAGAAATAATGCAAGAGACGGTATTCTAGCTATAGAGACGGAACTGTGGGTAGGATCAATTCCTTTACATTGTATATGTAAGTGCTAAATATATACATATTTTGTTTAATAAATATATAGGAGAAAATTTATTCTGCAAAACCAAGTCTGAATCAAACAAACCTCTTTCCAATTTAAAATATATAGAGATTCAGTTCAGTTTGCATATCTACACTGGAGGAAGATGTAGACAACTGGTAGAAGGCATGAAAGAGAGATATAAGAGTGCTGCAAGGTTTACAAAACAGATTTTATAAAAAGCTAAAGAAACTGGTATTGTTTAGCCACAAAACGGAATCTAATGAGTGGATGTCCCTCAACAGGAGTTGTCTGGCAGATCATTTCCACTGGAAGGAGGGTCCAGGTGATTGGCTTTAAACTATATCCAGAATTGTTTATACCAAAAATTAGAAAAATATATAAACTGTAAAGCACTGCTACTCCACCAGTGGTCTGTGGGCAGACAGCATCTGTGTAGCCTGGGAGCTAGTTAGAATTGCAAACTTGTGATCCCCACCCCAGACCTACAGGTCTGTGTTAACAAGCTCTCCAGGTGACTCTAATAAGTGCAAGGTTCTTAAGCAGTGCGCTAAAGAATCTTTGCTGGGGAGGGTGCACTTGAAATACTCATCAGGGAAGGTTGGGCCTTTCTTTTCACAAGATTGCTAATCTGAATAGCAATCTGACCGAGTGAGTGATTATCTCTGAACCCAATCTAACACAGCGAGTGCTCTATTCTTTAGAAGTGTTGCTTGCCTGACCCCTCTGGACTTCCCAGGCACCCAGCCTGCCTGTCAGCCTTACCTGCTCCAATGATATGGGAACAAGTGAGCGGCTCAGTCTCAGGAGTCTTGAGCACCTTGAGAGCTCACTGCTCAGCAATGGCTGTCAGCTAAAACTTCCAGGAGAAGCAAAAGTACTGAAACCTGTTATAGAAAGAGGGAGATAAAACAAAATGTCAGGAATATAAAGTGTGATACAAGTAGGGAAAATGGGTCAGAAAAAAATTAAAATAAGAAGTATGAACATGAGAATAGAAGAATAAAAAGAGGTGAGCTTATTTAAAGTCAGAATTGGGTTAAATGAGAAGCAAGGGAAAGAAAGGGAATTTAAAGGTAATATGTGAAGAGTAATGGAAAACCTATCTGATGAGATGCTGTGAGTTAAGTGCGTCAGTATGTGTAAAGTGCAACCACGCTTGGCAAACAGTAAGCACCGTATATGGGCTAGTTATGACTGTGACTTCAATGAAAAAAAAGGGGTGGAAGAGTAAGTGGTAAGAAACCACATTAGTTAGCCATGCCCCATGGTTAATACAGGAACAGCCCTTTCTGAAGTAAGATGATGAAACAAATGACTGACCTCTTACAAACTTTCACAGTTAACAGTTCTTACACGGCTAGTATGCTACACAGCATGTATACACACACACACATGCACGCACACACACTTACCACTGTGTATATATATATAATTATGTAGAAAATACCTGTGGTATTTAATACTTTTTTTGCAAATTGAATAGGTACTTTTATTGGCATGTCTAGGCCATTATTTAAAAAAAAATCATCTTTAAGTTACATGAAGAATAATTTTAAAAATAAATATTTATAGAGTAGCATAGCTACAAACAAATTTCATTAAATTTTTGTTTTAAAATGTAGACATACTTTAAATTTGACAAAATCTCATAAAGATAAAAAAAAAAAATCCTCTGTTTTGGCTGACCTAGCATACCTAAACCCAATAGGGTGCCTTCTTAATTACTTCCTTTAATGTGTTGAATTTGGTTTCAGTATTCATTAGAGATCAGACTTTCAGGAGAATTTCTTATTAGTTTTGGCTAAATTATTGATGAAATGTACAGAAAAATAGAAAATATCAACCGATAACAGATAATCTTTTGAAAGTATTAAATGAGAATACAAGAAAGAAAATAGATCTCTGTAGAATCCAGGAATGGAAACGATACAGGATCAGACTAAGTCTTGAAACACACAAGTGAAATTCACCTCTTTCACTGGCCAATGTTGGTATTGATTGGCACCATATGGCTTGCTCAAAGCAACTAGAAACACATTTACTCCTTCCTTCTTAGTGAAGTTACCAGATGCTCCCCCTCCGAAAAGAATATGATTTTTCTCCAATTTAACTTATCCAGAAAATAAAAATCTTAAATTTAAATGTATTGTAGCTTTCCTGATTGCATCATGATTGAGCACACCCAGGAAATGAGTCATTCAAAGATACTCAGAAAGATGCTTTGTGTGTAGTTCCCTGGTACTTATAGAAAACATCAAGAGCGAATTACTCTTTCTACGGTGAGTTTATTAAGAAGAATAACAAACCATGCTCTTTGTTCTCTGGAGAATTTCAGCAATGTGTGTGTGAGGGGTGAGGTGGGTGGATGGTGGTGATATTGCTGACCAGAAGGTAAGCCATGTGGTGGCCACATGCTTCTCTGGTTGACAAAATCAGAGAGTGTATTTCTAGGTCTAGATATTTCCCAGGATTTGGCTTTTCAAGTAGAGATTCCAAGATTATCCAGATACTGAAAACGGCCATTCTATTTTTAAATTATTGTATTCTGGAGTAATGATTCAGTTCAGCATCCCACGATGTTGGTGCCAGTTATCCAGCTGATTAGAGCAAGTTGTTAATGAGTACAAAGTGGAATCACACAGGGTAATTAGTTTTTCAGTACCTTGTACAAATGGCTCTAATCTCAGGACATTCAAAAAATGCATTTTACAAATAACAAATGGGACAGGGTGAGAAAGTAGAACTAACTGGTGGAAATGTATCAATATCCTTAGAGATAAATAAATATATCACATCTGCTTAAATACTCAAGTTAGAAAGTGGGCAGGTTTAGATGACACAGGCTTTAGGCCACTATATGTTTTACTGAACTGTACAACCATCTCCTTCAGAAACCTAAAAGTGGGCACCAATCTCTAACTCTGAGTCCTACTTACACAAGAAGAAGCATCATTCAATGCCAAATACTTAAGGAACTATTATATTCTTAGGGAAAATATACTTTGTTCAAATACTGAATACTTACTGAAATGGAAACTAAAGAGCAATAAAATGTATAAGGTTCGCTTTTGTTGGGGAGGGAAAAAATAGCGTTCCTCTACCTTCCTAGGTTCTTCTGCTGGGGTACAAATTAAATTGACAGAAGATAGATTAACAGGAGAAAAACCATATTTAATTTCTTATGTGCACACAGGAGTCCCACAAAATATGAGACTTGAAGAAGTACCGACGATTGAAGCTTCTATTGCATCTTGAGCTACAGTAAAGGAATAGGGGCATGGGGCTTCTAGTGGATGGTAGAGAGAGGTTGCAGGAGGGTGAGGGGAGCAAATGTATGATTAATAAAGATTGTCTTATTATGCAGATAAAAAGTCTCTTAGGTAATAAAAGTTGTCTCACAGCAGCTCTCTTCCCGGTACAGATACTTTTACTAATGTAGACTTCCTTCATATGTGTAAGTTTCTTTTAAAATGGGCAGCTTTTCAGAGCTACTCCTGTGTCTGCAATTTCCCAGAATAACCACTCAAAACATGCCAAAGAAGCATATTCTGGTCACCTACAGTCACATTTTGGGGTGAAGCCTCCTAAGCCCCAATGCTTTCTTTTGACAAAATGCTTCTATTATGATACAAATTAATTTCCTTGGGCACAGAAGTGTTTATAAAAGGCAGAAAACTGAAAATAACTAGACATTTGGAAAGTTTATTAGTTAAGTCATTGAGAGTCATTACAAATTTCCTTTTTGGGGGTGTGGATAAACAAGAAAATAATAATCAATCAGAGCTGGATTTCAGGAAGTCTAGTTTAAACACTATTTTAAATTATAGATTAGGAAAAAATAGTCGCTCAAGTCAGGGGGAGCAATTAGGATGCTGTTTTAGTAGTCTAGTTCTAGATTTTCTAGACTTGTGTTCTGTAGAACACTCAAGAGATGTTAATTGATGTAGCATCAGAAAAATGCTTCCATTGTAAAATAAATTTGTAAACCCCTATATATTATATTGCCTTTAAAAGATATTTATATTTTTTAAATCAAAGATTCAGAGAGGATACTCAGCAATAAAACCTAGTTACTTTCATCTGACCCAGTGTCTACCTCCAAAACATATTTGCTCCTGAAGAACTCTTTTCATTTTCTTTGTATGCCTCTATGAACCTTCGATAGACTGCAAGAGAGCAGATTGGAAATACTGGTCTAAGTGAAAGCACACACTAGGAAGGTAACAGTGGAAACAAAATAAAAGAGAAATATTTAACATTTTTGAGGAAGACTTATCAGACTTGACTCTGGATTTAGGGACCAGGGAAGAATCAGAGAAGACTGAGGTTTGTAACATTGATTACTAGGAAAATGATGGTATCATTGACATTGATAGGAAAGAAAACAGAGGTGGCTCTGGAAGAAGAGATAACAGATTCGCTCAAAAAATATTTGTTTAGTACAGTTGTGCTAAGCACTGTGCTATACCTGTGCTGGGCACTGGGCCATGGATATGACACAATCCATTTTCTAAAGGAACTTCAAGTCTTCACTCTTCTTTATCATCCAATTAACATTTTTTAAAGCACTATGCTAGATGCTAGGGGCAAAAAGAAATAAAATAAGAAACCATCCTTGTCTTTAAGGAGTTCTCAGGCTGGTAGTTGAACAGTCATGTATAAAAATGATCACTAAACACAAAATACTATAAAAGAAATATGCCAAAATATTTTGGATGTCATTCTGTTGAATTTCAGGAGTGGCAGTGGGCATCCAAGTGGAGTTATCTGTCAGGAAGCTGGCAGCTTGGCCTGGAGTGCAAGAGAGGGGTTATGGTTAGCCATGTTTGTATTTTTCAGAACACTCACTTAGATGAGAAGAAGGCTAAAGGCAGTCAGCAGAGGGGACCCAAGCCCAGTATCCAGTGTATGGGAAGAGGATGAGGAATAGGAGCCCCAAAGATGGAACAGTGAGAATCTTGGATTTATGCAGACAGTGCAATATTAAAGTGGAATTCAAGAAAATGAAGGGGCTCATTTGGTGTGGTCTCAGTCTTCCTAGGAGCATCAGGGGGTAAACTAAAGCAAAGTAAGAATAAATGCTCTTTAACAAGGGATTTATCACAGATCCAATTTTGCAGATAAATCCAAGGAATTTGAAGAGTGAGAGAGAGAGTGGTTCTGGCAACTGGGCATTGCTCAAGAGAGCAGAATTAGAGGGGTAGAAATCAGATTACAAGAGATTTAAAAGCCAATGGATGGTGAGGAACTAGAGGCAGTGATTGCACAGAGCAGTTTATAGACTCTGAGGCTTCTGCTGAAGAAATGATAAGGAACATTAATTTAAGGAGTTAAGTGGCAGGTTTAAGAGTTTTGGTTTTTGCTTTTACTTGGTATTTGGCATAGGAATACTTAAGCACTTGTCTAAGGAGAAGAAGGGACAGGCAGGGCATTAAAGATGCAAGAGACAGAGTTGGGGATGAGATGCAGTGGGATGTTACCAAAGCTTTGAATGGAGCTGTTGTTATCTTTGGAAAGAAGATGAACGATTTCCTTCTGTAAGAGTGGAGGAAAGAGAACAGGGTGAACACAGATGAAGAATAGTAAAGGGAAGAGGGAGGGAATTCAAGTTTTTGTTGACTGATATGAAGTGTCTGAGAAAACAAAAATATGAAATTGTAACAGCAGATAATCCCCAGTGTATTTAGGAAGAGCAGAAATAGTTTCATACAAATGCCAGTGCCAATGCCCCTGGGAGTCAACTAGAAGTCACTACAGGTATTGCCAATCATGGTAGTGCTAGGGGAATTCTTGGTTGTGCAGGATTTTTGTCTTGCGCATTTATAGAAAGCTTAGCATCACTGGCTCTTCTCCACTTGTGTTAGTCCATTTTGTATTACTATAAAGTAATACCTCAGACTGGGTAATTTATAAAGAAAAGAGGTTTAATTGAATCACAGTTCTGCAGACTGTACAGGAAGCATGGTGCTGCCATCTGCTTAGCTTCTGGGGAAGGACTCAGGGAGCTTACAATCATGCAGAAGGTTAAGAGGGGGCAGGTGCATCAGGTAGTAAGGGCAAGAGCAAGGTGGGAGAGGCGCTACATTTTTTAACAACCAGGATCTCATATAAACTCAGAACAAGAATTCACTCATTATCAGGAGGACAGTACCAACATATTCATGGAGGATCCACCCACATGACCGAAATATCTCCCACCAGGTCCTATCTCCAACACTGGGGATTACATTTCAACACGAGTTTTAGAAGTGATAAAGATCCAAACCGTATCAGCACTAATTGCTGGTATTACTTCCTTGTCATTGTGATAACCAAAAAACACTGACACTAATTTCCAAGAGTCCAGGTTGAGAATCACCTTGCAGATGTTAGACAGCCTAACAATACAGCAGATTCAAATGACCTTCCCCAGAGACACTTCAGAACCCAAGATCAGAGTTTAGTCATTTTAAAAGCTTTGATAAGGAAAGAGTAAAATAAATATTTCTAGATGTGCTTTTCCATTCATTGAGAATATTTATGTCATTCCCAATCTCTCTCTGTAGGCCTATTTCCAGTAAGAACAATCCCTAAGCACACATAGCATTTTAGAGCTAAATACAGTTACACAGAGTAATTATTGCCAATTCAGACATTTTTTATAGGCAATGTACATCTGAACCCTGATGCTAAGTCTGGCCCTGAGCCCAGGATGTTGCGGGGTGGAGGCAGGACCAGAGTAAAAGTACCATGAAGGAGGCTAAAAGGCAACTGGAGAACTTAGCCTCGGGGAGATTCCCTGCTAAGGTCTCAGCTCAGAGCACTAGCACCCAACACAAACATGGGTCAGGTTTTGGGAGTTTGAAAATGCTGCTGCTGACCTGCCTCAACAAACACAGTCCTAGAAATACTGACATAGTAACAGAGATGTCAGTGGAAGACTTCTACCTGCCCATGCAGAGAAAATGCAGCTGCTGACCTGCCTCAACAAATACAGTCCTAGAAATACTGACATAGTAACAGAGCTGCCGATGGAACAGTTTTACCAGCCCATGCAGAGAAAAGGTTTAAGATAGCCTATTATCAAGTAACTCATGGGGACTGATAGTATTATCTCAGAGCTAGACCTCAGCTTCTGCTTATCTGGTTTTCTTATGCTCATTAAGAAAGTCTCAGTATGCCTTGCTAACTTGTCCGATGATGACATTGGCCTTCCCTGACCTCGTCCTATATAGCTAAGCCAATGGGCTTCATCCTCCATAGCTTTGCCCTATTTTGACCCTAGTGTACTGAATTATGGCCCTCAATTAAGCTTGCCAGTGGTTCTTCAGTTGCTATCTCAGTCCATTTCAAACACTTTTCTCACTCAAAATACTGATGGTGATCTCTCTGGTTTTGGTCTCTGCCTATGTTCCCAAAATTCACGGATAGATCTTCTTAATGCAATGCCCTGCCTTCTAATTTTTGTTTGTTAAAGTGAAGTAGCACATTCCAGCCCCCGTAACTATTGATCTGACATTTCCAAATGTCTAAAGTAACCAAGGCATTTCATAAGACCTACATAATGTGAAGATGGGGCTTTCCATGGCTTTATTTTAGGTGAAGAAATGCCAAGAATAAAGTATAGCTTAATTGTTGCTTTTAGTTAAGTACAAAACGCTAATGAGCTAAAAAGAAAAAAAAAAGAAAAGAAAACTTGCAGTGTGCTTAAGTAGGATCATATTCCAAAATCAAAGACTTCATTCAGAAAAGATTATTTATAAAGAAATAGTAGCATCTACCATACTACCTTTAGGTTTGAATGTTCTAATTGTTGATTTTGAAATGTAAATAAATTCATTTAATTATTTTGATCTTCTGTTCTCAAACTGTTAAGATATATGAATTTCTAAAGTCAGCTATCAGAAAATGAAGCTAAATAATTACAAAATAATAAACTGATTAAAAGAAAAATTATGTAACTTATTGAAAATGTTAATTTTTAACAAAAACATAACATATTCATGTCAAACAACAGATACATAATTTAGAATTTTACATGCACATAATATCCCATATTTTGAATATATTCCTTTTTTTTTTTTTTTTTTGTGAGACAGAGTCTCACTCTGTCGCCCAGACTGAAGTGCAGTGGCGTGATCTCGGCTCACTGCAAGCTCCGCCTCCCAGGTTCTTACCATTCTCCTGCCTCAGCCTCCCGAGTAGTTGGGACTATAGGTGTCCGCCACCATGCCCGGCTAATTTTTTTGTATTTTTAGTAGAGACGGGGTTTCGCTGTGTTAGCCAGGATGGTCTCCATCTTCCGACCTCATAATCTGCCCGCCTTGGCCTCCCAAAGTTCTGGGATTACAGGCGTGAGCCACTGCGCCTGGCCTATATTTCTTTTCTTTTTTTCTTTTTCTTTTTTTTTTTGAGACAGAGTGTTGCTCTGTTGCCCAGGCTGGAGTGCAGTGGTGGGATCTCAGCTCACTACAACCTCTGCCCCTCTGCCTCCTGGGTTCAAGCAATTCTCCTGCCTCAGCCTCCCGAGTATCTGGGCTTACAGGCACCCACCATGATGCCCGGCTAATTTTTATATTTTTAGTGGAGACGGGGTTACACCATATTGGCCAGGCTGGTCTTGAACTCCTGACCTCTGGTGATCCAACTGCCTCAGCCGCCCAAAGTGTTGGGATTACAGGCGTGAGCCACCATGCCTGGCCTTGAATATATTTCTTATACTTTTTTAAAACTCTTTAATTTTAAGAAAATCAGACTGTTTTGTGAGCAACTGAAATAGACTCCAATTTCATTAATATAATTTTTCCAGCATATGATACAATGATAATAAGATTTCTGACACTGAGGCAATGTCTAAAGAGGTGATATAACATCATATGCAATATTACTACACTCAGTCCTATAATATAAACTTAGTTTTTCTATACTTGTATTTCTTTAAAATATGTCACACTTTCTATTTTAATCACATGGTAGATCATGTTTCTTCCTGTCAAGTCCTACCATTTCTACCAAGTTTTTCCCAACCCATGTCTCTCCCACCTACTAGGTTTAATATTTGAAACATCCAATCGAGCATTTATCCCCAAAGGGTCTCCTATTGACTTCTAGATGCTGCAAACCCTGTCAATTTCACAAGTGTACAAAGAATGTCAATTAAGCAAGACCACCAGTTCATTTTGGAGGATAATGATCATGTCTTCTGTTTTCCTGTATCCTCCAAAATGTGGACAAAAGGTAAAAGTCCTAGAACTGGAATAAAAACATTTGATCTCCTAATTCAAAATCAATACTCAGGACTATTTATAAACCCAAAATATAAATGTGACAATTTAGCCACTTAAATTGAGCCATGCCTTATTATTGATTTTCCTTCAGGTTGCTCTTTATGCACAATATTTTGGAAGTAATCTTCTATGACCTGATCAGTTAGATATATTTTTTAAGTATGGATAGTAGAGAGGATGCTGTGTATGATATCTTTTTTTTTATTATTATACTTGAAGTTCTAGGGTACATGTGCACAACGTGCAGGTTTGTTACATATGTATACATGTGCCCATGTGCCATGTTGGTGTGCTGTATACAAAACATCACATTAATAAGCACATATGCTGAAGATGGATTGAGATGACTAGCTAGTTTGAAGTACAGTATCAATCTGATTCTGAGATGATACTGTTTATCGGGTGGCTAGGGTTGGGGATGAGAATGGTGGGGGTTGTGGGATGTAGACTGGACAGGCTGTTGCCATTACAGTGAATCTGTTGATAGTGAATGTCACTCTTCTTGCTTTGATGACATCCGGAGATTCTCTAATTTAGACTTTCCAGATTTAGGTATATCCAATTTAGGATATACCTAAATATTGTACAAGACATACTTATGTATAAAAAGTTACTTATTGTTTATCTGAAATTCAAATTTAACAGGGAGTTCTGTATTTTTTTCTGGCAACTCTAAGTATCTCAAGGGGTATTATGAAACTCTAATAACATTCATTCTCATTCTTTTAATTTTTGAAACTAAGCATATGCTGTATAGGTGCAACTTGCAAAGAGAGGATTAAAAATTAACAGAAAATCAAATGAATAGTGTTAGGATATTAATTTCAATAGACTTCAAGTTTTATGAGGTCAAGAAACTTGACCAGCATGCTCACTGATATAACTGCACTCAAAGCAATGTTCTAGGGAACGGTAAAGGCTAAATATTTTTGAGTGAAAAATAACAGAAATACATATCTTAAGTTTTTAGAAAATGCAAATTCTTCTCTTTTATCATCAGCAATAAATGGCTGACTAATCCATTCTTTTAGTTACCTCACCTCAAATAACTTGGCAGCAGCTACTGGTGAAGCTGAAGTCCACAAACTGGCTTTGGCCACAATCCAGATATCTTTCCAGGTGTAGACAAAGTGTACATGGAGCCACTGTTTATAAAAATACAATTATGGGCACCTTTAATAAGAATTTGTACTTTCATTCTTTTCAGATTACAAACTCACTAGACAATAGAAATTTAGGTCCACTCTGATTTTTACATATCAATTTTACATAAGAAAAATGGCTTTTACAGTCCACCTAAAGGCATTTACTAGAAGATAGCCTCATTATTCTCGGGATTTCAGTAACGAGATAAGTGAAGTTAAAAAGGAGGAAGAAGTCATAAGGGAAGGATCTGACAATTTCCAGAAAGAAAAAGAAAGAAGAAATTTTAAGAGGGAAAGATAGTTTTTAAGTATATATAAATAAGGAAAACATATGTGAATAAAAAATAGAAATACGGTGATAATGAACAAATACTGTACTATTTAGAGAGCACTTAGAGAAAAGAAAAAGGGAGCTGTTAATAAAAGACCAATAGAATGAATAAATTAATACTATGAAATAGGAGTAGATTTTCTGATCTCACATATGTTTAATATATTTCTTTTTTGCCAAAATGAATAATTATATTCAGAGTCCCAGCTTATCTGAAGCATACATTTCTTGTTTGTTTTGTTGGTAAGAAAATGGCTTTGAAGCAATGGACTAATTAATATCATTGAATACAGTAAACACAGATTTTATTTAATTGTTTGGATACAAATGAAAACACTAAATGACTGCAATCAAGTTTAGAGATGGGCAAAAGTGTTTTTGGTAAGCAAAAGCACACATATTGGTGCAGAGTTGCCTTTGTCCTGCTTCTTGCATGGGCCAGATCTTCCAAGTGATGTGTGAGTGAGCCACTTGGTAGATCTATGAATGGAAGACAATTAAAAACATATACAAAAAAATAAAAAGATGGTCCTATGGAGTGTGGTTGTTCTAACATTGAAGTTACAGAGAGCAGCTTAGTTTGTCAAAGTTAGACAATCCCTTTTTGGAGGAATCTTCTCTCAGCACACTACATAAAAGACATGTTTCTTTAGCCCTTCGAAAACACCTAACATTTATGAGGCATAATTAAGTGTTTTGCTTAAGAAAAAAAGTCCAATTTTTATGTAAAGCCAATAATAAAATGAGAGAAGTGGAAACGTTAGTTGAGATATTTGTACCATTCTTATGAATAGCCCTGCAAAATTGCTAGAAAGGAAAAGAGATCTATCGTGTCAAGTAAACAAATGGGAAGCTTAACATTTTTTGTTTTTTTTTTCTTTTATGATATAGGAGTAGATTTTCTGATCTCACATATGTTTAATATATTTCTTTTTTGCCAAAATGAATTATTATATTCAGAGCCCCAGCTTATCTGAAGCATACATTTCTTGTCTGTTATGTTAGTAAGAAAATGGCTTACCATTTATCATTATAAAAACAAAAAATAATTTTTTTCACTATAAAAAGAAAAATTCTTTATAGAATTCATGGAAATAATTACCTTTTGTCTACATTCTAAATTCACATCTCATCTTTATGGGAGACTAAAACTTTCTAAATTCTCACTGAGGTTGAATAGCATTTACTTATGCAGAGAACCATACAATGAATACCAGTTCACAAGATAAAAAAATATGCAAAACCAGTAAGACCTCCTTATTTTGAATTAGTAAGAAAGCCATTCCAAACAAGTGGAAAAAAGCCACCCTCAGTTATAAAATATCCTTAGAGCAAATTTCATAGGGATACAAAAATTAAAATTAAGCTCAGAAGCTCATGGACAATTACAGTGTAAGTCCTTTGAATATATAGGCAACCCTCCCTTTGCACAGTTCAAATATGCACAAATTTTAGTTATTACAAATTAGTTGAATAATACTAGGCTCCCAAAAACATGATTCCTATTTTAGTTACCATAATATATTAACTGGATATAATTGCATAACTATTACAGTTCATGCACACACAGCAAACCATGTAGCTGTGTTGCTTCTTTGTCTCCCAGTGATAAACTCACATGACATTTTACAAAAATGCAACAGAGAACCGGCCAAGAAAGACGAAAGTGCACCACTAAATGTTACGTGAAACATTGGAAGTAAAATCCGAATCCGTTGCAAATGGAATTATAGAAGAAAGAGCAGACAGCGAGAATGTTGATACTGCTGACCTTTTAGAGACTAGAGAAGGCAAGTTTATCCATGTAAATGAGGAAAGTAATTGTGACTAAAAGGATGAAGATGTTCCGGAGGTAGTGATGCTAGCCAAAACAAATAAACAAACAAAGCTTCACATTAAAGCAATTCTCGGAGATATTTCACAACATTTAAAAGCACAGAGGACAAAATGTTGGAAGTGGATCCAAATGTGGAAAGGAATATGAAAAGTCAGAGTGGATCTGTGGATTTATTTTAGCTACCTAAAGCTGACTGTAAAGGCTGAGAGCTTTGCAAAGTTCTCCCTCTCTTTCTCATGTTAATGGAAATTAACATTTCCATTTCGTGACTACTTTCCACAATGATGATTGCCTTTTCTGTACCCTTCCCACCTTCTCTAGAGTGTTAGATCTCCCCCAGCTAGGATAAGATCATTTCCCTGAAAGTCTCTCTCTCAAAATCCAGTCTAAAATTTTAGACTTCCAGTTATGTAGGCCTATCTTTGATTTATGCAACAATAACCTTTATATTTGCTTTGACCAAGGGGAATATAGGTCATCATTTTTTTCCCCATGAATCTCAGTCTAGTCAGTATCTTCCATGAACTCAACCCCAAGCTCACACATGTATGCTACACTCAGGTTCTTACCAATCACAGACCTCAGATTAAACTATGTAAGTACTTCCTGTCAAAGTAGTGTACATACTTCCCATATCATATTTATGTCTACCAAAAATATACTAGGAGATAGAATCAGTAATGAAGAATGAGAAAAATAATTGATTTTGCAGAAAATATCAGGTAGAGAAAAGGAACATACATTTTAGGTCATCATCTATCCTGGGAGCATTTGTATGAAGCCAATATCTCCAGTGTAAAGGTGAGATTTTCGTGAAAGAATTCAGCACGTTCCCCATTAATGTGGATAATGACTTAGAAAAAAAAAGTTAAAAAAAATTCATTTGCTCCCATCCCCTAGCTAAGAAATGGGAACAAAAGAAGATTTTATGAATAAGAAGGTTGGCACCTATCATTTAGTTTCATGGGAATACTAACTGATCAGTTCTTCACTCTTAATTGGTTTTGAAACTTTATGAAAGCTTTGTGAAGCTTTAAGAAATCACATGGAGTATATTGCTCTGTCATTCTACTTAGTGTCAAAAAAATAAAATAAAATAAATAACCTGCATTCAACCTCTTCTCTTCTGCTTCTGGACAAGCACTCCTTTCTCAGGAGTTCCTGACTCTGCTTGCTGATGGTGAAGAGAGAGTGGCAATAAACTCTATCTGATAGTCTGGGACAAACTCTGTTGCAGAAGCCCTGAGCCTGGCACCAGAATCAATGACTCTTTGTTTCTCGTGGGCTGGTGACTGATGCCTGCCTCATCAGTACAGTCTCCCAGGAAGAGCATTTCCAGCTTCTTCACCCTATCCTCCGAGAATTCAATCACGTCTGAGGCACACCTTCTCTCATGTGCCAGGCCCACACAATGGAGCTTTCTGTGCCAAAAGCAATGTCAGCTTCATCTTTTTGTCAGGGTGTGGTGAACCTGACTCATGCATTGATGTACAGTCAACTCACATGGTGACAGGAATCTATAATAGCATGTCTTCTAAAGTGACTTATATGACTGCATTAGTTTATATAATTATACAAGAGGAGAACCATGTCTTTTTCTTCTGTGTCCTAATATCTAAGCACAGTCAGTGCCTCCAACATATATAAGCTCTTATTAAATGTTATACTAAACTGTATACTTTTTGTTTGCTGTGTTTCAGGACTGACCCTTGCAATTAACTTTTGATCATTGCAAGTGCTGTGAGAACTGGAACCAAGTTGCGCAGAGTAGGCAGGCAATACATAATTGCATTTATCAAATCATTCATCTTACCATTCTGTATATATGACAGGACAATTTTTATTTCTGAGCTGTTCCACTTAAACAAATAGTATCTTCACTCTCCTCCTGTGCTGTTCATTCTATTTAAAACAACTACTTAGCTTTTCTTGCTTAATGTTACTAAGGCAAAAGGGGTTGATTGAATGGTGCCGCTGTACTTTTATATACAGAGAATCTGCCATTGGAAGTTCTAAACAAAGCTTAGATTCCTGACATAATAAGTTTTATTCATTTTACAAGGTGATCTGGCAAAAACAGAGGCAGCAATCCTGAATACTATTACTAGGTACTTGCCTACAGGGTCTCATTCAGGATGTGCTCTTTCCAAATGTTAAGAAATATACTGAGGCAGCAGCATTTAAATATTTGCCCTGAGATACTATCAAATATATCCAGATGGAGACATTCAGCAGCAGTAAATAAGGTTATCCATTTCCCTATTGTTTATGCCTGTGAGGAACAGATGAGTGGCTCTAACATTTTATTAAATGAGTAAAGAAAAGCCTTTTGAAAATCAAATAATAAAAAAGTTGTAAATCTCTTTTAAAAATTAATGTTCCATCCATGCCATATACTGGAAGATTAATAAGAAACTCCTTATTAATTTGTTATGGCCTAAATTTCTTTTTTTTTATTTTTAAAGTTTTTTTTTTTTATTATTATACTTTAAGTTCTAGGGTACATGTGCACAACGTGCAGGTTTGTTATATATGTATACATGTGCCATGTTGGTGTGCTGCACCCATTAACTTGTCATTTACGTTACGTATATCTCCTAATGCTATCCCTCCCCCGTCCACCCTCCCCACAATAGGCCCCGGTGTGTGACGTTCCCCTTCCTGTGTCCAAGTGATCTCATTGTTCAATTCCCACCTATGAGTGAGAACATGCGATGTTTGGTTTTCTGTTCTTGCGATAGTTTGCTGAGAATGATGGTTTCCAGCTGCATCCATGTCCCTACAAAGGACATGAACTCATCCTTTTTTATGGCTGCATAGTATTCCATGGTGTATATGTGCCACATTTTCTTAATCCAGTCTGTCACTGATCGACATTTGGGTTGATTCCAAGTCTTTGCTATTGTGAATAGTGCCACAATAAACATACGTGTCCATGTGTCTTTATAGCAGCATGATTTATAATCCTTTGGGTATATACCCAATAATTGGATGGCTGGGTCAAATGGTCTTTCTAGTTCTAGATCCTTGAGGAATCACCACACTGTCTTCCACAATGGTTGAACTAGTTTACAGTCCCACCAACAGTGTAAAAGTGTTCCTATTTCTCCACATCCTCTCCAGCACCTATTGTTTCCTGACTGTAATGATTACCATTCTAACTGGTGTGAGATGATATCTCATTGTGGTTTTGATTTGCATTTCTCTGATGGCCAGTGATGATGAGCATTTTCTCATGTGTCTGTTGGCTATATGAATGTCTTCTTTTGAGAAGTGTCTGTTCATATCCTTTGCACACTTTTCCATGGGGTTGTTTTTCTCTTGTAAATTTGTTTGAGTTCTTTGTAGGTTCTGGATATTAGCCCTTTGTCAGATGAGTAGGTTGCAAAAATTTTCTCCCATTCTGTAAGTTGCCTGTTCACTCTGATGGTAGTTTCTTTTGTGGTGCAGAAGCTCTTTAGTTTAATTAGATCCCATTTGTCAATTTTGGCTTTTGTTGACGTTGCTTTTGGTGTTTTAGACATGAAGTCCTTGTATGGCCTAAATTTCTAAAAACTCTATTTTAAAAATCTGCAGATGGCATTGATCAGTAGCACTACCCACTCCTTTTCCATCATGGCACATTTTCATCATTTTTCATGACCAAGGAGACTGGATCACCTCACATTTCAATAACATCATAGAGACCCAAAACTTAGCATCCATATTGTCAATAATCAAGTTGATGTGACCCCCACAAATGAATTCATCAATATAAAACATTATAATTTGTTATTGTATCTCCTCAAATTCTATGCAATTAGCCTTTAACAGCAGAAGATAATTCAGGAAGATTAGGGTTCAGACAGATTATAAGGGCAAGTTCAAAAACTCCTATGTAGGATATATTTTCTATGGCTTTTGACAAAGATGAAGTAATCCTAGGAAGGTGTTTTTAACAAGACCATGAGTCTCACATTTTTTTTTATTATACTTTAAGTTATAGGGTACATGTGCACAACCTGCAGGTGTGTTACATATGTATACATGTGCCATGTTGGTGTGCTGCACCCATTAACTGGTCATGTACATTAGGTATATCTCCTAATGCTATCCCTCCGCCCTCCCCCCACCCCACGACAGGCCCCGGTGTGTGATGTTCACCACCCTGTATCCAAGTGTTCTCATTGTTCAGTTCCCATCTATGAGTGAGAACATGCGGTGTTTGGTTTTTTGTCCTTGCGATAGTTTGCTCAGAATGATGGTTTCCAGCTGCATCCATGTCCCTACAAAGGACATGAACTCATCCTTTTTTATGGCTGCATAGTATTCCATGGTGTATATGTGCCACATTTTCTTAATCCAGTCTATCATTGATGGACATTGGGGTTGGTTCCAAGTCTTTGCTATTGTGAATAGTGCCACAATAAACATATGTGTGCATGTGTCTTTATAGTAGCATGATTTATAATCCTTTGTAATCATGGATTACAAGTAATGGGATGGCTGGGTCAAATGGTCTTTCTAGTTCTAGATCCTTGAGGAATTGCCACATTGTCTTCCACAATGGTTGAACTAGTTTACAGTCCCACCAACAGTGTAAAAGTGTTCCTATTTCTCCACATCCTCTCCAGCACCTGTTGTTTCCTAACTTTTCAATGATCGCCATTCTAACTGGTGGAGTCTCACATATTTCTAATTGGAGTTAAAGGAGACAATAGAAAAAGAAAAGAAAATACTTAGAGAGACAGTGGTTTATAATCTTCCAGAATGAATGAAAGAGCAAACTCTCTGATCCAAAAACAAACAAACAAACACCACAGTGAATTCCAAACAAAGCAAATAAGAATAAATGCATACCTAGAAAGAACATGGTGAAACTACAGAATGCCAACAATAACAAGAGCCTTTAAAGAAGCCAGAAAAAGATATTGCCATCAAAACATTGCCAAACTGACAGCTGATTTTTCAGCAGCAATAGTGGAATAATCAAAGTGTTTACAACTTTAAGTTTTCAGATAACTATCTTTCAAAAACAAAGGAGAAATAAACACAATTTTAAAGACTATTTTTAGGGCAGTTGTAAAATTGACAGTAAAATTGAGCAGGAACAACCCTGCACACGTACAACCTCTCCCACTATCAACATCTGGCATCAGAATGGCATATTTGTTGCAATTGATGAAATTAAGTTGGTACATCGTTATCACCCAGAGTCTATAGTTTACATTAGGGTTCACTCTTGGTGTTGTACATTCTGTGAGTTTGGACGAACGTAATGACACATATCCACCGTACAGAATAGTTTCACTGCCCTAAACATCCTTTGCGCACCACCAATTCAGCCTTCCTTTTCTGCTAACCCCTGGCAATTCCTGATCTTTTACTGTCTCTATAGTTTTGTCTTTTCCAGAATGTCGTATAGTTGGAATAATACAATATGTAGCCTTTTAGATTGGATTTTAGCAATCTGAGTTTAATGTACCCCATGTCTTTTCATGGCTAGGTAGCTCACTTCTTTTTAGTGCTGACTATTATTTCATTGTTGGAAGGTACCACAGTTTATTTAATCATTCACCTACTGAAGGAGACCTTGGTTGTTTCCAAGATTTGGCACTTATGAATAAAGTTGCCATAAACCTTCATGTGCAGGATTTTACATGGATATATGTTTTCATCACCTCTAGGCAAATATCAACAAGCGCAATTACTGGATCATATGTTAAGAGTATGTTTAGTTTTGTAACAAACTGAAAAACAGTCTTCCAAAGGGCCTGTACCATTTTTCATTCCCATCAGCATTGAATGAGAGTTCCTATTGCTCCACATCCTCGCCAATATTTGGTGTTGTTGGAGTTTTGAATTTTGACCATTTTAATAGATGTATAGTGGTATTTCGATGTTTTAATTTGCATTTCCCTGATGACATACAATGTGGAATTTCTTTTCATATGCTTACTTGCCCTCTGTATAACTTCTTTGGTGAGATAATGCTTAGTTCTTTGGCCCATTTTTTAAAAATTGAGTTGTTAATTTTCTTTTGTTGAGTTTTAAGATTTCTTTGTATATTTTGGATAACAATACCTTTATCAAATAGGTCTTTTGCAAATATTTTTCCCCCAGTCTGTGGTTTGTCTTCTCATCCTCTTGATACTGTCTTTTTCAGAGCAGAAGTTTTTAATTGTAATGAAGCCCAATTTATCAATTATTTCTCTCAAGAATTGGGCCTTTGGTGTTGTACCTAAAAAGTCACCACCATACCCAAAGTCATAAGCTTTTTCCTGTGCTATCTTCTAGGAGTTTTATAGTTTTGAATTTTACACTTAGGTCTATAATCTATTTTGAGTTAATCTTTTGTGAAAGGTGTGAAGTTGTCCCATATTCTTTTTTTTTTTTTTTTTTTTTTTTGCATGTTGATATTCAGTTGTTCCAACACCATTTGTTGAAAAGATTGTCTTTTGTCTATTGAATTGCCTTTGCTTCTTTGTCCAAGATTAGTTGGCTATATTTGTGTGGGTTTAATTCTGAGATCTCTATTCTGTTCCATTGATCTATTAGTCTATTGTTTTGCTAAATACCACACTGTCTTGATTATCAAAGCTTTATAGTAAGTCTTGAAATTTGGCAACATCAGTCTTTTGACTTCATTCTTCTTTTTAAATATTGTGTGGACAATTCTGAGTCTTTTGCCTCTTCCTATAAGCTTTAGAATCAGTTTGTTGATATCCTCCAAATAACTTGCTGGGATTTTGACCAAGATTGCATTGAATCTATAGATTACATTGAAAAGAACTGATGTCTTGACAATTTTCAGTTTTCCTATACTTGAACACGGACTATGTCTCCATCTTTTTATTTCATTGATTTCTTTCACTGCAGTTTTGTAGTTTTCCTGATGTAGATCTTGTACATATTTTATTAAATTTATACCTAAGCATTTTATTTTTGGAGATGATAATATAAATGGTATTATGTTTTTAATTTCAAATTCTGTTTGGTCTTTGCTAGTGTATAGAAAAGCAATTGATTGGTATATATTAACCTTCTATACTGTAACTTTACTATAATCTATTAATTTGTTTTGTTGTTGTCATCTTTTTTTTTTTTTTTTTTTTTTTTTTTTTTTTTTTTTGCTTTTTAGAGACGGGTCTTGCTCTGTTACCCAGGTTGGAGTGCAGTGGCACAATCATAGCTCACTGCAGCCTCAAGCTCTTGGGCTCAAGTGGTTTTTCTGCCTTAGCCTCCCAAGTAGCTGGGACTACAGGTGCACACCACTGCACCTAGGTAATTGAAAAAATTCTTTTTGTAGAAACAAGGTCTTGCTTTGTTGCCCAGGTTGGTCTCGAACTCCTGGCCACAAGCAATCCTCCTGTCTCAGCCTCACAAAATGCTGGGATTACACGCATGCACCACTGTGCCTGGCCCCAGGAATCTTTTTTTGATGTTGTTGATTCTTTCAGATTTTCTAGATAAACAATTATGTCATGTGTAAATACAGACAGTTTATTTCTTCCTTCCCAATCTGTATATATATTTCCTTCTCTCATCTTACGGCATTAGTTAGAACTTCCAGTATCATCTTGAAATGTGAGTGGTGAGAAGGGACATTCTTGCCCTGTTCCTGATCTTGGCAGGAAAGCTTCTAGGTTCTCAGAAACAAATTTTTTGAAGACAAAAACGGAGATTTCTACCAACAGATTTATGTCAAAGAAATTTTTTAATGAAAGATTTTTGTTTCCAAAATGAAAGAATTTTGGAATTTTGCTTTGGTTTATGCGTCTTTGTTTTGTTTCACCTGCCATTCTCTATTACTGAAAGTTGATGGTGGTAGCTGAATAGTCCATGTTTTCTTGGTTGCTTATTATATTCTTTTTAAAAACAACAATAGTACTTTATTGGGTACCGTTTACATATGGCAATATGCAGAAATACTAAGTGTACAGCTTAATGACTACACAAACAAATATGTGTAGATATATATATATACACACATATACATACACACTAATAAAATTTAGGTAATGCTGATATTCTAATATTAACAAAGTACACTTTAAGGATAAAAGCATTAAAAGATTTTCTTGATCTAAAATAACGGTGAAATAAAAACCAAGGAAAATTACAGATTAATCTCCTTTATGAATATATATGAAAGTCACCAAGGAAATATTCACAAAATAAACTACACAACGTACTTCAGGCTCAAGTTGAATTTGTTTCAGGAATGCAGGTTGATTAAACGTTCTCAAGTTTATTAATCTAATACTACCTTAACAAACTATGAAGAAAGAAAACATACAATTATCTCAATATGTAAGGCAATTATGGAGAAAATTTTAAAAATTAATTGGAAATGCATTATCGAGTTTCAGGTTGGACAAAGGACTTAAATGTGAAAGGCAAAACTTTAAAACTTTTAGAAGGAAATAGAGGAGAATAAATTACCTCATAATAAGTAGGAATTTCTTTAACAAGACATCTAAAACAAATCATAAAGAAAAAGGTTAATACATTGAACTACATTAAAATGAATAATTCTATTCATCAATAAACCCCAATTTGTGACATATATACCTAGCAAAGGATTAGTCTCCAAAATATATGGAACTCAAAAGATAATTTTTAAAACTCAAAATCACTGAAAAAAAGACAGACAACCTAATAGAAAAAATGGGCAAAAGACACAAATGGGTATTTTCCAGAAAGACAGTGGGACTGGCAACAAACCTATGGGGAATGCAAATTAAAATAACATAAAATACTACTTGTACCAATCACACCAGCAATAATTACAAAGTTGGATCAGTAACAAGTGTTGGACAGATTCTCAAGCAATAACAGAAGGCAAGTATGAGTACAGTTGGCCCTCCATATCCATGGGTTGTATATTCGTGGATTCAACCAACCACGGATAGAAAATATTTGGAAAGAAGAGGGTGCTTGCATTTGTACTGAACAAGTACCAACTTTTTTCCTCATCATTATTTCTTAAACAATACAGCATAACAACTATTTACATAACATTTACATTGTGTTGGGTATATTAAGTAACCTAAAGATTAAAGTATATGGAAGGTTATGCACAGGTTATATGCAAATCCTATGCCATTTCTACATAAGGGACTTTATAGTATCTGTGGATTTTGATATCTATAGGAAGTCCTGGAACAAATCCTCCACAGATCCTGAAGGGTAACTGTATAAATTAGTACTGGAAAACGAGTTGGCATTATCCAGTAAATAAAGTTAAAGGTGTCCATGTCCAATAACGCAACAATTCTACTTCTAGGTAGATAAACCTAGATAAACTTTTGCATATGAATACCAGGAGATATACAAGAATGTTCAAGGCAGGCATGTTTGTAAGAGCCAAGCAGACACACAAATAAATAAAAGTCTATAAAAATTTCAATATTCATCCAAAGCAAAAATAAATTATGCTGTAAATTGTAGCATATTCATAAAATGGAATACTCTTTGGTGATGAAAAATGAATTATTCCTACGTGCCTCAACATGAACAAATCCCAAAAGATAATTTTTTAATATACATTTTTATTGCATATATTTAAGGTATCCAACACGATGTGATGGGATACATATAGTTACATATAGTGAAGCAAATTAACATATCCATAATCTCACATAGGTACCTATTTCTTCTTTGTTTCTGTGGCAACAGTAACTAAAATCTACTCAGCAGGTTTCCCAAATACAGTGCAATTTTATTGCCTATATTCTTCATGATGTACATTAAGTCTCATTCAGTTCACATATTTGACCTTCATCTCTCTATCCCCTGCCCATAAAAACAGTTTTATTCTCTATCTCTGTATATTTGACTTTTTCTTTTAGATTTCACAAATAAGCAAGATAACGCAATATTTTTCTTTCTGCATCTGGCTTATTTCCCTTAGTATAACATCCTCCAGGTTCACTATGTGTGGCAAATGGCAGAATCTTCTTTTTCAATATTGAATAATATACGTTCAGTGTAAGAGAACTATATGTATATGTATATGTATATGTATATCACAGTTTATCCATTTGTCCATTAACGGACACCTAGGCTCTTTTCACATCTTGGCTATTGAGAATAGTACTGCAATGAACATGGGAGTGTGGATGCCTTTACGAGGTGATTATTTCATTTACTTTGGGTCTATGCTCAGAAGAAGGATTGCTGGGTCAGATCATGATGGTTCTCATTTAAATTTCTTTAGACATCTCAATATTATTTTTCATAATGGTTGTACCAATCTATAACCCTACCAACAATGTACTAGGGCTCCCTGTTCTCCACAACTCCACCAACATTTATCTTTTGTTTTTTTGATAACAGCCATCCTAATGGGTGTGAGACGATATCTCAATGGTTTTTATTTGCATTCTTCTGACGATTAATGATGTTGGGTGCCTTTTCATATATCTGTTGGCCACTTTTATGTCTTATTTGGAGAAGTGTCGACAAGTGCTCTTTTCCCATTTTAAAATCAAGCTATTTGATTTCCTATTATTGAGTTGTATGAGTTCTTTATTAATTTTGGATATTATCCCCTTATCAGATGCATGGTTTGCAAATATTTTTCTCAATCCATAGGCTGTCATTTTATTTTGTTGGTTATTTACTTTGCTGTACAAATCTTTGTAGTTCAATGTAGTCTCATTTATTTATTTTTGCTTTTGTAGCCTGAGCTTTTTTTTTTTCATTTTTTGGTGGGATATTCAAAAAATTATTTCCAAGGCCAATGTCCAGGAGCTTTTTGTGTTCTCTTTAAGGAATTTTATAGTTTTAGGCCTTATATTTTATAAATTTTGCATATGTGTGGAAATTCAATTTTCTCAGCACTATTTATTGAAGATCCTATCCTTTTCCCACTGTATCCTCTTGGTGTCTCTGTCAAAAATTAGCTTACTGTGTATGTTTGAATTTATATCTGCACTCCATTCTGTTACACTGTGTTTGTTTTTGTGTAAGTACTATACTGATTTGTTTACTATAACATTGTAATATAATTTTAAATCAGGAAATATGATACCTCCAAGTTTTTTCAGAAGACAATTTTTAGTGAAAAAACTGAGGTATGGAAGGAAACAAACAGCATGATTCTACATATGTAAAGTTGAAAATTATGTAAATTTAAGCAATAGATTGTTTAGACATATATACACTAGTTGCAAAAACTATAGAGACAAGGAAGACAACAACAAACATAAAATTCAGGTATATTAATATTAGCAGCCTGAGGAGAAAGACTTGCAACTCATATTTATTTTTAACCTACTCCTCTCCCTGCCCCCATTGTATAGACATAGTTAAGCAGGGAACTCAGTGCATTGCAAATTGGACACTGAGAAAGTATTAGATAAACCCGTTTGTGCTGAATTTCCCTGCTGTTTTCTTCTGATTTACTTCTTGACTTCATAAAATAATTTTTTTTCACAAAGCATGGAGTGGTACTATAAGTAAAGAATATTTATGTTTTCAAACAATTCTTCAGTTTCTCTTCTCTTCCCTCATGTAGTTCTACAGTCCTTCTAGTTGTTTTAGAAATCAAAGCTGTGCTAAGAACAGCTACCTTGAATATTTCAATAGCGCCTTTTCAAAAGCTGCCTCTCTGAACCCTTCAGATGAAAAGGAAATCATTTGGTCTTTCAAGTGACCTGATTGAGACTCTACATCTGACAAATCCAGCTCATAATTTGGATGAAACTGTCCATGATCTCATCCATAATCAGCATAAATTTTTGTGGTATGCTTCTTTTCAGTAGATGCATTTCTAAATAATACCTGAATCCCATTTTGAAAGAACTTATTTCATATGTACCAGAATTATTGACTATAACCGTGAGACGTAGACTTCCAATTATGGGTTCATGCTACAGTTTATAATTGCACCATACATTTCCTTTTGTAAAAATACGTATTTTCCTCATGTCTATTCTTCTTGGAGCTCCACTTTTCATGAAGAGTATCTCTGCAAGAAGAGAAAGCTGGTTTCTCCATCAAAGCTGAGGAACTGGCATGTCAGTGTTTTGTAGGATCTGAACATTTTTCAACAACGTTTGGGTCTTAATCCTAAGAAAATAAACAGAAGTTAATATGAGTCAAGCAATATAGACCTCTTCTTTGGAGCATTCTTGTGCTTTGGTGTTTAACATAGTCAGTGTCTGGCAGGTAACTAAAGTCAAAAAGAAAAATAGGGAGATTATCTTTCAAAATATAGTCATGAACTGATTTGTCATAAAATTTAGTATGTAATGCCAGAGAAAAAGCAGAACTATGTATAATTCACGGTTATATACTTCAGTTTTTTCTTTGCCACTTCTTAGATAGAGTATATAAATTCTCTAAAACATGCAAATTAACTCATTTATGTAATTGATTACTTATAGTTAATAATTATGTAACCATTTATTTTAAAAGGATACTGTACCCACTTCTGAAAAGGCTTCGGGGCAGTTTACATATTAACCCATAGTTCAAAGGCACATTATCATGTCTCAGTACTAAATGAATTAGACCCTGGAAAACATAAAGGAGGTGGTACTATCAAAGACCAGTTATGGTCGGAGTTTTTTGAATGGCTCCCACCTCAGACACTACCTCCTCCCTGCACTCTTAACTGGAGGTTGCTTGTTCTTGAACCTTCCACTTAACCACATGGGTTGGCTGGGCTGGTGGGCAGAAGCAGGAAGAACGACATGGGCAAGAGTGTAGACTTTGCAGATGACAAACTACCTGGTTTAGACACAGTTAGACTTTGGGCAAGTTATTAACCATCTCAGAGCCTTAGTTTCCTCATTTGTAAAATGGGAGTTATGGCATTAACCTCACAGATGAGAATTACATGAATTTAGTAAATGTACATGTAAAGCACTTAGAACAGAACCAGGTACACGGTAAGTGCTAAATAACTATTAACACTTGCTCATTCAATATTCCTCAAATATCCTATGAAAATCCTTCTTCCTTTGAAACTTATGCCTCTCAAATTCACCATTGCCATCTTTTCTTGTTGTTCTTATCATTTCCTGACATGGTTTATGATTTTTCTCTCCCTCCCAAATCTACCATAATCCTGGTGTCTTCAGTGTCCGTGTGGATGACCTTTGCAATACCCAGTGCCTTCCCTTCTTCAACATCACTGACCTTCATCTCCACACAGATATCAGCAACTCACCCCTTCCCCTTCATATTACCTGGAGCTACTCCACCTGTTCAGACTTCTTTCCATCAGCTCCTACAATCCACATTGCTCCAATCATACCTGCTTATCCTCCACAGTTGTGAAGCCCCATCCCTCTCTTTCCTCTTCTGGTTTTATTTCCTTCATCCTGCTTTGGTTTAGCTCTTCAACCTGTCTCTTTAAACAATACTTTCAACTTCTCACTCTTCTTGCTTTCTTTTCCTTCTGCAACACTTACCCAAATGTGGATTGATCCATCCTTCTTTGCTCCTAAAACCACTCTAAGTAAATCACTCGACCATGTGCACTAGAACCATTAACTCTTGGTCTGTGCCCTCACCTGAGCCCTTAACACACAGTCTGGCAGCCTCCTCCATGCCACTAGCTAGCTCTGTGTTTCTTTGCCAACCTTGCACTCCCCTCTTTGCTGAACTCTGATATACACTCACCAAGTTCTAAACCATTTCCTAAGTATGTCTCGAATCTAAAAGCCTCTTTTCATTGCTTCTCTGCAGCACATCAACTCAATTGGTCTCCTTTCCTCTTCTCCAAAATATTCTTTCTGTTGCCAAAGTGATCTTCCTAATATGCAGGTACCATCATGTTCAGCACATACTTAATATCCTTCAGTAACTCCCTCCCTACTGTTTGCTGAATAAGTCTCACTCATAGCTTGGCCAAGGTGCTTTGTGAGCAAGCCTCTGTTTACCTCTCTTACATTCCCTCCCAATTCTTCTAACCTGCACCCTATGCACTCAATTACTTGTACTTCCTCAGCTGTGTCATATTCTGTCGCATCTCCGTGTATCTCATATGCTACCTTCTTTGCAGGGAATACCCTGTTTTTCTTTATCTACCTGGATAATTCCTACTGTCTTTTTGGGTTCATTCAAGTGTTACTGCTTGTCAGCTCTGGTACAGAGTCTTCCCAAACCCTTCCTCTTAGAACCCACCACCAGGCTGGTTGAGTATCTCCCTTTGCTCTTCTGTAGTGCCGATCTCTATGAAGTACTTACCATGCCTGCCAGCAATTGGCACACAGGAAATGGCTAGTAAATGAATGAATAAGTTAAGACATCCCATTTCCATAAACTAACAATAAGAACTATCAAAGCATTTCATTTTACATGTGCGTTTGTAATAGAGATTTCGAAAACTGTGGAGCTGGTTTTGGTAGGGTATGTATTACAGAGTGACTGATACTCCAATTATCTGGTTCCTGGGCAGCCCAAATGCTCAGGTAACTATCTTAGGAAAACCAAAGACTTGACTGAGAGCTACCACTTTCTGAACAATGCTGGGAGTCCAACAGTTTCTTAGGCCCCTGGGGTTGTCTTCTCATTCCCCTCCTGGCAGCAAGATGGCTTCAGGAGCTGTGGCATCACATCTCTATGCAACAACACTTAAGAGTCAAACAAAGCTCCGTTTCTCTCTTGTGTTTCTTTGTTAAAGAGGCAATAGAAATCCTTTCCCAAACTCCTCCCCAATCTGTACCATCAGAATATTTTTCTCCAATCTCACAGCCAAAACCAGGTCACATTCCAAACCTCTAAACTGGTTACAGAAATGGAGAATGGGGGCAGATCAATGAGGATTTACTTGAATCACTTAAGGGTCTAGGGCACTAGTACACAATTAAGGTCTGTCCTCAAGGACATGGAGAGAAATGACAGTTGAATAGCCAACTCTCAGTCTTTGCTAAAACAAGTGACATAGTAGAACAAATATTGGATTTAGAGTCAGGCACACTGTAATTGGATTTCCATTTCTGTTGTTTCCTACTTGTGTGACCTTGGGCACCTTCCTTATCTCCCTGAGATTCAATCTCCTCATCTATAAGATGAGGATACCAAAATCTAATTTTTAAGATTACCAAGAAGATTAAATAAAATAACATCTATAATGTTGCTAACCCACAACGAACATTCGTTCACTTAAAAATATTTTTGGACACTTACTATGTGCCAGGCACTCTGCCAGGGATATAGGGGTGAATGAGACAGATATGATCCTCCCTTCGTATAATTTATTAACAATTGATGTTAGTTTTTTAAAGTTTTCTAATTTTGCCAAGAAGTTTAGTCTTCTAATTTTGCCATGATGAGGATGACAGCAAAATCTAACTTTTTAAAATTTATTTCATTTCATTTCATTTCATTTCATTTCATTTCATTTCATTTCATTTCATTGAGACGGAGTCTCGCTCTGTCACCCAGCCTGGAGTGCATTGGCACGATCTCGGCTCACTGCAAACTCCGCCTCCCAGGTTCACGCCATTCTCCCGCCTCAGCCTCCGGAGTAGCTGGGACTGCAGGCGCCCACCACCATGCCCAGCTAATTTTTTTTTTTTTAATTTTTAATAGAGACAGGGTTTCACTGTGTTAGCCAGGATGGTCTTGATCTCCTGACCTCATGATCCGCTCACCTTGGCCTCCCAAAGTGCTGGGATAATGGGCGTGAGCCACCGTGCAAGGCCAAAATCTAACTTTTAAGATTACCAAGGAGATTAAATAAAATAACATCTATAATGTTGCTAACCCACAACAAACATTCATTCACTTAAAAATATTTTTTGAACACTTACTATGTGCCAGGCACTCTGCCAGGGATGTAGGGGTGAATGAGACAGATATGATCCCCTCTTCATATAATTTACTAACAATCGATGTTAGTTTTTAAAGTTTTCTAATTTTGCCAAGAAATTCAGAAGCACTTTGATTACCTTGACGATCAAGTTTTAAAGAAACCTAATGTCTCAGACGTGCTTACAGCTTCTGAGATTTTATATTTAATGTGTGATTCAAAACTTTTTTTTGCTTTATTCTATTTAATTAAAAGTTTCCTACTAGTTCAACCATTGTGGAAGACTGTGTGGCAATTCCTCAAGGATCTAGAACTAGAAATACCATTTGACCCAGCCATCCCATTACTGGGTATATACCCAAAGGATTATAAATCATGCTGCTATAAAGACACATGTACACGTATGTTTATTGCGGCACTATTCACAATAGCGAAGACTTGGAACCAACCCAAATGTCCACCAATGATAGACTGGATTAAGAAAATGTGGCACATATACACCATAGAATACTACGCAGCCATAAAAAAGGATGAGTTCATGTCCTTTGTAGGGACATGGATGCAGCTGGAAACCATCATTCTGAGCAAACTATCGCAAGGACAGAAAGCCAAACACCGCATGTATCTCACTCATAGGTGGGAATTGAACAATGAGAACACTTGGATACAGGGTGGGGAACATCACACACTGGGGCTTGTCTTGGGGTGGGGGGAGCAGGGAGGGATAGCATTAGGAGATATACCTAATGTGAATGATGAGTTAATGGGTGCAGCACACCAACATGGCACATGTATACATATGTAACAAACCTGCCCATTGAGCACATGTACCCTAGAACTTAAAGTATAATAAATAAATAAACAAATAATAAAAGTTTCCTGTCAAGAAAATGAAAAGACAAGCCACAGACTGGGAGAAAATGTTTGCAAAAGATATATCAGATAATAGGCTGTTACTCGAAATACAGGAATAAATCTTACAATTCAGCAACAAGCATATAAACAATCCAGTTTTAAAATGGACCAAAGAATTACACAGACACCTCACCAACAAAGGTATAGATGGCAAATAAACGTTTGAAAAGATGCTCCACATCCTGTCATCAGGGAAATGCAAAATAAAGCAGCATCGAGATACTACTGTAAACCTATTAGAATGTCCCAAATCCAGAGCCCTGACAACACCCAGTGCTGGTTGAGGATGTGGAGCAACAGGAATTCTCATTCATTGCTGGTGGGTATGCCAATGATATAGCCACTTTGGAAGACAGTTTGGCAGTTTCTTACAAAACTAAACATTTTCTTAGCATATGATCCAGCAGTCGTGCTTCTTGGTATTTACCCAGAGGAGCTGAAAACACATGTCCACAGAAAAGCCTGCACATGAATGTTTATGGCAGCTTTATTCATAAGTGCCCAAAGTGGGAAACAACTAAAATGTCCTTCAGTAGGTGAATGGAAAAATAAACCGTGGTACCTCCAGACAATAAAATAATGTTCAACACTAAAAGGAAATGAGCAATTCGACCATGAAAAGGCATGGAGAAACCTTAAATGCATCTTCGGTAAGTGAAAGAAGACAAACTGAAAGGCTCCATGTGTACATATGATTCCAACTATGCAACATTCTGGAAGGGCTAACCTATGGAGCCAGTAAAAGATCAGGGCGTGCCAGGGTTTAGGGGAAAGGGGGAAATGAATAGGCAGAGCACAGATGGTTTTTAGGATAGTGAAACTATTCTGTATGATACTCTAATGGTGGAGACATGCCATTATATGTTTTTCCAAAGCTATAGAGTGTACAATGTCAAGAGTGAACATTAATGTAAATTATGAACTCTGGGTGATAATGATCTGTCAATGTAGATTCATCTGTTATAACAAATGTATCACTCTGGTGGGAGACGCTGATAGTGGGTGAGGGTGTGAGTGTGCTGGGGACAGACAATATATGGGAACTCCCTGATAACTTTTGCTCAATTTTACCATGAACCTAAAGCTGCTCTAAGGAATAAAGTTTATTGAAACAAAACACAATTATCAGAGACATTTGTATTTTTGTGAGTATACTGTCACTATGAATACCATCCTGTTCCTAACCTAAAGATGACGGGCAAAGTGCAATTTTTAGAAAGTGGACAATGAAAACAATATCCAAAACAACCTTATAAGCCTAGAAAAAAGTTCAGATACATATGGTCACCTTATCTGAGTAGTCATGTACCTGGTCCAGAGTCAAGGCAGATGCAATTCACAGGAAGGGTTAACCTCCATTTAGTAGGAACAATCAGGTAATTAGAGTGACCCATTCCCCAGCCAGGTCCACTGAGAGTTTTTCCTCTTTTATATCAAATAAACAACATAGTTAAGAGGGATTATCAAGATACATTTGCTATGTTTTGGTGATAAAACAAAAAAATGTTCTATTAATCACAAACTCTATCCCATTACAAAAGTTTACTGTTTTGAGTTGGACTGCGTTATTTTTCAGCGAACACTCACTCCCTCCCACCTTTTCCTCAGAGCAGAATATGTTTTTCTACCTTTGGGCTTAGCTATGTGACGTGCTTTGGCCACTGGAAATTAGCAGATGTGACGCAAGCAGCAGCCCTCAATATGATTGAGTGGTGGACACATTGTGTTGTTCTCCAGTGATCTGCCTGGAGAGCAGGGCCTTTTTGACCTCTGGCCCATCATCCTAAGTTGCAGAATAAAAAATGTAGAGGTGACCCAAACCCAACCCCAAACCTAGAAACAAACCCAGCCAACGTGCAACTTGAAGCAGAGCTGCCCTGCCCGGCTGAACTTGCATCAGCCCAGCTGAAGTTGACTGTGAGTGTGAGAATAAGTGCTTGCTATTGTGAGCCACTGAGCTGTGGAGAGTTTTGCCATTATGGTGGCAATAACTGTTTTACAGCTATAATCAGAAGTGTAAAGGTCAGGTTGCTATGACTCCTCTAATAGTAATGGACTTGGCTCCATTTACCTCACTCTGCACTGCTCTATGAAACTAGGGATTCAGATTTCAAGGTGTTTTAGTGCCTTGAAGGCCCAGGGGATCCCCATCAGATCCCTGTGAAATTTGAAGGGAGGTGGAAGGAGACAGAGATGGGTGTCCCTGGGGTTAGTGAAGAGGAGCTAGAATTTGGGACTTCTAGGGCCATAGCAACAATGGGAAAAATAGTGGAAGAGACTATACCTGCATTCAGGTTAGCAGGCATGCTGTTCGGCATTTACTTAAAAAAACGGGATGTCCTCCTTTGGAGGAAGATGTACAAAGAGTTATTTTAGAACACAGGTAAGTTATGTTTTTTAACAGCCAACTGTTGAGATCAGCAAAATTATAACCTAGGAAAAGTGTCACTTTCGAGGTAAAAACTGCATATATTTAGAGAAATGATACACTGTATATGCTTGCAGTGGGAATGTCAATTGGTCTAAACCCTTTGGAAAACTTTGGAGTAACTGGGAAAACAAACACATATTGGGTAAAGTTGAAGAAGATCGTATCTTATGAGACAGTGGTTTTGCTGCTGGGTATGTACCATAGGCCAATGGGTCTCAACAGGACTGGTGCCACACCTGGGAGGCAGGTCTGCTTATAATAGTGACGGAGGGTGTGTGCGTGTGTGTGTGTGTGTGTGTTACTGCCATTTAATAGGTAAGAGCCAGATATCCTGTATGTCCTGAAATTTGGATGGTCTCATTGAAAAAAGAATTGTCCTGGGTCCTTCATGACTTTAGAAGGATTAGTAGAACATTTATATAGATGGGAAACCTGATTATAATTATCTAAGAGTATAATATAACCCTCTTTTAGATATAAATAATAAGTACTCTGTAAGGTCTTAATTGTATGCCAAATTTTTCAGAGATGCAACTACTAAATAAAGGCAGCCTGAATTGTGTTTTGTTCAGAACGTTACCAAGAGTTCTTCACATCACCAATAGTTGCATCACTTGCAATGTTTGAGTTACCAGTCTCACAATCTTCTATCACTCTTCATCTGTGAACTGCCTCATCATGTCTCCTAATGTAGTGTAGTGTATTTGTGGTTACTGACATATTGAAACACATATTATTTTATTAAAATTACTGTTCTTACATTTTTACTTTTATATCATAGAAAGTATATTGCAGTGATTTTTTAAAATGTGTGAAGATAAGTTATGAATTTCATTTCAAGATAGTAAGTGGGGTGATACAAAATATTTATTAATAAAGAGTACAGGTCTGATTGTGGTAAGAACTACAGCCCAAGATTAATTCACGTATGTGCCCAAAGGTAACATTAGGTAGAATTGTGTTCTCCAATACAATAGTTATTAATCTCATTAATTAAAACTAAACAGACTAAGAATGTGATTCTTCAGTCATGCTAGCTACATTTCAAGTGCTCCATAGCCACATGTGGCAAGTGGCAACAGTCTTGTTGAGTGCAGATATAGGACATTTCCATCATTGCAGAAAGTTCTTTTGGACATTTGGCAACAATATTTATGGTATCAAAAAACTGGAAACAACCTACAAATATCTCACTTATCCATTCCCCTTTTAAGAAACAGGGGACATGAAAGAATGGATAAGTAAGGCAACAGGGGACAGGGAAATGCATGAGTAAGTGAGATATTACACAGCAATGAAAATGAATGCTTACGTGTATCAACACAAATGAATCTCATAAATAATGAGTGAACAAAGCAAAAAGAAGACATGCATTTTTAGAGCATTTAAACATAAAATAGTACTATATGTGGTTTATGGATCCATATATAGCAAAGATATTTTTAAAATGCATGAGGTTGATAAATAAAATATTCAAGTTAGCAGTTACCTATGGCAGCAAGGGAGGAAATGGAGAGGAGTAAAATGGAGGTTTACCTGCAATGGTAATGTTTCATTTCTTCATGGGTGAGGAAGGCATACAAGAATTCATTATTCTTTATATGTTTTTGATATAAAGAATATAAGTTTTTAATGTATTTTTATATATTACATATTGCAAAATAATTTTTTCAGTGAAGAAACATTCATGAGCTCCTAAGGGCATGGAGACCTGTTTTGCTCATGGTTCTATCCTTAATGCCAAACAAAGTTCCTGGCACAGAGTAGATGCTCAATTAATATTTGTTGAATAGTCAGCCAAACATATAAAGTAAAACTTCACATATTATAGTTTGGACTCTAACACAGATGTAATGTGCTTCCATCCCACCCAATCAGGGTATCCAGTAACATAAACTCTTTTTTTTTTTTAAGAGACAAGGTCTCACTCAGTTCCCAGGCTGGAGTACAGTGGTGTAATCATAGCTTACTGCAGCCTTAAACTCCTGGGCTCAGGTGATCCTTCCACTTGAACTTTCAGGTAGCTAGGACTACAGGTACATGCCACTATGCTTGGCTATTTTTTTTGTATTATTATTCTTATTATTTTTGTAGAGACAGTGTCTCACTATGTTGCCTGGCTGGTCTCAAACTCTTGGCCTCAAGCGATCCTCCCGCCTTGGCTTCCCAAAGTGCTGGGGTGATAGGTGTGAGCCACCATGTCTGATCAGAAACATTTTCTTAATCATGCATTAAAGTTACAAATATCTATTAAGGGCCAGCTATAGGGCAGGAGCTCCTCCAATGTTAGGGATACAACAATGAACATAAACTAACTAAATACGGCAGGAGAGGGAATACAGATAATAAAGAAAAAATAAGTACAGTAGATAGTAAGTCACATGGAGACAAGTGCCCTTAAGAAAAATAAAGCTGGAAAGGGAAGGGGAAGAGAAAACGTTAGATGTTAGGCATTATTAAATAGGGTAGTCAGGTTGTTCTCTTTGAACATGTGACCTTTTAGCTAAGATTTGAAGTGAGGGAGGGGGTGATGAGCATCTGAGTGGGAGGGAAGAGCGTATACAGACCTCAAGGCAGTGGCTGCTAGGAAAAAGAGGCCGGCAGGGCAGAAGGAGTCTGAGTGCCTGGGGGAGGGTCAGAGACTGGGCAGAGCTTTCTAAATCACTGTAAGGACTTTGGCTTTTATTCTATGTAATACTGAGGATTTGCAGCAAAGGAATGACATCACCTGGCTTACATGTTTAAAGAATCACTCTCTTTTGAGAATGAGTGATGGTAGGGAAGTAGAAACAGGGAGACCAGTTAAGATATTATCACAGTCATTCAAGTCAGAGATAATGGCAGCTAGAACCAGAGTAGCAACAGAGGAGGTGATAAGAAGTAGTCAGATGCTTGGCTTATTTCGAAGATGTGGGCACAGCTATCATGTATCCAGGGTATGAGGAAAAAAAAAAAAAAAAGAGCACTCAGGGATAACAAGAAGATTTTTGGCTTGGAGCTGCCATTTGCTGAGAAGAGGCAGGGAGCTGGTTGGATGGGGTTGGAAGTGCAGTTCAGTTTGGGAAGTGTTAAGTTTGAAATGTTTACTAGGCACCCAAATGGAGTTGCTAAGTACATAGTTGGTATATGAGCTTGGGGTTCAAGGGACACGTAGAGGCTAGAGGAATAAATTGGAGAGCCATTGGCATATAGGTGGTATTTAAAGGCAAAAAATAAGATCAGATCATCCAGGGAGTAACTGTAACTAGCAAAGAAGAGAGGACCAAGGGCCATGTCTTGAGGCACTGCAATGTATAGAAGTCAGGAAAAGGAAGGGGTGGAGGATCAGATAATGAGGTAGTAGACATCCATGCAAAGGCAGTGCCTTGGAAACCGAGTTGAGAAAGTACTTAAAGGAGGGGAGGAGTGACCAACTGTGTCAAATTATGCTCAGGATTTAAGAGGATGACAATAATAGACCATTGTATTAAGCAAAATGAAGGTTATGGAGGACCTTGGCCTGGGTAGTTCTGGAGGAGTGCTACAAGGGGTGTGAGACGCTTCTTGTACAGGGCTCAGGAGAGAAAGGAATAAAAAGATAGACAACTCTTTTGAGGCCATTTTCTGACTAATATGACTTTTAGACAGAAAGAGAATCCATGTATTCCTGACTAAATAGACACCAATACATACTGGAATCCAGAAATCTAAACATATCATATCTTATCTCAAAAGGATAGAACACAAAGCAGCAAGAAAAGTTCACTTAAGTATAAGAGTTTTCTTCACTTTCTAGAAACGAAAAGAACCACCCAGAGAAACTGTCTGAACTAGGGATCCTGGTAGAAGAAATACTCACCTAAGTGAGTTGATCAACTTTCTCTAATTTTATGTGATGTTAAATAAGCCTCCTTTAGTTGTCATTGAATCAGATTTTCCTACTTGTACATTAGTGATTGGAAAAATAGATTAGCTCAGCTCTATTATGTTATTTGCTAGAAAAGCCACTTATCTCATGAGAACTTTAACCCCAGGGACCAATTAACCTGTCGATTTATCCAGGATCAATACAGATGATTCTCAGATAAGTCAAGCTTAACATTCAAGAATCACGACAGAAAACCAAGTGTGGTCATGCGTGCCTGTAGTCCCAGCTACTCAGGAAGCAGAGGTGGCAGGATCTCTTGAGCCCAGGAATTTGAGGCTGTAGTTGTGCAATGACTGCATCTGCGAGCAGTCACTGCACTCCAGCCTGGGCAATATAGCAAGACCCTGCCTTTTTAAAAAAAAAAAAAAATAGAACCCCCAGTGAGCTCAGGAGAGTTAATAAACAAGATGTGCTGGAAGGACAGGCCTCCGACCCCTACACCTGCCTCCTCTCACCTTTACTCAGCCACTGTCTAAGGGGAAAGACTTACATGTGAAAGACTGACTTTAGCTTATCATCAGAAACACTTTTGGACACCCTTCAACAGCTGCTGTCAGACCAAGAGCTGAAGAAAAAAGAATAGACAAAGCAATTTCCTTCTTACAGTAAAATAGTTTGCTAAGTTATTATAATATAACCCCAGCGCAGTCCATTATAACAGAGGGTTAATTTTCTAATATAAGGCACTATTAGCTCTTCAAAAAATACAAGTTAAAACAGTGTCCAGAATTTTTCAGTAGGAATCAGTAAAGGAAGGAATACTTTTACAATTAAAAATTCTTATGGAATATGAGCAAATTATTGTTAGAGCTGAGAAAGCTGAAAGAGCTAAGAAGACAGACAATTTTCATCACATTTACAGAACTGAATAGTATTTATTGGATACATTCTTTCAATTTAAGTATTCCCTTTGTAGAATTAACTATTTTAACAGACAACAAAAATCTTAAAATGTGTTGAAGAAAGTCTTTTTTTTTTTTTTGGTTGCTTTTTTGATGAGAATTTCCCCTTGCTCCAAAAACCAAAATGCAATCAGCTATTTGTAGTCTTTTCCTCAAACAGAACATTTTCACATGAGCTCTTTATGTCGAGAGTAGAAAAAAATGAACTTTTTGTTCTCTCTGAACATATACACCCTCTAGTGGTTCTAGAATTTAATAATAATAAAAAAAAAGAATGAGAAATAACTGTATGAGCTAATAACTCGAATTATAGACTCTAGAGAGAAAGAATGCCTTAACCCTCATGCAGTGCTGGTAGGAAGGTAAATTGGAGGAGCCACTATGGAGAATAGCTTGGAGGTTCCTCAAAAATCTTGAAATAGAATTACCATATGATCCTGCAATCCCACTGCTAAGTACATATCCAAAAGATAGGAAATCAGAATATCAAAGCAATAGCTACATACCCATGTTTACTGCAGCACTATTCACAATAGCCAAGATATGGAATCAACCGAGGTGTCCATAAGCAGCTGAATGGAAGAAGACAATGGGATACTATTCAGCCATAAAAAATAATAAAATTCTGTCATTTGTAGCAACAGGGATGAAACCAGACGACATTATGTTAAGTGAAACAAGCCAGGCATTGAAAGACAAACATCGCATGTTCTCACTCATGTGGGAGCTAAAAAATATTGAACTCAGAGAGAGAGAGAGTAGAATAATAGTTACCAGAGCCTGGGAAGTGTAGTTGGGAGGCAGGGGTAAAGAGGGGTTGGTTAGAGGGTTCAAAAATACAGTTAGATAGAATGAATAAGATCTACTGTTCAGTAGCACAATAGTGCAACTATAGTTAATAATAATTTAATGTATATGTAAAAATAACTAAAGAATGGAATTGAAGTATTCTTAACACAAATAAATTCTTGTGGTGATGAATATCCTAATTACACTGATTTTATTATTACATTATATGCTTGTATCAAAATATCACATGTACCCCATCAATACGTACAACTAATATAGATCCATAATAATCAAAAATTATAAATGCCTTATAAAAATATTGCAAGGAGGGAATTATAAGAAAATTAGGGTTTGGCATATTAGAATATACTAGTCTGCATATTAAGTTTATCTTTGAATGTTGTCTCGGTATCTGTGGATTTGACACATTTGTAAAAGTTAGGGGAGAAATTAAGAAACTATTATCTGAGGAATAATCATAAACTTATTTAAATCTGAAAAGAGAAATTAAACATTCATTTGTAATGTAAAATACTTATATAAGCATTCAATATTTAAGTGCATTCCATGTTATATAAAGCGTATACTAGCATTCAATATTTATATGTATTTCACTTTATACTATATATTCACTGTGTTCTAATACCACAAATTATAGGGCCTTAGAAATCAACCAGTCTGTTTTCCTCATTTTACAGGTAAGAAAATTGAAGCCGAGGGAAGTTAAGTGATTTGCTGAAGGCTGCAGTCATGCAGTGGTAAGATCAGAATTCAGATTTCTTGAATCTCAACAAAATGTTTCTCCCACTACCCCAGAATGATGAAGTAAAAAGTGGTACCCACAGCAAAGACTAAAATCCAGACCTAAAAATAAATAATTTCATCCTTCTATGACAGAGACTAATAAGGGGACCCAATTTAGATTGGAGAACTTTTCTCTGCAGACCAAGAAGAGACTAAGTAAAGGAAATAAGCGGTTCAGGGAGCAGGGAGAATGCAAAGGTGCATGAGCTTTCTCACTGCTGAGGTGAAAAAGAGACCATCTTAGAAGAACTGAAAGATGGCCTGGAGTGTAGGGACCAGGACAGAGTCCCCAAAAGGCTCTGGGGAGACAGACAGGCCTGCCCAAGCAGACCGTGTAGGCCTGGACTGGGTTTATCCTCACAGTAAAAAAATTCACAGACAGATGTTAAGCAAAGGGGCCATGTGACTATATTTTGACTCTTTAAATTTTTTTGCCCTTGAATATACAAACTACATATACATGATCAAAGTCAGGAAAATAGTATACATTAAAAATTATCTCCCTCTTATTTCTGTCCTACAACCTCCAAGTTCTCTGTCCTGGACCAAATAACTTAAATGTCCATCAGCTGGAGACAGGTACATCTGCATATAATGTGGCTGTTAAAAGGGAAATTAAGAGGAATGAAGTCTATACTCTATTTGGTTAGGAACGCACAGTGTAGAATGGTATGCCTTGCTAGCCACCTGTGTAAAAAGTGGAGGCATTGTATAGAATGCTACTTTTTGGTTAAAAAAAAAAGGAAGAACTGTACGTAAATGCTTGCCCATGCATAGAGTACCTCTGGAAGGATTTGCAAGACAGTGTTGACCCTTGGGAGAGGAATCAGTGACTGGGAGTTGGGGTGGAAAGCTGACTTAATTCTCATTCGATTTTCTGTTGTCTCTTTGAATCTGTGCTATGTGCATGCCTTTTAAAAGCTTAGAAAGTAAACACATAAAGAAAATCATTCCTCCCAGCTTCTTCCACACATACTGTCTCCCTCTTATTCCATTCACCTGCCTGTGGGAAGCTGGCCCAGCCTTTTGCCTGCTGTGCGGCCTCCACCCTCAAATCTGCACTCACTCCCTGATTACATGACCCTAGCCAACCTCCACTTTCTGAATTAATTCTTCACCAATTGATGTTAATCCCTTTTAGAAATGTTACATGCCTCATGGGAAAGCTTCTGCTTGAACTCAACCCTGCTGATAATCTTAATTTATTCTAACAACAAATTACACCATTCAGACTTCTGTATATCACTCTTGCTTCCTATTCTTTCTATTCTGTCATCCCAAGTTTTCCTTGCCCATGGAAAACTGAAAACTGTAAGTAACTATTATAAAATGTTTATGATAAAAAGTAACTTGATTTAAATTTCAGTAGTAAAGCTGAGATAATTTTAGAGTTGAGGCTTGATAGGAACGCCCCTTTTGAAAGACTGTGAGACCAAAGTGCAGGAATGAGTTGACCATGTGTACCTTTGATCCCTGAGAAACTGCCTTGTCCTAACATGTTCTGTTGCAGAAAAGGAAGCGGCAAAAACACATTTTAATGATGCATTCTATATATATATAGAGAGAGAGAGAGACAGAGAATACGTATACTATTGGCATCTCATTACCTAAAGTTAATCTACAGAAGTATCTATCATATTATCAAACTACAGGAATCTGAAGCTTAGCACTCTCCACAAAGTAGTAATTTCCGTCCATAGTATTAGCCTTCAATTTTGGTTCTGTTGAGTTCAGCTACATGTTTTAAATTATTCTATTTATCTAAATTCAGAAGACAAAAGCTTTTTTTGAGTGATACTTCCCTTCAACCAAAATGGGAGAATGCAGAAAACTGTTAAACCAAGGACCTTTCTTAAAGTGTCTTCCAACATACTTATGGGATCAGTCATAATATTTATATATACTCAAGCACTTTGAAATCTCAAGCTGTTTTAACCAGCTGTCATGTTGGTGTTAAACTTCGGTCATTTTAATGTGAAACAAAGGTCAGCAGCGAGTTTTTCTTATTCTTTTCCTATTAGTGAAATCCTTTATAGCTACTGAACTCTGCTTAAACTCCCAACAAAGTCACTAGTGCATACTCCTGTTATCTAGGTCACATGGAATATTATGATTGTTCACAAACAAAGTACACAGAAGAAAATTAAAAACACAAATTAGTATTTAAAGTATTATAAACAGCCAAACATACAAGCCTTTACATATTTGGCACTGATTATAATGACACATGTATATCTAAGACTAACCTCTTGTATGTACACAGCATCAATTCAATTGTCTATGTATCTAAAATAGGACAGCATAGATACTTCTTCATCGTTCATTCTAGAACCTATACTGTAAAGATTATTTCAATTTTTGTTAAATTTTTGGTCTTTAAAATAAAGATATGTTATTTATTTTTGAAGCTCATTCTCTCAGTTTATTGTTTAATTACAAAATAATATCTTTTGTCTTCCAATATGTATCCCTGATTTACCTGGAGATTTTTTCTAAATTTTTAACTCTGACCATAAAGAAAATTAGCTAATATTCATCAGGATAGTAAATTGAACATAATTATTTTATTATAAGGGTTAGCCATCATATAAAAAGTAAGGGCTTAGAATTATGCATTAAAATCATGACAAATGAGGAACAGTATTTGAATATACCCATTTAGTTCCCTTTAAACGAGCTTTAGCCCGTCTAAGAGATACATTCTTCTGTATAGTATTTTTGCCATCGTTGGCACCTAGTTAATTCATCCATCCATTGACCATAAATGCATTGAGCACCTACTATGAGCCAGGATCATTCTTAGTGCTGGAAAGCCAGTAGTGATTACAACAATAACTTACCCTCTGAGAACTTACACTTTAAATGAAAGAAATAAACACATGAACAAGTAAGTAGTAAATTACAGACTAAAATAAGAAGGGTAATAGGACAGAGAGTGACTAGGGGAGGCACTATTGTAGTTGTGGTGATGGATGCTGGCCTCTCTGGGGAGGTTGCATCTGAGCTGATACCCAATCATGAGATGTCAGAACAGCGCTTTCCAGGGAGAAGAGGCAGCAGCAAGAACAAGAAACCTGGGCTTGCATGTTCAAATAGCAAGAAGGCAGTTTATTAGGGGTGAGAGGTGGGAGGTGAACTCAGTGAGATGGGCATGGTCCCTCTGAGGAGGGCTCTGTGGCCATGGAAGAAGTTTGTTTTCTGCTCTAATGGCAGTGGGACACCACCACGAGGTCACTCTGGACACTGTGTGGAGACAGGCTGCAGGATGTCGCAAAGATAGTGACTGTAGGAAGATCAAAAGTTTTGGAGCAATCCAGGCAAGAGAGGAGAGGGATTTAGACTGAGGTTTAGCACAATTATGTGTGTGGTGTGTGTACGTGTGTTGGGGGGCAGGGTAGGCAGTACTGGAAGCAGTGGGTGCTGTCAGAAGATTATTGAACAAATGAACCAGTATGGATACTGTGGAACTGACTTTGAAGATAAAGCCAACAAAATTGCCACTGGATCAGATGTGGCTTGTGAAAGAGAAGAGTCAGGGATGATTCCATGGGTTTTGGTCTGAGCAACCAGAAGAATGGAATCACCTGTTACTGAGGGGGGAAGACTGTAAGAGGCACAAGTTTTGGGAGTAGGTAAGAATGGAGAGCTTGATTTTGGACATGGTGGATTTGAGGTACTAGATATCCAAGAGGAAATGTTGAGTAGGCAGTTGCATACATGAATTTAGAAGCTGAAAAGGGAGGTTGTGGCAGAAAATATACTTCAAGGAGGCACAGACTTTCATGAATCCCTTTGAAAGTCTGTTAAAACCCTCAGATTCCTTCTCTGAATATTTTTTTTTTTTTTGAGATGGAGTCTCACTGTGTCACCCAGGCTGGCGTGATCTTGGCTCACTGCAAGCTCTGCCTCCCTTGTTCACGCCATCCTCCTGCCTCAGCCTCCTGAGTAGCTGGGACTACAGGTGGCCGCCACCACGCCTGGCTAATTGTTTTTTGTTGTTGTTGATTATTTGTTTGTTTGTTTTTAGTAGAGATGGGGTTTCGCCGTGTTAGCCAGGATGGTCTTGATCTCCTGACCTCGTGATTCACCCCCCTCGGCCTCCCAAAGTGCTAGGATTACAGGCATGAGCCACTGCACCCGACCTGAATAATATTTTAAATGCATAAAATAAAACATTTTTATATTTTTGGTGTATCTAGAATTGGTATAAAAGGAAACAAATTATAACAAAATATGTCATCAAAATATTTTAAAAGTTACCCTATAGTAAAATACATACCTTTAATTAACACATTAAATAATGAGATAAATCAGTGAGCATAGTAACTACAGTTACTTCAAAGCAGTCACACCCATACTTATTTCAAGATATCTGTAAGAAGTGATATGAGATGCAAATATCTGTAGATTTTTAAATTGGAGATACAGTCACAGCTACAGCTAATATTCCTATGGTTTGACTATCTAGGTTGACAATTGCAAGAAATGCTAAATTTCATCTCCGGGTCAGTGAAGATAAAGAAAATGGAGAAATGTGGGCTTAAAGAGGAAAGCAGTTACACGGATGTAGATCCAGATAAGTTTGTAGATACGATGATGATGGGAGAAGGAAGAAATTATCTTCTGTTGTTTTCATTTTCTTAGTGAAATATGATGCAAAACCACCAGTTGGGAGTGTGTGAAGGGGGACAGAAAGGAGATAAGAAACAGTGATCTAGTCCTGCAGGTGAGTGAATGGATTTGAGCTACAGAGTCAGACCCATAAAGGCCATAGATTCATGGTCATAAATTAAAATAAGGTCCCATCAGTGCAGTCATGTTTTTATTCAATCAGATTTGGCTGCTCAGGTGCTGGCCACAGTTGGCTGGCAATCTAAATTATCTTTCAACCTAAGTTCATATGCGTGCATTTATCATCAAAAGGCCCTGAGAAAAGATGATGAGACATGTCTGTTTCAGTGTAGTTTTATGTCTTTAGTTTTTAAATTATAAATAATTAAAACACTGGAAACTGACTAGTCCACTGGGAGCAGAGAAGTTCATTGTTAACAACCGGGGTGCATATTAGGAGAGTGTGTGCACCTCGGGCTCCTGTGGCTGATGCTGCGAGGAGCTGAGTGTGAACATAAAAGTTTCAAGTTTAATGGGACCTGCAGAGGCCAAAAGCTTGTGGCCAGTCCTGTAGAATACAGCATACACCAAAGCAGTCCAACAGGAACAAACACCACCCCATCTGACAACTTTTTATACTTTTGCACGATTTTGAAAATGCTTGTAAATTTACCCAAATCACAGTCATCCTATTTTAATTTATTTACAGATTAAATCTGTATGAAAATTTAAAAGAGACAAATAAATCATCAAGAAATTTGCGCCTGTTTAAATATCTTCGATCTTATTCCTGTATTTGGCAAATAATCTCTGTGTACATGCTCCATTTCTTTATCAAGTCTTTTATTTACATGTTTGTTTCAATGTTGTTTTAGAAGTCCAGTTCCTTGATAAGGAGTCATGTCTGTATTTGGAAAAACCCAGTGTTTCCTACTGTATCCTGCATCCAGGGAACATTAATCACCAGCATTTTCAATTTCATATAAAGTATATTTAATTTTCATATGAAATACCTCCATCTCAGTCACTGGGTTCTATTTTATTAATTAATAGTTCTACATACCATGCTCATGGATAGGAAGAATCAATATCGTGAAAATGGCCATACTGCCCAAGGTAATTTATAGATTCAATGCCATCCCCATCAAGCTACCAATGAGTTTCTTCACAGAATTGGAAAAAACTGCTTTAAAGTTCATATGGAACCAAAAAAGAGCCCGCATCTCCAAGACAATCCTAAGTCAAAAGAACAAAGCTGGAGGCATCACGCTACCTGACTTCAAACTATACTACAAGGCTACAGTAACCCAAACAGCATGGTACTGGTACCAAAACAGAGATATAGACCAATGGAACAGAACAGAGTCCTCAGAAATAATACCACACATCTACAGCCATCTGATCTTTGACAAACCTGAGAGAAACAAGAAATGGGGAAAGGATTCCCTATTTAATAAATGGTGCTGGGAAAATTGGCTAGTCATAAGTAGAAAGTTGAAACTGGATCCTTTCCTTACTCCTTATACGAAAATTAATTCAAGATGGATTAGAGACTTAAATGTTAGACCTAATACCATAAAAATCCTAGAGGAAAACCTAGGTAGTACCATTCAGGACATAGGCATGGGCAAAGACTTCATGTCTAAAACACCAAAAGCAACGGCAGCAAAAGCCAAAATTGACAAATGGGATCTCATTAAATTAAAGAGCTTCTGCACAGCAAAAGAAACTACCATCAGAGTGAACAGGCAACCTACAGAATGGGAGAAAATTTTTGCAATCTACTCATCTGACAAAGGGCTAATATCCAGAACCTACAAAGAACTCAAACAAATTTACAAGAAAAAATCAAACAACCCCATCAGAAAGTGGGCAAAGGATATGAACAGACATTTCTCAAAAGAAGACATTCATACAGCCAACAGACACATGAAAAAATGCTCATCATCACTGGCCATCAGAGAAATGCAAATCAAAACCACAATGAGATACCATCTCACACCAGTTAGAATGGCGATCATTAAAAAGTCAGGAAACAACAGGTGCTGGAGAGGATGTGGAGAAATAGGAACACTTTTACACTGTTGGTGGGATTGTAAACTAGTTCAACCATTATGGAAAACAGTATGGCGATTCCTCAAGGATCTAGAACTAGATGTACCATATGACCCAGCCATCCCATTACTGGGTATATACCCAGAGGATTATAAATTATGCTGCTATAAAGACACATGCACACGTATGTTTATTGCAGCACTATTCACAATAGCAAAGACTTGGAATCAACCCAAATGTCCATCAGTGACAGATTGGATTAAGAAAATGTGGCACATATACACCATGGAATACTATGCAGCCATCAAAAAGGATGAGTTTGCGTCCTTTGTAGGGACATGGATGCAGCTGGAAACCATCATTCTTAGCAAACTATCACAAGAACAGAAAACCAAACACCGCATGTTCTCACTCATAGGTGGGAACTGAACAATGAGATCACTTGGACTCAGGAAGGGGAACATCACACACAGGGGCCTATCATGGGGAGGGGGGAGGGGGGAGGGATTGCATTGGGAGTTATACCTGATGTAAATGATGAGTTGATGGGTGCAGCACACCAACATGGCACAAGTATACATATGTAACAAACCTGCACGTTATGCACATGTACCCTATAACTTAAAGTATAATAATAATAAATAAATTAAAAAAAATAGTTCTAATATGCCCATAAAACAGCTACTTTATCCGCTTGGATAAAAAGTATGTTAAATTTACCATTTTAAAATGAAAGCAACAGTTTATAATAGTTACTCAAATAGAGGCTTTAACTGGTTTGCAGAAGAGATAATATAGATATCTTTTATCTATCACACAGTACTCAGCCACAGTCAAAGTGGAGGATGCAAAGGTTGGTCATCAAATTGGGAAGTAAGAGGATACTGCTGAAGAGAAAAGCCAATATAGGTTTCAGTTATACATCCACAGGCAGATACTGTTAGTGTGTGCATCTAAAATGAAAATCTAGAAAGACTGGAAAAGCCTTGACAAATGGAAATGAAATTTCAACATTACGTCTACTGCTAAAGGGCACTTCCAAACCTGTTAGATTAATTTATAAAAAAAGAAACGTAGTTTTCAAATATTCTTCTTTAGCTGAGCGTGGTGGCTCATGCCTGTAATCCCAGCACTGTGGGAGGCTGAGTCGGGTGAATCACTTGAGGTCAGGGGCACAAGACTAGCCTCCCCAATGTGGTGAAACCCAATCTGTACTAAAAATACAAAAATTAGCCAGGTGTGGTGGTGTGCACCTGTAGTCCCAGCTACTGGGTAGGCTGAAGCAAGAGAATCGCTTGAATCCAGGAGGCAGACGTTTCAGTGAGCCGAGGTCGTGCCACTGCACTCCAGCCTGGGTGACGACTCTGTCTCAAAAAAAAAAAGAAAAAAAAGAAAGAAGTATTCTGCTTCAGACTCTTTGCGTCAAAAGACAATTTAAAGACAAGTGGAAAACTTAAACACACTGAAGTTTAGGAATTATATTAGCGTTCATTCTGATTAGGTGCAATTCTTGCATTGTGGTTACATAGAAGAATGTTCTCATTCTTGCCGGATGAATGCAGAAGTATGTAGGGCTGAGGTGTCTTATTGTCTACAACTTAAAGTTTTAGATGGTTCAAAAAAAGTGTGTGATGTGTGTAAAAGAAAGAAAAAGAAAGAAGAGGGGAAGGAAAATGTGAGGAAGTGTTAATTAGTGGAAGTCAGTGAATGGCATGGGGGTTGTTCACTGTACTCCTTTTTCAAGTTTTCTATATATTTGAAAGTTTTCAAAATAAAAAGCTGTGGGGGAAAAAATCCACATAAATATATATGTAAATTTATAAGAGACATACCTATAACAAAACAAGTAGGTAATGATTTATACAGCATAAACACATTTTTTTAAAATTACAGTATGAATTTTATACAAACAGTTCAAAATCAAAAGCATTCAGTAGGATGTTTTATATTTACAAGAAGTATAATATAAATGAAGAATAAGATTCTTATATTCACAAGAATTATAATATAAATGAAGAATAAGATTCTCACTGTCTGGTCTTCACTCTTTGATAAGTCACATAATTCTCTAGGCATGTGCCCGATCAATCTCTAATCAGGAATGAAATCTCAGTGTAGTTTAGAAATCACTGTTTCATCAGTCCCCAGTTTTTCAAGTTCTCCAAAGAGGGCATTTCCTATTTTCACCACTCTCAAAAGTTCTATTCCTGACTTCACAGATTATCTTATTTCCAATTTCAGAAACAACAGAAATATCAGATGGGAAGTCCTTCACCTGCATGCTACCAAATTTACAAATTATCTGCACTTGCTCTGTGGTAGATGCTGCCATTTAACTAATCTGTCATTCCCAAATCTTAACTCTCTTGCCTTCTCCTACTACAAGGGTAAAAAAAAAAAATCTTTCCCAGTCCCCCTTGTAGTTATGAGTGGCCATGGGACACAGTACTGGCCAATGAGCTGCAAGCACAAGTCTCCCGGAGGCCTCTGGAAACACTTTCCTGATTAAATGACCAAGTGTAGCCAATACCATCCCTTCCCCCCTTTTCCTGCCTTAAGCACAGTTTGAAAGGAAAAGATGAAGGCAAATGCAGTGATGTCAACCCCTTAGTGCTGACATCAACTTGCAGAAGCAATGTCAGCAACTGCTTACCCTAAATTGCTTGTCATACAAGGAAAATGAATATCTGCTTGAGTGAGGTACTATTGGTAGCTGGGTTTTCTGTTATTTGCAAGTGAAAGCACTCCTAACTGCTACTGATCTCACTCTTTCCTCCCTTTACAATTGAAGAGAGCACCCTTAGATGGGACTGTGGATCCCATCATTCTCCACCTTCTCAGAGGCCCCCTTCTATTGATTGCAACCCTCCCCCAGCCCCTCAGTATCTTCAGCCTTCCCCTCTCCTCCAGTTATTTCACATTACCAATGCTTAAACACACTCAGGTCTCTCTCATATTAAACAAAAATGAAACCGTCCCTTGGCTTCCCATCTTCCTCCAGCTACAGCCTTATCTTTATCTCCCTTTCATTAACATTCTTCTTACAAGAACTGTCTACATTCACTATCTCCAATTCCTTATTTCCCATTCATTTCTCAACCCGCTGCATCTGGATTCACCCCTGACCACTTGACTGAAACTGTTAAGCGGTCACCAGCAACATCCTCAATGCAAAATCCAATGGGAACTGTTTTGTTCTTATCTTATTTGACCTCTTTGTAGCATTTGGCATGATGATCATTCAGTCCAATTTGAAAGACTTTCCTTCCTTGAATGTTTAAAAGCATTCTTTGTTTTTCTTCTCCTTTCTGGCAGATCCTTCTAAGCCTCCTCTTATTTTGCAAACCCTTTGGGTATTGGTATGAAATTAATATTTTTATGCTGGTGTCTCCTCAGTCTTTATCACCAAAGCAGCTCCCCACTGGACATCCTGAAACGTCCCAAATTCTACCCCCAAATCTGCTTCTTCTCCCGTGCTGTCTTTCTCCATGCATGACACCACAACCACCCATGTGCCCAAGGTGTCTGGAAAAATCCTTGATGCCCCTTCCTCTTCCTTGTTTCTTGAAACCTGTTAATCAGTAGGTCCTCCTCTTGAATCTGCCCATTTCGCTTAGTGCCACTAATCTCATCCCAGGTCAGGCTTTTTCCGTTATCAGTTCCCTAACACCTCTCTCTTGCTTGACCCCATCTCTCTGCTGCAGCTGAAGTGAACTTATTTTAGTTTCTCCATAGCTGCCAACCTCTCTTTCACCTCTGGGCTTTCATACATGTTATTTCCTCTAACTATGATTCTTTCCACAAGGCTCAGCATCATTACTAATAATCTTTCCATTCTCAGTTTAAGCATTACTTCCCTGGTACCCGAGGCTGCAATGGATGCTTCTGCTGTGTATTGCTATAACATATTAGACTCCCACTATCAATGTTTCTGTTTTGTTCCACAAGGATACTTTTCATCTTTAGTAACCAGTCTCTTCCAATAGACTTTCCAATTGGATTATAATGCTAGGCTTTTAATTTTATTTGCACCAAGCCTACAACTGTCTATATAAGATTGGCACTCATCAAAGGTTGCTGATCAACTTCATGGAATATGAAAGATTTCCATTTATATTTAAGAACCACTTACTGTAAAATGAAAAAGAAACAAAAATGCTGGAAAACATAGTCATTAAAATGACTTTGGTCTCATTAAAAGTTATGTTCCACTTACTGGAATGTTTAAAAGCAAAAAGTGATTCTCCATTATCCCTGAGGTATATAAATTAGTTATTTCCTATTGCAATACAAATTTCTAGAAAGAATAACTATACAGAATACGTATATTTCACAATATCTATAGACATTGTTCAAGTAGAAAAATGTATAAAATGCACTCAAGAGCCTTGACATGACATATAAATGTAAAATCTAAATCATATAAGTATTAATAATCATCAGAGAAGCAGAGGCCAACAAGACTTAAAACAATGTAAAAATAAAACCCTTATGTAACAGTGTTACAAGTAAATTCAGAAAAAACAATGTGACATTATTGAAACATCCAGCTTATTTCCAGGATTTACTGCAATTAGTTTTCTCTACTTAATATGCATGTGCTTCAGATTATTAAACTAAGAAGCACATTTGTATGATGAACCAAAGGCTGAAACTTTCATCAGCTGAAACTTTTCACACATTTTCAACAATCTAATTGCCAACAAAGTATAACTTAGTGTGCAAAATGCTACTAAAGTACAGATAAATTTTAGCGTGAGCTAACTATTTTTTTGATTTCAAGGAGGAAATATATTTTTTTTCCTGTTATATAAGCTATGTTGATAAAGCATAAGATCAAAAGGCTATATTGTCATATTTATTGCTAAAGCAAAACATATTCCAGTACAATAACGTAACTTGTCAAAGGAAAAGTCTCTAAATACCAACACAGTCAACATCCAAAAAAAAAAAAAAATAGATAAAAAAGCAAAAAGTTCAAGGAAAAAAAATCAATTTTAGATTTTACCTGTGATCTTTTAAGTCAAATATGAGTTGGCTTAGGTATATGACTCGGGGCAAAATCTTTGGCAAAAAAAAAAAATAAGCTAGTCTCTTCCTTCAAGTTCCATATTCATCTGCTGTAGGATCCAGATCATTTCCTAAAAATATTATTATACAGTTTATTTGCAGATAAGACTCCATACTGTGTTTGCTTTTATCTATAGAATTCGATTTAAGCTCCCTGAATGTAGGTTGCAATGATGTCTTATTGCCCATTAAGCCCCACACAACATTATTATAGATAATAAGGGCCTGAAAACAAATTAATAAACCCCACATTACATATTGTGGCACACTACGTTTTGGAATCTGCATTGGTCACAGACTGGGGTGGCTGACTGCCTCAAAACACTTCTCTGGTTGCCTGCCTTTCTCTAGTTAAAAACTCCACTCCCTGACCACAGGACTGGGCACACAAACCAAGCTTAGCTAAGCATCCTTCTGAACCTTAGAAACTGATTCAGAGAAAGAGGAGCTCTTTTCCTTTCTGACCTCAGAGCTATTTGGATATGAACCTTGGTACCATAAGAGGCTGCTTCTCCAGCTTCAAGGACAAGCTGGTTTTTACAGTTCACACACAGAGAAAGCAGAGAGGGGAGACAGGCCAGATGGGCCAGACCCCCCAAAGCCAGCTTCACCCCTGATCTTCCACAGTGAGGTTAGGAGAGCCAATAAATTCTACTTACTTAATTTCACAAGGTCATGTAAGGATTCCATCACTAGAAGCCAGAATTCTAACTAGTACAGACCCAGAATTGTATTACTGTAAGAACTCTTGGAATTCATGGGGTCCAAATCCTCATGTTACGTATTAGGAACATGGATTAGTTAGAGAGGTTAAGTATCTTGCCCCAAGTCCCACAGTGAACTGTAAGGAAGCAAGACACTGTGGCTGTAGGCTGGCTGGCTCACTCTGCACTCAACTCCTCTGTTGCTTGCCTTACTGTACTCCAGGGGCTGGGAACTGAAAACATTTCCCCATCTTCCCGTAGCTAGAGTGCAGGCATACGGCCGAAGCTTCTGACAAACAGAGGTGTCTGCCCAGGACTCGGATGAGAAACAAGCATCGAGACAGAATTTGTGTCTTCTGGAGAGCATGGAGGCGGAGCCACGTGGTTCTTCTGAGAAAACTGAGGTGGACTCTCTGGCATGCTGTGTCCTACCTGCCGAGGGCAGCAGCAGCTCCCTAGAACCCTTGGTATTTTCAGTTTTTGTTTTGACCGAAGTGTCCAAAATGGTTGATACGGCTCTCCCAAAATTCTGTGAGCCACCTAATAACTTCCAATAAACCCCTTTCAGGTTAAATTAATTAGAATGCTGTTTGAGACCAAGAACTTTGACTTAGATAGAATTTGGTACCTGGAAGTGGGGTGCTGCCACCTGAAATGTAGAACTGGATTACTGAAGGAGGTGGGGCTTTGAGCAAAGATACAAATATTGGAAACTAGAAAGCTGTAACTCTTGTGATGCAGTAACATCAAAGTGTGTCAGACTGTCCCACCCTGCCCCCCGGAAAGCAGACCACGTGCTGCGAATGTTCTGTTAGAAGAAAGAGTAAGAAAAATTTGGTCCAGCATGAAAATGTTTAACAGGATTTGGAAAATAATTCTTCGTACGCAGAGTTCCCAAATTCCTTCCCAAATTCAGCATCATTTAGATTATTTTTAACTACGTCAAAAACTGAAAAACCAACCAACCAACAGCACAAAAACCCACAAAAAACTTAAACAAGTTGGGGTTTATTTTTCTAATACCTGTAGAATAATGGACATTAAAGGGAGAATTAGTCTACCCATTTCATGTGCTCAACAGAGCAATCCTAAATCATCAATGAAAAAGTAAAACGATGGGAAATGTGCTAAGAAGAGAGGAGTAGGTCACATGCTGCAGAAATATCTCATTAAGATCACTTTGTATTTTGCTCATGTATATTGCTTTGCAGCTCAAAACATACTTTCACATTCTCTCCCCGTCCCTTTCTATCCTTCTTCCTTCCTCTTGTCCCCTTCTCCCTGCTGTCTTTCTTTTACAACCCCACAAACCTACATGCATCTGAGCAAGCATTATTATTATTCTTCTCGTTTCAGACACAAAGAAACTGAGACTTTAAAAAGTTTGGTAACTTCCTCAACATTAAAAATTATGTTAACTAGACTCAATATTAACCATAAATAGAATGGATCCAGGGTTTTGTGAGGCCTGAAGCTAATACAAGTTATGGAAGTTTTGTTAAAAACTGCAGATAAAATGTCTTAGAAAACTTACAAAAGCATCTTGACTGTGTGAGCACAATGGTAAGGACTTGGAAGGGGACCGCACCAATGAGGTGGCTGGAGCTTAAGTTTCACTAGCTTTACAGTGAATATGCCTCTGCTTTTTCTATAATGTGGTTCTTGTTTTAATTTTAAAATGTAATATTATTTTGTATTTTAATTATAGTTTAGCCAACATTCTATTTCTCTCTTCATTTTTAATCATTGGGAGAGGAAGAGGCAAGTGGAAACAGAACAGAAATTTTCCCCATGGCACCAGTATTTCTAGGAAATGCTATTTCTCCTCATAGGAGTCAGAGTAGGGTTCCTGCCTTCTCCCATCCCCGACTTCACCTCTCTAAGCCTCAATCTCTCCATACGTAAACATGGAAGCTGGAGGTATATTGAATGTTATGGTGCAGTGAAAAGTTAGTTCATTGCATAAACTGAATTGAAGCCTTGAGAGGCCTGGTCCCTTAATGATCAGATCCAAAGCAAGTCCATTTCAGTTGCAGTGTGGGGAAAGCAAGGGCACTGTCGGAAAGGGCCCAGTGGGCCTAGGGCTGCACAGCCCAGGACACATGAGACCTCATTAGAGGGCACTAGGACGGAAGAGAGGCGTGCGGGGACATGGGATCCTAATGTAGAGGAGACTGGAACATAGGATGGGGATGGAGGTGGGGCAGAGGAAAAACTAAAGTGAACTTTACCAAGTTTTTTTTTTTTTTTTTGTCTGGGATCATCATCCTAAATTCACAATTCAGCTTACACAGAATCCACAAATATATACTGCCATAATTAATGTCAAGACTGTTTTAATGTTGATAAACTTGAAATAAATGTTACAAAAGAGGGTATATTCTTGACAAATGCTTAAAGATATTAACATGCTCACAGGCAGCAGGTTATGCGTACTGCATAACCCATATAGCTTAGCACACATTGCCAAGCTCAGAAGGGCTAACTAATGAGTATTATAACTGATGATGGTGAGAAAAAGGAGGGATTCTTAGAGTTGTAACTGTAAAAATATGTGTAGTTACCCATTCCAGTCCCTGCTAGTGCAGTTTCTCTAGAAAAGATTTCCACTGCCATCTTCCATTTATGGACTAAAAGACAAAACACAACTTCTAAAGAATCCTAATAACAAATAATAGAAACGAACAAAAGCATACCTCAAAATAAGGCACAAATTTGTATTTGCATACCATGAAAGAGAATTTTTTTGTGGGTCATCTAGTTTGTATGATTACTATGAGAAGGTTATAAATTTTTGTACTTATGCCACACACATACACACAAGATAAACAACTTGTTAAAAACAGAGAATAACCCTTTTGATCCCCTATAAATTAATAATAATTAATTTTATCTTAGGAATACAACTTGACACATGATAACGAAAGCTTGAAAAAATCATTTAAATTGTATTTGTAAAATTCCTTTGTTTTGTTACTCTTTTATTTAACTGATAGTCATTGCTTTGTTTCATATGACTGCTGATTTTAAATGACATGTATGTAACCGAGACAGCTCAATTTCCCCTATAGAATATCTGTAACAAAGATGGTCTGTAGTAAATAGATAGCTTATTATGGAATGAATCAATTCTCCTAATTTGAAACAGACTTATGGTATAAATATGTACATTAAAATATCTAATTTGAACATTTTAAGAACTTGTCAATCACCTTTGAAAGGTGCAGTCATTTGGAAAGTCTCTGGAAAGGAGTGGAAGTCTGAGGTCTAGTTCTGCTTCTTATTCTAAATACCTGCCTGTCCTTAATTCAGTTCATTTCTTCATAACTTCATTTTCCTTTTCAGCAAAACATAGATCATATCAGCTTCCTAAGTGCTTCTTAGAGCTATTATGATGAAAAAAAAAGTTGCATCAGATGTGAAACACTTCAAGTACAAATGTGAGATATAATTATTTTAATCAGACCAATAATTACAGTAAATTTCTACCTTTCCCATCATGTTTATTCTCACTCACTGTCTCTCAAAACCCAACTTAAGGAATTCATTTGACAATTTAATTATGTGACTAAATTGGAGTTTATAGTCAGACCATGAAAAATAGACATAGGTACTGTTTTCAAGCATGTTTAATAAAGAGAAACTTCTAAACAAGATACCGTAAGTTGCTTTCACAATAACCTTTCATTTTAAGTTTAATATTTACTAATTTTAATTTAGTGAATTAAAATATGGCAATTACACTGCCAGGCAATTAATAGAGCACATATTTCTGTGTATCGTGAAATATCTGCACTGTGACACCTACTTTCTGTTTCTGGATTTTATCAAGCATCTAAACTTTCCCATATAATTCTAAATAGTCCCTAAGTTTATGTCTTGACCTTACCACACACTGGGCTACATAATAAAACACAAGAAGTTATTGTCGTTTTTAGAGCTTGATAAAATAAAATTAATAACAGGTTGCAAGAATTATGAAAACAAGAAGCCTTTCTCCAAAAAGTGTTTTGAAGTAAAATATTTAGCCAATATTTTGTTTTTATTCTTATATAGAAGAATAAATTTTCTAAATAGAAAAAAAGTCTCAATAAAGATATTTGAGTTATTTTTACTTTACTATATCTAGGACTCTAAAATACATTATTTCAATTTTATTCTCTTCTAAAATTTAATAAGTGAGCTTTTCATGTTATTCAAGCTTTAATAATTCAGCTACAACAATTTTATATATTTTTAATTGATTCTTTACACCAAATGAAACTTGTGATAAATGGAACTAGACTGTAGGGGATTCAATATCTGGCCCTGTCCCTCATTAGCTGTAACATCTTATATATGACTTATAACCTCATGTATATACGTAGGACTCAATCTCTACGCCTGTTTTCTCATCTTTAAAAGGAACTACAAATGGAACCTACCTAAAAGAAAGTTGTCAGGAGCACTAAATGACTTAACACAAGTAAAGCACTTAACAGCAGCGCCTGCCACATACTAATCCCTCAATTAGTGATAATTGGTTTTTTTAATAATACTATTTGTTATTATGCTATAAGAGCATAATTATTATTATTTTGTTTTTACAGAAATCACTTCTGGCTTTTGATACTTGAAACTAGTACAAAGTGATCTTCCCCCTTTCTAACCCTTTCCCTTTTGACATTCACCCATTTTTGTCTAGTGTAAATCATATACTAATGTAAACTGCTTCACAAAAGCCACAAAAATTACTTTAGTAAAATGTAGCTCAAATTAACTTTGGTATCAATGCATATAATTTAAGTAAATTCTAAACAAAAGAATGTAAATGCATATAATTTAAGTAAATTCTAAACAAAAACTAAGCTGGTATCAATGCATATAATTTAAGTAAATTCTAAACAAGTTTAGTTTTGAGAAATAATATATATTTATAGAATGTCCCCTACCTACATTTAAAAAATATCAACTTCCATAGGATAAACAACAGAAGATCATTTATACAATTGGCAGTTTCTGGTATTTAATAAACAAGAGTTTATGCTTCAATTCAGTGATTTAGGAGATATGATATTGAAGTCTCAGAAAAAATAATAAAAATTAATACCATTCTATACTCATCACATCAGGAACAAGAAAGTCTCTTTTCATTCCATTAAAACAGAGAACATAACCAACCAGGTGAAGGGTAATTACCTCTGCACTGCAAGTGTTTCCATTTATGTAATTTAAGGAGAAGTCATCACATACTGTACCTCAAATCAAGAAAACAATGGTTTTAGTTAACACCTGTTTCTAGGAATTGACGTAATGGTTTATTTTAAAAGCAAATTTCTACATCAATTACTTTCAGCAATTTAAGCTGGTATTCAACACATATATATTTTAAGTGTTAATTGTTATTGTTACTGTTGTCATTATTACTTCAAACATTTTCCTATCTTTGATTAACACTTACTAAATGAAAATAATCACTATAGACCAAAATGTCTATAAATATAATCCAGAATTAGTAAAATGACCAAACCTTTGTGAATATGATTACTGACATTAAAAGTTCTAAAAAATTATTCAAACAGATAAAAGATGTGAATAGAAAGCTTATAAATAATACAAGACACATGAGTAATAATGCTGCTAGAAATAAATATATGGATAGAGGAAAGAAACTACCTAGACAAGGTGAAATTTATTATCCATAATTTAATAAGATATTGATTATACTTTGTTTAATTCTCTCATTTATATTTTTAAAGTAATCTCAAAATGCCTCAAATTAAAATAGATTAATGAAATTAATTTTAATGAGTAGTCACAATAGATTAAGACATGCGTTATAGGTTAAAATTTTTTAAAGGTAAGCAAAAAAAAAAAATCTAATTCTGAATATTTGATCCCTTTTCTAGTGAAAATCTAGAAAACTTTCAGCAAAAATAGAAGAAATATTACTTCTGTTTTTATTGATAAAGAACAGCATGTATTAAGAAGTAGAAGTTGAAAATTTAAAGATTCACAACTCCCTAAGAATTTTTTAAGAAAACCACATATGTGACACCCCAGTGCCTGAACATAGCATAAATATAAAGGTGGAGCAAGAAAGGAAGAGAATAGGATTGGGGTATGCTTTGCCATAGACAAATATAAAATTCAAACTTGTCATAGAAATATAGATCTTTCAAAATATACACAATATGTGTATATATATATAATAAACTTGTCATAGAAATATAGATCTTTTAAAAAATACACACTATAAAATAGAAGTAGTCCAAAATGTATAACCCATTAAACTGGGTTGGCCTGTACAATAAATATTTTTACACATAAGTGATTAACAATATTCCAACCCATTCATTTATACTGGAATAAGAAATCTGTTCTGCTTACTCCATTTAAATTTACTGTAGCTTATGCCACATACGTTTTTTCAGATCCTAAAATTTGAATGTGAACCTCACTATAATCTAAACCAGCTTCTTGAAACATGACACTAGTTCTGCACCAAAGTATATGTAATAAGTATATCCATGAATGTGTGGTAGATCAATTCTAACATTCCCTTAGTTTGGGATCCTGATAGAGTTTACCCATTTTGGATCTCAATAACAATTACAGTTAAAGCAACAGGGCAATCTAAATCATTTAAGGTTTATAAGTCATACACTAGTATAGTTTTAGCTTCAAACCACATTTGATATGTCATAGACTCAATATTCTTATTTTGTCATTAGTCTAAAATTGAACATTTCTTCTTTGATCCAATAGTTACATATGACAGTGCTTTTTATATCTATAACGGGTTAGAATTTTTTATTTTTGTTGTTGCTTAAGGTTTAATTATTAATTTATTGTACTACACGTGCCCAAAAAAGTGGTCTATAAAATACCTACTTTCTGAAAAGGATTAAGGTAGTTTTGAGGATACTTGGAAACAAGGTGTATGCGTGGTTTGATGGGGGAATGTTCTATCTGCAGCTATGAATTAAATCCTATTATATTATTCTAATATTTTCTGTCCTGTTAAAAAGCAATGGCGACAAAGGCCTAACTTGACAAATGGGATCTGATTAAACTACAGAGCTTCTGCACAGCAAAAGAAACTACCATCAGAGTGAACAGGCAACCTACAAAATGGGAGAAAATTTTTACAATCTACCCTAATATCAAGAATCTACAAAGAACTTAAACAAATTTACAAGAAAAAATCAAACAATCCCATCAAAAAGCGGGCAAAGGATATGAACAGACATTTCTCAAAAGAAGACATTTATGTAGCCAACAGACACATGAAAAAATGCTCATCATCACTGGCCATCAGAGAAATGCAAATCAAAACCACAATGAGATACCATCTCACACCAGTTAGAATGGCAATCATTACAAAGTCAGGAAACAACAAGTGCGAGAGAGGATGTGGAGAAATAGGAACACTTTTACACCGTTGGTGGGACTGTAAACTAGTTAAACCATTGTGGAAGACAGTGTGGCAATTCCTCAAGGATCTAGAACCAGAAATACCATTTGACCCAGCCATCCCATTACTGGGTATATACCCAAAGGATTATAAATCATGCTGCTATAAAGACACATGCACACGTATGTTTATTGTGACACTATTCACAATAGCAAAGACTTGGAACCAACCCAAATGTCCATCAATGATAGACTGGATTAAGAAAATGTGGCACATATACACCATAGAATACTATGCAGCCATAAAAAAGGATGAGTTCATGTCCTTTGTAGGGATATGAATGAAGCTGGAAACCATTATTCTGAGCAAACTATTGCAAGGACAGAAAACCAAACACTGCATGTTCTCACTCATAGGTGGGAACTGAACAATGAGAACACTTGGACACAGGGTGAGGAACATCACGCACTGGGGCCTGTCGTGGGGTTGGTGGGGGGGAAGGGATAGCATTAGGAGATACACCTAATGTAAATGACGAGTTAACGGGTGCAGCACACCAACATGGCACATGTATACATATGTAACAAATCTGCATGTTGTGCACATGTACCCTAGAACTTAAAGTATAATAATAAATAAATAAATATGTATTTATTTATAAAATTAAATTATATTTAATTTTATTTATTATATTTATTTATTTATATTTATTAATATAAAATTAAATTAATAAATAAAATTAAAATAAATCAACTTGATAAAATATTAAGACCTGTTAAAAATCTTCCATAGTAATTGTATTTCTTTTGTTTCTCTTTTGGTATCTAATAGTTCTGATTTAAGTGCCTCTATGCTGTTATTTGGCATATGAAGATGCATGACCACGTTATTTTCATTGGGAATATTTTACGCCACTTGAAGCCAACTTTACTATTGTTAACGCAAAATTTCTGGACCAGTCTCAGCCAGTTTAGGAAGTTTATGTTGCCAAAGTTAAGGATGTGCCTGTGACACAGCCCATTTGTCCTAAGCAGTTCCCAGCTTGACTTTTCCCTTTAGCTTAGTTATTTGGGGGTCCCAAATTTTATTTTCCTTTCACACTATTAATACCATCTCCATCTCCCCTATTTTTCCCCCTCTCATTCTCCTCCTCCTCCTCTTCTTGCTCCTCTTCCTTTTTCTTCTTGTTCCTTGCCCATTCTGGTTTTTTTTTTCAACTTTCCCGCATTTTTTGTTCCAGTGTGCTTCCCAGCATTTAGTTGGGTTGTGATTTTAATCAACTGCAAGACATTACCTGTCTTGCAGCATTATAGTATTTGTTTATTTCCACTACTATAATTTTGATTTAACTTGAGAAATCTTGTTTTATGCTTTCTCTTTTAACACATTGTTTTCTCATGTTTTGGAAGAGCCATTTACTGATTCAACAATATTAACTGAAGAATAAATGTCATATATTGTGACATATAACTGTGTTTTCATTGCTTTATTTTAAGTGCCTAAGAAGGTAACTCATACTCATCTTTCAGGTTTCTCGGTTTTTTGTTTTTTGTTTTTTGTTTTTTTAAGACGGAGTCTCGCTCTGTCACCCCGGCTGGAGTGCAGTGGCCGGATCTCGGCTCACTGCAAGCTCTGCCTCCCGGGTTCACGCCATTCTCCTGCCTCAGCCTCCCGAGTAGCTGGGACTACAGGCGCCGGCCGCCACGCCTGGCTAGTTTTTTTGTATTTTTACTAAAGACAGAGTTTCACAGTGTTAGCCAGGATGGTCTCGATCTCCTGACCTCGTGATCCGCCCGCCTCGGCCTCCCAAAGTGCTGGGATTACAGGCGTGAGCCACCGCGCCCGGCCTGTTTTTTTTCTTTTTAAAAATCATTTAGGTAAAGACTTCCTTAGCGGCTAAATTATGTTCCCCTATTATTCTTTTTCACAGCATCCTTTATTTTTTCCTCAAAGTATTTTGCAATTCTTTGTTTGTGAGGTTATTAGTATAATTTCTATCTACTCACTACATCCCAAGAGGATAGGCACCTTGTGTGTCCTGCTCACAACTATATACCAAGGGCCAAGAAGGGATTGCCATGTAGCAAGGGACTCAATAAATGTTAGTTAAAAGAATAAATGGCTGAATGTATGAATTAACGATATAGATAGTCTTGAAAATTCAACTGTGATTATCTTTAATTTAAAAATACTTCGATTCTCTGTTGAGTGATGAGATCAAAGACTGTTTTCATTTATTTTGCTGTTTACATTTTTTGTATTATTAAATGTTTTATGATGTTCGTTTTTGATAAAGAATGACATGATTTGATATGAGTCTCTTTTCATGTAAAGAAAAAACAGAATTTTTTTTACATCTCTCACCAACACTTATTTTTATTAATAGGGCTTGCATTTTTAAACCTAGGTTTTCTTGATTAACTCTATAACATACTTTAAATACATGATATAATTCAATTTGGTTACAGAAATAATACACAATTTCTTTATCTGGATATTTTTAAGGAAAAGAGAAGTTTCTGGAACAAATGAAGTGCTCTCCAGACACCAAACAGTGGGATGTACCATATAAGTGGCCAGAAGGTCTGTTACTTCCGATTCTACCACCTGTGTACATTACATTACCTTTCTGAACATAATCTCTAAGTCAAGACAAAAAATGTACAGGTTTTCTGGTAAAATTTGGCATCTATAAAACTTTCCTAATGCTTAACTTTTTTATAGGTGTGTTACTAAACTGTAAAGTTGTTAGTACAGGGCTCATTTGTATTGCCAATAGTATCTGTTGCTTAACATACAATGTGCTGAGTGAATACATAAATACTCTAGGAAAAAACACTGAGCGTAATAATGACTTCTGTAAAATAATTTGATCACTATCACACTTTAAATTTAGTTAGTCCCAGCTACTCAGAAGACTTAGATGGGAGGATCATTTGAGCCCAGGAGTTTGAAAGCAGCCTGTGCAACACAGCAAGACCCTGCCCATAAAAAAAATATTAGCTACACTGACATTCCGTCTTTTGCTTCACATGCAAACCTTTAAAAAATACTTTCAGCTGTTCTCATTTCCTTTTCGGTTGCTTTGGGCCCTCCTACCATGCAGACTGCAGTTGCTCTGAAACCATCATGGTAACAAGCATTCACCTGAACCATTTTTGAGTCAAAACTGACTTTGATAAACAATTTAAAATTGTCAAAGATTACAAATATAAACAATGAGATTATATAGGAATAACATGCCTTAGAATGGATCATACTACTGTACATGAGAAACTTTTTTAAATAAACAAAAACTATTCTAAATATATAAATCAGTAATTATGTTATTAATGAAATAATAATATTTATAAAGATAAAATATAGGTTTGAAAAAAATTGTGGGGAGATTATAATAGAAACATAATTTCTAATTGTAGAAAATTAGAAAAATACCAAAAAATTAAAAACTGTTTTAACCCTAGGTGGCTCTATTTTTTAACAAAGGCATATATAGAGAATATGTCTATAACAAAGTTTCAAGTAACTCACGACTCTAAAAGTGTAACTGCAAACTGTATCATAAATGTTACGGATACTGGTTAAAATTATATGCCGAAAACTTGAAAAGCTGGCACAGTGCAAACTGACAAAAGCCCAAAACAAAACAAAAAAAGACCAAAAGTAAATTGAGACTTTAAGTTCATTATAAGAAATGTGTTAAAAACTATTTTTGAGTCACACTGAATTTAATAAACAATTAAAAATATTCACCAGTGGCTGGGCGCAGTGGCTCACGCCTATAATCCCAGCACTGTGGGAGGCCGAGGCAGGTGGATCATGAGCTCAGGAGATTGAAACCATCCTGGCTAACACAGTGAAACCCCATCTCTACTAAAAATACAAAAAATTAGCTGGACGTGGTGGCGGGCACCTGTAGTCCCAGTTACTCGGGAGGCTGAGGCAGGAGAATCACTTGAACCAGGGAGGCGGAGGTTGCAGTGAGCGGAGACCCTGCCACAGAACTCCAGTCTGACAACAGAGTGAGACTCTGTCTCAAAAATTAAAAAAAAAAAAACACTAGCTGAATACTAAATAACTAATTACAGCTGCCTTTGAGTTTCATTTCTGAATTCAGACAAATATTTTGTGGCTTTAAACTTCATCGCTGTTTAAGTTTCCAATCACGCTTTTTGTTCTACTTGGGCAGAGAATTTGGAAACAGTGTATTGGAAGCAATCTACATGTCTAACAAGAATGGGATGGTTACATACACTTTGATATATGTGGATAATGAAATGCTATGAAGCACTTTTGAAATAATGTTAAAGAGCATGTAATCATAAAGAAATACTCCTAATGTTAAAATTTTTTAAAAGATGCAAAAATGGTATACAATATGATCCAAATATTATATGTATTTACGTTCACATATGACTACCACCCTTTTTTTGGTTTATGCTAGCTTAAACTTCTGTCACTTGAAATTAAAAAGTCCAAACTAATATATTTTTAGATTATTAATAGAAAATTTATAAAATTTTATGTTAACTTTCTATTAACAGTCAAGCTTTTTTAGCTGACACTTTATACTTTATACTATTTGAAACAATATTGCTTTGTAGTTTTCAGAAGCCTGTCTTAAAGTAAAAGGACAAAAGAAAAAATTTCATTACAGTGTTAAAAAAAATGCTTAAATTTGATGTTTTCTGCCATTTCCATATCATGTCTAAAAAAATATATCATTTTGAGTATTATGCAGATATGTTCCTGTATTAAAATTTCAAAATCCAAACTAAACTTCCCCTCTATGACGCTTTATAATTGTAGTGCCAAAGTATACACCTGTAGTTTAAGATAAACAAGGAAAACCTCAAATTTAAGAAATTTGAAAGAGTAAGTAATATTTTAAGAAATCTTGGAAGAGTAAGTAACTATAAAATTTGTAGTTTATATATACCAATTAATCTTAATGTCATGAAACCAAAGATAGTCTGTAGACTTATCCCCCAAGTAAGGTTTCTCCCTGCTTTCTTTGGGAAATTAATATTTAACCCCTAACTAAGTCTCTTCCCTATGTACAATACATAGGGAAATTAGTGTGCTCCTCTCTCAAGTCTTAACAGGATAGAAAGTCTTATTAATGAAAGACGGAGCTAGGTACAATGGGGCATGACTCTAGTCCCATGACTCTACTTGGGCAGCTAAGGCCAGAGCCTAGGAGTTCAAGTCCAACCTGCACAACAAACAGAGATCACATCTCTAGGAAAAATAAATAAATAAAGGAAGAAGGAGTAGACCTCTTTGCTCTTTCAGCCTACACTGCTCTACCTTCAAAAGCTAAACATTGGAGAGAAAAACAGCATCACTTATTTTAACATAAAATCTGTTCCTACTTTTAATGAAAAAAATTGTTTTTAAAAATAAATGAAAAAATGCAAAAATTAAAGAATGAAGAATATTAGAAAGTCTCTTAAAGTGAATAATAACTTATTTTAACTTGTTATACATTTAAATTACATCACTGACAAGATCACAACAGGTCTTTTAAGCTTCTGAGCACATCCTTGTACAATGGAAAGATATTTATCTGCCTGACCAATGATACTGTCATTACTAAGTCAAATGTCAAAAAAGCTGGACTAATGATAGCTTGACACAGTTCACATTCTGATCTTATAAATGCAGTTATGTGCCATTTCACACATCCTTGTCCATTAAATATAATCTCTCTCAACTAAATAACATCTAAAACACTACTTAGAATGAATAAATTATGGTCTGAGAATAAAGTGGGTGTTAAAAAGAATTGATTCTAAGGAAAGAGATGCATATCAGAAGATAAATAGTATATATGACTGCATTATTTGGTAAATGTAATAGATGTATAGTTTTTTTGTCAAGAGAAGCAGAAATCTTAGCTACTATCTTTAAACCACTGAGAGCTTTCTGAAATAATTTATTCATTCTAAGTTATTCAAAGATATTATGGAATAAATATAAAGAAACTCTTTACATTCTCAAAACGAAGATTATAAAAATATTACAGTTTTATCACACTTGGATCTTTAGCAGTTATTTGATCAAACAAAATATTTTGTTTCTGGGAGCATGAAGTTGTTCAAGGAGCAAGGGTTTGAGTGTCTGAGAGAACTGAAGTTGAATACTAGTTAGCTGTGTTTTCTCAGGCAAGTTACTCAATCTTTTTCTCCCTTCTCTGTAAAATGAGCATGATTTTGTCTTCTGTAAAATGAACTACATTGGAAGAAAGTTGTTAGGATTAAGTAACTCTAAGAAGCCTATCTCACACCATAGCAATAATAGTAGCATAGTTAGTGCTCAGTTAATTCTCCTCTTCTTTTCCCATGTGACCTTTCAGAAACCACATACATTTTGACATGAATTTCTAGCTGAAAACTATTCAAAGGAAAAGACATTATAGCTGATTCATATTCTACAATCTGAAATGAACCTTTAAAACCCCCTAGTATGTAAATGATTTGAAACAACATTGTTTCAATTGATTCAATAAAGTTCTCTTAGAATTTGTTATATTTTATGACCCAATTCGTTTTGTTTTTTTTTTTTTTTTGAGATAGAGTCTCACTCTCACCCAGGCTGGAGTGCAGTGGCACGATCTTGGCTCACTGCAACCTCTGCCCCCTGGGTTCAAGCAATTCTCCTGCCTCAGCCTCCCCAGTAGCTGTGAATACAGGCGCCTGCCACCACACCCAGCTAATTTTTGTGTTTTTAGTAGAGATGGGGTTTCACCATCTTGGCCAGGCTGGTCTTGAACTCCTCACCTTGTGATCCACCCGCCTTGGCCTACCAAAGTTAATTTTGTCTTTAAATATATACGCAAGAACTGGTTTAAAATTAAGGTGTCAGTCAAACACAAATATAACTGAACCTCTCTGTTCAGGCATATAATGTAACGAAACAGCCTGCAGTACAACAAAGCCAGCAAAGTAAACACTGCCAAGAGATAACCAGCCTTGTTGCCTCTGTTGAGCATGTCAAAGTCCTGCATCTGAAAATATTTGAAAAATCTGCCTATTTTCCATCTGCTATATTTCTCAGAGGATAACTGAAAGTTCATGTGTAAGTTCATTGCAAGTTCAAATGTGTCATATCAGGTCATTTACAGGGTAAAAGTTCACTGGGAGTTTATTATTCATTTTTAAAGACTGCAGTGGAAAAAGAATAAATATACTAATTGAAGCTATTTTATATTATGACCACCGCATTTTTAAGCATCATAAATAAAAATTACAAATTTTAAAAGGCCACATGCTATGCATAATTACAATTAAAATGACCCTACAGAAGATGATAAAGATACTATTCCTTGGGACTATCCTTAGAGAAGTTATAGATAAATCTTGGTTGTTCTAGATATTATTTAAAGTAAAACAGCTGTCATATTTTACATTTTGTATTGAATGTTTTGTTTAAACCACACATTTAAACGCAGAAATATAGAGACATAGAAAAAAGAGGAAACATCAGAAATAATAAGTGGATATCATCTTACTATTTAGCTGAATAGAGATGATTTTTAATTTGCAGTTGCTAAGAATGCTATTTAAGGTACAATATTTGTGAGATATTTATAGTAAAAGTAGGCAGCCAGGAGAAATAGTCTCATTTGGAATAAATCACTGAATCATTAAGAAAAAACCTAAACCACACAGCATTCGTCAATATGATTTGAATCACTGAGGCAAAAATTAAAATTTTTCTTTTGGTTAAAACTATAATATTTTTTAAGATTTAGAAGAATGCTTTTCAAGGAAAATAATAGTGAACACACATATACATTTAGGGGATAATTTATGGCTTCAAAGATTAAAAATAGTTTCTTTCTATAAAGTACTGGTACATCACAGGGGGTATTTGAAAACTGAGGCTAAGTCCTGCCAGCTTGAGTTCATAACAATCTTTCTTTTACTGCAAGCAGTAAGAGGAGAGTGGGAAATCAATCTGACCACCAACGCAGTGAGCCTTGGAATCAGTCCGAAGTCACCAGGGACCACAGGAATTCTGTCACTGATAGAGGGTCGTGACTGCAAGTTGTCCAGGTTCTTGGCATTTTGAATAAAGAACTGAACAAAACTCCCAGCAAAGCAAACAAAGAATGAAGCAACAAAAGAAGGAACACAGGGATTTACTGAAAACGAAAGTACACTCCACAGTGTGGGAGCTAACCTGAGCAACAGCTTAAGGGCCCAGATACAGAATCTTCTTGGGTTCAAATACCCCTTAGAAATTTCCCATTGGCCACTTCATGCTCACCTCATGTAAATGAAGTGGTAGCCAGCAGTCAGCCTGATTGGTTGCAGAAAGCAGCCAACCACAGGCTGAAGTGAAGTTGCACAAAGCAACCAATCAGACGCTAGGGTGAAGTTACAAAGTGATACTTCTATGCAAATGAAGACTCAGCTGGCAATCAGTCTGATTGGTTGTGGACAGCAACCATTCACAGGCCGGAGTGAAGTTACAAAGTTGCAAACAAAGACTCCACCAGCAATCAGTCTGATTTGCTGTGGACAGCCAATTTCCCATCTACCAGTGCAGAAAAGGTGGGGGGTTTACAAAGGGAGTAGCCTCTGGTCCTTTTGTTACTTAGGCTTGGAAAGTTAGGGTTTTCCTTTCAATTAGTTATAGGCAGTCGGCGTGAAACAGCCTTAGGTTCCCAGCCTCCAGACTGTATTCTCCTGCCTCAATTTGACTGGGCAGGAACCAATCATGCGTAGCCCTTGTCAGGCCTCACAGCTCATGCAGTCCTATTCCTCTGACTTCTTTCCCTCGAATCCCTGCTCCATCCAGCTAGGATTCTCATCACAAGGAGCCAGACGCCGTTTCCGCACATTTAGAAAAACATTATCTGAATTTCTATACTAAATACATCCATTCCTCTCAGTATGATTTCTTTCTCTTTGGCTCCCAGGCATCATCTGAATTTAGTCCTTGTCACACACCGATAAGTCATCATGTGATTTTAAGAGGTGTAATATTAAATATAGAAATATTAAATATAGAAATATATAAAATACACAGTTTTGGATAATTGTTATTCATCAAATGTATCATTTGGTATAATGTAGTCACTTTTCCTCTGGTTTTCCTCCTGGCTGCTCTGAACCATAGTTTTCCCTGTTTTTCACCTATACACAATATATGATTTCTCATACTGGGATGCTTTCTGATGGACAGTTCCTTATACCCAAGCCCCCTACTTTCAAGGGATTGTCTCCTTTGGTACAGTGGCTGAACAGCTATCATATGAAGTTGGTGATCCTCAGCAGACGTAACTTGTGACTCTTCCCAAGTGTCTCTTACTGAAATTCCAGGTCAATGAATAATATGCTTTTGTTCTTAAATGCTGCATCTACACACACACACAAACACACACACGCACACACACTCCAGTCTTTATCATACAAAACTGCAATTGTTTCCAACTTCATACCATCCTTTCTAAGCAAAGTGTGGAAGTTGACAATTCTGTGATATGATCCATGGCACATATTTCTAAAAGGTATTGAAGAACAATAAAACAAGATATATAAAAATGGAAAAAAAAAACATTTTCTTAGATGGAAAGACATTATAATAAAAATGTCAATTCTACCAAGTTAATTATATACTCAAAACAAATCCAATTAGAATTTCCTCCTTTGGATAAGATAATCTTAAGGCTCATGTGAAAGAACAAATGCCAAACAATAACTCTCTCTCTCTATATATATATATATATATGTTTTTTTTTTTTTTGAGACAGAGTTTTGCTTTTGCTGCCCAGGCTGAAGTGCAATGGCACGATCTCAGCTCACCACAACCTCTGCCTCGCAGGTTCAAGTGATTCTCCTGCCTCAGCCTCCCAAGTAGGTGGGATTACAGGCACGAGTCACTACACCCAGCTATTTTTTTTGTGTTTTTAGTAGAGATGGGGTTCTCTCCATGTTGGTCAGGCTGGTCTCGAACTCCTGACCTCAGGTGATCCACCCGCCTTGGCTTCCCAAAGTGCTGGGATTACAGGCATGAGCCACTGTGCCCTGTCGCAAAAATATTTTTTAAGAAAAGGGGATGAGGAAGGACTTGGCTTATCAGATATGAGAACATTTTATTATACCCCAGTATGTTAATATGTGTATATGCATTCACATCCATATATGATTATCTGAGGGTTAATACAAAGTACAAAAGAATATGTGTTTGGTCTATAGCATGATTACACAGGCAGAAGCAGTGCCAATAAGCAGGAGAGAGGAGCAGTGGGAAAAGAGGAGGCAAACAAAAAATAATAAGAGAACTACATTAAAGAAAGCAGATGGAATATGACCAGACTTATTCATTTATGATAAATCTTTTATATGGGTATATAGATAAAGAAATTAATTCTTTAAATGTTAAGAAGGAAAGGAGACAAAGTCAGAGAAAGGTGGAAAGATGAGAACATGGTTGAGAAATGACTGGAGATGCAGGCTGGGCAGGCACTACAGCACAGCCTACTAGGTGTCTTCCTTAACTTTCTTACCATAGCTGCCCCTCTTAGAACTCATGTGCTTCCTCCCACTACCTCTGAATCAGATGGACAAGAACTTACTAAAACCCAACCCGCAACTTCCCAATACACTCAACTTTCCCCTTGTCCTTCCCTTCCCTTGATTCCTTGATTCTCCCCTTGTGGTCCTCTACATCCCCAAACCACCTCATCCACGTCCATGGCTTCAACTATCAATGCTCACCCAATCTCAAGTAAATCTTAATGTCTTTTCCTCACATTTCCCCAAGCTGCTCTCAATTTCTTATATGTCCCACAGTTACAAGAAACTAAATGAAATACTGCTGCCCGCTCCATTACTACTATTACTGCTACTGTTAAAACCACCACCATCACTGCTACCACTGCTTTACTACTAATAGTATTGCCATTATTTCTATTTCTACTGGCTGCCATTTATTTAGTATTTACTATATGTCAGGCACTGGACTCAGCCCTTACCAATGGCAGCTCATTTATTTTCATCTTTTTTTTTTTTTTTTTTTTTTTTTTTAGACGGAGTCTCACTCTGTCACCCAGGCTGGAGTGCAGTGGTTGGATCTCAGCTCACTGCAAGCTCCGCCTTTCGGGTTCACGCCATTCTCCTGTCTCAGCCTCCCGAGTAGCTGGGACTACAGGCGCCCGCCACCTCGCCCGGCTAGTTTTTTGTATTTTTTAGTAGAGACGGGGTTTCACCGGGTTAGCCAGGATGGTCTCGATCTCGTGACCTTGTGATCCGCCCGTCTCGGCCTCCCAAAGTGCTGGGATTACAGGCTTGAGCCACCGCGCCCGGCCTATTTTCATCTTTAAACAACCCTATGAGTAGGTGTTATCCTAATTTTATGCTTGAGAAGCTCAAAAAGCTAAGAACTACATCACCATAATTAAGATAGGCAACATATGTTCAGATGCAGTAAAAGCACATGTCTGTTCTTGTGGTCATGTAGTATCAGTTGGATTCATTTACAAATATTTGATGAACATCTAAGTACAAAACAGTAAAATAGAGGTGAACATTTTACTGAAAACTTACTACATATCTTTGGCACTGTCCTAAATGCTTTACATTTATTATTTGATTCACACCAACTTCCCACTCTACAACCTGACGAGCATAGATTATCCTTATTCTACAGATAGGTGAATTGAAGCAAATAGAAGTTAAGTAGCTTGACTCATCTCACAGAGCTAATAAGTGGTAGAACTAGGATTCCAGGTAGTGTCTATAGAATTTATGTTTTTTAATTGCTATTTTGAGTGAGACAATGCTATTATGATAAATTCCTAAATATGCAAAGATCCATCTCTTCAAAGAATTTGCAATCTGGTTGAATAGATAAGACTATCAACTACTTCAGAGTTGGAAAGCCCTTGCACTAGAAACAAGAGATAGGGAAACCAATTAAAAGACTATTATAGTAGCCTGCAGAATCTAGATGAGGAAACTGGCAAGTGTGAGTGAATATGAAAGGAACAAAATGAGAAATATTATGGGATTGAAACACTTATCTCATCTGGTGATTGATGGGATAAAGAAGACCATGGAAGAGAAAAAAGACTGCCTGAGTCCGGATTAGTGGAAGACTGACCATGTCACTGTCAGAAATGGACATGTCTTCAACAGGGGTGGATGATTTTGAGGTAAGAATAAAATTATAAATAAAGTCAAATATATTCAGATCTTTCCAGTGGAGTTGTGACACAGAAGCTCCAGTGAGAGGCCAGGGCACTGGACATAAAGTGTGGGATCCACCTGCTCTCCACACTGAGACCGCAGATGCTCCCCCTGAGGGAGACAATGCAGAGCCGTAACAGCAGAGGGCCCCAGCCACACTTCCCATCAGTGCCATGACACTCGTGTTTTCATTGCTTCCTGCCAGTCTGGCGTCACATGACAGCCAAGGAGGAGGAAGAAGAAACGATAGAGAGAAGAGTGAGCAGTGCCTGTCTGGCTATAGACAAGGCTCATGGAGGCAACTACTGTCTAGACTGACAGTGGTTTGGAATATCATCTAAACGCTCCTGTTTTACACTAAAGCAGAGGCCTGTGTATTGTAAGCTTCATATTGGTAAGTGAAGCCGGACTTTGCTGGTGCATATTGCAGGAGTTTTTGAGAGCAAGGAGCTTCTAGGACCAAGGACCTTCTGCTACTTCTAACACCGAAGCCTTGGATGGAATAGGGTGAGAGAAAAAGTAAATCATGAGCATGTCCTGGTATTTAAGGTCTCAGTATATTCAGTGTATTCAGTCCTTAAAGCAAGAGGTTCTATTTCTATTTCAGGTACTACATTACTTTCCCAGGGCAGCCATAACAAAGCCAAAAACTGGGTGACTTAAAACAACAGGAATTTATAGGCTCACAGTTCTGGAGGCTAGAAATTCAAAATCAAGGTATCAGCAGGTAGGGCCATGCTCTCTCTGACAGTTCTAGGGGAGAATCCTTCCTTGCCCCTTCCCAGCTTCTGGTGTTTGCCACCAATCTCTGGTGTTCCTTGGTTTGTAAATGCATCACTCCCATCTTCTGTCTGTCCAAATATCCCCTTCTAATAAGGACACCATTCATATTGGATGACAGCTCTCTCTAATGACCTCATTTTAACTTGATTACCTCTTTAAAGACCCTATCTCCAAATAAGGTAATATTCTTAGGCACTGGGGGTTAAGACTTCAACATACTATATTCTTTTGGGGGGGCACAGTTCAACCCATAACAGATATAATAATGGTTTAATAACAACAAACACTGATAATAAGTTAGACATCATAATATTATAATAGGCATACAAAAACATTGCATATTATTTTGAGGAAGTATGATCTTTAAGACACCTTAAAGAATTCTCCTACGGCCAGGGGCGGTGACTCATTCCTGTAATCCCAGCACTTTGAGAGGCCAAGGTGGGCAGATTACGAGGTCAGAAGATCAAGATCATCCTGGCCAACATGGGAAAACCCCGTCTCTACTAAAAATACAAACATTAGCTGGGCATGGTGGCACGTGCCTGTAATCCCAGCTACTCGGGAGGCTGAGGCAGGAGAATCACTTGAACCAGAGAGTCGGAGGTTGCAGTGAGCCGAGATCACGCCACTGCACTCCAGCCTGGGCAGCAGAGTGAGACTCCATCTCAAAGAAAAAAAAAAAAATTCCCCTACAACTTAGTTCTGGATCCTAATTAGATAATAATGACTAGGATATAAAATCTGCTTGTGTTTCACAATACAAAGATATTTTTAAATGGGCACTACTTAAATACAGCTTAATAAATGAACAATAAAATTTATTAAATGTATATATTATATATGTGTGTGTGTGTATATATATATACACATATATATATACACACACACACACATTGCTTCCTATCAGTCTGGCACCAAATGATAATTGGTGAATATTCCACCAGTACTCTGAGTACCACATTCAGTGAGATTGCCTGCAAGACTGCAAAGCAAATCAAAACCTGGCATAACTATAGTGAGAAAAATGTTTTAATATCTGCTCAAATATAAAAAGAATATATTACAAATAAAACTTTATTTTTAAAGGTATTATGATAAAAACAGGGAAAATGATTTGGTTTTATATCAATGTCATTTTGGTTTTGCTTATTTGTTTGTTTTAATAAAATAAGTTAATGACACAAAAAGGCTAGCTTGGAATCATAGAAAAAACACTCATCTAAGAATAATGGGAACCTAGACCAGGTGGTAAAGTTTGAGCAAAATGAGGTTAATGACATACCCATGTGGCTATGAGAATTAATACATAAAACTATGTGAAAGCACTATGGAAACTGCAGAGTGTTTCAAAATGTGACTTATAATCAGACTTGAAGTGTGACATTAAATGATCGTTATATTACAGGAGATAAAATTTATAAAATATTTCTCTCCTGTTTGGTATGTTAATAAGCTAAAACTAACCAACAAATTCATTATTAAAACACATTTTTAAAAATCTTAATAATTGGAAGTTCTTTATAGAGTTGAGAATTTTGACCAGTATGGCATAATAAAATACTTTGGGTTTTAGTTATCTGACCTGTTTAAATCCAGGCTGTATCATTTAACTTACTCTGTAACTTTGGCAAATTATATAACCCTATTAGATATCAGTTTCCTCATCTCTCAAATAAGGATAATGATATCTACTCAATAAATACATTATGAGAATAAAAAATAATTGTATGAAGTACCTGTCACAAAGTATACAATCAGTAAGTGATAGTTACTTCGGAAAATTTCTTAAGTCTTTACATAAGACTTATTTAGCTTTAATAATCTGCAGTATTAAAAAATCATAATTATATTCAGTTTAAAATGTATTTAGCATGACCTCCAGACATATATATTTTAATTTCAAAAAATAACTTTTACTGTAATATAGTTAAAAGTGTAAAATTACTGCTACTTTTATTATTAGACTTACAGCTGCTAATAAATCAAAATAATTACTTTTCTAACCAAACTATGAAAACACACAAAAGTTAATTATTTTATTTACAATACACCTTTTGTATGTAAAATATTTCTTTATATAAATATGTATTTGACATAAAGTAATTCATTCCCTTCTTAATCTAAAGTACAATTTAGATTACTGCCTAAATTCAAATAGAAAATCATATGGCAAAACTAAAAAAACCTTTTCATAAACACTTGAAGTAGAAATTTCACTCTGGAAAAGATGGAGTCACATGGACCAAATTTATATTCCTGGTTGAAATAACCAAGCAAACAGACAAAGTATATACAACAACAGTTTTCAAGATACTGCACATCAAGAAACAAAGAACAGTGATCCCTAAGAGATACAAAACAAATGAAGTGTGTATGTGATTGAGTTTCCAGATCATGCACCAGGAGGAGGAACTCAGGTAGGGACTGGCAGATTCCCCGAGTTGAAGAACTAAGAGTCCAAAAAGAACACAAACAGATTACCAGGAAGTGCAGGGAGTTCACAGGACAGATTACAGGAGAGAGACAGACATCTGCTATACAGATAGATAACTCTGGAGATCTACAGAGGGTTCCTCTGAAGTATTCTGCAGAGAACTAGCAGTGCATGGGTCTAAAGAAGCTACCTAAGTCTGACAGTAGTGCCTATTCTCACTAGCCAGACAGGGAAACCTCACATTCACAGGAAAATAGGCAGAATGCTCAGAAGGCTTTGCCTCAAAAGTGGGGAATTTAGTCCTAGACTAAATGCTGCTCTGGTCCTACCTAACGTATCTTAAAAGCACGACCAAAATGGACCAGTTTCAAAGTAATTTAATCACAATCCAGAACAAAGCTCAAGATATGAACATAACTAGCAACTAACAAGGTAAAATTCACAATGTCTGTCTTCCTAACCAAAATTAGCAGGTATGCAAAAAAGCAGGAAAAGAGGCTCACATTGAGGGAAAAGAAATCCATCAATTACAATACACTCATATCTGACACAGATGTTAGAATTAGTAGAGAAGGTCATTAAAACCATTACTATAACTGTATTCCATAAGTTGAAAACATACCCATAAAACAGATCCAAAACCAAAATCTCATTTCCAAAATCCAAATGTGAACTGCTAAAGATGAAACCTACAATTCTGAGAAGAAAAAAACATGGAATGTGATAATAGTAGATTAGACATACATAATAGCAGAAGAAAAGATCAGTTAACTTGAACACATAGCAAGAGAGACTACTCAAAAGGAAACATTGGGAGAAAAAATGTATTTTTAAAATGAAAAGAGAATCAGTGAGCTGTCAAACAACTTTAGGTGACATAAAAATGTGTAATTAGAGTCCCAGGAAAGGACGAGGAAAAGAAAACATATTTGAAGGAATAAAAGCTAATCTTTTTTCAAATTTGATGAAAACCATAAATTCAGATTCAAAGAGATTCACAAACACTAACAAGAATAAACATGAAGAAAAGGCACATATAATAAAATGTTCAATACCAGTGATACAGACAAAATCTCAAAAGCAGCCCAAACAAAAGAAGATATGTACAAAGATAGGGGTGCAAAGATAAGGATGACAGTAGATTTACCATCAGAAGCAATGCAAGTGAAAAGGCAGCAGAGCAAAAATTTTAAAGTACCGAAAGAAAAAAAAAAAAAACCTATCAACCTAGAATTCTATACCCAGTGAAAGTATCTTTCAGAAACAATGATGGAACAAAAACTTTTCCAGGGATGCAAAGCTGAAAGAATTAAAACCAGCAGAAATATATTATGTAAATACTATGTACAATACTTCCTTTATGTTATATGTTAAAGGAAGCTCTTTAGGCAGAAGGAAAATGATAGCAAATGGAAATATTCATCCACAGGTTTCTGAAGAACACTATAAATGTTCATCACAAGAGTAAATATACAAGATTTTTTCTTAGCATTTAAGTCATTTTAAAAGATAATTTATTATAATAATACCAATAAACTATAAATAGCAATACTAAATAAAAACAACATATTGTTGGATTTATAACATATGTAGAGGCAGAATATATGAAAACAAAGGCACAAAAGATGAGAAGGGAGAAAAAGAAGTATACAGTTTTAAAGTTCTTATACTCTATGTGAAGTATTGCAGTATCACTTGAAAAGTAGACTATTACATTGAAGATATAGACAACAAATGCTAAAGCCACAACTAAAAGAACATAAAGAGTTACAGTTAATAAGCCAACAATGGAGATAAAATGGAATCATTTTTTTAAAAAACCAAACAAGGCAGAAAAAGGGAACAAAGAATAAATAGGGTAAATAGAAAACAAACAGCAAGATGACATTTAAACCTAACAATATCAATAGTCACATTAAAGCAAATGGTCTAAATATCCCAATTGAGAGGTTATCTGATTACATAAAAAAGCTCAGAAGAAAGTTAACATGGCTACATTAGTATCAAACAGGGTCGATTTCAGAGAAAAGACAATTACCAGGAATAAAGAAGGTAATTTCATATTGATAAAGAGGTCATTTAATCAAAAAACACATATAGTTGTAAATATGACTGTGCAAATCTAAAACTATAATCAGAGATTTGAACACCCCTCTCTCAATAAATGATACCAGTAGACAGAAAATAAGTAAGAATATAGATTTGAGCAACGCAATTCAGCCAACTTGACATGCATAGAATATTCCACCCAACAACAAAAGAACACACATTCCTTTCAAGTATACTTGATGTTTTACCAAAACAAATTATGTTCTGGGTCATAAAACAAGTCCCAATAAGTTTAAAAGGATTCAAGACATACAAAATATGTGCTCTGACCACAATGGAATTAGATAAGAAATCAATAACAGAAAGATATCTGGAAAATCTACAGAATCCCTCTAACTACCCACTACTAAATAATCAATGGATTCAGATGAAATCAAATGGGAAATTTAAAAGTGTTTTGAATTGACTGAAGATAAACACACAACATACCAAAATTTGGGCAATGCCACATATATGAGTTTCCTATTGCTGCTCTAACAAATTATCACAAATATAGTGGCTTAAAACTACATGAATTTATTGTCATACATTTCTAGAGATTAGAAGTCTCTCTGGGTTAAAATCAAAGTGTCAAGTGGGCTGTGTCCCTTCCAGGGGTACCAGGTGAGAATCATTTCCTTGTCTTTTCCAGCTTATACAGGCTGCCCAATTGTCTCATCTTGGGTCTCTCTTCCATCTTGAAAACCAGCAGTTGCACCACTCCAACCTCTGCTTCCTTCATCACGTCTCCTCTTACTCTGACCCTTCTGCCTCCCACTGAGAAGAACTTTTTTGTTTGTTTGTTTGTTTGTTTTTTTTTTTTTTTTTTTTTGAGACGGAGTCTCGCTCTGTAGCCCGGGCTGGAGTGCAGTGGCCGGATCTCAGCTCACTGCAAGCTCCGCCTCCCGGGTTCACGCCATTCTCCTGCCTCAGCCTCCCGAGTAGCTGGGACTACAGGCGCCCGCCACCTCGCCCGGCTAGTTTTTTGTATTTTTTAGTAGAGACGGGGTTTCACGGTGTTCGCCAGGATGGTCTCGATCTCCTGACCTCGTGATCCACCCGTCTCGGCCTCCCAAAGTGCTGGGATTACAGGCTTGAGCCACCGCGCCCGGCCGAGAAGAACTTTTGAGATTAAATTGGCATCACCTAGGGAATCCAGAATACTCTCCTCATTTCAAAATCCTCAACTTAATCATTTCTGCAAAATCCCTTTTGACATGTAAGGTAATATATTTACAGCTTCTGGGAATTATAGTATGGACACCTCTGGGGAGGGGCATTATTCTGCCTCCACACCGCTAACGTAAAATTTAGAGGTAAATAGCATCCAAAGGCCTCTATTATAAAAGAAGGAAAATCTCAAGTCAGTGACCTCCAGTTTTCATTCTAAGACACTAGAAAAAGAAAAGTAAATGAAACCCAAAGTAAGCAGAAAAAAGGAAATATAAAAATCACAGCAGAAATCAATGAAGTTGAAAAAAGCAAAATATAAGAGAAAATTAGTGAAACCCAAAGCTGATTTCCTAAGAAGATCAATAAAATTGGTAAACTTCTAGCCAAACTGAGTAGGAAAAAAGAGAGCAAACACAAATTACCAATACTGGGGGTGACAGAGATAATATAACTAAGATTCTACAGATGGTGAAAAATAAGGAAATATATATGATCTCATGCCAATAAATTTGACAACCTAGATGCAATATACACATTTCCTTAAAAGACAGAAGTAACCAAAGTTTACTAAAAAGGAAATAGATAACCTGAATAGCCATGACTTTATTTTAAAAATTAAATTTGTAGCTAGAAACCTTCCCACAAAGAAATCTCCAGGCCAAGGTGTCTTCACTGTAAATTCTACCAAATACTTATGGAAGAAATAATACCAATTCTACAAAACTCTCTCAGAAAATCAAAGAGGAGGGAATACTCACCAAGTCTTTGATATAAGCATTACCATGATACCAAAATGTTGACAAAGATATTTCAATAAAAATATAGACCAGTATCCCTCATGAACATAGATACAAAAATTATAATACAAATTTTTGAAAAGCAAATCAAACAACTATAAAAAGGATACTATACCATGACCAAATGAGATTCATCCTAGTCATGAAGATTAGTTTAATATTCAAAAATCAATGACAGTCCAGGCATTGTGACTCATGCCTGTAATCCCAATAATTTGGGTGGCCGAGGTGGGAGATCTCTTGAGGCCAGCCTGTACAATATAGGGAGCTGCTGTCTCTACAAAAAAGAAAAAAATTCAATGACTACACAAATAAATGGTAAGTATGTGAGTAATGCATACGTTAATTATCTTGATTTATCCATTTCACAATGCATATATATTTTGAAACATCATATTGTATACCATAAATTTATACAATTTTAATTTGTCAATTAAAAATAATTTAAAATTTTAAAATAAAAGATGAAAAATCAATTAGTATTAATCATCATATTAACAGATTGAAAACAAAAAAATACATATTCATCTTAACAGACATTTTAAAAGATTTCACAAAATCCAAACATCCATTCAAGATAAAAATTCTTAGCAAATTAGGAATAGAAAGGAGCTTTCTCGACCTGATAAAAACTCTACAGCTAGCATTATACTTAATAATGAAACATGAGAATGCTTTAGCTTAAGATCAGAAACAAGAAAAGCATACTTGTTGACATAACTGCTTTAACTATTTGTATTAAACATTGTACTGGAGGTTCTAACCAGGTCATAAGTCAAGACAGAAAATAAAAGGCATTCAGATTGGAAAGAAATAACACTTTATTCACAGGCAACATGATCATTTATGCAGAAAATCCAACAAAATCTACAAAAATACTGCTAAACTAACCAGTGAGTTTAGCAGTGATTTAGGCCTGATACAAGGTCAATATTCAGAAAGCAACTGTATTTCTATATAGTAGTAATAAATAATCAGATACTGAAATCATAAAGCAACATAATTAACAATAACATAAAAATGTGAAAAGGTGAAAAATCCATTAAAATATGTGCAAGTCCTGTACACTGAAAACTACAAAACATTTCTGAGGGAAATTAAAGATCTAAATAAATGGAGAGGTACACATTGTTCAAGGGTCCAAAGAATCAATACTGTTAAGATGTCAATTCTTTAAAAATAGATCTGCAGATTCCAGGCAATCTCAAACAAAATATCAACATTTTTTTGTAGAAATTAACAATCCAATTCTAAAATTCATATTGAAATGCAAAGACCAAACACAATGTTAAAAAAGGACAAAGATGACTTATGTGATTGCAGGACTTAGTATAAAGCTACATTAATCAAGACAGTGTAATATTTGCATTGCAATGATGAATAAATCAATGGAACACAAAAGAGAATCTATAGTCAACTGATTTTGCCCGAAGATGTAAATGCAATTTAGTGGAGAAAGGATTTTTTTTCTAAAAATACTGCTAGAACAACTGAATATCCACATGAAAAAAAAGAACTTTTATCCATACCTTGCACTTTATGCAAAAATTAATCAAAATGGACCATACACCCAAATGTAAAGCCTAAAACTATTACATTTCCAGAAGAAAACATAGGATAAAGTCTTTGTGATTTTGAGTTAGGCAATGATTTTTAGATACAACACTAAAAGCATAATCTACGAAAGAAAGAATTAATAAATTGAACCTCTTATCAAAATTTAAAACTTTCTTTTTAAAAGTCACTAGAGGAAATAGTGTATACATCTGTCCAAACTTTTCAAACTGTACACTTTAAATATGTATAGTTTACTGCATGTCAGTTATACCTCAGTAATGCTGGGGAGCTTTTTGTTTGTTTGATTTTTGAGACAAGGTCTCTCTCAGTCACTGAGGCTGAAGTGCAATGCACAATCAGAGCTCACTGCAGCATCGACCTCCCAGGTCCAAGCAGTCCTCCTGACTCAGCCTCCCAAGTAGCTGGGATCAATGGTGTGAGCCACCATGCTCAGATAATTTTTGTACTTCTATTTTTTGCAGAGACAGAGTCTCCCTATGTTGTCCTAGCTGGTCTTGAACTCCTGGCCTCAAGAAATCCTCCCACCTCAGCCTCCGAAAGTGTTGGGATTGCAGTTGTAAGCCACCACACCCAGTCAATAATGCCGTTTTTAAAAAAGACAATCAAGAAAAAAATATTATGTGCACTAACCTAAAATCATCTCTCCAATAATATAACCCTTCAGTGCAATTCATTAACTTAAAGCACAATGAACATTTTCTCAGCATATTTTTTCTTATAATAAAGGAAATGTAAAGTACAGAATAATGAATTAACAAATTTGTTTCTAAAGACATTTAAAATTAATCCGTGACGATGGACTAATAAAACATCTAGGTTAAAACCACTTCAGAAACATTTATTTCCTTTAAATTAAGCAAAGGAAGAATTTGTAATCCAATTCTATTTAAAGAATTTATGTCTATGTATACCATTAATTATTTTTAAAATTTATTTTTAATTTTTTAACTAGTTTTTTAATGTTAGTTTATGAAATATCGTAACTGTTTAGAGTAATCACTTTAAATGATTTTCAAAAGATATACCTAAAAGAGATGGCATTTAGCCTTTTTTTCATTCAGGCACACTGGAGAGGACACTGCCTGTCAACAGGTGCTCCCCTAGACCAGTGGTTGCCCAGGAGGGAAGGAAACGCCAGCAGGGGCATTATCAGAATATTTACGGATGGGAAGAAGCTAGTAGAGTACACTTGCTGAAAGTTCCCTGTCCCCGCGATTTTAATGGGGCATAAGCCAGCCAGAATGGACTACTGAGGATCCTTAATTTAAGGAAATATTAAAGCGGGCGTGGTGGTAAGCACTTGTAGTCCAAGCCGCTCAAGAAGTTAAGGTCAGAGGAGTGCTTTCAGGCCAGCCTGGGCAACATACCCAGACCTCAGTCTCTTTAAAATAATAATAATAATAATAATAATAATAATAATTTAATTTTAAGTTCCGAGATACAAGTGCAGGACATGCAGGTTTGGTACATAGGTAAGCATGGGCCATGGTGGTTTGCTACACCTATCAACCCAGCATCTAGGTATTTAAGCCCAGCATGCATTAGCTATTTTTCTGATGCTCTCCCCAGCCCCAAAACGGGTCCCACTGTGTGTTGTTTCCCTCCCTGTGTCCATGTATTCTCACTGTTCAGCTCCCACTTATAAGTGAGAAGATGCGGTGTTTGGTTTTCTGTTTCTGCATTAGTTTGCTGAAGATAATGGCTTCCAGCTCCATCCATGTCCCTGCAAAGGGCACGATCTCATTCCTTTTTATGGATGCACAGTATTCCGTGGTATATGGGTACCACATTTTCTTTATCAAGCCTACCATTGATGGGCATTTGGGTTGATTCCATGTCTTTGCTATTGTGAATAATGCTGCAATGAATGTAGGCATGCATGTATCTTTATAATAAAATGATTTATATTTCTTTGGGTATACACCCAGTAACTGGATTCCTGGGTCAAATGGTATTTCTGGTCCTAGGTTTTTGAGGAATCACCACACTGTCTTCCACAATGGTTGAACTAATTTACATTCCCACCAAGAGTGTAAAAGCATTTCTATTTCTCCACAGCCTTGCCAGCATCTGTTGTTTCTTGACTTTTTAATAATTGCCATACTGACTGACATGAGATGGTATCTCATTGTGGTTTTGATTTGCATTTCTCTAATGATCAGTGATGTTGAGCTTTTTTTCCTGATTTTTGGCCACATAAATGTCTTTTTTGAGAAGTGTCTGTTCATGTCCTTTGCCCACTTTTTAATGGGGTTATTTTTTTCTTGTAAATTTGTTTAAGTACTTTGTAGACTCTTAATATTAAACCATTGTCAGATGGATAGATTGCAAAAAAAATTCTCCCATTCTATAGGTTGTCTGTTCACTCAGATGACAGTTTCTTTTGCTGTGCAGAAGTTCTTCAGTTTTAATTAGACCTCACTTGTCAATTTTTGCTTTTGTTGCAATTGTTTTTGACATTTTTTTCATGAAATCTTTGCCTGTGCCTATGTCCTAAATGGTATTACCTAGATGTTCTTCTGGGTTTTTATAGTTTTGGGTTTTACATTTAAGCCATTAATCCATCTGGAGTTAAGTTTTGTATAAGGTGTAAGGAAGGGGTCCAGTTTCAATTTTCTGTATATGGCTAGCCAGTTCTCCCAGAACCATTTATTACATAGGGAATCCTTTCCCTATTGCTTGTTTTCATAAGGTTTGTCAAAGATCAGATGCTCATAGATGTGTGATCTTGTTTCTGATCCATTGGTCTATATGTCTTTTCTTGTACCAGTACCATGCTGTTTTGGTTACTGTAGCCTTATAGTATAGTTTGAAGTCAGGTACCGTGATCCCTCCAGCTTTGTTCTTTTTGCTTAGGACTGTCTTGACTATATAGGCTCTTTTTTGGTTCCATATAAATTTGAAAGTAGATTTTTCTAATTCTGTGAAGAATGTCAATGATAGTTTAATGGAAATAGCATTGAATCTATAAATTACTTTAGGCTGTATGGCCATTTTCATGATATTGATTCTTTCCAACTATAAGCATGGAATGTTTATGTCTTCTCTGATTTCCTCGAGCAGTGGTTTGTAGTTCCCCTTGAGGAGGTCCTTCATGTCCCTTGTTAGCTGTATTCATAGGTATTTTATTCTCATTGTAGCAATTGTGAATGGGAATTCATTCATTTGGCTCTCTGCTTGTCTATTGTTGGCGTATAGGAATGCTTGTAATTTTTGCAAACTGATTTTGTATCCTGAGACTTTGCTGAAGTTGCTTATCAGCTTAAGAAGCTTTTGGGCTGAGATGATGGGGTTTTCTAAATATAGGATCATGTTATCTGCGAACACAGACAGTTTAATTTCCCCTCTTCCTATTTGAATATGCTTTATTTCTTTCTCTTGCCTGATTGCCCTGGCCAGAACTTATGCCTATGTTGAATAGAAGTGGTAAGAAAGGGCATCTTTGCCTTGTGCCAGTTTTCAAGGGGAATGTGTCCAGCTTTTGTTCATCCAGTATGATATTGGCTGTGGGTTTGTCACAGATGGCTCTTATTATCTTGAGGTATGCTCCATCAATACCTAGTTTATTGAGAGTTTTTAACATGAATGGATGTTGAATTTTTTCAAAGGCCTTTTCTGCATCTATTGAGATATGGTTTTTGTCTTTAGTTCTGTTTATGTGATGAATCACATTTATTGATTTGCATATGTTGAACCAGTCTTGCATCCCAGGGATGAAACTGACTTGTCATGCTGGATAAGCTTTTTGATATGCTGCTGGATTCAGTTTGCCACTATTTTATTGAGGATTTTTGCATCGATGTTCATCAGGAATATTGTCCTGAAGTTTTCTTTTTTGGTTGATCTCTGCCAGGTTTTGGTACCAGGATAATGCTGGCCTCATAAAGTGAACTAGGGAGGAGTCCCCCCTTTTCAATTTCTTGGAATAGTTTCAGAAGAAATGGTAACAGCTCCTCTTTGTAACTCTGGTAGAATTCAGCTATAAATCCATCTGGTCCTGGGCTTTTTTTTTTTTTTTTTTTTTTTTTTTTTTTGGTTGGTAGGCTATTTATTACTGCCTCAATTTCAGAACTTGTTATAGGTCTATTCAGGAATTCGACTTCTTCCCGGTTCAATCTTGGGAGGAGGCATATGTCCAGGAATTTATCCATTTCTTCTGGATTTTCTAGTTTATCTGCATAGAGGTGTTTATACTATTCTCTGATGGTTGTTTAGTTTTCAGGAGTCAGTGGTGATATCCTATTTATCAATTTTTATTGTGTCTACTTGATTCTTCTCACTTTTCTTCTTTATTAGTCCAGCTAGTAGTTTATTTTATTTTATTTTTTTCAAAAGAACAGCTCCTGGATTCATCGATTTTTTGAAGGATTTTTCATGTCTCTATTTCCTTCAGTTCTGCTCTGACCTTGGTTATTTCTTGTCAACTGCTATCTTTGGGGTTTGTTTGCTCTTGGTTCTGTAGTTCTTTTAGTTATGAGGTTAGAGTATAAATTTAAGATCTTTCTAGTTTTTTGATGTGGACACATAGTGCTATAAATTTCCCTCTTAACACTGCATTAGCTGCATACCAGAGATTCTGGTATGTTGTCTCTTTTTTCTCATTGGTTTCAAAGAACTTTTGATTCTGCCTTAATTACATTATTTACCCAGGAGTCGTTCAGGAGCAGATTGTTCAATTTCCATGTAGTTGTGTGGTTCTGAGTGAGTTTCTTAATCTTGAGTTCTAATTTGTGCTGTGGTCTGAGAGACTGTTACGATTTCATGCCTTTTGCATTTGGGTTTCCCTTTGCAGGTGACCTGGTCTTTCTCTCTGGCTGCCCTTAACATTTTTCCTTCATTTCAACCTTACAGAATCTGATGATTATGTGTCTTGGGGCTAATCTTCTCATGGAGTATCTTACTGGGCTTCTCTGGATTTTCCTGAATTTGAATGTTGGCCTGTCTTGTTAGGTTGGGGAAGTTCTCCAAGATGATATCCTGAAGTATGTTTTCCAACTCGATTTCATTCTCCCTGCCAACTTGGTTTCATTCTCCCCGTCTCTTTCACGTACCCCAATCGGCCATAGTTTGGTATTTTTACATAATTCCATAGTTCTCCGAGGTTTTGTTTGTTCCTTTTCATTCTTTTTTCTCTAGTCTTGTCTGACTGTCTTATTTGAGCAAGACAGCCTTCAAGCTTTGAAATTCTTTCCTCTGCTTAGTCTATTCAGCTAGTGATACTTGTGGTTGCATTGTGAAGTCCTTGTGTTGTATTTTTCAGTTCCATCAGGTCATTTATGTTCCTCTACAAACTGGTTATTCTGGTTAACAGTTCCTGTAAAGTTTTATCATCATTCTTAGCTTCTTCGCATTGGGTTAGAACATGCTCCTTCAGCTCAGCAAACTTCGTTATTACCCACCTCCTGAAGCCTACTTCTGCCAGTTCATCCATCTCAGCCTCCTCCCAGTTCTGTGCCCTTGCTGGAGAGGTGTCGTGATCACTCAGATAAGAAGAGGCACTCTGGCTTTTTGAGTTTGCAGAGTCTTTTCATTGATTCTTTCTCATCTTCATGAGTTTATCTAGCTTCGATCTTTGAGGCTGCTGACCTTTGGATGGGGTTTTTGTGGGGACTATTTTTTGACCCTGTTGTTTTTGTTGCCTTCTGTTTATTTTTCTTTTAATAGTCAAGTCCCTCTTCCATAGGGCTACTGCAGTTTGCTGGGGGTCCACTCCAGACCCTATTCACCTGGGTCCTTCTCACACCTGGAGGTGTCACCCAAGGAGGCTGGAGAACAACAAAGATGGGTGTCTGCTCCTTCCTCTAGGAGCTCTGTCCCAGAAGGGCACCAACCTGATACCAGCAGAAGTGCTACTGTATAAAGTGTCTGGTGACCCTGTTGGGGGGTCTCACCCAGTCAGGAGGCATGGGATCAGGGACCCACTTAATGAAGCACTCTGGCTGCCCCTTGGCAGAGGGGGTGCACTCTACTGGGGGGAATCCCACTTGTCCAGACTGTCTGGATTCCTCAGAGCCAGCAGGAGGAAAGACTAAGTCTGCTGATCTCTGGAGATCACAGCTACCCCTCCCCACAGGCACTCCATCCCAGAAAGATCAGAGTTTTGTCAGGAAACCCCTGGCTGGAGTTGCTGAAATTCCTGCAGGGAGGCCCTACCCGTTGAGCAGGGATGGATCAGGGTCTAGCCTAAAGAGGCAATCTGGCCACAATCTGCCACAACTGCTGTGCTGTATTACGGGGAATTCCTCCTGGGTCCAAACTTCTCAGTCTCCTCAATTTTCTTAGGCATCAGTGATGATGGTTGCCCCTCCCCCTGAGAACTGGGTAGCCTTAAACAGTCTTGAGCTGAGCAGCCATAGAGAATCTGCACAGTTCTGCACTTGGGACCCAAGGCTCTGGTGGCGTGGGCTCATGAGGGGATCTCCTGACCTGTGGTTGCAAAGATCATTGGAATCAGCATGGTTTCCAAGGTGGGGTAGCAGAATCACTAACTGCCTACCTTGGCTGGAGGTGGGAGCTTCCCTTGCCCCATGTGGCTACCAGGTGGACCATTGCTCTACCCTCCTTTTCCTCGCTCTCTGTGGGTCATGCCAACCACCTAGTCAGTCCCAGTGAGAAAACCTGGATACCTCAGTTGACAGTGCAGGATTCACTCACCTTTTTCTTTCTTCTTGGTGGGAGCCTCCAACTGCAGCTGCTTCTGGTCAGCCATCTCGGTCCCTCCCTCTTACCGATCTCTTAAAAAAACAAACATATGAACCTGAAATTTCAGTTAGACACTAGGTCAGAAAGTAAACCTAACTCTGTAAATTAGTTATTTCATCCTCATATGTCCATAAATTTACACACATACATGCACATTATGATCAGTAATGTGAGTTCAGATTTCAAAAAAGCAAATCACTTGTCAGGCTCTGTGGTTATAAAAACATATGTAATACTTGAGTGTTAAATAAAAATCCTGCTTTGTGGTTATATTTTAATGTAATCTAATTTTTTAAAATGTCAAATGAAACCTATTTTTCCAGTTATAACTCACTAAAAATAGATCAGAGAAGAAACTGCTCATTAACATGTCCACAAACAAATAGAAATGTATTAGTGCCACCCTGTAGTAAACTTCACACCTAATAAAATTTTATTCAAATAAAAAAGCTATTGTGATTTTTTTTAAAATGCAGACAGTTGAAACCAATATTTGTTTAATCAAAAATTCAGTTTTCTAACTTGTAAATATTTTTCTGGATCCCTTATTATATTGAGACTTTTCTGCAAGAAAATTTGATGTCTTTTATGTTTAGGATTCCCCAAAATTGTGCATTTCACATGCTCCATAAATGTTTACTGAATGTGCTTATGATGCATTAATACTTAAATGCAAAACTCTCTTACAGAAATCATCAAGAATAGACACAAAAGTATAGCTGGAAGGTTATTCACTATAGCTTATTTAAAATAGCAAAAAAAATTGGAACCAACATATCTATCCAATAATAAGTTGGTTAGATAATTTGTACCATATACTGGTATAATATACTGTCATTAAATATGGTATGGTGATGATCATCTGAGGTCAGGAGTTTGAGACCAGCCTGACCAACATGGTGAAACTCCTTCTCTGACAAAAATACACAAAATTAGCTGGGTGTGGTGGCATATGCCTGTAATCCCAGCTACTTGGGAGGCTGAGACAGGAGAATCTCTTGAACCCAGGAGATGGAAGTTGCAGTGAGCTGAGATCATGCCACTACACTACAGCCTGGGTGACAGAATGTCTCAAAAATAAAAATAAATAAATAAAATAAATAAATATAAATAAATAAATAAGCAAAGAAGAAGAAATTACTCATGAAGCCAGTATCAACTACAGCAACTGGTATAAATTCTTTCCTGATCCTTCCCTATGTATTGGATTTTGATACTTTATGTTTGCAGCATATTTTAAATCAGACTACTGTTACACTTTTATCATCATACACTTATTATTCACCTGAAATTAAATGATATATCTTTTGCATATCTTATAACTGTTATAAACATATTAATTAATGATGATATATTACTTAATAGAGCAAAGAGTTTGCTTAGTCATTTCCTAACTGTTAGAGATTTTAAAGTGTGTATGGGTTTATGTCTCTTTAATATTACTTTATTAAATGTAATAAGCCTGGCACAGTGTACAAGACTGGGAGCTACTTTTCTCTAATCTTGTATATTCCCTCTACTATCAAATCTTGCCAGTTCTACCTCCTAAAAATTTATTTAATCAATACACTACTCACAGTTCTTTCTCATGCCCAAGCCACTAGCTCTCAATTGCCTTTCAGTAGACTCCTTATTTCCATCTCTTGTCTCTCAATCACTTTGTAGCCAGAATGATCCCTTCGGAACTCACATCTGATCATATAATTCATCTGCTTTTAATTTTCTTTAGTCGCTTTTTATTTGTATTCAAAGTAAAGTACAAAATTAGAACCATGACCTTTGAAGTTCTCTCCCCTCTGGCTCCCGCCTATCTCTCCAGGCTCATCTCCCACCCTCCTTTCTCTGCAGGTCACCATTCTGGACTTCTCGGTTCCTGCATCACAACAGCATATCCCTCCAGGGGTTAAAATGTGTAGTGTAGTCTTTTCTAATGGAAACCTTTTATTTTTTTCCAGAACAAATTATATTCACCCTGAAGGTCTCGATTTCAACATCACTTCTGCTGAAAGACCATCCTCATCCCCTTCAGAACAGGGTAGGACCTCCAGTTATAAATTTTCTAAGCTCTCTGAGCATTTCCTTTTGATGCAGGACAGAGAAGCCCCAACACTGGGGCTTAACCCAGGAGGGTTCTTAGCTTCTCTCAGGAAAGAATTCAAGGGAAAGCCAGTGGTGTTAGACAGCAATCTTTTATTGAACAGTTGCAGAGCAGGGCTAACACATAGGCAGTGTGTCCAGAGTCAGCAATGCATGGGTTCCTGTCAGTTGTATTTATATTCATGTAAACCCAATTTCAATTACATGCAAATTAAGGAGTGGGTCAATGTAAATTGAGGAATGGGTAAATTAGAACTTTCTAGAAAGGGGTGGTAACTTCTGAGTCATTGCCATGGAAATGAGTGGTCACTTTCCAGTCATTGTGATGGCACTGGTGGGAGTATCTTACGCCAATAAGCAATGAGGGCAGCTAGGGATGGCTTTTGTTGCCATCTGCTGGTTCCTGCCAGTTTCTTCACTTTATCCTGTCTGGATCAGATCCTGTTTTGGTCAGCAGGGTTGTGACCAGAAAAAAAGTCCTGCCAGTGTCCTACCTCATTTTCATAATATTCATCAATTCTCTGGTAACAATAAGCATGTTGTTAGGGCTTTAGAAACATGATGCAAAGTGAAGCCTGGTGATTTAAAGTATAGGCTCTAGACCCTAGGCAACTCACCTGACTTCCCTATACTCAAGTTTCTTCATCTTTCTTTTTTTTTTTTTTTTTTGTAGCTCTCTACAAAAGGAGGAAATTGCTTCATCTTTAAAGTAGGATACTGACAATATCTGTTTCATAGGGTTGTTATAAACACGTAGATATAATCTCTTCTTGCTCTTGCAAAGTGATTTACTATATTTTGAAGGTGCTAGTAGTTTATGTCTAGTAAAGAATGATGCTTCCTATCAAGCCAAAGTTAAGAATAAACATTATCAACATATTTCCTGAAAATACATGAGTTTTGTAGTGTTCTCTCTTATAATCATGAGGCATGTGTCCAGGGATTCCTGAAGTAGGCATGTTTTCCCAGGCCAAGTGCCAAAGCACTGGAGAGGACCTTTTTATAAAGGATGATCTCTGTATTGCCTCAAAAAGGAGGGCACACGGCTAGAGTTATGGAAAACAGGTAAAAGTCCCTGACAATTTCTAAGCCACCATAGCATCACCTGATGCTGCTTGGCTACAGCCATTCATAAAAACTGCATATCACCTTATCAAGCCATTATCGCTACCGAGGATATTTTCTGCTACACTGCATTGACTGATTGCTGTGGATTGCCTGTCGACAGCACTCAAAGTCAAAAAGCAAGTTCCCTACCAAAAATTAAAGCTGAAACTGCTCCATCCTTAAGCCAGCAATATGGAATTTTAAAGAGTGTTATTATTTTGACAAGTATATTTTATGTTGTCTTCAGTTACAATCACAACAGGAAATAGAATTTCAGCTATTAAATTCTACATTCCCAGGCAGGTTCTACTTCTTCTCTCTGTTTAAGGTGTTACTGTTTCCACATTTGCTTTTTATGAGCAAATTAAAATCTCTGAGGGTTATTTTCCTTTCCATAAGGCAAAAATGGGCCCATGTTGTAATTCCACTGGATATGATTTAGCATTTTTGTCATCACATTGTGATCATTAAAGCAGAACTCTGCCACATGCTAACGAATACCGTATTTAAAATAAACCAACAGGCAGCTATCGCAGTGAAATCACTCATCCAGTTACTATGTCGGTAGTGTAAAAACAAGAACCTCTTTTTAGAAGAAAGATAAAGATAAACTCAAAATACACTATCTACACAGCAATAGAACAACTCTACAATGTTATCTCCAGAACAATTTTCACAAATCGTAAATATAAACCTTCTGCATAGACAGCACATTTAGCAGGCCCCTGTGAAGGATGACAATGGCTTTAGAAAGATAAATTAATTAGCAGGACTCTTGTGTCTACACGCAAACAAATTAGTGTTTTGTGTACCTGACAGCTCGTATCAATATTGCAAATATCCATGACCAGTAAGAACTGTGTTTGGATTTCATAGGTTGGATTTTCCACCTCTTGCATTTCACTGAGAGCTAAAGATGGTGCTAAAGAAACAGCTCCAAGGAAAAGTATGACACTTGCCTTCAACATTTAGCTTTTCAAACTGAAGTGTTAACAAAAGTATTTATTAACTTAATTTCTCTTTGTCTTGTGACACATAGAATGTATCACTTGCAGCAAAATCCATCAGTTGGAACCAAATCAAGGCAAGATGCAAAAGGTGGATAATGGATTGTGCGAAATAACTTTATGATTTATAAGAAGCACAATTTCAGTGTAATCTTCTGTGTGAATTAGAAATGTCCAGAGTTATTTTAAACATTGCTTTCAGTGAAACAATACATCTTGAATACCATCCACGTAGGTGGCTTACAGACATAAATCATTAACCAGTAAAGGCAGCTGACATACCAGATTTTATAGAATAAAGTAACAAGAGACCAGAAAGATATTTCTAGAGGTCAGTCCTAAGAGTTATCTATTAATTACACCAAATTAAATGATCATAATTGTATAGTACATGGCAGGATGGCTTCTTGTTTAGGAGCATATAATATAAATGTCAATAACATCTCCCATGACATAATCTACAATGACAACTGTTGTATTCAAATCCATGCCAGCCTTCCTGGCCATCTTATGAAGGGCAGCAGCATACTTGGGGGCTCAGTGCCCCTGCACTGCTAAGAGCTTACATGCCTGCCAGAAGAGAACCACCAAAGTAATCACCCTGATGGGAGCTCAGTCACCAGTTTACATTGAGTAAACTGCTTTTTCTTCCCAATGTTTTTTTTTTTTTCCTTTTGGAGGGAAAACACTAAAGGCAATGACATCCACATATATTGAAATGGCTACAGCCACTTCTGGTGTTGATGATCATTAGATGCATGGCTAGTAAATGATATAAATAGTGATATAAAGGTTGTGTCCTAATAAAAATACCTGTGGGCTATTAAAGAAATGATTAACTTTAATTTTAAAAATTGTCTGGATTTTCTAAATAATCCTCTGGGGCTGACGGATACAGTCAATTACATTTCAGAAAATCTAATCTTACAGTGGTCTCTGAGAGTGATTTGGGAGACAGGCCATTTGGAATACAATAGAGAAACGAAAGTTAGAGATTAAAAATTCCTGATATTCTATACTAAGCAGGACTTTAATGATCACCTAATTCAGCAGTCCTTAACTTTTTAGGAGGCATTATCACTTTGGGGGATCTGATGAAAGCTATAGACCTTCTCCCTAGAGGTAAAATCTTTAGACATCTCAGAATCCCTGAAGCTCATCCTTGGACATCAATTTAAGAAACTTCATTTATAGATGAAGAAATTAAGGAGAAGAGAGACAAAGTGACTCATCCAGGGTCATGCAGCTTGTTAGTGACAGAGGCGAGATGGAAAGCCTGCTTTTCCTGCTCCTTGTCTGCTGTCATCTGCTGCATCAGGCTCTATGTGGACTTAAATGTTCTACTAAACCACTCCTATCAACTGGCTAAAGAACAGTTATTAAGTGTCTATAATTAGAATTTATACCCACTAGTCCTCTTTCTAACCAAATACAAAATCTTATTCTCTCTGTTCATTCTCCTGAACCTATTCAGGTCCATGTGAACTCACTCTATCCTCCTAGCCTCCTCCCCCAGCACCACCACTTTCTTAAAACTCCCTCCTTCCAGGGTTCCTGTGATCATTCAGATTCTTCCCACTTCTTCCAGGGTTCACCTCCCTCCCTTCATGTGTGTGTGTGTTTTTAAGAGACAAAGTCTTGCTCTGTCACCCAGGCTGGAGTGCAGTCATGCAATCCTAGCTCACTGCAGCCTCAAACTCCTGGACTCAAGAGATCCTCCCGCCTCAGCCTCTCTAGCAGCTGGGACTATAGGCATGCACCATGGTTCCAGCTAAGTTTTTCATTTTTTGTAGAGAAGTTGTCTTGCTATGCTGCCCAGGCTGGTCTTGAACTCCTAGGCTCAAGCGATCAGCCTGCCTCCACTCCCCAAAGTGTTGGGATTACAGGCACAAGCCACCACACCTGGTATCCTCTCCCATTTGTTATCTCCTTAGTTGCTACCATTTCTCCTCTCTCCAGGGGTTCCCTAAAGCTCAATCCTACTCTCCTTTAAATCCATTCTCAACCTTCTTACTGTTACTTCTATTGAATAGAACTCCTGTGAAAATTGTCAGTACCCAAAATGGAGTCATTTATGTCAAACGCTAACAAAACGCAGTGGGAAGCCATGAAGGAAGGGCCCTCACACATGTGTGCCTGCACCAGGAACCGCCAGAAACCACTTCCTCAATTGGAAATTTCCAGTTAAGCCACTTCTATGAAAGCTCTCTCCTACCAACAGCCAGTACCACTAATAAGCAAACGCCACTGCATGTAACAAGACCCTGTAGTCAGTGGTCTTTATTTCAAAACAGGTACATGGATATCTTTTTGCCTTTAAAAGCTTCCTTTTTTCTCAGCTCCCTTGGATACCCTTATGGTCCTCCATAGCAGGCATGTATTATGTATTATGTCGATTGCAGTTCCTTGCTATTCCCCAGTAAGCTTGAGAATTAATCCCCGTTGCTCAATTTAGGTTGACACCATTCTCACCCTGTTTACAGAAACACTTCCCAATAATAGTTTTAACAGGTACCTCTATTGAATGTAATTTCCTCCCCCTAACCTGTTCCTATTTCCACCCTCTCATCTACCAGGCACTGGTGACTTGAACACTGCTTGTGCCCTGTGATGTCCAGCTCTATATTTGGCACATACATAGACAGCAAGAGCAGTATAAATGTGGATTAACTGACATGTGAGGGTTTCCTCACATCTCAGTGAAGATAGTATACAAATAGAAAAAAAAGTGATAGTATACAAATAGACAATCTAGCAATAATTCTGGTGATTTTATAAGAAGTTTTGCAAATTTGACAAAATTTACTTTTTCAAATGAAACTTTGCTTTTTTTGCAAGACAGTATAACTAGTTTTATTCTTTTTTTGGGCAAGTGGTTTCTTAAAAGAGGATACAGCTCCCCCTCATGGATGATAACGATATTTTAAAGACAGCCCTTCCAACTCTATGATGCATTCTGAAATGTGTGGTTAATAAAACTAAGTCGTACATAGCAACAACATTCAGACTGTTAATTATCCAAAGCTCCTCATGTAGATCTAAAACAACAACACGTTCTAAGGAACGGATCCTTCTTGAGCAGAAGTATATTTTCAAGACTTCAAAAGGAGATATTCAGTAACATCATTTGATATTCAGTACTCAATTACAAAAGACTTTCTTCATTAGCTCAATAAATCAAACCACTGTGATAATGAGGCCAGAGTCCTGGATTTGGTTCTAGTTTGGGAAGCTGCTTTGATTGGTTCCATAGCCTCAAGTTTCACACTAACTCCCGGGAGTCATCATAAAATGATTTGTCCTGAATCACAGGATATCCGGAGTGCCAGAGAGCAAAGAAACAGTTCAGTTCTGACTTTCTCCGACTGGGAATCACCCCCCAAAATGCTGGGGCATTAAAAGTGGCTTTATATTTCTAAAAATTCTTTCACATAATGGCAACTGCCTTCTTTCCCCAGAACCACAAGGCGGCTAATAAAGCCCTTTATTTCTGGAGATGGAGTCTCGCTCTGTCGCCCAGGCTGGAGTGCAGTGGCGCGATCTCGGCTCACTGCAAGCTCCGCCTCCCGGGTTCCCGCCATTCTCCTGCCTTAGCCTACCGAGTAGCTGGAACTACAGGCGCCCGCTACCATACCCGGCTAATTTTTTTATTTTTTTTATTTTTAGTAGAGACGGGGTTTCACCGTGTTAGCCAGGTTGGTCTTGATCTCCTGACCTCGTGATCCACCCGCCTTTGTCTCCCAAAGTGCTGGGATAACAGGCGTGAGCCACTGCACCCGGCCATTAAAGCCCTTTTTAAAAAAATTTTACTTTAAGCTCCAGGATACACGTGCAGAACATGCAGGTCTGTCACATAGGTATACCTGTGCCATGGTGGTTTGCTGCACCTATTGACACGACCTCTAAGTTCCCTCCCCTTGCCCCTTACCCCACAACAGGCCCTAGTGTGTGTTGTTCCCCTCCCTGTGTCCATGTGTTCTCATTATTCAACTCCCACTTATGAGTGAGAACACACAGTGTTTGGTTTTCTATTCCTGTGTTAGTTTGCTGAGGATGATGGCTTCCAGCTTCATCCATGTCCCCGCAAATGACATGATCTCATTCCTTTTTATGGCTGCATGGTATTCCATGGTATACATGTACCTATTTTCTTTATCCAGTCTATCATTGATGGGCATTTGGGTTGGTTCCATGACTTTGCCATTGTAAACAGTGCTAAAATAAACATATGTGTGCATGTGTCTATTAAAGGCCTTTTAAATGTTCATCAAGTTACTTGCTTTTTGTGACTATGTAAGTCAGACAGTTTTACTAAGTGTGTGTGTGTGATTCCATCTTAAAATTTGACATTCCACTGAATACAAAAAATTAAGATAATCTACTTGACAAAATACTTTTCAAATTACCTTTTTATTTGGTCTTTTATATCTGGAGCCATGGCAGTCTGTATAAAATCAGGAGCATATCCCAGGTCCTAAAATATAAAAATAAATGTATTATTCACTATTAGATATATTTGGCTATCAAAGGCAATAATGCAGACTAGTCAACCTTTTAATTGTTTCCAAGGCTATAATGAACATTAAGAAATTGTAATATTTATGTTGCTTGATGTGAACTAATCCCATGTGAATCTGAAATATAATCAATTGATGTAAAGATCTAGTATTATGTTCAAGACACACTAAACTTTCATTATCATCAAAGTGAAAAAATTGGGCTTTAAAACAACTAAACAAAGTAACCACTTCTCTTTTACGATCTATTAGCAGCTTTTTTGTTCACTTGTTTTTGAGGCAGGGTCTCTCTGTGTCACCCAGGAGGGAGTGCAGTGGCACAAGCACAGCTCATTGCAGCCCCAACCTCCCAGGCTCAAGCGATCCTCACGCCTCATTTTTTTTAAAAATTGTTTTGTAGAGACAGGGTGTCACTATGTTGCCCAGGCTACTCTTGAACTCCTGGGCTCAAGTGATCCTCCCACCTCAGCTTCCCAAAGTGCTGGGATTACAGGCCTGAGCTATCACACCCAACTAGCTGCAGTTTTAACTGCAAAGTTTCACTAAAACCTAAAGTTACCAACATTATAAATGCCCTAAACATTCATTACTAAAAGCCTACACTATTCCTTAGAGAAACCAGTGATTTCACGTTTAGTTGATAGATTATAGAAACAGATACAGGAAAACCAAAAGGGTAGATTGGAGTAAGAGTCACCACAGGTGATGTAGCTATTCAAAAGTACCTCCTTTGTGATCAAACTGCCCTTTAAAGCACAAACTAGATAATTAACCTAGGTACGTTATGATGGGGACTTTTTAAATTAATTTCACCAAATCAAAGCAGCTTCTTACATAGACTACAAATCACAAAGTTGATGCTATAGCTGTAATAATACTTACATTTTCTCTAACAAGCTAAATAATTTGAATGGTTCTCTTGTCTAAATGGAATTTCTGCTGGGGTATTCCATGCCTCAGGCCAATTTCTAGGCCTTAAATATTAAAATAAGAAAATTTAATCCATCTGTAGCAACTGAAATATTTCAAAATTAAGACTAAAACATTTATCAGGTACTATATGTGATAGCATAAGCAGTTCTCCATGGTAATAAGGTTTTCCATAAATAAAATTTTAATGGCTATGTAAGATTTTACTGCCTGACTCTCTCCTCATTTATTTAACCATTTCCTTATTGTTAAGCATTTAGGTCTTTCCTTCTGTGTGTGTTTTATAAATAAGGCTACCATATCCATCTCTGTGAACAAAAGTTCTATAATTAGCTGCATTTCCTTAAGGTATTCTGATATAAAGATCATAAATAACCAAACTACTTACCTTTTTTCTAACAACAATAGCACTTAATATTTTTAAAGTTTTACAATAAATCACTTACATAAACACTGCCTTGTATAATTAGCCTTTAAGGTATTGTCTTTAAGGTCTAGCCTTAGCGGTATGGCTGGGGGCTATTAAGGTGACTACAATAGTTAACTTATAGGCGATTTTACTTTTGTAGCAGTTAGCAGGAACATAGTTTATCTCTGAGAGATAATAAAAAATCAAATAGGTTGACTAAGGCAGGCGGATTGCTTGAGCCCAGGAATTAGAGACCAGCCTGGGGAAATATAGAAAGAATCCATCTCTACAAAAAAAAAAAAAAAAAATTAACCAGGTGTGGTGGTTCATAACTGTAGTCCCAGCTACTCAGGTGGCTGAAGTGGGAGGATCTCCTGGGAGGTAGAGTCTGCAGTGAGTTGAGATAGCACCAGTGCACTCCAGCTTGAGTGACAGAGCAAGATTTTGTATCAAAAAAAGAAAATCATCTAGCTTCTTTCCATACAGTAGTTGTCTTAGTCCGTTTTTATGCTGCTGTAAAGATGCTATGTGAGATTGGGTAATTTATAAACAAAGGAGGTTTAATTGACTCACATTTCCACATGGCTGGGGAGGGCTCAAGAAACTTACAATCATGGTGGAAGGCAAAGAGGAAGCAAAACATATCTTACATGGTGGGAGGAGAGAGAGAAAAGGAGAGAAGGGGGAAACACCAGACACTTACCAAACAACCAGATCTCCCTCACTATCAAGAGAACAGTATCAAGAGAACAGTATATGAGAACTCCCTCACTATCAAGAGAACAGTATGGGAGAAATCACCCCGGTGATCCAATCACCTCCCACCAGGTCCCTTCCTGGACACACGTGGGGATTACAATTCGAGATGCCACTTGGTTGGGGACACAAAGCCAAACCATATCAGAAGCTGAGGAACTGGAAGAAAAACATAAAGTGTATTTTAGTTTTTAAAATTTAAATTTAACAATGAATTAATCAAAGTTGAAAAAATGTATGAGTAAAACATTATTTTACAGTACATTATCCAAATATAGAAGTTGTAGATATATTCTTATTCATTTGGAGGTACTTCCTGGCAACCCTCTCTATCTTAATGAGTTGTCACTGTACTTTACATTTCAACCATTGACTTATTAGAGTGGTAATCCATATACTTAATCATGCTGACAAAAAGTAAATTACTATATGGTAACAGACAAGTAAGGAAAATACAGCAGCGGTGACAGATTTCCCTATTCCCGGTGATCTCCAAGAATTATTTCCTTCCAATGGCAAAGGTCTCATTTTAAAACAAATCGATATTTCCTTTACCCATTGTGCAATTGTCTTTGCTATTCCAAGTTCATAATTAATTAAGGCAAAAATTGATCCTGCTTATTGACATATGATGTAAATATGAGGGGTCAGTAGCATCCTCAAAGGAAAGATTTGCTGTTACCAAGCCCCTAGTTTCCCATAATCCTAAAATAACTAGTTTTCTTCAAGTTACTTCCTTATTAAAAAATATTATGCAAAGGCAGTTCCAAGAGTACGAAAAAAGGGCTATAAAAGCCTAAAGAAAAAGTACCATCACAAGACAGTGTTGTCTTCTAAAACAGTATTTTTAAAGGTAGGAGCTTTGTCTTGATGTGTGTGTCCCCAGTCTCTTTCACTGTACCTGATGAGCACTTAGCAGATGTTGGCTGAATGATGGTTGAATTAATAGGTAAGCATATTTTAAAACAGCTCTTCACCTTAAGTTTCTTGATTTCATCTCTCTCACTTTTCATAAGCTCTCATGGCATACTCCAGGTTTTCTTGTCTCTAATTTCTTATTAACTACCAAAGAATCTTTTATTTTGAAATGTTGGAATTCCTAAAACCTACCAGAAAGATTTTAGGTAAAGATTTACCAAAGATGGAAATATTTTCCACTAGGTCAGAGGCATTGGCATAGCAGTCTTACATAAATACATAAAATAAATGCAGCATTAAAAGTATTTTTTAATTACCGAAATATACATTTACACATTTTTTCTATATAATGCAACCGCAATACCCTATAAGACGGATGGTTTTTACAATCATAAAAGAGTAAACTCAGACATGATGTAATATGCATATGGAAAACCATTAAGATATAATAAGGGAAATACTGAAAGATAAATGGTCCAGTAATGAATTATACATTACTTCTCATGGATAATGATAACTTAAAAACAGCTCGTCTGTTTTTAGAGCACTTGAGCTCAGAAAAATCAACAGCAACTATTTCACAATGAGATGCAATACCCTCCAGTGAAACTCTGACAATCTCCAATTAAGCAATTCTACAAACTGCACGCAAAACAGTAACTTTTCCTCAAAGGCTTCAGCAAAGGAAGAAAAATTTCACTTTGGGATTTGACATTGAGATGTTTAGTAAAAGGGATGCAAGTGCCAAATTCAAACAGGGCACAACCAGCAGTTGTGTCAGTGATCGTGGGAATATTGTGGAAAGGAAGAAAAGAAAGACAAGAACAAATGGATGCCACAAAAATCAGACAAAGCTGGCTTTGTGAATGATGGATAATTCAAATGACTGCTGTAGGTTCCAGAAACAATGTAAAATCCGAGACGAAGATGTAAACTGCACTGCAAATTAGTGTCATGTATTTTTAAATGTTTCCGTCCTCAGATTCTTAAATCATATCTGCCAGTGTCTCAATAGTCCAGAAGCAAACAGAGTTGTCCATGAAATCTGCTTTCTTCAGGAAAGGTATTCGAATAAGTTGAAGACACCGTGGAAAACTCAAAAAGCAGTCAAATGGGCTGTCAGTCTTCCTTCCCTTCAGTGTGCAAGAATTGGCAAGCAGTCCAAAGCCAAGCCATTAAGGTTCAAGGATACAGCAGCAGCAGAGGTCCAGCTAGACAACCCTCTCCCACACTGTGCCCTCCCTCAAGCAAGTCATTCTCTGCAAGGGATGGAGCCCCAGGGAGCGCAGCTGGACTCTGTCCCACTCCAACTGTGGGGTTGAAGGTTTCTAAAGAATTCAATGAACGAATGTGCTTATATGCTGTGTTCATCAGAGCTTTAAAAAAGTAAATAAAGATGAGAAGATAACAGAAGTAATCATCTTAAAGTATTTCTCTATGGTTTATATTTACACCAGCCGTGGATTTTAAAAAGGTAAAAATTGTGTTAATTTTGGTATAAATCTGGAAATAAAAATATACCAAGACAGTATCCTGGGTTCAGGAAATAGGTCGTATTCTAGTTTGTACTCCCAAGATTTAGCACAGTGCTCAAGAAGTATTTATTGCCAAGTAAATGTGAGGCCAAAACAACATCTACATATTTCAAATTATGTAGTTGTATCTGAATTCCTGGTGAATAAATGTGAGGCAATGAATATTCCTGGAGAATAAATCTTTGTACAGTTGATCAATACTGTGCCAGGCAAGGATGAATAAATCCTGGTCCCAGTCCTAAAAGTGCTTACAAGGCTGTTTTACTTGATAGGGAAATTAAGGCATTTACTGGCCACAGCCAACTTCTTCATTGATGAATTTCTTTTAACTTCAAGTGCACTGTCTCACGGTCAAGCAAGTTGTTCTGCTATCCAGATCTAGAACAACTCTACCCTGGTTGAGCCCTCATATGTGGGGATCATCTTCTGGTGACCTTGCACCATTTTCTCCTTAACCTCCACATCTGGAAGAAACACAACGTTATTTGGGGAGGTGGGGCTGCTGGGGAGGCAGCTGGTGAGAAGGGTTTGGGGAGCAGGTGGACATAAGATAGGTTAGCAATGTATCTGGGTTCTTTAAGTCCTGTTTTGAGCCTGTGTGGTCATTGGGGAAGGGATTGCAAACCAGGCAAATGGTACATCACAACCAAGACAAGACGACTTGGGTTCTGAAGCTGTCCACATTTACCTAGGAGTCCTGTAGTCTGTGATTCTTAAACTTCAACAAACAAAAAATACAGAACTGAACCTGGATTTCAGGGACCCTCAACTCACAACTCTTTGTGTCCTAAGGCCTCAAATCTAACTCAGAGTCTAAAGAATATGGCCTATACCTTGAAGTTTTTGTGGAAAAACTCAAGATGAAAAGGGGAATCAAGCATAGCATTTATCTGCCTTCCTGCTGTCTTCAAACCGTGGCAGATAAAAGCTCATACGTATCTATACTCTAGCTGACCTCCTTCCTGTCCTCAAAGAGCCTGAACTGTATACCCCTTGTAAAGCTAGGCTAGACTACAGCAAGAGACTATGAGTACCCTGAAAATAAGGACATACTATATTTCCCTTTGAACCCCCAAAACCTAGCAATGTGTGCTGAACTAAAATAGACCAGTCAGTACTCATCTAGCAGGACCATGCTGAGGAAGTGATGACTGGCAGCTTGTCACCAGCTAATTATTTGGGTTTCATGTGAGTATGTTAAGTCGCTGAATTTGTGCACATGTTTTTTTTGACAGATTGAGATAATAAGATAAGATACAATAAGATAATGTATTGCCTTCTCAGGCACAACAGGACTACAGAAAATTATGCAGAAACAACAGGAAGTCAGACATTCAGTTCCATTAGAATGTGTAAATATAGGTATAGATCCTAGCCATTATTCATTTTCTAATTTTCAGTATGCTACAAGCACTGAAACCATTCACCCTGAAATGCTTTGCACAGTACATTTCACACAACTGTCCCCAGTAATATTAGTTCTATACATATAAATGTGGCTTTGTAGCTTACAAAATAGATTCACACATATATTCTCAAAACTGTTCATTTTCTAGCCTCCTCATAGCTGAGTCCTTTATGAACATTTTTGTTCCACCTTATGCCTAAAATAAACCTTCAAGATATTATGTTATATCTATCACAAAAGTGTGGAAAATGGACCTTCTGAGAAGTTCACACTACCAGTGAGTGTGCAACCATGATTGGAAACCAGGTTTCACTAATTGTAAAGCCAGTTTTTTCCAGTATACAAACTGGCCTCACAATGTGATCTTCACTTTGGCCCTATGGTATAAATATTATGAATATAATTTATTCAATAAGGATACATTGGTAATCTTGCACACCAAGCACTGTTCTAGGCACTGGAGACAATGCAGTGATCAAAATGGACACAACCTCTGCCCTCTTTGGAGTTCACTTTCTGGAGTGTAGGTAGGAAAAGAAACAACAACAAAATATTTGTCAGCTGTCAAGTACTGTGGAGAAAACTAAAGCCAGGTAAGGGGTTAGGAAGTATCGAGAAGGCTGGGCACAGTGTCTCTCACACCTGTAATCTCAACACTTTAGGAGGCCAAGTGGGAGGATCACTTGAGCCCAGGAGGTTGAGACCAGCCTGAGCAACATAGCAAGACAAAATCTCTACCCAGAAAAAAAAGGAAAGAAAAGAAAAAAAATCTTAAAATTAGCCAAGTGTGGTGGCATACACCTGTAGTCCCAGCTACTTGGGAGACTGAGGCAGGAGGATTGCTTTAGACAGGAGTTTGAGGCTGCCTTGAACTATGTTCATGCTATTGCACTCCAGCCTGGGTGACAAAGCAAGACCCCATCTCAGTTAAAAAAATAATACCGAGAAGAATCCCATAGAATTGTAGCTATTGGATGTAAATTGGTCAGGGGACAGCATCTTTGATAAGATAATATTTGAATGAGTAGAGACCTTAAGGAAGTGAAGTGCTTGCCAAGAACTCTTTGTGGAAAGAATGTTCCACATGACGTGCCTGCAGTGTTGGTGAGCAAAGGAGAGAGTAGAAAGAGATAAGACCAGAAAGGAAGATGAAACTAAATCACAGTCTTGCAGATCTCTAAATGAGATAAACCATTGGGAAGTTTTCATCCAATGAGGGATATAATTCTCCTGCATGAGTACTCTTGCAGCTGTGTGGAGAAAAAAAAACTTTGGGAGTGCAAGAGAGCAACTAGGATGACTAGATCAGAGGCCATTGATATAGATCAACTAGAAAGACGGTGGCGTGGACTAGGATGATGGTGGACATCAAGTTTGACTGCAAAGATTTTTGGCTTGAGCATGGAAAGACAGAGACTTCCAAGACTTGGGAAGAATCAGATTTGGGGTAAAGATCAGGAGTTCCATTTTGAACATGTCACTTTTGATATGCCTATGAACATGTCAAGAAGGCAGCTGGATACCTGAGTATGGATTTTAGAGGAGGACAAATCCATGTTGGAGGCATAAGTGTGGGATTCTTCCAAGGTGGTGATGTTAAATATCATAGATAGAGAGCACTTAGAGAGGACAGAGTCAGAGAAGAGGCCTAGTACACATCAAACTTTAGCTTTTAGAGTTGAGGACGAACCAGTCAAGGAGACTGAGAAGTAATGGGCAAGGAGGAAGGAGGAAAACCTCATGAGACTTCAAGAAAAAAGCATTTCAAGGAGACAATGATCACTTTGTTTAAATGCCACTGGTAATCGAGGAAGAAGACAGCCAAGAATCGAAGACTGAATTTAGCAGTCACAGGACAATGGATGGAGGTTATTGGTCCCAGATTCCCTGAAATGAGAAAACCAAGGTTCCGAGAAGTTAAATAAATTGAACAACCAAAATCACATAGCCAATTAGCAGCAGAACTGAGTCCAGAACTAAACACTGAACACAGGCCATCTGAATCCTGTTTCCTGAATCCCAGACCAGGACTTTCCTTCAATAACATGATGTCATCCTTCTCACGGTAACTGTGATTCATTAGGGGGACTGGAAAAGAATATTAAGACTTTAAACAAAAGGCATAAACTTTAGTAGCAGAATGTCAATGACAGACAATGCTCAAAGGCCCTCAAATCAAATGAAACAGGCAGCCACGGCAACCAGGGCATGCCCAAGTGTCAAAACACACGTCAATACACAAAAAAGTTTACGGCCCCTCAAAAGAAATGATCTATTCATTCTATTTTGCTAGATGGTTTCTACATAAATACCCGAGGCCTGATTACCATCACTTGGTTTCTTTACTAAGTTGCCAAAAATGGGGTAGGGGAGGATTTTAGTAAATCAAACTAATGTTTAGGCAGAAAAAAGGCACAAGAAAGCCCTAAACAATTTAAGTATTAAAAACTAGTTTTAATCGTCCCTACCGCTACCCTCAAATCCACAACCACCACCAAACTAAGAGGCGCTATGATTGCAAGAGCCGACTCTGTTGCAAACCTCCGCTGGACAGTTTTGCAGACTAGGAAGTGAAGATTTCCAGTGGGAGGAAGAGCGAAGAAGAGGACATAGACAAGCTAGCAAAGGGAAGGTGCAAAATAGGAAAGTTACCAGGACAGGCAGGGAGGGACTGTCACAGGGGAGGGAGAAGAAGGAAGGCAGCCACTTTTCCAGGGAGAAGTTGTTTCCAGGTAGAAGTTGAGCAAAGAGTTGGCACCGGGCCCTCTCTACCTCTGGAGAGAAGGAAAAAGCAAAGCTGGTTCGCGTGGTAGAGAAGAGCCCACTTCCAGAGTCCAAATGGCATCGCCTGGTGTTCGTTGTCTGCCTCTGGGGCTGCAACTAACTCCTCATGCCTCTTTTGCCGCCTTTCCTCCCTGGAAAGAGGAGGTGAAAAGGGTCCCCGGGCTCGGGTGGGCATGATCGCCGGACGCAGGCAGCCGGGGGTTACCTGATACCTCCGTGTCTCCCCAGAAGGCGCGGCGCCGCCCTCCAGCCCCACCCGGCCACTCCGCGGTCCTCGGGCTCTGGTGTCTGTCCAATCTCCGGGACCCGACGCCCGAGGCGGCCGTCCGCGAGACCCGGAGCACGAGCCTCACCCTCAACGCTGGGCACTGCTCAAGGCCGTTCGAGGAGCAAGGACACCTACTGGCCGCGCGGCTCGGCTCGGCCCGGGCCGGGCCGGGCGCCGGAACCCAGGAAACACGGCCCCGCACGCCCCCTACCGGGCGGGCTCCATCTGCGCCCCAGCCGAGTCCGGTACTCGCATCTTGGCAGCCTCACCTACCTTGAGGTTCCCAGCTCCCTGTCATCCTGTGAGCAAATGATTTCAGCAACCATCACAGCAAAACCTAGTCAAGGGTTGCTGGCTCACAGTTTCTCCACTTTTTTGGAGTTTGTGCCAAATAATTTAAAGACCCTCCCCATCTTTTTCCAAATTCTGGCGTTTGAGAAGGGAAAATTCAAAAAGATGGGGATATAGGAGCCCCTAAGTGCTCTCCCCAGAAGCCAGGGAATTGTATTTCTGTTTCTCTAGGGCCCCGAAGAACCTGGCTTTCTTGTAATTACAACTGCCTTTCACTGAAAAGTGGCTTCTTTCCTCCTGCTCCCTGCCCCGTGACAGTCAGTCCCTCCCTGTTCTGTCCTGGTAACTTTCCTGCTCTGCGCCTTGTTCCTGTGCTAGCTTATCTACCTCTTTTTCTTCTTTTATCCCGCCTTTTGGAAATTTTCACTTCCTGCTCTGCAAAACCATCGGAGCGAGGCCTGCTGCGGACATGAGGACCACTGCAAATATTTTTTTCCAGGTTCCGAGATGGATGCAAAAGACGCAGGAGCTGACAGTCTAGTTAATTTTTAGCTGACAAAGAAAGTCTCTCTCTCTCTCTCTCTCTCTCTCTCTCTCTCTCACCTACTATTTGAGTAGTTTTGTTTCCATCAGCACTCTTGTCTGTCCTTCCAGTCCTTTCATCCTGACTCTCTTCCTGAATTGAACTTAGGGAGGCAAGAGTTTAAATTAGAAGCAGTAAAATTGTATAATAAAAGGAAGAAACAAACCAGGCCTTACTTCTTAACAGGATGACTAATACAGTTTATGGATTATCTTGGTAGTTACATGACTAATAATAACCATTAACATTTATTGAGTTCTTACTGCTGACCAGAAACTGTTTTAAGAGCTTTATTTATAATAATAATAAAATCAGCTCTTATGTAATGTTTTAAATGTTTACGTTTATTAACACATTAAACAAAACAACCCTGTAAGATGGGTAATAATATTATCCCCTTTTTACAATTGAGGAAATTGAGACAAAGAAGCAGGTACATTTCCTAAGGTCACACAGCTAGAAGTAAGTTATAAAGCTGGAATTTAAGCCCTGACAGCCTGGCTCCAATGTCCCTATTCTTAATACTCTTAGTTACCATGTTATACTGCCTAAAACAAACAAACAAACAAAAAACACTATGATCCCAGGTCTCATTTAATTTCCACAATAAAGCTACAGGACGGGTACTGTTATCGCCTCCTTTTATGAAGAAAGGAAACAGGCACAGAGAGGCTAACTAATAGTCCGGAACACAGAGCTACTAACTTGTACAGGCAAGATTAGAACAGTGAATCTCGATCCTTAACTAACCATGGGAGGGAGATACTTTTTTTCCTACATTCAATCATGCAAAGGGAGAAAGAATTGCCTAGAAAATGTGTGATGCTTTCATAACCTTCAATTAGTGAGCCCCAACTGGGCTTGTTGGCTCTTGCCTATAATCTCAGCACTTGGGGAGGCCAAGGATTGATTGAGGCCAGGAGTTTGAAACCAATCTAGGCAACTACCAGGACAACATTGTGAGACCCTATCGCTACAAAACTAAAAAATTTAAAAAATTAGCTGGGCGTGGTGATGCATGCCTGTAGTCCCAGCTACGTGGGAGGCTGAGGCAGGAGGATTGCTTGAAAACAGGAGTTTAAAGCTGCAGTGAGCTTTAATTGTGCCATGAAACAGCAGCCTGGGCGGCAGAGGGAGAGCTCATCTCTTAAACAAAAACAAAAACAGCCCCTTGTATGACGGTTAAACAAATCCAGCCCCTTTATTAGATTGAAGGATGCAAAGGATCCTGGGTGTGTCTGTGAGGGTGTTGCCAAAGGAGATTAACATTTGAGTCAGTGGACTGGGCGAGGCAGATCGACCTTCAATGTGGGTGAGCACCATCCAATCAGCTGCCAGCGCAGCTAGAATGAAAGCAGGCAGAGGAACATGGAAGGAATAGACTGGCTGAGTCTTCTGGCCTTCATATTTCTCCCGTACTGGATGCTTCCTGCCCTAGAACTTCGGACTCCAAGTTCTTCAGCTTTTGGACTCTTGGACTTATACCAGTGGTTTGCCAGGGGCTCTGAGGCCTTCGGTCATAGACTGAAGGCTGCACTTTCGGCTTCCCTACTTTTGAGGTTTTGGGACTCAGACTGACTTCCTTGCTCCTCAGCTTGCAGGTGGCCTAGTGTGGGACTTCACCTTGTGATGATGTGAGTCAATTCTCCTTAATAAACTCCCTTTCATACCTACATCTATCCTATTAGTCCTGTCCCTCTAGAGAACCCTGAATGATCCACCTGGGCTTCAGGCTGAGTCCCTGAGAGTCGACGCCTGACATTAGGCTGAACTGTCGGTTCAAGCAGCTGCTCTCTTCCTGCACTCCACTAGCAATGCCAAGAGCACAAGGGGCCCTTCGCCAAACTCAGGGCCAGACTAAGGTCCAGCTGTATTACCTACAGGTGAAACAACTGTTCCCTTAGGAGACCAGGGCATTACAAAAAAAAAGCCTCCACACAGTGTGGCACATCGTGCGCTCTCATCCCTTCTGTGGCCAGGTCTCCTGGACACTTTGGGAAGGGACAACTAGGGGCGCCAGTGTCACCAAGTAACCTTTGCCCTTTTAGAGGAAATAACGTTGCTTTCTCCAGGAGCACAACAGTAATTGAAGAAGAGGCACAGAGGGCAAGTAGAACCATGACCATACGAACATATGGAGTTATCAGAGTTTATGGCATTCATTTCTTTCTCCCTGCCGAGGTGAGGCCTTTCTCACCTGATAGAATGAATTTTTCAAGGGATTTTAAGGCTGATCAAGGGAAAAAACATAATCACGAAGTGGGAGTAGCACACAATGAGCTCTATTTGGGAAGCACTTTAGGTTTGCGTGGTGAGGGGGAGTCCCCCGCAGCGTGGACCCATCCAGAGCTCTGGCAGCATGGAGGCCACCACCCCGAAGACAGGAGGATAAAGGAGGCCCTGAAGAAGAGGAATCAGAGAGGGGACTTCCATATTTAGGTAGCGTCCCTCAGCACACTGCAAAATCTCAGGATCACATACCCACAAAGGGCAGCTGCTGAGTGGGTTCTTTTTAGATGCAAAGTTTATCTTTGCAGAACTTGGGTGCAGTTGCTCAGGGTTGACGGAGCAGGCAGTTTCTAAACAGCTAAAAATCTGTTTATTTAGGCTGTGTTTAAAGCATTAAGATATATAAACATTTGACTTGTTGCCAACCTGCTGTTAAAAAAAAAAAAAATCAACAACCTTACCAACCTTGGCAACATAGTGAGATCCCATTGCTACCAATTTTTTTTTTTTAACTGGCTGGGCATGGTGGCATGCACCTGTAGTCCCTGCTACTCAAAAGGCTGAGACAGGACAATCACTAGAGCTCGGGAGTTGGAGATTACAGTGAGCTATGATTGTACCACTGCACTCCAGACTGGGTGGCAGGACGAGAGCCCCCACCTCCATCCATCCCTTAAAATAATAATAATAAATTGTAAAAAAAAAAACAAACAAACAAACAAAAAAAACCACACACACACACACACACACACACAGCTTAGAAGTCAATATGCAGAGGCGATTTGGGGGTCATTTATTATACCCTAACTGCTAGATTGGAAGTACCTCCAAACACACAGAGAATCCCAAATTCTCAATTACAGATTTTGACCTGAGGACCCATTTCAAATGCTGTTGACTGACACTAAGAACAATATCTACCACATCACCCCTTCAGCACAAAAACAGAGAAACATAACATATGGATAAGAACTTACACACATACAAAAAGAATGAGTGGGGGATATTTAATCTATAATAATCTATGTGGCAATTTGAGTGCACAGGTGTATCCACAGAAGTGGCTGTTGCTATCCGGTAATAAAATAACTTCACCAGCAGGTGGCTCTATTACACTATTACACTAACCATTAGAGAGGACTGGGCTTCCAACAAAGGACCTTAAAATACAGTTCTTTTCTTTTCTTTTTCTTTTTTTTTTTTTTTCTTTTGAGACAAAGTTGAGACAGGGTTTCACTCTGTCACCCAGGCTCTGAAATGGAATGCAGTGATTCAAACACAGCTCCCTGCAGCCTGGACCTACTGGGCTCAAGGAATCCTCCCATCTCAGCCTCCTGTGTATCTGGGACCACAGGCACACACTGCCAAACCCATCTAATTTTGTTACTTTTTGTAGTCTCATTTTGTTGCCCATGCTGGTCTTGAACTCCTGGGTTTAAGTGATCCTCCCACCTCAGCCTCCCAAAGTACTGGGATTACAGGCACGAGCCACAGCACCCAGCTAAAATAGAGTACTGTATTTCTAAGTTATTTGAATTTTGGTTTGAATTAGCTCTAGTAAACCTTATGTATTCATCGAAATCTGTAATGATATATGCAACATAAAATCCATTCACAATGAAATTCAACAGATTCCTCCAAGCATCTCAGGAAATTAGGCACAACTAGATTATATCACAGAATGTACTAATTAACAAAATCTATTTACTAGACAGCCAACCCATTTCTGGCACCATAGAACATGAAATGGGTAAAATGACTACCACTCATTCTGTATTACCTGACATATCTAACAGCAAAGGTTTCATATATATGTATACATAATGTGTATACATATATCTGTGTGTATATATGTGAAATATTGTTTATAATTCTTTCATTTGAAAGCATTCCAGGGCACAGATAAATAGCTAAATCACATCCAAGCGATGTCATTTGGCGATCTGAAAGTCTTTGGCTTTTGTGTAGGCACAGGGCCATGAGGTAGAGCCAGAGCCGTTCTTCCCCTCTCTGCCTGTTCTGCCAGCTCTTAAATTCAGTCCAAATTCTGTCCTCAGGTTGTTTTCTCCTTGGAAACTCACTTCGCCTTCCGTCAACTCACCACTAGTTCTCATTCCCAAAGCTCTATCATCTCTAGCATTCTGACACCATCTCCTCTTACAGGTCTCACTCCCACCCAAACTTAAAATGTTGGAAATTGGATTCATCATTTTCTCTCTTCAGTAAACCAGTTCCCCTTCTCATTTTCCTATTTATGTTAGTGTTCTCTCATATTTACTGTCTCTCAGAGTTATTATCCTGTGAAACTCTTCCCCCTCTCCTATGTCTTCATTCAGTCTCTCCGTAAGTCCTTTCTATTCTACCTCTGTAAAGCAATTGAATTTCTGGAACACCTACTTCTGCAATGTGTTAAGGCACTGGGGCTTGGGGCCACTCTACTTTTTATTCTTTGGGCAGCATCGATGCCATATTCATCAATAAAGCAATATACATCAGTAAACTGGATTATCCACAATCTAATTTGTTTTTGTTTTGTTTTTTATTTTCATAGATTTAGGGGGTACCAGTGCAGTTTTGTTACACAAGTATATCGTGTAGTGGTGAAGTCTGGGCTTTTAGTGTAACCGTCACCTGAATGATGTACGCATACTCAATAGGTAATTTATCATCCCTGACCCCTCTCCCACCCTCCCACCCTTTGGAGCCTCCAGTGTCTATTAATCCACTCTGTATGTCCATGTGTGCACATTTTTAGCTCCCACTTATAACTGAGAACATGCTGTATTTGTCTTTTTGTTTCTGATTTACCAAAATCTAATTTTAAGCTTCAATAGAAAAGCTATTGAAGTTTTAAATTCTTTTTGCAACAAGAAATGATTACGGCATACCTTCAGTATTAAATACTCTAACAAAGAGGAAGTATACAAGATTTGAGATTGTCTAATGGAAATAAGCCCTTCTTAGGTAAAGCAGGTATGGTTAATCTCCTGTGTAGGGCAGTGGTTCTCCTATTTTACTGTGTGTAACGATCATCTGGGGAAGCTTGTTAATAAAATGAAGATTCTTGGGGTCCACTCCCAGATACTCTTCTTCGACAGATCTGGAAAGGGGCTGAGGAACCTAACATTTTTAACAAAATGAAACAGAGTAATCTAAGGAGCGTTTTAAGAAATAGTCACGTAGAAGAAATTCTAAGTACTTAAAATAGAAATAAAACACTGTCTTTACATAATTAAACGGCTTTATACAACTGATCTTAGTTACCTGATTTGTATTTGATCCCATAATTATCATCTAATAGCTATTTTGTAAAATTCTCTCTTTAGATTCTGATGTCTTCAGTTTTCTCAAGTTTAAATTTCAGTCTTGGTAGAAGTAATACCTTAGGTGAGCTCAGTCTTTCCTACCTTACTTCATGTGAGTTTACCAGATCCTGTCATTGGGAGAGCAGGAAGTAGAGAGGGATTCCTGAATGGAGAAAGAAGGGACCACAACAAACCAAAGTAGGGTTGGGTGCTGGGGCCAGGCTGGGATGCACTGGTGCATTTCCTGACAGTAGCCAGAGGCTGTGGCAGCCTGAGGCCCAGTTGCAAATTCTAGTTGAGAAATGGAGTGTAGTGGGTGACCCAAGGTGCTGCAATAGTGTCCGAAATGTAGGTCATGACCACTTGCTGACTTGGAGCACAGCTGAGTGAGCTGAGCTAAAGCATGGGACCAAGACAGACAAGCCTAATGACAGGGTCAGGTGAAGGTTGCTTGACTTTCTCTATGACATACTCTAGCCCTAATTCTGCATATTCTAGAGAATTTTTTTAGGTTTATATAAGTCCAAAGTTGCACAATGCAATGCTATAAACTCCCTCATTTCCCCATCTTCTAGGATTTGATTGACCTTTGTTAAAGTTGTACTGTTCGGTTAGGGCAACCCACCTGTTCCAGGCAAGCAGGAGTGGTTCAGAGGCTGATATGGAGCCTTCTCTCCTTATATTTTATAGAGCAAATGAGGAGAAACAGTGACCAATGGCTCTAGGCAATTCGTCCTAGTGTTGTGATTTTCTAGGACTTGCCCGTTCCATTTTATGTTTATCATTCAAACTTGGAGTTGTTTTAAAACATGACACAATTTTGCTTTAGTTTTCCAAAAATTAAATATATATAAAGTTTCCTTCAGTCAACAAGTCACGGTGAGTGTCTTGCTCCTCTCCTGATCTACTCAAATGGAGCCAGGAGGATCACTGTGGTCCCTCCCAGGTACTCTCCGTCAGCTCTATCACTGACCCACACTGAGATCTGATTGCCTTGCTACACATTTTTGCTGTGAAACAGATGGTTTTGAAATGGGTGTATTTCCTTTTCTTGACTGATTTTGTTATCTTCTTAATGGTTATGTTCTCTCCCTCAAACTGCATATTAGTATATTATGTTTGTGTTTTAGTAATATTTAGTAATTAGTAATATTTTAGTAAAATATATTTTATTCACTCAACAAGTATCTATTGGGTGCACTGATCAAGCACCACAGATAATAACAGATAAAAATCTTTGCCTTCATGAGGCTTACATAAAATTTATTTTAATTAAGGTATTATTATATGATAATGAAGGTATTAAATTAAGGTATTGTATACTAATTGTATAATAATTATATTATATAATAATAATTATATATTATATAATAATATACATAATTGTATATATAATAATCTGTAATATATTATATACAATATATTATTTTTAATATATAATATAACATATATAATAATTGTATATAATAATTGTATTATATAGTAATAATTATATATCATATAATAATAATTGTATATAATTGTATATTACATAATAATAATTGTATTACATAATAATTATATTATATAATAATAATTGTATAACAATAATAATGAGGCTTTTATGTAAGCCTCATGAAGGCAAAATTTTGAAATGTTATGGGATGTGCTACCTCAATCCAATTTATAAGATATTCCTAACAAGTTATATTGGTCTTTTTTTTTTTTCGGAGAAGCTTAAATACAAAGCTGAGAAGTTTATATTTAACTGGATAGGAAATGGGAATTCCTTGGAGGATTTCGATGAGGAGAATGGCATCACTCACAAGCTCAGTAGTAATGTGTGGATGGTCGTCCTGGTGTTTTCTGGCTAACTTGCGCAGTGTTCCTCTCTCAGTATACTTCTCATGCTATTACTTACCTACACTTGTCAAATCTCTGACAGCTCTAAATAGAAAAATATGTATATGTTGGCTTTGAATCATTCATTCTCCAGATGTATTGGGGCCTGCAGGTGGCAATAGTGAGCCAGCCATGAGCTTTGTAACTAGCCTCACCAGAAACCCAGCAAATGTTACCTTAACCTAGAGTGCTGCCCGACCACCGTATCTAAAACAGCACCTCCTCTAGCCTCCCATTTCCTTAATCCTTCTTCATTTTTGTTCACAGTCCTTGTCACTAACTGACATTATATAATATTTTGTTTATATCCTCTTTCTCTCCACGAGAATGTAAACTTATCAGCAGATACTTTGGTTCATTGTATAGAACAGGGCCTGGCAAATAGTATATGCCCAATATGTATTTACTAAGTGAATGACCACTTTGGTCTAAGCATCCAGCAGAGGAACACCGTGGGACAGTGTGCAGTTACCCGGCAGCCAAATTTTGTGGTGCATATTTGAATTCAGCATTATTTTAGGTATTATCCTAGATAAATTCTGTAAAGTTTCTCAGTCAGAGCTAGAAATAACTTAACATATCAGGATAATACGAGGAGGGGTATGGAGCCTTCCATAGCCATAGTTAGATGATGTAGTATTAAATATCAATAAAGTACTAATGAGGAAATTAACTTTATAAAGTGTAGTGAGATCCAAAGAACATATTGATATGTAAATATCATGTAGTTTTCCAACCCAGAAGGATGCATAATTAAGCAATGGGTTTCCTGGATCTTGGTCAACAGAATTTCCTCTGTGCGGTTTATAAAAGATAAAACACGGTGTTCTAAATTTTGACCTAACCTTGTTTCTTTGTGAATGAGCTTGCTCTGGTCAGCCCGGAAGCCAGGCTATTCTTTAGTAACTTGCAGCCGTAGTGTTAACCACCAAGAGTATGGTTTACACTCTAGGCTTTCTTGCAAAACATTCAATAAATATTTGGGTTTTTGACTTAATCTGTGATTTTGCAAATTGTTATCTTTGTTTACTTAGCGGAGGTCACTGCTCCAGCATTCAAGGTAAAGCATACACAGAAATCTACACTTGAAGAAGACTGACATATGTCACCTTTCATGGATGAAGCAAAGTCCTTCAAACTGTCAATAGAAAGTTAGCCTTTGTACACAGCAAATCCTATATGGATTTAACTTTGAAAGGACTATAGTGCAATTACACTAAGACAGTAAACTAACCCAAGTAGTTAGAATTTAAAACAAAGATCTAAATCTTATAAATGTTTGTTTGTCCTCATTCAAGATTGCAGGTTAAAGCAAATGTGTGTGTTAAGCTAGATAAGATGACTGAATTGCTTTGATGATCTCATAGCATTTTCTATTCTTCTTATTTTCTCTCCTTCTTTAGGAATATATATATATATATGTATTTTTTTTCCTCCAAAAATAGTTTATATGACAAAATAACCACAGTGTTTCTCAAACAGGGGCCTGTCCACTTTCAACATAGGCCAATATTTCTACTCAAGGGTTAAAAAGTTTCTTCTTTCCATGTCACATTCTTGTGAATATAACTTGGCCCCTTTGTTGGTGGTGTTCCCCCCCGCCCTGCCCCCCACACACTCATTTGCTCTTGTAAATCTCCTGCTAATCACATTTAGTAGTGAAAATTCTTTCATGGAGTGAGAGATTTGAAATCATAGATTACACAAAGATGTTAAAAAAAAAAAAAAAAAAAACCCAGTAACAGATACCAATGTAGCACAGCAAAATACGTAAATCCAACTTCTCTGTTCCAATTTGTCTCAATCCAGGGCACCTCAGATCATTCCTTAGTCTCAAACTAGTATTAAAAATGGCTATTTTCCAACCTCTTTGGCCTCTGTAATTACCAATGGGATAATCCTTCTTTCTCTAGGCACCCAGTTATTTAATTTCCTAAATTCCAATCACAGCAGATTTTTCAATATCCCTGCCACTAGGACAGATCCCTCAAATGACACACATAATGAAACTTTATGAAGTTAAGAAGTGCAAAACTCAACCTGTGGCTGCCGTTCTTCTGCCAGTGAGGGAGTCCATTTTACCTGTGCCCAATGTTGTTTTTGTCTTTGATTTACATAGTGAAACTAAAAGCACATTGTTAATAGACTACCAAGAAAGCTTTTGCATTTTCACTTTCCCTGGGCTATTTTTATACACAAAGCAAATATTCTAACAGACAACTCTGTTGCCCTTAATGGGATATTTTTACTATTAGGTTGGACTGGTTTTCAATATGCCAATAGGTCATTTTCTTTCTGCCAGTTTTTAGGAAATCAGTTCTAAGGGTTCAGGCTATAAATTTAGCTTAGATCTAGAAATGGTTTACTTATTAGAAAAACAGATATATCATTGTCGCCATTGATTTGAGCTTCCTTGACCACGTAGTGACTGTCTCTCCCTTTAACCTACTGATGGAATTCAATTTATCAAGTCCTATTAAACTTGAACCATGCAGTTAGCATTGAAAAATTGCTTCCATCTAAAATTGGACTGAAGCCAGGTGCAGTGACACATGCCCATTGTCCGAGCTACTCAGGAGGCTGAGGCAAGAGGATTGCTTGAGTCCAGGAGTTCAGTCTGAGGCCAGACTGAGCAACAAAGCTAGGCTCCATCTCTAAAGAGGATAAAAAAAAAAGGACCGTAAACACAAGCTGATCATAAAACAACGCACATCTAGGTTTGAGAAATACTCGAAGACTGTAAAAGATCATTCACAGAATCTTGTCTCTAACCCTGAGAAGAAGATAGATAAGTTGATAGATAGATGTAAATATGTGTTCAAATAAACATGCATACACTTATATAGATGCATACACACATCTTTAAAATCCATTCTATCAGTGAATAACTTTGAGTCTCATAACACCTTGTATCTGTGTATTATTTTAAATTAAGAAGTGTTTCATGGTTATATTAAGATTCACTGTTAAAAGCACAGGCATTGGGCCCCATGGGTTTGAGTTCCTGTTCTGGCACATGGACCCTGCATATGTTACACAACATCTCTAGGCCTTTCTTTTTTCATTATAAGATACAGGTAATTATATCTACTTCCTAGGCTTGTGGTGAGGATTAAATGAGAGAATATACATGACAACCACAACAACTATACTACCACATAATATCTAGCATAAAGAAGATTCTCAAAATTGGTAGCTCTTTCCTATTATTCCTTGGGGCCTATATCATTTGTCACCAGGTCAAGAAGTCTTCTATAATCAAATTTAAATTCAGCAAATGATTTTGGAGCAAAGATGAACGTAACAGACTTGACTCACAGAGTAAATTATCAATATACATGAAGACTGTTGGCTGTAGATTTGTGTTTTCAAATCAGAACACAAACAGTTGGATGATAGGGAATTTGGGACATAATTATTTCAATAAACAAGCCCATTGACCTCAGAATTACATTAAATGATTATTTTGGCTTAAATACTACCTATGCTATTATCTCAAAAAAACATACCTGGAAGTAGAAGAACTGTGATTTAAGAAATATTCTTCATTCCTGGAATTCATCAATCATTTATCATTTTTCAAAGAAAAAATTGGCTCAAACATGAAAAAACTAGTTAAAATTTAATAAACCTAAGTGATACTAGATTGAATGCAGGGCCAATGTAGACCGCTAAATCAATGTTGACCCTTTTTTTTTTTTTCTCAGAGAGCAAGTATCTTGTCTTATATGATTTGTATTTAGGACTTGAGATTGTAGTAAAAGGAAATTACTTTCTCTAAAATTGTGATAACATATCTAGATTCCAATACAAGTCAGTTAAAAGCCGGTAATACAAGTATTCCACTTCTCAAATGGGATAAGATAGAATTTCTAATGTGTTCAATTTAAATGTTTTTCAACTTTGTGAATATTATATATATTAATACAATCAATGAAACTTTATGATGTTAAAGAGCTCAAAACCCAACCTGTGGCTGCGTGAACTGTTACCCTAAATTCGACAAACTAATATCTTATGGTCTTCAGCAAAAAGAACCACAAAGACATGCTCTGTCTAAAGACACTTTGTTTGAACATTCTTACTGATAGGAAGTATACCTTCTCATAAGGCATGCAATCCATTTATATTATCATTTGATCTTTGATTGATAAAATCAATTTGAATGGAATTTCCTAAACTAAATGACCAGGTGCTTTCTTCTCTGGAGAGTCTTACAGAATGAGACTGCAGTTAGTTGCAACAGATTTTTTATTAAAAATAACTTTCTGTAGCTGGAACAACAAAGCTTTTTCCCCATGAACCAAATCTACCAATAATGGCTCTAATAAATGAGTTTCCTATTTATATAGATTGTATACCGAATACATTTGGTAATTCATAAACCTTACAAACATTTACTAACACTTACCAAGAATTGGGCAATGTGATCAACACATTATCCCACTAAATCTTAGTAATAGCCCTATTAAGTAAATACCATATCATAAGTATTATCTCTCTTTTACTAACATGGATAATAGAACTCAAGGATATTGAGTAATTTGTACTGAATCACATGGTCAGTAAATTGTAAAGATGGGATTCAAACCTAGGGAGATGGACTCCAGAGCTCTTAACAACTATTTATTTGTACATTCCCCAATTGAGCTATACACTTCTTAAAGGCAAAGGCAATGCCTGACTTACCTTTCATATTCAAATCATATTAAAAAGTTAGCAAGATGTGATTATCAGTGTACTATGTAAATCTTTGTGAATGGTCAATAATTACATGTTTTGATTATATATATATTTTAGTAGATAATATTTATATACATTCAAAATTCTAAATATAGAATGTTTACAGAGAAAAATGAAACCTTTTTTCCAACCCTGTCCTCCACCTCTGCATCCCATACTTCTTCACAGAGGCAACTGATTCAAGTCATTACATAGTTACTGAGTTTTAACTACAACTATGTTAAGTATAGCTATATGCGTTAGACACCGTAGCCATAGAAATCAATTTACAATCTAATGCAGTGGATACAGCATGTATACATGTAATATAAGGTTGCTACAAACACTATCTGAGGTAGAGCTGTTTGAAAGAATACCAACACTTTAATGTTTAATTCAACTGACATGATTGACAACTGATCAGCTGAGTAAAAAGATGGATGAGAAAGATTGTGAGACTTAATTGGCTGGTGGTATGGTGATATGATTGACAATAACTGCTAAGTCAGAGAGAGATATATTAAGGAGGAGAGAAAAAGCAACAAATCTGGTTTTGATGTGTTCATTTTGTTATAATTATTGATTCTTTACTGAATGTGAACATTTATCTTTGTTTTTGAGTCACATAAATATTCCTTTGTAAAGACAAAATTAAACATTAAAGTATTAGTATTTCTTTCAAACTGGAGGAATTTCTCCCACTAATGTATTTCATCAAAACTTATAATAAGCTTGGTTCCAGAGGAAGAAATGAAGGATAACCAAAAATAGAGACATTAATAATAGTGCAATCCACAATGATAAGTCTCAATAGGCAGTGATGACAGATATGTTTTCCCAAACACAAGGACACTGTAAGGGTCCAACAGAGATGATAGCCCCTCTCCAGCATCTCATTTTGACCCTCTTCCTTCAACTATGCCTCTACTCTCCTCAGATACAAGGGAGGTGGATTTTTCTCTCCTCTGAGATAACTTGATGGAACCACAGGAACAATGAAGTGGGCTCCTGGCTCTTTTCTCTCTGTGGCAGATGGGGTGCCATGCCCATCTTCAGACAAAGGGAAGGTTGAGCTCAAAAGCTCCCTAAAAACTCCCATCTTCAGACAAAGAGAAGATTGAGCTTGAAAGCTCCCTAAAAACTGAGAGCCTATGAACATGGTCAACACAGAGGGACAGGAGTGTATTTCCTGGGTCATTCGTTCCTGGGAATAGTGTACTGGGACATGGGGAAGTCAGTCTCCTCCTGTCACAGCCACGGGTTAAAAATAATAATGTTAACTGATCCCTAGACTGAGAAAGTTCTTTCAGTAATTTGGGTGATGGCAGCAGGCTCCATCTTAAGGATAGACTGGGTTTGCCCAGTTCGAGGTCAGATCTGTTTGCTCTCAGCCATGTACTGGAAGAAGTTGCACCACACAGCCTCCAGGACTGCCCTCCTCCTCACAGCAATGGATAATGCTTCACTAGCCTTTGCAGGTAATTTTGGATCAGAGAAAAAAACTTGAGCTGGGCCAAAAAGGAGGAGCTTCAACCTCTGTGCAAAATCTGGGAACCTGACAGTATAGATTGCGGGCCAGGATGAGGAAAAAGGAACGGGAAAGACCTCCCCACCCTTCTGGTAAGGAGGTCCCGTGATCAGCTCCAGCCACTTGCAGTCCTGGCTGTCCCAGGAGCTTACATAAAGGGACAATTGGAGCCTGAGAGGTGACAGTGCTGACGCTACAAGGCTCGGAGCTCCGAGCACCCAGACATCATGAGTTGGTCCTTGCAGCCCCGGAATTTAATTCTCTACTTCTATGCTCTTTTATTTCTCTCTTCAACATGTGTGGCAGTAAGTGTGCTCTTCACAAAACGTTTTAAATGGAGAGCTGGAAAATAAAGCAGATAATAAACTAGTGACATTTCTGTATTTTTTTCTCTTTTAGTATGTTGCTACCAGAGACAACTGCTGCATCTTAGATGAAAGATTCGTAAGTAGTTTTTATGTTTCTCCCTTTGTGTGTAAACTGGAGAGGGGCAGAGGAATAGAAATAATTCCCTCATAAATATCATCTGGCACTTGCAACTTTTTAAAAACATAGTCTAGGTTTTACCTATTTTTCTTAATAGATTTTAAGTGTAGCATCTGTCAACATTTTTAATCACTGTTGTATTTTCAGGGTAGTTATTGTCCAACTACCTGTGGCATTGCAGATTTCCTGTCTACTTATCAAACCGAAGTAGACAAGGATCTACAGTCTTTGGAAGACATCTTACATCAAGTTGAAAACAAAACATCAGAAGTCAAAGAGCTGATAAAAGCAATCCAACTCAGTTATAATCCTGATGAATCATCAAAACCAAGTGAGAAAATAAAGACTACTCACCAAAAAATAAGAATAATAATCTGCGAAGTTCTTTTGCTGTTGTTTTAGTTGTTCTATTTGCTTAAGGATTTTTATGTCTCTGATCCTATATTACAGATACGATAGACACTGCTACTCTGAAATCCAGGAAAATGTTAGAAGAAATTATGAAATATGAAGCATTGATTTTAACACATGACGCAAGTATTCGGTAAGGATTTTTGTTTCAATTTACTCTGCAAGACTGATTTAATTTTTATTTAATATTCCATACTTGAGTAAAAGTAATTTTTAATGTGTTTTCCCCATTTATAATATCCCAGTGGCATTATGCCTGATTATGTTGAACATAGTGGAGATAGAAGTTTTTAGTGCAATATAAATTATACTGGGTTATAATTGCTTATTAATAATCACATTGGAGAAAGAAGTTCTAGATGTCTTCAAATGCTAGTTTGACCATATTTATCGAAAAATTTTTCCCCATCCCCCATTTATCTTACAACATAAAATCAACCTCATAGGAATTTGGGTGCTGAAAACAAATCCTTTTTATAAAAATGTTGACAAATTGATGGTTAAAAAAAATCAGGAAGCAGAGGCATAGTAAGGATTTGGGCTCCTAAAGTCAATTATATTGAAGGTGGAGCAGGAAGAAACATGTCTTAAGAGACTAAGTGTAGCAAACATTGCAAAGCTCATGTTGATCATTGCAGAATGAACCTGCACAGTCTCTTCCCTTCGTCTGGAAGTGAATGTCTCTGGTAACAGCTTCTCAGGGACTCATAAACTTTCTGAACACAAGGTTTCAGATACAGTTTTAATATTTTTCCCCAATTTTTTTTTCTAAATTTTTCTCAAAGCAGCTTGAGAAATTGGGATAAATAGTAGCTAGGGAGAATGGCCCAGGAAAGATTCCTCCTCTTTTTGCTATCAGAGGGCCCTTGTTATTATTGTTATTATTATTACTTGCATTGTTATTGTCCATCATTGAAGTTGAAGGAGGTTATTGTACAGAAATTGCCTAAGACAAAGTAGAGGGAAAACGTGGACAAATAATTTGTCTACCCTTTTTTACTTCAAAGAAAGAACAGTTTATGCATTGTAGACAGGTTTTTTTTATCATTTTTGAATATTTACAAGCCACCCTGTAAGTAACTACAAAAGTAGGATTTTTACTGCCCCCAGTCCATTTTCAAAACTATGTAACCAGAAACACTAAAGAAGAAAGGGGAAGTATCTGTTGTTTTATTTTACATAAAATAACGTTCCAGGTCCTTTCCCTGTGTAAGTTATATTTTAGATTGAAGCTTGTAAGTATAACCTCAATAGATCCACATGCGAAAGGTATACTACTTCAGCACATGTGAATTACTGAACTGAGCCTTTCCTGCTTCTAAAGCAAAAGGGGGTGTTCCTATTAACCAGTCTCATCACAGTTGCTATCTGCTGCCCTTTATGCATAAAGTAAAAAGCAAAGTATCAATGACATTTGTTTATTGACAAGGACTTTGTTCTTTGTGTTTGGAGTTGAAACAATATGCCCCATTCTAAGTGAAAAGATTCAGGTTCACATTGTATTCCTGTTTTGATTGATTTTTGTTTTTTTTTTTTTTCCAAAAAGTTTATAATTTTAATTCATCTTAATTTAGTGATATAATTTTACATTTTCCCCAAGAATGTAATAATTTATCAGAAAGTAATTCTTGAGAAAATATTTAGTTAGCAGTTTCCAAAGAAAATACAAAATTACTCTTCTGAAAGGAATACTTATTTTTGTCTTCTCATTTTTGTTATCTTATGTTTTTGTTTGTAGATTTTTGCAGGAAATATACAATACAAATAATCAAAAGATTGTTAACCTGAAACAGAAGGTGGCCCAGCTTGAAGAACAGTGCCAGGAACCTTGCAAAGACACGGTGCAAATCCATGATATCACTGGGAAAGGTAACTGATGAAGGTTATATTGGGATTAGGTTCATCAAAGTAAATAACGTAAAGGAGAGAGTATGTACTAGAATGTATAGGAATAGTTTAGAAAGCGGCTACCCATTAAGTTTAAGAATTTCAGTTGTCTAGACCTTTCTTGAATAGCTAAAAAAGAGTTTAAAAGGAATGGTGATGTGAAAAGAAAGAAAATTATTCTTGGAAAATGAATAGTTTACTACATGTTAAAGACTATTTTTCAAGGCTGGCACAGTCTTACTTACATTTCAAACCACAGTAAAAGTCAATTCTCCTTCTCCAGATTGTCAAGACATTGCTAATAAGGGAGCTAAACAGAGCGGGCTTTACTTTATCAAACCTCTGAAAGCTAACCAGCAATTCTTAGTCTACTGCGAAATTGATGGGTCTGGAAATGGATGGACTGTGTTACAGAAGGTAATTTTTTCCTCACCATGTGTATTTAATAAGTGCCTACATTGTTCCTGCCATATGGCAGATACTTTTCTAAGCACCTTGTGAACACTAGCTCATTTAATCCTTGCAATAGCCCTAAGAGGAAGGTACTTCCGTTACTCCTATTTACAGAAAAGGAAACTGAGGCACACAAAGTTAAATAACTTGCCCAAGACCACTTAACTAATAAGCAACAGAATCAGCATTTGAACCTAGGAGGTATAGTTTCAGAGTTTGTGGCTCGACTATATTGTGCTGGCACTGACTTTGTAGATTCATGATGGCACATAATCAGTACCACAGTGACAGAGAAAAAGAAGGAAGCTCTTTTGTCAGGTAGGTCAAGACCTGAGGTTGCCCATTACAAGACAATGAAGCCTAACACCCTCACCCTCACCCCGCCACCACCACCACCCTTTCACACACCAGAGGACACAGTTGGGCTGCCCCAAGACAAGGAACCTTTGTTGCATCTGCCACTTGCTGATACCCACTAGGAATCTTGACTCCTTTACCCTCTGTTTACCTCCCGCCACTGTTACAACTGTTCCTACAGGGGGTGCTCAGAGGGAGTGAATGGTGGAAGCATTAGTTGCCAGACACCAATTGAGCAATAGGTTCCATCATAAGTGTAAGAATCAGTAATATCCAGTCAGAGTTCTGAAGTCATCTAGGTATCTTTTCAATACTACCACTAATTTAGAATTTATGATGTGCCAGGAACTCTCTTAAGTATTTCTCATATATTCTCTCTCATGAGCCTTGCAGCAACCCTAAAAAGTAAGCATCAATTTTCCTATTTGATAGATAAGGAAACCTAGGTAGCTTGGCCAAGGTCACTTAGTTTTGAGTTGATAGAACCAATGCTCCATATTTTTGACAAAATGTTGGTAGCATTCTCTTTACATGCATTGATAATCTATTTTCTCCTTTTGCCCATGCAAATGTGTAATTAGAGACTTGATGGCAGTGTGGATTTCAAGAAAAACTGGATTCAATATAAGGAAGGATTTGGACATCTGTCTCCTACTGGCACAACAGAATTTTGGCTGGGAAATGAGAAGATTCATTTGATAAGCACACAGTCTGCCATCCCATATGCATTAAGAGTGGAACTGGAAGACTGGAATGGCAGAACCAGGTAATGTTTGAAATGACTTCTAACTTTTTATTGTAAAGATTGTCTGGAATGTGCACTTTCCAACTGTCAATAGACAATGGCAAATGCAGCCTGACAAATGCAAACAGCACATCCAGCCACCATTTTCTCCAGAAGTCAGTTTGGCTCCTGGGCAATCCAAAAAGGTAAATTCTACTCAGGATGAATCTGAGTGTTTTGGTACAATCTAATTACCCTGGCACCGTTCAGAATAATAGCTAATTACTGAACTTTTAATCTGAATTTTTAAATTTTAAATTGAGCATACTGAACTTTTAACTTTTAAACTGAGCATAAAATTATAATTTTATCTAGTCTAAATTACTATTTCATGAAGCAGGTATTATTATTAATCCCATTTTACAGATTAACTTGCTCAAAGTCACATTGCTGATAAGTGGTAGAGGTAGAATTCGAACTCAAGTAGTTTAACTTTAGAGCCTGTCCTCTTAACAACTATCCTGATTGAAAAGCAAATACAGCCTCTTCATACTTCCCAGCACCTTAATGGCCATTTATTCTGTCAAATCATGAGCTACCCTAAAATTAAAGCAGCTAGCTCTTTTGGTGATCTAGAGGCTTCTTTTTGCTTGAGATATTTGAAGGTTTTAAGCATTGTTACCTAATTAAAATGCAGAAAAACATCCAACCCTCTTGTTATGTTTAAGGAATAGTGAAATATATTGTCTCCAAACATATGGATTTTTTTTTTATTGTTTGGTTGGTTTTTAATCCAGCTATAGTCAGTAGACCTTCTTCTAGGAAAGGACCTTCCATTTCCCAGTTACTGGAGATTAGAAAAGAGGCTAAATATTTTCCGGAAATTTCTGTTCCTTCATTAAGGCCCATTTTTTACTCCACTCTATAGAATTATGCCCCACAATTTTTTCCAGGAAAGAATCTCTCTAACTCCTCAGCTCACATGCTTTGGACCACACAGGGAAGACTTTGATTGTGTAATGCCCTCAGAAGCTCTCCTTCTTGCCACTACCACACTGATTTGAGAAAGAAAATCCCTTTAGCAGCACCTAACGCTTCAGGTGGTGAGAGTGGCTAATGGAACTGTACCTCCTTCAAGTTTAGTGCAATAATTAAGGGTCACTCACCGTCAGATAATTTGTGTGATCTATGATAATGTGTGTGCAATGCACAACATTTCAATAAAAGTAGGAAATATGAAATTAGAGTCATCCACACATCTGGATTTGATCTTAGAATGAAACAAGCAAAAAAGCATTCAAGTGAGTGTAATTATTAGTTTTCACTGAGATGCCTCAAAGGCTTTTTGGCCCATCCCGGGTAGTATTAATGAGCTGTGGACTGGTTCACATATCCATTGCCTCTTGCCGGACTTGCAAAAGACTTTACTCGATGAGCACATTTCAGCCTTAGAAACAAAGTCAAAAATTCCAAGGAACTGTCCTACAAAAGAGGGAAATTCTGAAATCCCTGAGGAGGGTCAGCATGTAATGGTTGTATTTCCCTCTTCTCAGTACTGCAGACTATGCCACGTTCAAGGTGGGATCTGAAGCTGACAAGTACCGCCTAACATATGCCTACTTTGCTGGTGGAGATGCTGGAGATGCCTTTGATGGCTATGATTTTGGCGACGATCCTAGCGACAAGTTTTTCACATCCCACAATGGCATGCAGTTCAGTACCTGGGACAATGACAATGATAAGTTTGAAGGCAACTGTGCTGAACAGGATGGATCTGGTTGGTGGATGAACAAGTGTCATGCTGGCCACCTCAATGGAGTTTATTACCAAGGTATGTTTTCCTTTCTTAGATTCCAAATTAATGTATAATATATAGTATTTTCATAAAAAATAATAAATAGATACAAAGAAATGAAGAATAATTTATAAAGATAGTAGGGATTTTATCATGCCTCTTTATTTCAACTAAGTTCTTTGAAACTGGAAGTGAATAATACCAAGTTCATGCGTAAAATTAGCCCTCCTAAAGAAATACACCTGCTGCAAAATATCCAGTAGCTTGGCATTATACCTGAAACTATCACCATCATAGCTGGCACTGTGGGGTTGTGTTATCTCCTTTAGACATACCACATATATGATCTGGATAGATTAACATTACTATATGGATGCGTGTTCACATATTAACCTGGCTTCCCATGAGCTTTGTGTCAGATACACACAGTGAGCAGGTGTTTGGAGGAACGGAATAAAGAGCAGGCAAATACTGGTAAGGGCAGAGGTTTGTGAAAGCTTGAGAGAAGAGACCAGTCCGAGGATAGTAGAAACTTATTTTAGGATGGGGGTTGGATGAGGAGGCTATGGTTTGCTATAAGCCTGGAATGGTTTGGAACACTGGTTTCACTCATCTACCCAGCAGTTATGTGTGGGGAAGCCTTACCGATGCTAAAGGATCCATATTATAATAATAGCATTATCTGGAAATTCCAATGGTATTCCATGAATAAAACCACTAAGAAGATAGTTACATTCAACAGACTCTCTGTTGGAGAAGGACAGCAACACCACCTGGGGAAAGCCAAACAACCCAGACCAGACCTGTTCAGCATCAGTAGGGCTTCCTCACACATATCTGCTGGGTAAATGAGTGAAACCAGTCTTCCAAACCATTCCAGGCTAGTAGCAAACCATAGTCTCCTCATCTACTGAGATGAGCAACCTTATCTCCTGATGTCCTAGCCAATCACCAACTAGGAAACTTTGCAAAATTTATTTAAAGTAACAGTTTGTTTTTCACAACATTTTTAAATTGGAGAAACATAACTTATCTCTGCACTCACAAACCATATAATGAGAAGAAACTCTAAGGGAAAATGCTTGATCTGTGTGACCCGGGGAGCCATGCCAGAGCTGTGGTTCATGCCAGTGCTGTGCTCTGACAAGCCCTTTACAAAATTACACGAGATCTGCTTCTGTAGGACAAGGAGAAGGCAAATCAATGGAGGTTGCACTTTATAATGGAGACATAAAATAACATGCCAGAACCATTTCCTAAAGCTCCTCAATTAACCAATAAAATTGTGCTTTCAAATAACCTGAGATGACCTCATCGGGAATTTGGTGGCTTCTTCTCTTCTAACCTGCCTGAGTAAAGATGGTTCGCAGTAGCAGAGTCCAGGATGGATAAGCTTAGAGAAAGAGGCCAATCAGGGAACTTTGAGCTTCTAGTCCTACTAGTAGTGAATAAATTTAAAGTGTGGATGTGACCATGAGTCACAACACAGATGTTGTTTAATAATATGTTTATTTTAATTATAAATTGAGATTTTAGGAATCTTTGGGGACATTTTTAGTTAGCAGATAACGCTATAAATTTTATGTAACTGACAATGCACTTCGTAATAGACAGTTCTTCACAGACTTGCAGAGGTAAAAGGATTCCAGAATAATGATATATACATCTACCACTTGTTTTAGGTGGCACTTACTCAAAAGCATCTACTCCTAATGGTTATGATAATGGAATTATTTGGGCCACTTGGAAATCCCGGTGGTATTCCATGAAGAAAACCACTATGAAGATAATCCCATTCAACAGACTCACCATTGGAGAAGGACAGCAACACCACCTGGGGGGAGCCAAACAGGTCAGACAAGAGCACCCTGTGGAAACAGAATATGACTCATTTTACCCTGAGGATGATTCGTAGAAAATTAACTGCTAATTTCTGTTGACCCACAAAGTTTCAGAAATTCTCTGAAAGTTTCTTCCTATTTTCTATTACTATATTTATTGATTTCAAGTCTTCTATTAAAGATATTTAGCCTCCAATGGACATTAAAACTCATTTAGGACTGTATTTCCAAATTATTGACATCAGAGTTATTTAAAAATTGTTTATTTGAGGAGACAATATTTCAACTTTGTTCCTAAATGTATAATAATAAAATGATTGACTTTATTTGCATTGTTATGACCACTTGTCATTTATTTTGTTTTGGTAAATTATTTTTATTATATCAAATATTTTAGTATGTACTTAACAAAATAGGAGAAAATTTTAGAGTTTCGAATTCCTAGGTATTTTCATTGTTTATTACCCCTAAATCATTCCTATTTAATTCTTCTTTTTAAATGGAGAAAATTATATCTATTAATATGGTTTTTGTTTTGTTATATATTCACAGGCTGGAGATGTTTAAAAGACCATTTCAAAAGAGATTTACTTTTTTAAAGGACTTTATCTGAACAGAGAGATATAATATTTTTCCTATTGGACAATGGACTTACAAAGTTTCACTTCATTTTAAGAGCAAAAGACCCCATGTTGAAAACTCCATAACAGTTTTATGCTGATGATAATTTATCTACGTGCATTTCAATAAACCTTTTGTTTCCTAAGACTAGATACATGATACCTTTATTGACCGTTAAAAACCACCACTTTTCCCCAATTTACTAATTACAATTGGGCAATCATCAGTAGTAATTGAGTCCTCATTTTATGCTAAACGTTATACCTAACTCTTTGGGAGATACAAAGGAAATAGCAATTATGGCTTTTGCCCTCTAGGAGATACAGGGCAAATACAGGAGAATACAGCAACCCAAAGTGACAATATTCTATACAAGAGCGTAATCACTAAGCAGGAGTCACAGCCACACAACTAAGATGCATGGTATCCAAAGTGCAGCTGGAGACAGGAAAGCTGCTTGGGGATTCTCCCAGCAGAACCTTTTAGCTCCAAACACCTGTGGTGGGACCTGGTGACTCTGAGAGAACTGCAGCTCAGAGCAGAGAGCTGTAGGGAACCATTTGCCCTATCCCTCACTAGTCATGAGGTGAGCTGAATGGAACCATCTCTTCCTTGTGATTCAGGGATATTGACTTTTCAGCAGCCTGAGTTCAGGTTCATTCACCAACTTTCTAAGGAATAGCTAAATCTACATAACTTAGCATAAGGCTGATTGTGGAAAGTAATGGCTAATTTTATGAGAGGTGGGTCTGGTTGTCCTGAAGTCCTGAGCTTTGGCTTTGGCTTTGCACTCTCTTTCTTTCCATACTTCTTTCTTTCTTCTTTCCCTTTTTTTTTTTTTTTTTTTTTAAGAGATAGGGTCTGTCACCCAGTCTGGAATGCAGTGGCACAATAATAGCTCACTGCAGCCAGCCTTGAACTCCTGGGCTCAAGTGATCCTCCTTTCTCAGCCTCCTGAGTAGCTGTGACTACAGGAGTGCACCATCACTCCTGGCTAATTTTTTTTTTTAATTTTTGTTTTTTTTAGAGTAGAGAAAGAGTCTCACTATGTTGCCCAGGCTGGTCTCAAATGCCTGGCCTCAAGTGATCCTCCTACCTTGGCCTCCCAAAGTGCTGGGATTACAGACATGAGCTACCATACCAGGCCCACAATTTCCTTCTTAATCTTTTCACTTTCTTGTTATCAGGAGTGCTGAATTTAAGACATCCTATTGAGGAGATAAAAACAGTCAATCAGCTTCTAGATATACAATCGAAGACGTGGGAGGCTTTGGAAAATAGAAACATTGACTCATTGTTTGCAGCCTTCATATATACATGTATGCATGAAGCATTTATTCAATTAACATTTATTGAGTGTTTTCCTTGTGGTAGCCACAAGGAAATGTTGGATTTGGGGATATAGTGCATGGTATGCTCAGTATTCTCCACTCTCCCAAACCTGTTCTATTCCGTCCGTCCTCAAATGCAAAAAAAAAAAAAAAAAAAAACAGTGACTCATCCTCCAATCTTCCTCCCCATATCCAATTTCTACCTCCCTATATCCAATTACTCATCAAGTCTGCTGAATTCACCTCCTAAATATTTATCATATTCACTTTTTTCCTCTATACTAATTATCACCATTGTAGTTGAGATACACATCTCTTGCGTGGATAAGGGCAATCACCTACTTCCTATTCCCTTTCTTACATCCAGCCTCACCTGCTACTGACTCGTCATCCTCCAAACCACTTCTAAACACAGAATGCATACAGTTTACCCTTTGTGAATCTATAAAATTCTTTGTGTGAGCAATTTGGTCATAGCTATGAAGAGATATACAACAATTGATGAGTTTTCATGCAATATCACTCCAGTGATTTATCCCAAGAAAATCATTTTTTAAAAAGAAAATAGTTATGTACAGAAATAAAAATATAGACATAAATTTCATATTAGTAGGAAATTAAGAAAACATTTAACAGTGGAAGAATGGACAGGCAAGATAGTTTATTAGTAAATAAAATAGAATATAATGATTACATAATAAGCACAATAGCTTTTTATGACTGGAAATATTTACAAAATAAGTGAAATTTTAAGATGTAAAAATAATTCTAAAATAAAAATTATGTAAAGTTATATATACATATACTTTATGAACAAAATATAGTCTTGACATATATCATTATTTGTACATACTTGTTCTCCTCTCAACCAATCTACAATATATAATTACATGAAAATTGATGGCTCACGCTTGTAATCAGCACTTGGGAGGCCAAGGTGGGAAGATCACTTGAGCCCAGGAGTTCAAGACCGGCATGGGTGACATGGTAAAACTGTCTCCATAAAAAATACCAAAAAAAGTTAGCCAGGCATGGTGGTGCACACCCATAGTCATAGCTACCAGGAAAACTGAGGTGGGAGGATCGCTTGAGCCTGGGGAATTGCGCCTGCAGTGAACCGTGACTGTGCCACTGCACTCCAACCTGGGCAACAGAGTGAGTGAGACCTTGTCTCAAAAACAAAAAAATACTAAAACACAAAATAAATATAAAGAAGTCTAAAGATTCCTGATGTCTCCCATGATTACTTGTCCAGTGCTTCTTCTGAAATATCAAATATGGCATTCTTTCAAAAACATTTTGGAGTCTCCTGATTTTTGTAGGTATCCTGAGTACAAGCTTGATCTGCATGTTGAACAATCCAGCATTCATTGGTAGAAAGGGGCTGCTGCTAATGTTTTCTTTAGATATCTCTGCATTGTTTGGCTTGTTATAATGAGTACATATTAATTTTGTGGTTAACTTTGCAACCCAGTGAGGTAGAGACAAAAAAAAATGAATTTCCAAATTCGACTTGTTTAGTTATTAATATCCAACAGTGAGCACTGAAGGGCTACAGTAAGAACTAAAGCATGAAAAACCCTTCTAGACTCAGTTGTGTCATGTCTCCTCAAATAAAGTGGCAATTGAAAGGGTTATGTTGAGAAATCAACCAAAAAAACTTTTAAGTGAAAAAAAGTTTGGGGCCTTCCAGAGACACATTCTATATTTTTTTTCACAGCTCAAATCACAGGTGACTGTTGCTAAGCCCTCCTCTTTATATTCCTGGACACAGAAAAACTCTAGTTACTGAAAAGTAGCGAGGCTAAGTGCAAACTAGATGTGTAGTGTCTTACACTGTGACAAACCTACAGAGGGAAGCTTCTCCAAAGGAAGATATCAGGTGTAGTGATACTGTGACTTCAAACCATGCAACTGCAGAGCAAAGTTCTTGAATCAACAGAGAGGGGTGATGACTTACTGACCAAATACCAAGATTTTAAAATATACCTCTGAAGATTCTGTTTCATATCTGTGGGTGGGTTGAAAGTGAGCGAGAAATGAAAAAATAAATGTATAGACAGCATAGTTGAAATCTTTCCACGATCCAAAATTCTTTTGCTCTGATTCTAATTAGTATAAACTAGCCAAGGTATTTATAATAGATACCTTCAGTTTATTCAGATGAAAAGGGTAAAAAGAAAATACATATTCAACCCTGTGGGAAATAGGCATACCTGTTGATTTCTTATCACTTTGATGTAGCTTAAAGAGGAGAAAAAGTTAAACATAGTAAGATGAGTCAAAGTGGAAGGAAAATAACAATTGCTTTGGGAGGCCGAGGCAGGCAAATCACGAGGTCGAGATTGAGACCATCCTGGCCAACATGGTGAAACCCTGTCTCTATTAAAATACCTAAAAATTAACTGGGTGTGTTGGCGCACACCTGTAGTCCCAGCTACTTGGGAGGCTGAGGCAGGAGAATCACTTGAACCCAGGAGGCGGAGGTTGCAGTGAGCCAAGATCTCACCATTGCACTCCAGCCTGGGCAACAGAGGGAGACTCCATCTCAAAATAAATAAATAAATAAATAAGTTGGTGAAAGAGATCAAGAGTGTGGGAAAGACTACATTTCGTTTATCTCTTTGTGTTTGTGCATGCATGTGTGTGTGTGTGTTTGTATGTGTGTGTCTGTGTGTGTGCGTGTGCAGATACAGAAGCTGAGTTACCACACTCCCAGTACATCATTCTCATTGCTCTGTGCTGGGTCACTCTGTTGATTGGTTGATTCTTATATATTCACATTTCCTTTTTGTTCCATCTTCCCCTTATTAAACAATCACCTTAATAGGTTTGATGTTTGTTTCTTCATTTGTAGGCATTCTTATAAATCATGGATTTTTTGCGTGTGTATGTATTTTTAAATTATACAAATGACATTATGCTATAAATTAGTGTTACTCAGAATACTGGTCCCCAAACTTCTGTTACTCTTCTGCATTAAGTACAAAAATTGAGAATTAGCATGGAGAAACTTTTTCCTGTTATGTTTGTTCTGATTATACTTATTGAGATAGAATTTTATATCTTTCAAATCTCACAATAAAATTTTGGGCCTATATTTTGAATATCATTACTTTTTAACATTTCATTTTTTAGTAATTATTTTCATTGTATTATATAAAAAATTGGTTGTGGCTGATTAGAATTTTGATAAAACTGGTCCTTCACCACAAATCATTTGAGAATGACTGCTGAAGTCTTCATCTTACTTATTACTTTTTTATTTCAGCATTGTGTTTTTAAGATCTATCCATATATGAATTTGTGGTTTGAAAGCAGAATGAAAAGAAAAAAAAAGATCTTTCTACAATCTGAGTATTTTATAATTTTCCTTGATTTCCTTCTGAACCCAAGGGTTATGAAGTGAACACTTTTTGGTTCTAAAGTTTATGAGTTTTTCAACTATTTTTAATTATTATCTAAATTTATTGCATTAAAATCAGAGAACATAGTTTTGATGATACCGATTCTCAGGAGAGAGATTTCACAAATTATTTTAGAACAAATGTTTGTTACAGAATTAACTCACTTCATAAAAGTGTACATCAATTGTAATTATTCTCCACTAATGATCTATATACCGAAAGTCTGTTAATATTTTCTGCTTTAAGAAGGAAAAGTCACCAGGCATGGTGACTCACACTTATGATCCCAGCACTTTGGGAATCCAAGGCAGGAGGATCACTTGAGCCCAGGAGCTCCAGATCATTCTGGGCAACATTGAGAAACCCCATCTATACAGAAAAATTCAAAAATTAGCTGGGAACGGTGTGGTGCCAGCTACTCAGGAGGCTGAAGTCGGAAGATCATTTGAGCCCAGGAAGCCAAGACTGCTGTGAACTGCGATTACACCACTGCACTCCAGCCTAAGCAACAGCACAAAACACCGTCTCAAAATAAAAAAAAAATTTTTTTAAATTAAAAAAAAGGAGCGGCTGGGCGCAGTGGCTCACACCTGTAATCCGAGCGTTTTGGGAGGCTGAGGAGGGTGGATCACAAGGTCAGGAGTTCAGGAACAGCCTGGGCAATATGGTGAAACCCCATTTCTATTAAAAAATACAAAAATTAGCCAGGCATGCTGGCGTGTGACTGTCCCAGCTACTCAGGAGGCTGAGGCAGGAGAATTGCTTGAACCCAGGAGGTTGCAGTGAGCCGAGATCATGCCACTGCACTCCAACCTGGGCGACATAGTGAGACTCTGACTCAAAAAATAAAATTAGGAAAAAGACTAATGGTTATCATAAACATGAGCTTTGGCCCAAATGGTACTGTTGCCATTGGCTCATTCTGGGCCTTGATGGTAGGCTCGAGCATGGCTTACAGAACACTGCTCTGTAGTAGCCTGGAAAGCTTTCTGGGAAGGGTAGCTGGCACAATTTTAAGCTCTTGCTCACCTCAATTTCATTGGGAAATGCTTGAAGGAACAAACCGTGGTAAATTCAGGATCATGACATTTAGTCATGTTTACAACTGGGTCAAAAATGTGTTTCCCAAATCCAAAATCCAGTATCCTTGGCCCTCACTCCTGTTTCCCTGCTCCTCACCCAGATTTTCTTCTACTGGCAACTTTAAAGCATGAGGTGAACTGAGGCAAGTAGAGAATCCTCACTAAATAAATCTGAATGTTGACTCTACTTAGATAAACAGAATAGGGCAGATTCCACTCTGTTATGAAAGTGGCTTTTTTCAAATATTTAGGGACAAATAGTTAAAATGTGACATTAAAACAATATGACCTAACATTGAAGAGACCTTGGACTGGAAATGTTTTCCTTCATAATTTGTTCTCCTTACATCACAAAGCTGTGGTAAGGGTCAAGTGAGATAACATATGTAACTGCTTCAGAGACAATAAAACAAAAAGAAATTTTTTTTTTACTCTTGTTGTTTTTTACTCTTAAGATTGGTATTGCTGTGTGGGATTTGAATTATGTTAAGTTTGGAAATATAATTTTAAAACTTTAATATTTGTCTGCTTTTGCTTTCAAATAAAGCTTTAAATTTGGAATCATGTTTTTATTTGCAGAAAATGTATAAAGGTACTATACAGCATTCACTAGCCTATCACCTAGTTTTCTTTGTCTTTTCTTTTCTTTTCTTTCTTTTTTTTTTTTTAAACGGAGTCTCAATCTGTTGCCCAGGCTGGAGTTCAGTGGTGTGATCTCAGCTCACTGCAACCTCCACCTCCCAGGTTCAAGTGATTCTCCTGCCTCAGCCTCCCAAGTAGGTGGGATTACAGGCACCCACCACCACGCCCAGCTAATTTTTGTATTTTTAGTAGAGACGAGGTTTCACCATGTTGGCCAAGCTGGTCCTGAACCCCTGACCTCAGGTGATGCGCCCACCTCAGCCTCCTAAAGTTCTGGTATTACAGGCATAAGCCACCATGCCTGGCCCCAATAGGCATGAGCCACCGCACCTGGCCCCAGTTACAGGACTGAGCCACCACGCCCTGCCCCAGTTTTCTTTAACGTTAGTGTCTTACATTACTATAGTATATTCGTCAAAACTACGAAACCAACTCAGGTACCTTGCTACTGTGTAACTTTCACACTTCATTCAGATTTCACCAATTTTTACACTACTATCTCTTTTCTGTCCAGGACCCCATCCAAATACCACATCACATTTAGCTGTCACATCTCCTTAATCACCTCTGGTTCCCTGTTTCTTAGTCTTTCTTTGTCTTTTCACAACCTTCATGAATTAAGGAAGTCTGTTCTGGTGTACCAATCATGCATTTTGTAAAATGTCCCTCAATTTAGGTTTCTCTGCTGTTTTTCTCAGTAACTTTTTGTTGAATTTTATCTAAGTAAAATTTTTATGTAAAACCTTCCATTAATATAGGGCCCAATAAACACCGCAGATAATTAAATGGATCTTGGTAATTGACTTACCCCTTTTTTTCACATAATTCCTTGTTTGTGGAAATTCCACATGCCTTGCAGATGATATTTCTCCAGTTTTTAACATGTCACTGTTAAATCAACACCAACCGACAGATTTTGTTTGCCAATCGTTAATAGAAGAACCACAGGGAAACCAGCCTAGCAATGTGCTGAATATCATGGATTTAATAGGTACAATGTGAGAATGAATCTATGTTGCTGATATTAATACATCAATTGATTATCTGTATAATGGTTTTACTTTTCAAAACTAGCATTTAAGTTTTAATACGTGTTAAGTGCAAAAAATTAGTAAATCTAGATCAAGCACATTATAGGTAAGATAAATTAATCTTGAAAAATGAATTATGTAATTGATATTGCAGTTAAAAATGAAAAGAGATAAAACAGTAAGAAAAACTCAAAGACTACTTTCACCTCTCTTTCTCTCCCTCTCTCTCCACACACACACCCACACACACACACACACACACACACCCACACACACACACACACACACACACACACACACACCCACACACACACACACACACACACACCCACACACACACACACACACACACACACACACACCCACACACACACACACACACGCACCCACACACACACACACACACACACACACACCCACACACACACACACACACGCACCCACACACACACACACACTTATAACTACTTAATGAGAACTTGATTAAAAGTGCTTAAGTCAAAGACCATGAAAATTATTCCTAAGGATAAAAAAATAATTATTATTATATTATTGGAACAGAATAGCTCTTAATCTCAAAAATGATAAAAAGTTATTCAATTAAGTGGTCATTAATCTAGAGTCAGTTCAACTATAAAAAATAAGGTGGGTGTCTTTCCTGAATAAAGAGATTAAAGAGAAATACAGTGTGATGGAATAAATCAAGATCACAAAAAGCTCTTTTTTTTTTTCTCCTCACTTTCTTAAGTGCAATTCAGAATCACTTCTGGGTATTAAGGAAATTCCTATTTTATCTTTGCAGCTGTAACTTCTGGGGAAATCATTTGAGGTCAGGAAATTGATGAGTTCTGAAAATAAACATTAAACACTCTATTAGTCACACCTATATAGGTCATCCTACCAGTTCATTTACCTTTCACAGTAAGCATCTTAGTAAAGACAAACTTTTGCAACACCCTTGAGATGCACGAGACAAATAGAGAAAATAAGATACACAAGCTGGTAATCCCAGATACTTAGGCAGCTGAGGTGAGATGATCCCTTGAGCCCAGGGAGTTCAGGCTGCAGTAAGCCATGATTGCGTCACTACACTCAGCTTGGTCAACAGAGCAAGACCTTGTCTCTAAAAAAAAAAAAAGAAAAAAGAAAAAGAAAAAACTACAGAAAGTTAAATAGCTTTGCCAATGTTGTCCTTTGAATTCATTAGATCAGACTGTATTTATAAATGTCAAAATCTTATAAATTTTCATAATTTAGTCATTTCAAAATTTAGAAAATAATTTTAGTACTTTCCAAGAATGCACTTAATATTTTTTTAACAAAACAGTTCCTGTCAAAGTACCATTATCTTCTTGTTATTAGGATACCAAATGTCTTTGGAAAGAATGTACAGATTCATGTAGATTTTTATGATAGATGACACAAGAATTTTTCAGAAACATCTTGTATTTTGAGACCTGAATTAAATACTTTAAAGAAATATCTCACACAAACAAAACAAAGAGCAATACATAAATGATATATCACTCTGCTGTGTTTTCTAACAGAACTCAGCATATAACTTACAGATTTTTCCATTGTTTTATATTAGATTAAGCCATATAAAACTGCAGGTATTATTGTTTTGACCTATGAAATATCAAGTTTACATAGTTTAACTTAATTCTCAGCTGTATAAATGTATTTTACTTGCTCGCCAATTGTAAGCAACTTGAAGGTAAAAGACCATACATTATTTTCCTTTCTATCTTAAGCACATAGTATGCAGGACTAGAGAAATAATATACATAGGATAAATGATTGCTAAATTTAGACAAATGAGTGAATGAGTGAGCTGCTCTCAGAAATCAATACATTTAATTTCTGGTATCCACCCAGGGTAAGACAAATACTCCATTCAAAATAACACTGTCATTTTTTTTTGTATTTTTAAGTTGTATTTATACAACTGCAAATATCTAGATAACCGGTTATGTATTTTACTTTTCCTGTGGAAGTTGTGATGAGTAGATATAGTTTAAAACTGAAACATATAGCTATAGAATTTCTACTCTTTCTGTTTATATTATATATCATACAAATAAAGCTATTAAAACTAGTAAAAACTATTCCAGTCATGCTAAAAGTTATGGTATAACAAATATGTAAATTCATGCTCTTAAATGTTTATATTAACTTTTATACTTAAATCTTGATATTACATTAACTTAAAAAATACAGATATATCAAACATCCTTCTCATTAGAGTTAAGGCAAATAGGTTGTAGTTATCTATAGGAAAAAGACAAACCTGGTGCAGTGACTCACACCTGTCATCCCAGCACTTTGGGAGGCCGAGGTGGGTGGATCACCTGAGGTCAGGAGTTCAAGACCAGCCTGGTCAACATGGTGAAAACCCGTCTCTACTAAAAATACAAAAAATTAGCCGGTCATGACGGTGGCACCTGTAATCCCAGCTATTCGTGAGGCTGAGGCAGGAGAATCGCTTGAACCAGGGAGGCAGAGGTTGCAGTAAGCTGAGATCGTGCCATTGCACTCCAGCCTGGGCGGCAGAGCAAGACTCCATCTCAAAAAAAAAAAAAAAAAAAAGAAAGAAAAAAGAAAAAGGCAACGCACAGCAGATTATAATTTAAGCAACTGAAAATTTCTTCAATCTTTTTTCTAGTTTTGCACTTTTAAAGATACTCTTATTGTCACATGCTTTTTAAAAAATGATACTCGTATTATTTGTTGCCTATTAATTTGCATAGTTTTCCTTCTAAACAAAACCTACTCCTCCAAAGCTTACAATACAGCCTGTTCATGGGGCAGAGAGCCCAGCCTGGTGAGCAGCCTGCAGTGTGGGGCCAAAGAGTGACCTACAAAAGTGCCTCATTAGGGACTCCTGGCACTAGAGTCAAAACAAGGGAACATTTTATCATGGAGCATTGGAATATTCTAGGAAAAATAAAAGCTACTGTTTCTAGAGCTCCTGCTGTGAATAGCCAACATTTTACATAAACCATTTTACATAATCTTCACAGCAATCCTGCAAGACAAATATCATCATCCCCTTTATAGCTCAGAGAATTTAAATAGTTTGCCCATGTCACTTAGCTGGAATCCAGGTCTCACATGCTGGAAAGCCCACCATGCATTGCCACCACTGTATGGTGACAGCCCTTCCATTTCTCCAGCAGATACTGAGCAGCAATTGCTCTATGCCTGGCATTTGTGCTAGTCCTTGTGCCTTGGCCTCAGGAAGCTTAGTGTAGGCAAGACACAGAATAAACAAATACCTTCCCAAATACACATTGTCCAGGAGTTATAAGGTACAGTATGGAAAAACCAAGCAGGGTCAATGGAATGACATGCGAGAATGGCAGCTCTTTAGATCAGGTGGCCAGAGAAGGCTCTCTGAGTAGGTGCCATGTGAGCAGAGGCCAGGATTAAGAAATGGCGTGAGATGTGCTATTCTGAGAGGCAAGGATAAAGTCCTCAGGTGGCATCCTTGGAAACACCCTGACATGGCACTAGGGTGGTGGCATTCAACCAAACTGTTTCTGTTAATTTACCTTCAATCAGATTACATTCACCCGACTCACCTGAGGCCTACCAGGTTACTCTCGGGAACTTCTTTGCTATATACCATGTTCACCTCCCAAAGGTGGCACTTCTTGTGGGCAAAGGAAAATGTGTGCAGAGATCAAGCCTCGCCTTCCTAGCTAAGCCTGACATTTTGCCAGTGCGGTGTTGTGAGTGAGTATAACCCAGCTTTTCATGGAATCATTGCCCTGTGGAACCTGGATGGGGCTCTGGGTCTTCCTCTTTGTTCTGCAGTTAGCTCTAGAAATCATAGCAAGCTGCCTCAGGGGTGAGCTTGATCAGACAAGGAGCCTTCCATAGAGCAGACAGTGCACTGCCTTGCACCAGGGCTTCCAGCCATTTTTAGAAAGCTTCACATGTCTGCAGTGCTGGGGGGAGGCAGCCAGGCAACTTTCCATCACTGGAACCCACTCATGCTTTCTCGCTCAATGAGGGCCCACACATTTTGGGGAGAATATAAAGACCAACAAAACATTTCAATTCTCAAGTTTATGATCTAGTGGAGGAGACAGACAGTACTCCTACAGTGATAAATGCCATCAGTAGTGCACACTCTAAGGAAGTATGAAAGAACTTGAGATTGCTTTTAATTGGACATTGAATCAGGTACCCTGCAAAATGTCTAGCAAAGAACCCAAGACTTAGTAAACATTCAATACACATCAGCTATCACTCTTATTAGGATTGGCTTCACATAGGAAGCAGAATTTGAGGCAAGGTAGGATTGCCAGATAAAGTACAGGATGTCCAGTGAAGTTTGAATTTCAGATAAACAACAAAAAAATTTTAAGTGTGTCTCAAATATCACATGAGACATACTTATACTAAAATAGATTTGGTGTTTATCTGAAATTCAAACTTCACTGGGACACCCTTATTTTTATTTGCTATTTGACCAACCTAATACATCTGGCAAATCTAAGCTGAATTTTTTTTTTTTACTTTTATTGAAGTATAATTGACAAATAAAAGTTGCATAATTTAGGTTGTACAGCTTGATGTTTTTTTACTTTCCTTCAAAGGGGAACTTCTCTCTGATTGGTGTTTTGATACACATAAACATTGTCAAATGATTACCATAATTAATCTAATTAGCACATAAAACACCTCATATCGTTACTTTTTTGTGCGGTGAGAAGACTTAAGATCTACCTTTTTAGCAAATTTCAAATATGCAGCACAGTATTAGCAACTATAGTCACCATGGTGCACATTAGACTCCAGAACTTACTCATATTGCATAGCTCAAATTGTGTGCCCTTTGGCCAACATCTCCGCCATTTCTCCTATGCCTCAGGCCCTGGCCACCACCATTCTACTCTTTTCTTCTGTGAGTTTGACTATTTTAGATTTCACACATAAGAAAGATCATACAGTATTTGTCTTTCTTTTCCTTTCTTTCTTTCTTTTTTTTTTTTAAGAGGGAGTCTCGCTCTGTGGCCCAGGCTGGAGTGCAATGGTGAAATCTCGGCTCACTGCAACCTCCTCCGCCTTCCGAGTTCAAGTGATTCTCCCTGCCTCAGCCTCCCGAGTAGCTGGGATTACAGGTGCCCACCACCACGACCGGCTAAGTAGTATTTGTCTTTCTATATCTGCTCATTTCACTTAGGATAATGCCCTCTAGGTTCACCTGTTACTGCAAATGACAGAATTTCCTTGTTTTTCAGGGCTGAGTAATACTCCATTGTGTATATATACGCCACATTTTCTTCATCTCCTCATCCATCAGTGGACACTTGGGTTGTTTCCATATCTTGGCTATTGTCAATAAAGCTGCAATGAACATGAGAATGCAGGTATCTCTTCAAGGTCCTGATTTCATTTCTTTTGGAAATACACTCAGAAGTGAGATTGCTGGCACAGAAACAGGAAAGAAATTGTATTTTTCATGGCACTTTATGATCTCCCATAATTCACTGAGTACTTCCTATGTGACAGTCACTGTTCTGAGGGATTTATAAGAATTAACTCTTTTATTCTTCATAAAAGCATGGGGTAGCTTATCAGCATCCTTATTTTATAAATGAGGAAACTGAGGTATAAAGAGGTAAAGTAACTTGTCTAAGAACATAGAGCAGGGAAGTGGTGCAGCTTGGATTATGAACCTAAGATGTTTGGTTCCTGGGGCTACTGTCATCTTAATATTTTAGATAGAGAAAAGTAATCTGTTCTAAATAAAGTTATAGAAAGCCTTCAGGGCCAGCCTATCACCAAAGTTATTTTTTACACACCAGATCACCCAACCCTAATTTCTGCATAAAGTGAAATATTATTTGCTAAATCACTACTACTGGGGGCTACAGCTAGCTTAACTAAGCACCTTCTGTATTCTTTCACATATAGAAATATGGATGTACCCTCCTATGCTCCTCTTTTCATTCTCAAAGCCACCCTGTTCCTGGAATGTGAGATCTTCTCCTAATCGTTTGCTGGAGAATCAAACGCTACCTTTGCAACAGCTTATCGGAAGCAAACAAGCTGAGGGGAATTGAGCAAGAATTTCTGGGACACCAACAGCATAGGAGGAACAAAGGATGTAGAGGGAGGGTTGACAGTCTACACAGGACAAAGCCAATGATTAACCAAACCTCCTGCAGATTTAAATGGGATGGGAACTAGGAGTGGAGGCAATCCTTTCTTTCAGCTGGAGTGCTCCTCATGAGCCAGCCCCACCCTTAGAAAAGATGTTTTCCATGAGGATCGTCTGCCTGGTCCTAAGTGTGGTGGGCACAGGATGGGTATGGCCCTTTTCATTTTCTCTTCTTGCTTTCTCTCTGGTGTTTATTCCACAAAGAGCTTGGAGGTCAGAGTCTACCTGTTCTATGTCATGACACACTCTTAGCTTTATGAACTCCAGGCCTGGGAGGAAAGCTCCTGGATGGGATTGACACCTCAAGAATACAAGGTAATATGACCCCAAGAGGAAGATCTTAGATGGATGAGAGTGTACAAACTCACAAGGGAAACTTTAGCATCAGTCATTCAGTCTTACTACATTTTGTTTTGTTTTGTTTTAAAAAGGGCAAGAATTCTTTGCTATCCTTGTAGTTATAAAGCCTTGGTGCATTATAATGCTAGTTAATGGAATAAAACATTCGACGGTAAGATTTGTTTTCTTTAATTATTAATTTTTTGCTACTTGCCCGTAATAAGCAGAACTTTTAGTTTTCGTACAGTTTTGCTGAAAGGTTATTTTTGTGTTTGTCAAGACAAAAGAAAAAGCAAATTAATTATCTTTGGAAACATCTTTGCAGTATCAGAAGAGATTAGTTAGTAAGGCAATACGCTTTTAGGAAGTAATGGTATTCTTTTAGATTATGAATCCATCTCTAAAGGTTACATAGAAACTTGAAGGAGAGAGGAACATTAAGTTAAGATAGTGTAGGTTTTTTCTACCGAAGCAGCAATTACAGGAGAAAGAGCTCTATAGCTTTCAACTTTCTTTCTGTCTGCAGTCATTAGTAAAAATGAAAAGGTAAAATTTAACTGATTTTGTAGATTCAAATAATTTTCCTTTTAGGATGGATTCTTTAAAACTCCTAATATTTATCAAATGCTTATTTAGTGTCATACACAGTTAAGAAATTTGTACACCTTATCTCCTTTAATTCTCATAACAACTCCATAAAATGGGTCTTAGGATTTCCATTTGAAGACAAGAAACCTGAGGCTTGCAGAAGCCCTGTGGCTGGTGTCCTTAATCTTTGTGAGAGTGCCATCTCTTCCTGGGGACTTATAGGCATGCCAGTGTCTCCTCTTCTGGCTAACATTGCTGTTGCTCTCTTTTGTGTATGTGAATGAATCTTTAAAGACTGCAGATACTGGTGAAGGTGACTTTCTAGCTGAAGGAGGAGGCGTGCGTGGCCCAAGGGTTGTGGAAAGGCATCAATCTGCCTGCAAAGATTCAGACTGGCCCTTCTGCTCTGATGAAGACTGGGTAAGCAGTTAGCTGGGGAAGCAGGAAATTCCTTCCCTCTGTTGCTAGAGGGGCTCACAGGCTGATCTGATTGGTCCCAGAAACTTTTTAAAATAGAAAATAATTGAATAGCTCCCTACGTACCAAATAAAGAAAAGGAACCTACTAGCAAGAGCACTGTTTAATTACCTCCCCAATTCTGGATCATTAGTGGGTGAACAGACTGGATTTCAGTTGCATGCTCAGGCAAAACTAGGCACCTGAGTATAGTGGCCTCAATTTCCTGGCATCTAATTTATGGCTAAGTGGAACATCATTCCAGAATTTGTCTGCAACCTCTAACTAGTCCTCTTACCTACTTTTAAGCCAACTTGTCTGGAAGAGACAGGGTAGGAAGAAATGGGGACTGCATGGAAACATGCAAAATTATTCTGAATCCAAGAGATAGATCCTTACTGTAATTTTCTCTCTTCACTTTCAGAACTACAAATGCCCTTCTGGCTGCAGGATGAAAGGGTTGATTGATGAAGTCAATCAAGATTTTACAAGCAGAATAAATAAGCTCAAAAACTCGCTATTTGACTATCAGAAGAACAATAAGGATTCTAACTCATTGACCACTAATATAATGGAAATTTTGAGAGGCGATATTGTCTCATCCAATAGTAAGTATTACATTTTTACTGCTTTGATTTTATAACAGAAACAACAAAAATCCTAAATAAATATGATATCTGCTTATATCTATGACAATTTCATCCCAAAGTACTTAGTGTAGAAATATACGCCTTCATAACATCCATGAAAATTTTAAGGGAGAGCTTTTGTTTTTGCTATTTTTTCAAAGTAAAAGATGTTAACTGAGATTGTTTAAGGTCACAAAATAAGTCAGAATTTTGGATTAAAAACAAGAATTTAAGTGTGTTCTTTTCAACAGTATATACTGAAAGTAGGATGGGTCAGACTCTTTGAGTTGGATATTTTTGTTTCTGCCTTGCAGAGGTGAAAACTGAGAGGTCAAGGAACTTATTCAAAGACACAAAGCTGGGAGTTCAACCCTCAGACTCCACTGAGCTGATTAGGTAGATTTTTAACTTTAAAATATAGAGTCAAGCTACATCATTTTCAGAGTCTACTCATTAGGGTTAGGAAACATCGCATTCACTCTGGGCACGGACAGCGAGTCTAGGGAGGCCTCAGTTTCTGAAGTTTTGCTTTACCTTTTTACACCTTCACAAACACTTGACATTTAAAATCAGTGATGCAACACTAGCTGGCAAGTGAGTGATCCTGTTGACCCAAAACAGCTTAGGAACAATTTCAAATCTATAGATAAAAAGAAAAATTCATCAATAAGAAAATCCAATATGTTCAAGTCCCTTGATTAAGGATATTATAAAATATTTGGAATGCAATCAAACCAATTATTTTAACTCCAAATTACACCTTTAAAATTCCAAAGAAATTTCTTCTATATTTATTTGAGATTACTAATTGCTAATAGGACATCTTAACTGGGATTCGTGGATGGCTGCAGGGCATAACATTATCCAAAAGTCAAATGCCCCATACGTTTTGAACTCACAGATTAAACTGTAACCAAAATAAAATTGGGAATATTTGCAAGCTAACTTCTTTCTTTCTTTCTTTCTTCCTTCCTTTCCTCCTTTCCTCCCTTCCTCCCTTCCTCCCTTCTTCTCTTTCTCTCTTTCTCTCTTTCTTTCATCTCTCTCTTTCCTTCCTTCCTTTCTTTTTTGCTGGCAATTACAGACAAATCACTCAGCAGCTACTTCAATAACCATATTTTCTATTTCAGACCGTGATAATACCTATAACCGAGTGTCTGAAGATCTGAGAAGCAGAATTGAAGTCCTGAAGCGCAAAGTCATAGAAAAAGTACAGCATATCCAACTTCTGCAGCAAAATGTTAGGGCCCAGTTGGTTGATATGAAAAGACTGGAGGTAAGTATGTGGCTGTGGTCCCAGACTTCCTTGTTTATGAGTAGCAGGGAAAAGGAAGACGATAGTTATGTATTGAGTGTCTACTATATGCAGAGAAAAGTATTATATCCATCATCTACCTAAAAGTAGGTATTATTTTCCTCACTCAACAGTTGAAGAAAAAAAATTCAGAGATATTAAGTAAATTTTCCAATGGTACATAGATAGTAAATTTCAAAATCAAGTGTTCAGTCCTTGTCTAATTCCAAAGCCCATTACATCACCATGCCTCTGAGTCTTCAGCCTGAGTTTCACCAAGGATCATTTAATTAGCGTTGCCTTTGAGAGAGAATAGCACCTTACTCTTGATCCATTCTGAGACTAAGATGATCAAAGAGCATTCATTGCTTATCCTTGCTAGCCCTGTAATACCCAACATCTCTTCCACCGAGGGTGCTCGATAAGCAGAAAACAGAGAATATTAAGTGGTAGGTCTCCAAGTCAAAAAAAAAAAAAATGAAACCAGTTTCCAGAAGGAGAATTAACTACCAGAAACTCAATAGACATAGTTTATGTATTTTTATCTACATTTTCTCTTTCTTTTTCTCCCCTCTCTCTAGGTGGACGTTGACATTAAGATCCGATCTTGTCGAGGGTCATGCAGTAGGGCTTTAGCTCGTGAAGTAGATCTGAAGGACTATGAAGATCAGCAGAAGCAACTTGAACAGGTCATTGCCAAAGACTTACTTCCCTCTAGAGATAGGCAACACTTACCACTGATAAAAATGAACCCAGTTCCGGACTTGTTTCCCCCAAATTTCAAGAGCCAGCTTCAGAAGGTACCCCCAGAGTGGAAGGCATTAACAGACATGCAGCAGATGAGAATGGAGTTAGAGAGACCTGGTGGAAATGAGGTTACCCAAGTAGGCTCCACCTCTTATAGAACAGGATCAGAGACAGAAAGCCCCAGGAACCCTAGCAGTGCTGGAAGCTGGAACCCTGGGAGCTCTGGACCTGGAAGTACTGGACACCAAAGCCCTGGGAGCTCTGGACCAGGAAGTACTGGAACCTGGAAACCTGGGAGCTCTGGACCTGGAAGTACTGGAACCTGGAACCCTGGGAGCTCTGGATCTGGAAGTACTGGAACCTGGAACCCTGGGAGCTCTGGAACTGGAAGTACTGGAACCTGGAACCCTGGGAGCTCTGGATCTGGAAGTACTGGAACCTGGAACCCTGGGAGCTCTGGACCTGGAAGTACTGGAAACCAAAACACTGGGAGCCCTAGACCTGGTAGTACCGAAACCTGGAATCCTGGCAGCTCTGGACATGGAAGTGCTGGGCACTGGAGTTCTGAGAGTTCTGTATCTAGTAGTACTGGACACTGGCACTCTGGATCTGGAAGTTTTAGGCCAGATAGCTCAGGCTCTGGGAACACCAGGCCTACCAACCCAGACTGGGGCACGTTTGAAGAGGTGCCAGGAAATGTAAGTCCAGGGACAAACAGAGAGCACCGCACAGAAAAACTGGTCACTTCTAAAGGAGACAAAGAGCTCGTGGTTGGCAAAGAGAAGGTCACATCTGGTAGCACAACCACCACACGTCGTTCATGCTCTAAAACCGTTACTAAGACTGTTATTGGTCCTGATGGTCACAAAGAAGTTACCAAAGAAGTAGTGACCTCCGAAGATGGTTCTGACTGTCCCGAGGCAATAGATTTAGGCATAGGTACTCTGGATGAGTTCCGCCATAGGCACCCTGATGCAGCTGCCTTCTTTGACACTGCCTCAACTGGAAAAACATTTTCAGGTTTCTTTCCATCTACGTTCAGAGAGTTTGCCAGTGAGGCTGAGTCAATGGGTTCAGAATCTGGTACCTTCACAAATACAAAGGAAACCAGTTCTCATCACTCTGGGGTAGCTGAATTCCCTTCCAGTGGTAAAACTTCAAGTCACAGCAAACAATTTATTAGTAGCACAGCTTACAACAGAGAAGGCTCTACATTTGAAAGCAAGAGTTATAAAATGGCAGATGAGGCCGGAAGTGAAGCTGATCATGAAGGAACACATTCCACCAAGAGAGGCCATGCTAAATCTCGCTCTTCCAGAGGTATCCACACTTCTCCTTTGGGGAAGCCTTTCCTGTCCCCTTAGACTAAGTTCAATATTTCTGCACAGTGCTCCCATGGCCCCTTGCATTTCCTTCTTAACTCTCTGTTACAATTCATTGAAACTACACTTTTTTGGTCTGTTTTTGCGCTAGACTGTAAGTTCCATGGGGGCAGGGCCTTTGTCTGTCTCATCTCTGTATTTCCAAATGCCTAACAGTAACAGAGTCATGACTCAATAAATACATGTTAAATGGATGAATTACTTCCTCTGAAACTCTATTTGAGCTTATTTAATCAAATTCTTTCACTAGTCAAAGTGTGTGCTATTAGAATTGTCACCCAATTGATTAATCACATTTTTAGTATGTGTCTCAGTTGACATTTAGGTCAGCCTAAAAACAAGTTCTATTAGTATTAATTGATGCTTAGCTACCTGTACTGGTTACTTGCTATTAGTATGTGCAAGTAAAATTCCAAATCCATTTGAGGAAAATCCCCTTTGCAATTTGTAGGTATAAATAAGCCCTTGTTTGCATAAGTTCTATCCCACTGTAAGTGCATCCTTCCCCTATGGAGGGAAGAAAAGGAGGAAGAAAGAACAGAAGGGAAGGAAACAATATTTGCCTTCTTTAATCTGAGTCGTGCCTATCTTTGTAAAGTTAAATGAGAATAACTTCTTCCAACCAGCTTAATTTTTTTTTTAGACTGTGATGATGTCCTCCAAACACATCCTTCAGGTACCCAAAGTGGCATTTTCAATATCAAGCTACCCGGATCCAGTAAGATTTTTTCTGTTTATTGCGATCAAGAGACCAGTTTGGGAGGATGGCTTTTGATCCAGCAAAGAATGGATGGATCACTGAATTTTAACCGGACCTGGCAAGACTACAAGAGAGGTTTCGGCAGCCTGAATGACGAGGGGGAAGGAGAATTCTGGCTAGGCAATGACTACCTCCACTTACTAACCCAGAGGGGCTCTGTTCTTAGGGTTGAATTAGAGGACTGGGCTGGGAATGAAGCTTATGCAGAATATTACTTCCGGGTAGGCTCTGAGGCCGAAGGCTATGCCCTCCAGGTCTCCTCCTATGAAGGCACTGCAGGCGATGCTCTGATTGAAGGTTCCGTAGAGGAAGGGACAGAGTACACCTCTCACAACAGCATGCAGTTCAGCACCTTTGACAGGGATGCAGACCAGTGGGAAGAGAACTGTGCAGAAGTCTATGGGGGAGGCTGGTGGTATAACAACTGCCAAGCAGCCAATCTCAATGGCATCTACTACCTTGGGGGCTCCTATGACCCGAGGAATAACAGTCCTTATGAGATTGAGAACGGAGTGGTCTGGGTTTCCTTTAGAGGGGCAGATTATTCCCTCAGGGCTGTTCGCATGAAAATTAGGCCCCTTTTGACCCAATAGACTAAAGGAGTGGGAGTGGGAGCACTCTGGCTTCTTTGCTAGAAAAGTGGAGAGGAAATAAGAAAGGTAAAGCGTTGAGATTCTCTACAATCTAAAAAATTCCTAGGTGCTATTTTCTTATCCTTTGTACTGTAGCTAAATGTACCTGAGACATATTAGTCTTTGAAAAATAAAGTTATATAAGTTTTTTTATCTTTAAATAGCTCTGTGGGTTTGAAAATTTTTATAAGGATATACCAAGGGCCATTCAGTACAACAGGAAAGCGTCAGACAGAAGCTTCCCTCTCTAACCTTGAGGAGTATTGGTTTGAGAACTTCTCTTCCCATACCACCCAAAGTCATAAGGCCATTGCAAACTAAAAAAGTTATTTTATCCATTTGATATGAATGGTTTTAAGCCAATATTTTAAGGTAAAACTCACTGAATCTAACCATAGCTGACCTTTGAAGTAGAATTTACAACTTATAATTACAATGCACAGTTTATAATTACAATATGTATTCATGTCTTTTGATATGGAGCAAATCCAGGAAGACAGGAGAAACATTCTTTCCTAAATAGAAATGAAAATCTGTCCTTTAAGCCCTTCCACTAGATATTGTAAGGCATACTTATTTTTTTTTCCCAGGGTGTAACCAATTTCTTTCAAAAACACATTTAAAATTTTAAAACTATTTATGATTATTCAAAAAGCAGACAATTCACACATTAATAAATAATCTCCCAAGTATTGATTTAACTTCATTTTTCTAACAATCATAAACTATATTCTGTGACATGTTCACTATTATTAAATGTAAATCGTTAATGGAAAGCATCTCACTAAGTATGATCTATGCTATATTCAAAATTCAACACATTTGCATTGGTCAATATTTGGTCCAAGCTGCATCTTTAATCCTGGTGGCCTTGCCCTCTGATTTTCAATTTGCATTCTTCTCTATTAAGATATATTTGCCTTTTCTCTTGAATATGTATTAAAATATCCCAAGCAATCCAGTATACCATCCTTTCTTACATAGCTTCTATTCTGATACGACTGCATTATTTCTCAAGGAAGGAAGGAAGGAGAGACAGTGGGAAGGAGAGGAGAAGGGAGGGAGGAGGAAAAAGGAGGCTATAGCTAGGGGCCAGAGCCTGGGGATCAAAAGGGAAATAACCTTGCAAATGCATCACATATGAACCCCAGAGTTCTTGAATTTCCTTATGGGGAATTGTAAATCTCTGATACAAACTAAATGCTATACCTTCAAATAGTTGGATACTTGGAAAAGAACTTCTTCAGAATTAAATGAAGCTTCATTTCTTTCAGACATCAGAACTTCATGGTGTCTCTATCCCCACTCCACTTTCACTCACACGTATACCTTGACAGAATTTGAGTTGAGACTAGAAAACACTTTGTTTTCCCGAATAGCACCCTATTTAGGAACAGAATTGGGTCCTGGAATGAAAGTGATTATGAATGGGAAGGACGATTTATTTCTAATTATTTAGAAGATTTTGAGTTTGTCAAAGGATTAGATAAATCTCTTTTAATTTGATAAATGGTAGTCAATATTAGCAGGCTCATGAGAATTGGAGATACAATTTGGTTGTGAGACAAGACATGACACATCTATATTCCATTTCACCTTATCTTTATTTTCTATTTCATTTTTTCTGAAATTAAATATTAATTTAGCTCTCTGACTCTCATTCATTCAGAAGCCCATTTCAACTTGGTTTTCATGCGATTACCTCATGCTTGAAATTGATCTCCTTAAGTCAACACAACTTTGGAATTCTAAATTAAATGGGCTGCATTCAAGCCTCTTTCTACTTGATCTCTTTTAAACATCTGCTACTTATTTTGCCCTTATCCTGCCTCTCGGACCTGTCTTTTTGTCTTGGTTTCTATACCATTTCTTCCTGCCTCACTCTTTTCAGTGTTTTTAACTGGTAATTTCTTCTCAGACCACTTCTTAAATGTAGGGATTTCTCACTGTATTTACATTGGTACTCATCTTTATCATTTGAGATTAGGTTTGGCACATCTGATTTCAACAAGACAGAAATTCATTTCTTGCTCACAGAAAAGCCTATGTAGGATTATGTCTGCATAGTCTTCAGGAAGCCATCATTTTAATAAAAGACTTACATCCTCTGGTTCACCTCACAATCCAAATATGTCCTGTGGCAATCTGGAAGGTGGAGAAAACACTGAAGGGCAAAGGAGTACCTCCTCCTTTTAAGGAACTTTCTTGAGTGTTCTAACAGCACTTCTGCTTATATTAGCCACAACTTAGTCACATAGATGAGCTTAGTTGCAGGAGAAGCTGAGGCAAGTTGACTTTTAGCTTGAGTACAAGTCTATCCTAACTAAAATCAGGATTCTGCTAATAAGGAAAAGAGGGAGAATAGATATGGAAGTCTGCAATTACCACTCTTGGCCAAACATGTTCTCGCTCTACAGTGAGTACCCTTTCTCCTTGATTGATCTGACAATCACCATAGCTTCAACTACTATCAGTGGCCTTAAGCAGGAGACAGACATTAAAATTAAGTTAAAACTTCTTGGCTTAGAATATAAACTCTTTCACAAACTGGTCCATTTTCAACCTCTGCAATCAATCATTCTATACATTAATTACACTGAATTTCTCACTGGCACTGAAATACTAGGTCCTTAAATGATTTTCTGCCTTTTCATAAACTACCTAGAAGATACCCATTCACCCCTTTAAAAACAGCTCAAATAATGCTGCTTCTGTGAACCCTTCCCCAGTGTACCATAGAATGAATTAAATTGTCCTCTAGGCCCTCATAGCTTGTTCTTATCTCAAAAATAACATATTCCATCCCTAACTCTAATGTATTTATATTATTTGTGGTACTAGGTTATGAATTCCTTTGGGATAGAGCTCATTTATATAGTGTATCCTGTTCTACATAAAATGTCTCCCCATCCTAAGATTATATAGTCTTTCAAATACTTCCTTAATTTTAAAATGTTCTTTCTTTTTTCTGTTTTTTTCTTTTGCACATATATATTTAACCTATAATTTATTTTAATATGTCATGAAGAAAGTCTACTTTTGTTTTCTTGTGGATGGATAGCCAATTATACTGGGATCCTTTATTAAAGAAAGCATTCTTTGTCCATAGAACTAAAATGTCAATTTTTTTCTATAAGATTTTCTTGGGATCAATATATAAACTCTCTCCTGTGCTTATACCTTCTTGCTCACATTTCAATTACAGAGATTGGATGCAGTAGTCTCCATCATATTCCCCACTTTTTTCCTTTTTTTTTTTTGGTCTGTAAAATTGTACTTTTAATTTTTACTTTCTTTTGTTGTTCTGGGACTACTTAGAGAAGTTTTTCTTAATTTCCAATTTTCTCATTTTAAAACCCAATTTGTTATTTTTTAGGGGGTTAGAGTGAGTCATCTTTCAATCATTAGTTTTCAAGTATTTAATAAATACTGTTAATTTAACCAACTGTTTCATTCTAAGCATTTTAGATTTCCTTAATTAATTAATTAATTAATTTTATTGCTAGTGGTACAATCACGGCTCATTGCAGCTTCTACCTCCTGGGCTCAAGCAATTCTCCCATCTCAGCCTCCTGAGGAGCTGGGACTACAGTCACACAGCACCATGTCCAGTTAATTTTTTCCCTTTTTGTAGAGACAGAGTCTTGCTATGTTGTCCAGGCTGGTCTTAAACTCCTGGCCTTAAGTAATCCTCCTGTCTCAGTCTCCCAAAGTATAGAATTTTTAAGGTTTTCTTTGTGGACAAGTTTGCATTAACTTTTGCAAATGTTTCATTGGTGAAAAGAATGTATATTATCACATTCATATGTTATAATGTTCCATATTACCAAGCCTGTCAATGGTATTATTTAAATATCCCATATCTTTTCCTTTTTATGTATCTTTTTTTAAGAGACAGGGTCTCACTCTGTTACCTAGGCTGGAAGAGTGCAGTAGTGCAATCATAGCTCACTGGTGGCTCAAACTCCTGGCCTCTCGCCTGGGACTCCCAAAGCACTGGGATTATAGTTATGAGTTTTTCATCGTGTTTGTGTGTGTGCGCGTGTGTGTGTGTATAAAAAGACCTCACTGTGGTTTTGTGCATGTGTGTGGTCTTTGCATTTTAGGAATTCTGCTTCGTACGGTTGGCTCCTTCTTTATACAGTGCATGAAAGTTTATGATTGTTATATCTTCTTCACAAATTGTACTTTCTATCATTACATAATGTTTCTCTTTTTTTCTGTTTCTCCTTTTGGAATTAAATTCCATCTTGTCAAATATCAATATTGTCATCACTTTTGATTTTCTTTTCTTTGAATTTGCCTACGTATCTTGACATGTCATTTCATTTTCAACATAACTTTTGTCACTTTGTTTGGAAGACTTTCCCAAAATAACAGATGAATTTTTAAACATGATTTTATTTTACCGTTGTTTTCCCTTTTCTTAAGTTTTATATATCCCTTTATTTTCAAGATTTATTCTTCATCTTATTTAGAATAGTTTTTATAAATAATAGATACATTTTAAAACTTAATTATTTTACATTTACTTAAAAATATTATTTCCTCTTTCCTTAACTTTTACTCCCTTACTTAAATAATATGGCCTCCCTCCGTTAACATGCAAGTTCTATTTAGGTTATCTATTTCAAAATAGTCCTTAGTTGAATGAATGGATTATTGAACAAAACAGATATGAATGTGAAAATTTTGCCAGGAAAGGACATGGTTTTAAATATTTCTGCTAGAGAGAAAAACGTTGAATTGGGGTTTTTAATCCTGAGTCAGGAATAGAAAAAACATCTGGCTAGATTTTAATTTTGCCTCCAGGTAAATCTATCTCCATCCTTTAGCCTAAAGCTGTCTTTGATGTTCTCCTTTAGTATACCATAGTATATGAGAAAAATATCATAATTCTTCTTTTCATAGGTGTAGAAACTTACACCTAAAAAATATCTGGTGCTTAACACAAGGCCTGACACATAATAATGACTCAATAAATTTTTGTGACCTAAGAAATCTAAGTGTTAAAAAGGAACTTTTAGGAGCAGCTGCAGTGGCTCATGCCTCTAATCCCAGCAATTTGGAAGGCTGTGGAAGAAGGATAACTTGAGTCCAGGAGTGCAAGACCAGCCTGGGCAACATAGTGAGACCCTATCTCTACAAAATAAATAAATAAATAAGCTGCATGTGGTGTCGCATACTTATGATCTCAGCTACTCGGGAAGCTGAGGTGAGAGGATCACTAGAGCCAAGGAGATCAAGCTTGAGGTTGCAGTGGGCCGTGATTGTGCCACTGCCCTCAAGCCTGGGCAACAGTGGGAAACTGCATTTCAAACAAAGCTAAACAAAACAAATAAAAAAGGAACTTATCATCTGTTTCAACCTTCTACAGAATGCATAATATAATGAAGCTAAGATTTGGGTTCTTATTAAAAGATATTATTGACATTTTAATCCAAGTCTTGTGTTTATGTATTTACTTTTAGTTCCTGGAAACTCTTTAGAATAAAGAATTTCAAGTTTCCCCCCAAATATGTGGATACTTTTAATGGATAATCAATTATTACTAGTGTTCTTTTAATGAAGGTGAGAACATTTTATGAACTGATTTTTCAGGTGAGTAAATAGTAGTTTAAGGAGGTGAAATAATGTGATGATAAGGAGGACACCTGGGGATGAAGCCCACGGTATTGTTCTTACAGGTTTTAACCACCTAAGTTCCATGCCTCATTCATTATTCATTCTGGGATAATGATGCTACACTTCATAAATAAACATGACACTATTGTATATAGCATCTGCTTTTCATTATTGGCCCAGTGGTATCACTGATCGAATTATATTTTGTCATAGGTTTCCCACCAAAACAAAATATATTTCCAAGTTAGTTAGCTGATGCTAGGGGTGCAGCTGGTGAATCAGAACAGAAAGACCCATCCAGCCAAGTTCACTAATCTTTTTCATGTCTTGAAAAGCCTGAAAGGAAATGCCAAGGTGTCAATGTAGCACATGCAATCATAAATTAAAGCTTTGTTATATGCAAATAAAGTAATACAATGTTTATTACTTGCTGAAACAGCTTGGGAAGCAGCCACATTTAAATTTCAGTAGCCATGAAAATAACACAAGTTGCTTGTGGATGACAAAATTTACACAGAAACCATTTCTGAGATATCTTATAGTTGATGTATTTGTTTATGCATTTATCTAATTTACAGATTACCTCTTTTTAATGGAATTCCAAGTACTTTATAAATCTCATTTATAGAGGAAAATAATTAATTGGGGATGAGGGCTGGGAAGGCATTAAATATCACTGAGGAAAGCAGTATCGTGAAGAATTTGCTCCTGGGGAAATCTCAATTAATTCTTAAACGTGAACAGGACATGATGTCTTCCATTTTCACATAGTAAGAGCAACCATTCAAAACCGCAGAGGCAAGAAAACTTAGAACCTGCCAGGTTTGAGCTGAGAATTGCTCTGTTACTAAGCAGTAGTCTCCCTGTTCACCAGGTCATTGCTGGAGATGGGTACGTGGTTATTACAGCAGAGTACTCTGGAAAATATTTGCTAAATTCACCTTTGTCTCAATCCCTCATAGGTCTATGACCTCAAGGTTGCATGTCTACATAAGCTGTTGCAATACTGCACTTAAGTATCTCCTTTTGACAAACAATGGGTGAAACTAGGAGAAGGACAGAGAGGTATTTATTAAAATTCTTGCAATTTCTCTGTGGCGTATAAACTGTTCAAAATAAAAAGTTTGGGGCAGAAATAAATAAAATTGAATCAAAAAACAAACAAAAAGGTGTATCACCTGTTGATCACATCTTGGTTGGGAGAAGAAAAGAAAGGGTCTGATGGTGAACATCAGTACCAGTTAAGATTATTTGCATAAGAATGTGACTCCCAGTGTAATCACTTACAAATGAAAATATTTGTATAAATAGAAGAAAATACCATGTTTCTGATTGCTATCCTACATATTATATAATGAGTAATTCATATAAAAGATGACTTTGCTAATGGAAAATTGAGGAAAGGGCCAGGCGCGGGGGCTCATGCTTATAATCCCAGCACTTTGGGAGGTCAGGGAGGGCGGATCGCTTTAGTCCAGGAGTCTGAGACCAGCTTGGGCAACACGGTGAAACCCTGTCTCTACAAAAAATACAAAAAAATTAGTTAGGTATGGTGGTGCATGCCTGTGGTCCCAGCTATTTGGGAGGCTGAGGTGGGAGAATCACCTGAGCCCAGGAAGCAGAAGTTGCAGTAAGCCAAGATCACGCCACTGTACTCCAGCCTGGGTGATAGAACGAGACCCTGTCTCAAAAAAAAGAGAAGAAAAGAAAAAACAAAAAAGAAAAAAAAGAAACTTGAGCAAAGGACATGGATAGGCAATTCAAAAAAGATAGTAAAATGGTCATTAAATATTTTTAAATCTCTTGCTTGTACTACTAATTCAAGATATGAAAATTAAAGTAATTACTAACATTTTAATCATAATATTAGTGATGGAGAAGAAAAATAAAAATTAAGTATGTAATTCTGTGCATCAGAGGTAAATCGGTACAATCTTTCTGGAGAGTTACTTGGCTATATTTTTATATATATATATATATTTTAAGTTTAAAACGCCAAAATCATTCTTTTTTTTGAGGCAGGTTCTCACTCTGTCATCCAGGCTGTAGTGCAGTAGCAGTAGCACAATCAGGGCTCACTGCAGCCTGGGCCAAGCAATCCTCCCACCTCAGCCTTCCAAAGTGCTAGGATTACAGGCATGAGCTACTGTGCTGAGCCCAAAACCTTTATTTCCTCCAGATATTCTGCTTCAAGTAATTTATCCTAGAAATAAATAAATAAATATTATATTATAAATATACATTTATAATGTATAAACAATATTATAAAACAAATATTTTAAAATATAAAATAAATTTATATTATAAATCACATATACAATGTGTTATATGATATATATTCACAAAAGGTTTATGGAGAAGGATATTAATGTCAGTACTCTCTTTAATAGAAAAAGATTGGAAAAAACGTAAATGTGAAATGAGAGGAGACTGTTTAAATAAATTCCCATAATAGAATATTATATGGCCTTTAAAAAGTGAATTACAGAAAATGATACTATAGAAGAATGTTAAATAATATGGAAAACTTTTTGTGACTCAGCGTGAAAAATTCAGGTACTAAAACATGTACAGGGTAAGACGAAAAACATAAATGAAGGTATTAGCTGTTCCACTGCCTGTGCTGAAATTATAAATGGGTCTAATCGTTTTTATATTTCCCAAAATGTCTACAAAGAATACGGGCTACTTCCATTATTTAATTCCACAATTAATGTTGTTAAAATAAATGTCAGTTGGCCAAGGACAGTGGCTCATGCCTGTAATCCCCGCACTTTGGGAGGCCTAGGCAGGTGGATCACCTGAGGTCGGGAGTTTGGGACCAGTCTGACCAACATGGAGAAACTCTGTCTCTACTAAAAATACAAAATTATCCAGTCATAGCGGTGTGTCCCTGTAATCCCAGCTACTCGGGAGGCTGAGGCAGGAAAATTGCTTGAACCTGGGAGGCAGAAGTTGCCATGAGCCGAGATGGCGAACGTCATTGTACTCCAGCCTGGGCAGCTAGAACAAAACTCTGTCTCGAAAAGAAACAAACAAACAAACAAACAAACGAAAAAAAAAACCCAGCCTGATTCCACTTTCCATGTGTATGCATTACTATGTACCAATTCATTGCTATTTGGTGCAGAACTGCACACCACAAGAAGTTCAAGCAAGAGCATCAGATCACGTGCAACAGTGAGGGGGAGGATGGAATTCAAAAACTGAAGTGTCAGTTCTATGTACATATGAGAGGTAACATCTGTAATTCTTTTCTACACTTCAAGAGAATTTGAAGTCCAAGCTAGAGAATCACCAGAGACTAACACCAGTATAGTGGAAATAGTGATTCTAGCATTTGGAGACATATTAAACCCAGTGATTCTAGCATTTGGAAACATATTAAACCCAAGTCCAGTCCTAAACATAGACAGTGGTCACCTGTGAAGTTATTCAGGATAACTTTAAGGATGACTATTTGCTCAAAATATTGCCTTATGGTCACCATTTGAGTGAAAAGGATACTGGGTAAGAAATATCAAGGGAGTCTCGGGTAAATACAAATGTGGCCTCTATCAGTAACTCTCAAACCCAACCAGTGATCAGTAACTCTCAGGGACATCTATTTTAAAATGGAGACTCAGGCTCTTTCCCTGTAGAGAATCTGATGTAATAAACCTAGGTTAGTACCAAGAAATCTGCATTTTTTTTTTCCTTTGAGACGGAGTCTCAGTCTGTCACACAGGCTGGAGGGCAGTGGTGTGATCTCAGCTTACTGCAACCTCCGCCTTCTGGGTTCAAATGATTCTCCTGCCTCAGCCTCCCGAGTAGCTGGGATTACAGGTGCACACCACCACACCCAGATAATTTTTGTATTTTTAGTAGAGACAGGGTTTCGGTTTCACCATGTTTGCCAGGATGGTCTCAATTTCCTGACCTCATGATCCGCCCACCTCGGCCTCCCAAAGTGCTGGGATTATAGGTGTCAGCAGGTTTAAATGATCAGCATACAGGATATTAAGAGTGTAATGCTGAGAAATGTGAGCTGAGCTACTGCAGCTGGTGATGTGTCACATCACCCATCTTTTTGCCCCATGGTGGGAATCTGTAGTCAGTTTAAAAACAATCCCTGAGTTAGCTGTTTCTCTTGATTCATAAATAAAGAGGAACTAGAGGCTTATGTCCCAAGTGCATATATCCATTATAGTTTGTAGCAGACTTTCAGTCCTAATTGTATAATTACATATATATACATACACACACACACACACATACACACACACACATATATATATATATAAAATAGTTCTCATGCCAGAGTGTGGGATTAAAAACTTTCAGCTAATCTTTCTATTATCTTAAAATCATGAGTTATATAATACTGTTTTATATATTCTAACTAGGGAAGCTACCTTTTTTATTATATTCAAAATCGTGATGCCTGAATGGGCAAAATCAGACACATAACATTTCTTACCAAATTACGCCTTAAGAAAGTGCATTTCTTTTTTGTTATTGTATTTTTGTTTGTTTTTACAAGTTTTATAGTAGACACAGGGTCTTACTATGTTGCCAGGCTGGCCTCTAACTCCTGGCCTGAAGCAATCTTCCCACCTCATCCTGGCAAAGTGCTGGGTTTGCAGATGGGAGCCACTGTGCCCAGCCAAGAAAGTGCATTTCTTTCTAGATAGACTTACATATTACCTGGGAGTGGTCTCTGCGTTTTTTCTATTTGTACATTAACTAAGAATTGACCATCAGATTACCTACTTTAGTGGTTTTTCTTCTATGGCATTACTTCAAGTTCTAAGGATTCCTTTGATCCTCTGTGAACACGTAAGGAGTGAGCAAAAGTCTGAGGACTGCAGTCCTCCCAACCCCCATCTTTCATTCTATGAACTTTTGCGACTCTCAGTATTGCCCCAAAAGTTCCATATTCAAGAATTTTGCATGTTAAGTTTCTGTTTGTGGCTTTATCAGAAAATGGGTTCTACATTTAAAAAGGAGGATATTCAAGACTTTGAACATCAGTGGATTTAGCCATCTAGCATTCACAAATGCTGGATGAAAATTAGCCATTCTGACAGGCTGACGATTCTGGAATCAAAGCTGGATAAGAGCTCATTGTTAGTGAAGGAAAGCGTTATACCAAACAGATAGGCCTCAGGCATTCATTGTCAAAAAGTAACAAAATTTGCCCAAGGGTTTTAGAAAGTCTTCTCTGGGCGGTGACAGTTAAAGCAAGGTTTAAAAACAAATAGCAAAGACTTTGAATCAACCCAAATGTCCATTAGTGACAGACTGGATTAAAAAAATGTGGCACATATACACCATGGAATACTATGCAGCCATAAAAAAGGATGAGTTTGTGTCCTTTGTAGGGACATGGATGCAGCTGGAAACCATCATTCTCAGCAAACTATCGCAAGAACAGAAAACCAAACACCGCATGTTCTCACTCATAGGTGGGAACTGAACAATGAGATCACTTGGACTCGGGAAGGGGAACATCATACACCGGGGCCTATCATGGGGAGGGGGGAGGGGGGAGGGATTGCATCGGGAGTTATACCTGATGTAAATGACGAGTTGATGGGTGCTGACGAGTTGATGGGTGCTGACGAGTTGATGGGTATAGCACGCCAACATGGCACAAGTATACATATGTAACAAACCTGCATGTTATGCACATGTACCCTAGAACTTAAAGTATAATAATAATAAAACAACAACAACAACAACAAAAAACAAATAGCAGTTTGTCACATGGTGTTGGGAGGAAGACATTGCTGCAAAGAGGGCATCATATAAAAGGACCTGAACATTGAGAATAATGTTGCAATGAACATAGATGTACAAATATTGCTTCCAGATTCTGGTATCAATTCTTTTGGATATATACCCAGAAGTGAGATTGCTGGATCATATGGTAATTAGAATTGTTTTCTAATTTTTTAAGGGCCTCCACATTTCTTCCTATAGTGGCTGCACCGTTTTACATCCCTAACAACAGTGCGAAAGGATACTGTATGATTTCACTTACATGAGGTATCTGAAACAGTTAAAGCAGAAAATAGAATGGTAGTTGCCAGGGGATGGGAGGTAGGGGGAAATGGAGATAAAATTTCATTTATACTACATGAATATGTTCTACAGATCTGCTGTAAAACATAGTGCCTAAAATTAATAATACAGTATTGTACACTTAAAAATTTGTTGATAATATTTCATATTAAACATTCATACCATGAAAAACTAAAATAAATGAACATAAGGAAATTTTTGGAGGTGATGGATATATTTAATATCTTGATTGTGCCGATGATATTGTGGGCGTGTGTATATTTCCAAAATCATAAACTTGTATATGTTTAACACTTTGTATGGTAGATGCACCTGATGGCAATAACTCAAGAATACTTTGAGAATGACTGTGTGGTCTAAGAAGAATATGTGTTCAGAGTCCTAAACTAAGGAATCTGGGAATGGCCAACCCAGAGAGATTCACTTCTTATCTGTGAAGGACACTTGAACTCCCTGCCTGTCCCTTGGAATGCAGTATGTGCAAGGAACCAAGGTCTTTTATTTTGGGCTAAATGGAGGTTGCTAGATGGAGAGTGCTAAGTAGAAATGTTATATAAACTGCATACTCTTTACAAATAGTAGTGGTCCTGTCCAGCCCACTGCCACTGGACCACATCTGTATTTAAGTCCTAAATAAACCCTATTCCCATTCACTGGCTCCGGGTCTCTTCTTGGACATGATGGAATCATTCCCTGTTGGAATCAACAGGACTCCAGCACAACACATGTGCAGGATTTTTTTATATCAATTATATCTCAATAAGCTGTTGAAATTTTTAAAGGGCCTGACCTGTCCTGGAATGGTGAAAAACTTATTGTGACAAAAATGTAGGTTATAGTGAAGGGAACAGGAAATGGTACTGGGACCATTTTTACCTCCAACTGAAAAATTTGAATTTAAGAAATTTGGATATAGATAGCAAGGAGCCAATGTTAAGCAGGAAAGTAACTTGATGAGAGTTTTCTATTCAATGTGATGGCAAAGCGGTAGGTGAGTCAGGCTCCAGTGGGACAGAACTTGTGGCAGAGAAACCAGGTCAAAAGTTAAAGTTGGATTTGATAAGTAATCAAAGAGAGGAGTACCATTTCCAAGATATAAATTAATGAGTTTTGCTTACATGCAAAGATTAAGAGGATAAGCTTAAGAACAATAAGTGCCATAAAAATGGGTGGCAATGATGATACACTAGGGGTGAAGGACCTAGGGTCATAGGGTTGCCCATGGGCAGTTGGAGTGAGGCGTTGAGATGATATGCCCATTTCATAGGGAGAATTAGAAAGAACAGAAAACCCACTTTTACTTTAGTTCTGGTATAACTATGTAAAAAAAAAAAAAAAACAAACAGCCTAACTGAGGACAAGAATAGACCTCATTTCTATGGGCAATAAGCACATTCTGCTCCCTATTTCATTATTTCCCTTAAAAAACACTTGGTGAAGACTTGATCCAGATTATCCTCTTGGAATCTCTGATCCCGATGTCTATTTAAGTGGCAGAGTGGTGGCTTTTCCATGGTAGAATAGAGTCTTTTTTTTTTTTTTTTTTGAGACAAAGTCTCACTTTGTAGCCCAGGCTGGAGTGCAGTGTCGCGATCTTGTCCAATGCAACCTCCGCCTCCTAGGTTCAAGCAATTCTCCTGCCTCAGTCTCCCAAGTAGTTGGGACTACAGGCACACGCCACCATGCCCGGCTAATTTTTGTATTTTTAGTAGAGACAGGATTTTACCATATTGGTCAGGCTGGTCATGAACTCCTGACTTCGTGATCTGCCTGCCTCGGCCTCTCAAAGTGCTGAGATTATAGTCATGAGCCACCGTGCCTGGCCTGGAGTCAGATTTCAAATCTTCAAATATTCAAGACCAGTTTATTATGTTTTAGGTTGTGAACGCTTCTCCTTCCTTACGAGTGCAAAGCCTAACTCACTGAATGTGTGGATTACAAAACAAGGAAACATTAACTTATTGCAACAGAGTCTGGTTTAATTAATTAATCTTTTTGGAAGTTTTCTTTGACAGATCCTACATAAATAAATGTAATTTTTAAAGTGGACTTTTAAACATCAGTTGTTCCTTTCCCTCATGGTTTTCCTGCAACAAGGATAAAAAAAATCCCTCTTCCTTATTTGAAACTTCTCACAGTCAACCAGAATTGAAATTATGAACACTGACTCTGTCAAAACTATACTTTTAGTTACTTCTTGGTGAGCAAGAGAAATGAAGAATACAAAAGAAAATCATGTGCTATTTTTAATGTAATTTATCCTATACTTTTTTCAAAAAGTCACACTCACATCTGCTTGAGAGTTTTAGAGGAATATAATGTATTAAAGAAAATTACAATAACATAATGTACAAAAATGTTGTCACATAGAGAAGAGCAAAAATGTACGTATTGGGGACTATTGCTGTGGGAAGAAGGGCCTGATCTTCATACTCATCTTCTTCATTGAGTACCATGACCCCTTCCAATTCATCCATACTACCCCATCATCTGTGCCATGCTTTGCCATGTCCCAGGTATATTTTCCACCCCAGTAGTATCTGCCATTTGGATTGGCTGCGTGACACCTATTATACCACCATCCACCACCATCTTCTTTAGAACACTGTTTCCTGGGATCTGCTGTTAGCCTGAAAGAAAATGTGTTTGGGGTTATTAGAAACAGAACTCAGTGGTCAAGTTACTTTTTGCAGATTACCCATAAAAGAGTGCTACACTCGTGTGCACAGTACTCTTTCCTTTGGGTGCTACACATAGAGTCACACTAATATACCAAAGACCTCCTGTGCCCTATAGCAAGAAAGAGAGAGAACTGGGCCTTTGTGGCCAATCCATCTAGGGACTGCATTGGTTACTTTATACTGGAATAATAGCTTTTACATCCCTTAGTATCAGAGAACCCTGGAAATGAAAATGAAAGTTTTCACATACACATTAGAATATAGAGATGTAGGTATTTATCTAAATGCTCATTACTCAGAAAGTAACTGTGCTCAAATTCTAGTTCTATCTCTGGGTAGTTGTGTGACATTGGACAAGTCATGTAATCTCTCTAAACCTCATCTGTAAAATAAGAATAATAATGTCTACATTATAGTTGAAATGTTTTAGAGTGATGCATAAAGAGCTTAGTACAGTAGCTGACAGTAAGTGCCCAGGAAACGGTAGCTATTTATAACATTGTTAATGATTCGGAGTAGTAATATTAGTGGGATTTTTTAAGCAGGAGCAAAGAGTGCCACACATACCAGCCGTCATTGTCTCTGTCATATGTGCTGAAGAACATGCCATTGTGAATGGTCATGGTCCTGTTTTCTCCCGTCAGCTGAGATGCTCCATCCATGAGGGCATTGCCGGCTGTTCCTCTATATTTGTTCACTGAGATCTGGTATTTGTTGGCCTCATTCTGTACAGTGAATCCTCCATAGTGAGCCTTTACTTTATCTCCTTTCCAGTCTTCCATTTCAATCAAAAGTTCTGTGGGTCCCATCCTGGTAAGCTGGCTAATTTTATCATTTCCAAGCCAATACTCACCTAAAAGAAAAACAAAATAAAATCTCACCAAAAATAAAATTTGGGGAAACTAAACACTGCCTTTCTTCCCTTATCTTTAGCTTCCACATTTTTGTCAGGAAACTCCTCTTAACTGCCTAAAACAGGCTTCCAACAATGTATGTTTTTTAATGAGAAAAAAAACCTCATTTCAAATAGAATGATTTTATTTTGCATGCCTGTTTGTTACCTGGTAGGCCACAGTAATTCTTCCCATCTGTGTTGGTTGCAATATTTCCAAATCCCTGTTTATATGGATTCCATTTCCTGCCAAAGTCAACGCTACCATCTTGACGGTTCTGAATCACTGTCCATCCTTTGGTTGACAGAAACAAAAAGAGCATATATTAACCAACAGCAAATAATGTCACTTTGAAAAGAATATCTGAATCCCCTGTCCATTCCATTTATTATATATTTGGTGCTCTAGAATAGATACAATAAGGAAATAAATATGAGAGGAAAACTTGTAAAATCTTTGAAAACTACAAGTGCTTTATCTTACCCCAAATCGTGAATTATAGATATTTTATAACTTTTTAAATATCAGGTTGAATTCCAAATCAAATTACTCATTGTCAGCTCTGTCAGATATTAGAGCTAAGTCTTGTTTCCTGGCTTTTCAATTAATTTTTTTTTTTTTTTTTTTTTTTTGAGCAGGATCTCACTATCCTCTGTTACCCAGGCTAGAGTGCAGTAGCATGATCAAGCCTCCAGGTTGTGGGCTCAGGTGATCCTCCTATCTCAGTCTCCTGGATAGCTGGGACTACAGGCACATACTGTCAACCCAGCTGATTTTTTTTTTTTTTTTTTTTTTTTTTTTTTTTGTAGACTCATGGTCTCATTATGTTGCCCAGGCTAGTTTCAAACTCCTAGGCTCAACCGATCAGCCTACTTTGGACTCCCAAAGTGCTGGAATTACAGGCATGAGCCACCATGCCTGGCCTTGTTTCCTGGCATTTTATGTCATCCAAATAATTATAGATCAACAGGTCAACAACGGTCGAAAACTTACCGCCATTTTCTGTGTTCATATCACAGTATACTCTATATGGTTTGACAGAACTGTCGGGTTGAATGAGATACATTTCAGATGTTTCACCACCTTTCCTGATAATTTCCTCACATTCTGCAAACATAAGACAATATTATGTTCAGGGGCTTATGATATAATTACTTTGTCTTTACATAATTACTTTGTCTTTAGTCACCAATTCTTTAAGATAGTATTACATAAGTTACTAAGGAATGTTTTATTACAGACCTTTGAGAATAATATAACAAATATTAGATTTTCATTTTACTTTCGTAAATCCAGCTCAGTTTTGAGGATGTTTATCTGCTAAGAGGATGTAAAAAGCTCTTCTCCACCTTTTGTGTCCTGGAATATCCATAAGCTTCCAGAACACACAAGACGGAGAAACTTCTATATCTATCTGCAATTCTGCCATCTGTTCAAGCCAGTACGCGGATGCACACATCAGCTACCCCTGGGACTACCACCCTTATTATCCTGTGCCCCGTCGTGCTCATCAAAACCAGTAAATGCGCCAGGCCGGGCCAAAACACAACTGGCTAAGGATATTTTTGTGATGTACTGTAACGTCATTATGATCTGTTGGGAAAATCCACTCAACATTTTTATTGTTGTTGTTCTCTTATTTTTGGTGTGTGAGTTCTTCTGGAACTCTCTAGAAATATGTTTATGAATCAGTTACCTTTGCCAGACACCACAGGAATATTACAACTGACAGTGCATGGGGTGCGACAATATTCCATTTGAGCTGAGACATCAGATTCTAACTTTTGTATTTTGCTTCTCAGGTTTTCCAGGATTGAACGAAGCACACGAAGATTAGTTGGGATATTACTATTCACAGTCTCATCTATATATAATTGGTGCTTTTCCAGGTCTGAGGAGTACTCATTTACTACATTTTCATTATCTGGAAAAATGAAATTATATAGAAATAGTCATCATTTTTGCCTCATAAAACTAATGTATTTAGCTATACAATTTTGATTTTCTGAGAATAAACTAATAAACACTAAGCTACCACCAAGCAGTTATGATATATAGTCATATTTATAGGAAATGATTTGGCCCATGACATATACAAATGAACATATATCCTAACTACCATACTAGTAATTTACCATAGGTAAAAGCTAAAGATTGTGTCCAGTAATAAATGAAATAGGTTGTTTATTTCTTTGGTGAGGGAAAAGAGGAGAAAGCAGTATTGGGGTCTTCCATCTGAGAAGTTCAATCTTATAGAGTGGATATGCTTGATTTATTTATCCATTTCACATAAGTATAGCAGAACCTTGAAATTTATAAGATCTCAAGATTTCTTTGATTTCTTTGGAAAATTTCCAACTGTTGGTATGCTACTCACTGAGATGCCTGGGCGAGGCTCATGAACTAGCTATTTTCTAACCACCAAGTCAATAGCACTCAACATTCTGACCTCAAGATTCACAGGTTAGGTGTCATTATCCACAATACGATTGAATATATTATGGATAACTCTCTCATTCAAAACCTCAAATGTTGAAACTTTAAATGCTAGCGTTTTTCTTCCACTCTGTGAATATTATCTTCTGAGTCACAAGTTTCTTGTATACTTAAAATAAGGAGTCATAGTGGAATTTCTCATAGAAAATCATACTTGCTGATGCCAGACTTGGAATAAGAGCTAAATAGTGCTTATCTGGCAAGTTGCAGGGGAAGGTGCCCAAAAGCAGTATGAATGCTATTTAACTAACCCAGAAATGTTAATCTTCTCACAGCCATGCATTCTCGTGGCAGTCAACAGTTCCAGTTTTATAGCTGAAAATCAAAAGGAAGCACAAGGATATCTACCTTTTACTTGCTTCTGCCTCTTTTGCCACATGTCTTTCAGCAAATACGTGTACTGAAAGGTAGAAGAGGAGGTCTGGGAAACAATTTGCACACTGTTCTTTAACTCATCAACACTACTTCTGATTGGCCTTTCCTGTTGTAGCAAAGCTTCTTGCAACTGACATCCTGTAGGACACAACACCCCCTAAAAACAAAGAAAATAGCAGGCATTAGATGAAGGATTTGGGTTGTGGACATTTGTTAAAATAGCACATAGGAAAATTCAGCAATATGATTAGCCAACATAAAAACTTACTACTTGGTTTTCTGTAAGACCAGAAATTTGAAAGTCATCATCATACTCTTGTGGAGATTTAAAATATTCCCTACCACAGAAGAAATATAATTGGGCTATGAAAATTTTACCAACTGAACAAAGGCAGTGGGAAAAATACAAATGGAAAGGTGGCACCCACATATCCTAATTTGTAATTTTGGGCCCAGACCAAAGAAAACAAGAAAGAAAGCCTAACCCAAGGCCCAATATGTTTATGTTTTGAATTTTATTTCTAAAATAAACAGACAAAATAACAATGATGGTAATGCAGGTCAATGAAACATTAGGAGACTGCCATGACTACAGGCTTTCTCTGCGTGAGAGAGCCACCACTGCAAGAAACATCAGTGCACCCACCAGGTCTGGGTCAGCGTGAAGACAGCCTCCAGCATCAGGGGCTTTTCTTTCTACTTTCTTTTGACTGGCAGCTGCTTTGGCTGGACGAGCCCGATAGCCACCCCCACTGATGGGCGGTGGGGCAGGCCTCAGGCTGGGAGCCTCTTCTCTTTTCTTGTCAAGGGGTCGATGACCGCGGCCACTGAAGGGGCTCTACAAGGATCGAGGCAGAAATAAAATGCAGAGTGTTATAGAAGATTTGGAATGTAACTATTTCAACACCCTCATTTTATAATTTAGGTTATCACAAGCTTGATGATTTGCTTAAGATTCATCAACTGGCTGGTTGGTGATAGTGAATCTGTAGGTTGCTTACTGTTTAGTAACAGTAGAAAGACCAACTGCACAAAAAACTATGATGCAATGTAGTTTTTAAAGAGAGGCCTTACGACAAAGCTGTATCAGATTATGAATAGTAATGACTTCATATTCCTAAAACATACATAGGAACACACAAAATTGTAAAGAATCTATACTGTCAAGAAGAATGAATATTCTCAAGCCACTTGGATTGTTAGATTCCTATGATTATTGTTAATCACTTCCCTACTTTCATTTTTGTGAACTTATGATTAGACTCATATACAAACATATTTAAGAGAGATTAAAGACTTATTAAAGGTTGATTCTTCTTAGAATGTATTTGTAATAAGACAATCTTTGACCCTCATAAGGTACTCTGGAGCTAGGCTGCTTGTAAGTCTTGACCCTACCTCTCACTAGCTATGGGACCTCAGGCAAGTTGCTTTATCCATGCCCCAGTTTTCTCATCTGCGAAGTAAGTGTAATGACAGTTTGAATCGGCCTTACAAGATTATTGTAAGGATTAAATAACTTATTGCATGTGGTACCCTCAGAACAGTACTTGGCAATAATAAGTGCTCGTTATTATTATTATTGAATTCACACATAACAAGTACTACAGTTTAAGTGGCCTCTCCACTGCTAAGTTCACTTTTAGTCTTCTATCAACAAAATTATTGGTTAAACCATTATCTTGAAATTTCCTACATGATTTCTTTATGAAACACCATGATTTTCTTATATTTAAAATAATTATCAAGCCTTGTGCATTATAATTCAAATTACTTGCTAACTTAAAATATTACATTAAAAGATAATGAGGCAGAAAATATGCATTGCAATAGGAAAGTTTTGATTTGGATTAACTACATTCTCATATTTTTTTGTCAGTAGCTACATCCTTTGGATCTTAATTACAAATTAACAAATGACATGATTTGGAACAACTGAGCAACAACTGAGCTCTCTCGCAATTTTGTGAGTCTAGAAGTCATCAGATGAACTCTATTTGGAATTGTATTGTCATTTATTCATTAGGTTATAATATTATTTAACATTTAGTAAGATGGTGCTAGGATTAAAACCCAGCCAGGCTGGCTCCAGATGTTCCTGTTTAACCAGTTGACTATATAAATCCTTAATATGTAAAGATTTGGAGGATATATACATATTTCACATTGAAGGCATGGTCCTAGTCAGAGCTTACCCTCTCTAAAACAGATTTTAAGAAATGTGATTCATCTGTTTATTACAAATAAATTTATAGCAGGAGAAAATTATTTTCTTTTTATTTAAGAGTGCCACTAGAGAGGTAGCATGCATGGTCTGACTTTACTAGAGAAAAGGAAATTTTAAAAAATATTTAAAGAAATTATATACTTAAAGAAAAACACTTAAAGAAATTATGAAGGCCACTTGTTGAATAATCAAAACCCCTAAACTACTAAACTATCTCTGTGAGGATTAGTTGGTAAACAGAAATGTGAAAATGGTTTGCAGAGTACTTTACAAAAATTTAGTCTTACACATTCTTTATATTTTTCTTACCTAATATGATTAACCAGACTTAACCAGATTAACCACATGTTTTTACACATACAAGCAGATTAACTATATGTTCTTACACGTCGAGTCTGATAATTAGAACACTGAAGTTCCCTTGAAACTCAATAATGATCCAAAATGAATCACTTCATTTAAATATTACTGTGTATTCTTATTTCTAGTTTAATACTATGCTATACGTAAGAAATTTGCCAAGATACATTTGATGATAAAATTTAAATTTCTTAAATATTCATTGTCCTAAACGCATTTCTGTATTTTTAGTAACTGAAAATTAGCAGCAATAATTCAGCAAAAATAATAGTTGAGGACAAACTATTCTACAAATAAATTAGACTGAACCGTGCTTCATAACTATTAATAATAACAATACACACTACCTCTAATTTAAATTTTTTCATCTGAAAAAAGCAATATTTCATTTTCTATCATTACACTTGACGTATTTGGCTTTTAGGTTTAGTTATAATTTTTATAAATAATAATCTCAGTAACAATATACTACCTTCGCTCACCAAAGAAAAATCTACCTACCACCAGTGTTTTTTTGTTTTAAAATACTGCTCTTTTATTATTTTATAGTTTGTGACATTTTCAGATCTTGTCCTCTTAATTGTAATCCTGTATCGCTAGAAGTAAATGAAAATCACAGTACTCAGGATAGCAAGTGAGAAAAGCACAACTTACATTAGCTAAACCCTCTTCATTTTAAGAAAACACAGGTGATAAACCAGAAAACAAGAAATTACTTTGTTTTTATATAAGAAATACTATGAAACATTCTTTAAATACAATAAATCAAAGGTTAACAATTCAATTTCATAACTGTAAGCAATGCTAATTTCATTGAAATAACTATTCACATAATATGATTATGTTACATCTTATATTAATAATACTACTAATAATATAATAATGCTTTAAAAAATTCACCTCCTCATTGCCGTTGACACCTTGGGACTTAACTAGAAAAACACACAATAGTAGCAATAATAGATGTTTCATGGTTTTAAATTTGTGGAAGCTCCAAGAAACCATCCTTTTCATGTAGACTTAACTGAGAGATCTTCAATCCTATATATATCTGGGTACTCTGCTAGGAGTGACTTTAGAAATGGTTACCTTTCCTTAGTTAATAGTTAACTTTTGGTTCACTTGTTGGCTGAACCATTTTATCACTTAAGCAACATCTTCCCAGCAAAACTTATTTACTTGTCATACAACTATTATTCTCTGTCGGTCTAGCTTAGAAACATTAAGTATCTTCAATCCATTTAATTGGACAAAATGATGGGAAGTTAGGGCATTCCTAAAAGAGAGATGTGTATCTTATTTCTGGTAAATTAATGTGGAAACTGTATAAGCTCACAAAGAATATGTGAGAAAACAAATCTAAGCTTAGTAAATTTGACCTACTGACAAAGCAACCACTAAAATAGTGACTCATTAATGATATACTATAAATGCTTATGTTTAGTGACAATCACATAATTCTATTTCAAAAGGGATAATTAAAATCAAGAGTAATGTTATATCATAATGTATTTATCTTTTATTTTAGACATTAATCAAAATAATAAAATAACAAACTCATATCCTATTCTATGAAGGACAAACATCAGAAAGACTTTTTTTTTTTTTGCTCTGAACATTTATATTTTGTCCTTAATTCACATAAGGTAAAATGTTCAGCAAATTCTAAACATTATTAAGATAACTGATAAATTATAGATTTCTGAATCAAAATTATGATGATAATTAAATACATCTTTAATATTCTATTTTATTATTATATAGTTTATATTCCAGTATTTATAAAAACAATATTACTTTAACATCAGTGAAGTCTTCATCCATCTATTTCGATTAGTATGCTCACAGGCGAAATGAGGCCCATTTTCCTTCATTTCCCATAAGCCACAACATTTATCTCTCTTGTCTGTTCACTTGTGTGTTGCAATCAGGATTAATAACTCCTACAAGAATCAATAGGAACACCAGTCAGTAATCCAAATCTCAGTAAGTGCATTGATTCAAAGCATTTTTCTGCTTTTTGTATGGAAAGTGAAACATTCTCATTAAATTTAAAATTTATTTAATTAAAAAGATAGCAGATTATCAGGGTTTAGATCAGCAAAGTACTGAAACAATGCTTTGAAACAGAGTCTTGAGAATGGTGTGAGACCCACTACACTTCTTTCTTCTCTCGGTAGCAGACAGTGCATTCCCAAATTCTTTTAACTCAGATTCCTAGAAACAAATTCTTCTCTTGGTAGCATATGTTGTCCTCCCAAATTCTTTTAACTTAGCTTAATAGAGACAAAGTACTCAGTTTAAATTAAGAAAAAATATTCACTTGAGTCTTTCCAAATTTGTGTTCCCTTTATTAGCACTGAGTAAATAATATATTTTGAGAGTTTTTTGTTTAGTTTTAATGTTTCTTAAAGGGATAAATGATCTGGCAGAAAAAGCAAATATGTATGTGGATATTAGTTAAAACATATGCAGGAATATTTCCCATGAAAATATAACTGATAACAAAATTTATTTTAATAATCTGGACAGGATTTTACTTTAGTGATGTACACATTCATACTGATTTTAAAAGAATTATCTGTTAAGAAAACTATAACCATTTTTTTTTTCTTTTGAGGTAACATATTAGTACATTTTCAATGACGGATGTTTTATCAACTAACAGTAGAATCATCATTTAACTTTCAGAAGTCTGTAAATTTGTAAAGTTTTTTCTAGTATATTATAGACTCTTGATCAACACTAAAGTGGAGTAGTTCCTTTACTTTCCTACTTTGTTCTACTCTGACTGGCATTCTTCCCATGGTCAGAAGGAGGATGGAAGAAATCTAGCATGCATGCACCATAACAGCACAGACTTAACATTCATCTTACAAATAGTTCTTGAGAATCTCCTCAGTGACAGGTAGTGTGATAGGGGCTGGGAATGCATTGGTGAGCAAGACAGACATAGTAGGCTTTCAATACATAATTACAGGATGAATGAGTGAACTAGGCGTCATTGGTACATGCCTCAGATGCCAAATTAGGGTAGTCATTTACCGTATTTAATTCTTGAAACCACTATGTCCTACAGATGATGAAACAGATTCAGAGAGGTTAAGTAAACTACCCCAGAGTGTATAGGTAGTAGGCGCTGGTATGAGGACTTGATGCATGTCTGTCTGACTTTACAGTCCACACTCTGTACCCATTATATCATATTGCCCAACAGTATATAAACATTATAAAAATTTACCTCTACCTGCTTTTCGTTTGTTTGTTCTTTTGGAGTTTTTGGCCAGCCTGTCATCTTGGAACTATAATGTATCAGGCTGACACACTCACTCATAGCCCTTACTTTCACTTATCTTTTTGCCCTCATACATGGGTATAGGCATTCATGTCTGTGTGAGGCATGTGCAATGCAGTGATAATGAATTTCTTTAATTCTAGTTCTTGTTAGATACGTCTTTTTTTCTGTAGAGTTACATACAGTTACACTACCACTCTAAATTGCCTAATATTACAAAGTAGATGATCATGTTTTCAGGGAAGAAATATATTTGCAGAGACACCGCTTACTAAGATGCTTAAATTTTTTTAGAATGTTGATGCCATTGGTGGAGGGGAAAGGGAGTACTATTTGTTCAGTTATTTTGAGGTCACTAGTGCAGTGTTCTTCATATTAGCTGATGTCGTTACATAAGTTAAGAGTAGTAAATCAGTGACAGAGAAAACAGAGATAATCTGTCCTGCCCAGCAGCTCTCTGGCTCGAAGGGCAAAGACTTGCCGATACCAGTTGTCAATATACTTGTTGATACTTTTACAACTCATGTCAGGCTTCATAGCACAGTCTTCATAGCACAAGGCAATTTGGGCTTAACAACTATTTACAGAGCATCTACTTCATAACAGGTAGTTTACTAGGGCCCCGGGAGACCTTAGTGAAGCCTTAAGTCTAAAAGGAAAGACAGAAAATGAAAACCACTTACAAGAATTAGTGTTGAGCCTAAGATTGGGGGAGGTGAGGCTTTAGGACTGGTAACTTAAGGACCTAACTTCCTTCAGGGGGAAAGGAACTTCCAAGGAAAAGGGCTTTTAGACTTGAAACTTGGTTTGAATGACTGTACAGTTTATATCATGCACCTGGCACATAGCCAGTATTCAATAAATACTGGTTGAGCAAATTCATGAATATACAAATTGATGAATGACTTAAAGGAATACTGATTCTCGTTGTCTAAATAGGCATAGGTTTTGAAGTACTGTCATAAGTTGTTAGTCTCTGTACGTATTTTCCTTGTGTTACCTTGAAAAACAGTTTGAGAACCACTATCCAAAGGGAAATTAACACTGAAGAGTTGTAGGCCAGGCTAGACCAGAGCTCTTGGGGCAAGCCTGAAACCAGTGCAGTGGCGCCACCTGCAATTGGTTACTCATCTTTAGTGGGAACGCATATGGTGGGAAAGAAATAGGAGATGACGCCATCTCTTGTAGAATGTCTCCCTCTACTGGCTTACATGTCAGTTTCCTTTTCTTATGGGAGCTGACATAGAGCATGGTAATAAGGGATAGGACATTTTTTCCTCCAACTGGATGGAGATCACAAGAGCTAAGAAAAGATAGAGATGCTCTTCTGCTTTTGTCACATTAAGACCCACAACCATTAAGAGTGTAATGAACACCTCTGGGAGGGTTGCTCCCTTCTCCTGGAATGACCCCTAAAATGGAGGTGTGAAGCTCCAGTGGTCCTGTCAGTACTACAACACCCTGACCCTCCAACCACAGGTGACCAAGCTGGAGGTAGACAGATCCCTTACCCAGCTAAACCTACCAGATTGTCTCTCCAAATTTGATATTTACTGGAAGAAGAAGGAGGAGGAGAGGGAAAGGGAGGGGGGGAGGGGGAAGGGAAGAGGGACGGGGTGAGGAAGGGGGAGGGGAAGAGGGACGGGGTGAGGAAGGGGGAGGGGGAAGAGGAGGAGAAGAAGGAGAAGGAGAAGGAGAAGGAGAAGAGAACTGGGTCAATTGGCCTGATGTTATATTCATGGCAGCATTTTAGAAGGAAAGCCTATCAACTGCAGCAACAGAAGTAACCAAAACTTCCAAACATAATAATTTGATTCTTCGCAGCCCAATCTGTGGACACCTGATGTCCTTTCTATAGTACTCATTTTACCCTTCATTAACTTTGACTGAGATGGTTTTTGGCATTTGTTGAGAAAATTAAGATCAAATTTTTAGGAATCAGACCGGCTGCCTTATTTTTAAGCATAAATTGCATGTTAGAAAGAGAAGCTTTATATTCAAATAATGTAATCAATCACTAAAAGTTTTCATATATTAAGCATATGGGCTTGGCGTGGTGGCTCACAGCTGTAATTCTAGCACTTTGGGAGGCCAAGGCTGTCGGATCACTTGAGCCCAGGAGTTCGAGACCACCTTGGGCAACATGGTGAAACCACATCTATACAAAAAATGCAAAAATTATCTGGGCGTGGTGGCACACACCTGTAGTCTCATCCACTCCAGGTACTCGGGAGGTTGAGAGGTGGGAGGATGGCTTGAGCCTGGGAGGTTGAGACTGCAGTGAACTAAGAATGTACCACTATACACCAGCCTTGGTGACAGAGCAAGACCCTGTCTGTCTCTCTCTGTCTCTGTGTCTCTCTCTCTGTATATATAAATATACGTATATATTTGCATTTTTCTGTAGAGATAGGATTTCACCATGTTGCCCAGGCTGGTCTTGAACTCCTGGGCTCAAGTGATCCACCAGCCTTGGCCTCCCAAAGTGCTGGAATTACAGCTTTGAGCCACCGCACCCAGCCCATATACTTAATATATGAAAACTTTTAGTGATTGATTACATTTTTTGAATATAAAGTTCCTCTTTCCAACATGGAATTTATGCTTAAAAATAAGACAGCTAGTCTGATAGTATTAGCAGTGAAACTCTAGGGAAAATGGGAACTTTTATTTTGGTGCATGTCAGTGACATGCATTTCAAAAATTTCAAAAATCTTTCACAATTTAATAACTAATAAGTATTTCTTGAATTAGATTAACAATATTTTCTGTAAAATGTGCGCAGGATTGGACAAAGGTTTAATAAAATTTTTATGAAGAGTTACAGTTTGATGAGAAAGCATGAGCCCTATAGATAAAAATGGGCAAAAGATGTATATACATGTGTATATATATCGATATATGTATTTTTAAAAAACCACAAACATGTACTTAAAAAAAAAATGGAACCTAGATATAAATCAAAGAAAGCCAGAAAGGCTGGCTTCTAGAAACATGGATACAATGTTAGGGAAGAGGGAGAGATGGGCAGAAAAATCTCTATCCTCTCCACATAATAAAGAGGTATGACAAACTAAGAAAAAGAGGCAGGTTGAATGAAGATGGACAAAGTATGCTATTGGGTCCAGGATATCCCTTCAATCCTTTGTTATTTGCTCAGTGTTTCAATCTACTTTGTTGATAGGGTTTGACTGTGTCCCCACCCAAATCTCACCTTGAATTCTAGTTCCCATAATCCTCATGTGTTGTGGGAGGGACCTGTTGGGAGGTAATTGAATCATGGGTGCAGTTACCCTCATACTGTTCTTATGATAGTGAGTTCTCCTGAGATTGAATGGTTTTATAAGGGGATTTCCCTGTTTCGTTCTGCACTTCTCCTTCCCGCCATCACATGAAGAAAGACATATTTGCTTCCCCCTTCTGCCATGATTGTTAAGTTTCCTGAGGCCTTCCCAGTTCTGCAGAACTGTGAGTCAATTAAAATTCTTCCCTTTATATATTACCCACTCTTGATATGTATTAGTAGTGTGAGAACAGACTAATATATGTGCTCATATTTTGCGTACTAGGTTTCCTTGTGGGGAGAATTGAGACCCACTGTAGGTTTAGATTAGGATGAAAATAGAAGCTGCCTGGGTTGACCTCTGACTTCTAGTTTACATTTATGCAGCTTTCTCCCCTTTTAGAACAAAGGGGATAATTGTTATCATATAACTAATGCTTATGGATCAAGTATTTCTGTGCCAGTCACTGTTACTAGTATGTTACACTTAATTCTTACAATAACTCTGTGAGGTGGAGTAGTACTATTATTCCCATTTTACAGATGGGAGAATTGAAGTACAAAAAGAAGAAAGTTGCCCAAGATGATGCAGAAGGTAAGCTGCAGAGGGAGTTGAATCATGGCATTCTGACTCTATACCCTTACCTACTATGATGGACAGTTTCTTCCTGTTATGCACAAAGCTATTTGTTCTCTTGTATTGATGTGGTGTTCCTACCTTAGCAAAATGAACACCTCTGTCTGTATATCTTTGCATCCTTCTATGAAGATTATATATAATACATACATATATTCATACAGACATACAGACACACACATTCTCACACACACACACACACAAACACACATACATACATACCAAGGACATTTTTAGAAAGTAAATCTATTGTAACAAAAGATATGCAAACAATTTTGGGGCCAGGAGTGGTGACTCACACCTGTAATCCCAGCACTTTGGAAGGCCGAGGCAGGAAGGGTGCTTGAACCCAGGAGTTCGAGAGCAGCCTAGGCAACATAGTGCGACCCCTGTCTCTACAAAAAAATTAAAAAGGTAGCCAGGCATCACAGTGCACACCTGTAGTTCCAGCTATTTGGGAGGCTGAGGTAGGAGGATCTGCCTGACCCCAAGAGGTCGTCCACTGCAGTCCAGCCTGGGCAACAGAGAAAGACCCTTTCTCGAAAAAAATTGTCAGCTTGTTGATAAACTACCTATGAAAATGATTGCCGCCATTTACACTCTCATCAATATTTAGGTTGTCCCTCATCCTTGCCAACACTGGTTTCAGGTCAAATTTTAAAATTTTTTGCCATCTTGTTAGGTGAAATATGTTACCTTATTGTTATTGTGATTAAAATTTCTTTCATCATGAGCACACTGAGAATCTTTTTAATTTACACATCAGCCACAATGTCAGTGGTCTATCTGTGAACTGCCGGTTCATGTGCCTTATCTTTTGAGTTGTTCATTTTTTCTGTTGATTCATGAGAGCTCTTTTCATATTAAGAAAATTAGCCCTGTGGCTAACATGCACATTACATGTATTTCCCAATTTTTCATTTTTCTTTTGTCTTTGCTTATGATATATGCAGACTTTGGCCTCATTTTCACTGAGTGGAATCCTAACAGCAGCATCTGCTAGGCTGACATGTTTGAAAAAGGCAGCAGCTAGAATGCCTAATGCCTCTTTGAGTTCCTTCACCAGCCGCCAGGCATTCAAAACATCACACAAGTTTATAAATCCAGGGGCTCCATTTAGAACTGTGATGGAAAGCTTAGGCTTCAGTGTGTATTACTTGCACAGGAGTCTGAGGAGGGATCATTCTATACTGCAAGGGCATCTGAGATATTCCTTTCCTGTACTATTTCCTGAGGTAATCTGATATTGCTTCATCATATTGTGCCATATAAGTGAATGTGAATGCCTTCAAGGCTAACTGGCGTCTAGTCTCCAAGAAGGTGTCCTTACTCTTGGAGCTCTGCCTCTCTGTGGACACTGCCTCATAATCCTCTGACACACCATTGTCACTGGATTGTGGTTTTTGGTGGCATCTCTCAGTAAGGTTACTCTACCAGTATCAATTTGCTTAACAGCGTCTCAACTGTTACACCTGGAGAAGCCACTCTCTTCAGGAAGGGATAGAGATTACAGGCAACAATCAGGCCTGGCCATATCAGCATTACCTTTTGGAATATTATGAGCAGGAACCCAGCATGGATTTCAGGATACAAAGTTTTCACAGCATTTCAGGAAATCCTGTCAGCTCAGAGACCTCTCTGACTGCCAGACCAGTATCCTTGACAGCGTTTGCAGTCCCTCCAGAAGCAGCAGTAGTGGGGCCATATGCACAGGGACGAGGGAGGTCCCTGATTCATGTTTTCACATCTCTTAAGTTTTTTTCATTTAGGTCTTGCACATTTTAAAATTTATTGCTATTTTAAGTAAAAACCCCTTTCCCTGCTATATTTTTAACTGCAAAAACGAAAACTATTGATTTTTAATAACATTTTTCTACTCAGCTTAGTGAATTTTCATATTGTTTCTGATAGTTTTTTCAATTGGTTTTTTAGGTATAAAGTCATACCATTTGCAAATAAAGGTAACTTTGCATCCCTATTTCCTACTTAAACAATTTAATTTTTTTGTCCAATTGAATAACTAGTACTTTCATAAAAAATAAACGTGGATAATAGTGGCGATGGTGGACATCCTTCTATTATGACTAAACAGTAAGAATATTTTTAATGTTTCTCTGTGAATATGACACTGGCTTTTGGTAGCATATTTCTAAAAGAAAACCTAAAGGTGTCTAAAGAGTATTATTTAATATAAATAAAATGGGATCTATAAATATTAAGTAATAATAGTAAAATATTCAATCAAATGCCTTACTTTTCTTAATTATTCATGTCAAGAGGTATTTCTGCTAACTAAACTGAATATTAAAAATGTTTCTACAGATAAATTGTATTTTGTAACTAAGTAGCTAAGTTTTATAGAAACTAAATAAAATTTAGAATTCACTTACTTAAATGTAATGGAAAATATTTTTCATTGTCGTAAAATTTACAATGACCAGAAAAACAGAACTGAACTGACCTTTTATAAGCAATTGTCTGCATTACACATACAGAAAGACTGTGATTAAATTAATGGTTGCTGAAATAGCATCTTTTCGGGGTGAGCACATCACACACACACACTCCCCCCCACACACACCCACACACGTACACCTTGCTAAGATATTTATAACTGACAGTTTATAACTGATAGTACAATCTAATTATTCCCAAAGTCTTTCCAGGCATTAACAGGAACAATAGCCCCTTCGCTGTTCCTTATAGTCCCAGAAGCCTCTGTTTCAACTATGCTACAAGAAAGTATCTGCTGATACTACCTTAGTATCTAGGCAAATTCATAGCATTGTGCTAAACAATTAAAGATCAAACTTTTGGAAGAAATGTCCAAGTATCATTTTTCACAGGTTTTGACCTCAGAAATTCAAATAAACAGTGATAACTCCCACGATTACTTTCTTTTGAATTCATGAACAATTTCAAATATGAAATTTAAGGGCTGGACATACTGAGTCACACAACTCTAAAGAACATTGCATACAGTGTTTTTGAAAGCTTGTATATTTAACCCTTTAAGTTGAAACAGGAAAATAAATAGTAATATTTATTATTTTATGATTATAAGAATCAGAAAACACTTCCTATAAAAAGTATCATAAAAAGCTGATGACAATGGCACTCGAATCTATACTCACATGACCTATCACTGTTCAAGAGCAAAGAACAATATTTGAAGGAGAATAAAAAGACTTTCTGTATTGGTGAGTTTAAAAAATCTTGCCTAAAGAAGGAGGGCTTTCCTTAAAACTTGTATTCTTGGTTTTACACAGACATAATACTAATATTTATATTAATAAGTTACTTGCCATGTCTGCTTTAAGGAGAGCCCTGAGGGCCCTTATAAACAGCAGTAGTGACACCTGCTGTTCAAATAAGGCAGCTTGGGGTGTCAGCCAGGCCATGTGTGTATCCTGGAGCCCTTCAAGAATCCAGTGAAACTTGTAGATCCTTTCTCAAGAAAATAAAACATATTCCCATATAAATACAAAATTTTCCCACAATATACATAATTTATGAATCCCTGAACTAAATAATAGGCTCACTTGAGTTCTATATTTATCTAAAATATTGTAAACTTTCAGGTGGATGACATAATTCTATAAATTCACGACAGTGTTTTAAAAGGAGCAAATTCGAGGCAATTTACCTCAATCATTACCATGTTGTTATGAGTCTGGGCCTATAAATTAATGTCTCCAGGATGATTAAGTATGTAAAAAGTTGTCCAACCAGACAATTAATATATTTCCATAGATATTAGTCTTGCTTAGGTTTCTATGGTTTTATTGTCATTTCAAATCATTGTTTTCTATAGTTATTATTCATAGGTGAGTATATTATTTAGTTCCTCAAGTATATATTTTTTAATTATAGTATTTTCTTGCAAGGAAATACCATCACCGGCCACTTTTACAGAAAATCAGTTCTTAGGACAAACTCACAGTCAAATTCAGGGATGTTTTATCTTCAAGCAAAAACATGACCTTAAGGCCGGGCGCGGGGTCCCATGCCTGTAATTCCTGCAGTTTGGGAGGCCGAGAGGGGCAGATCACCTGAGGTCAGGAGTTTAAGACCAGCCTGGCCAACATGGTGAAACCCCGCCTCTACTAAAAATACAAAAATTAGCCGGGCGTGGTGGCGGGCGCCTGTAATCCCAGCTACTCCGGAGGCTGAGGCAGGAGACTCGCTTGAACCCGGGAGGAGGAGGTTGCAGTGAGCCAAGATTGCGCCATGGCCCTCCAGCCTGGGCGACAAGAACAAAACTCCCTCTCAAACAAACAAAAAACCATGACCTTAATGTTTTTAATGAATTTCCAAGTGACGTTGATTTACACTGCTATTCTTTTGCTAGATTGTTTCCCCCTCTCAAAGTGTATGCAGTACGCTGTCAGGACAGATCAGTGAAACTGAAACAGGGCCAGTAAAATGTTTTGTCTATTTAAGTTTGCAAATGCCCAAGTCCATCCATTTTTCTTTTTACATAGAAAAATAATTAGGTAGGGTTGATCAAAACCGGAGATTTTACCAGGGTAGGAAGCAAAAATACCAATACTTGGCACAAGGATATGTATAAATAAAAATGGCTAAAGTCTCCAATTGTGTCTTTCTTCTACCAGCTTTGAAAAGCTGTACCCTGGCATTGTTGAAGCCACAATAATCAGCAGACAACTAGGAAATGGCCAAGAGCTATGTAGCGTTGAGAAGTTAAAAAAAAAAAAAAAATCTATTAGCAGAAAATGAATATGGGTTTTTCTTATATCTACATGTCAAAATTTTCCAAATTAAAACAGCCATTCCTCAACATTCACTCAGCAAGTGTTTACTGAACTGTTTAAGAGAAATTGTTTTCAGGTGTTAAGCCTACAAGTGTCCAAGTGCTTCTCGCCAGGATTGGAACCAGGAGACAGAAAGCAAGCAGGCGACCTCCAAAGAGATCAAGGCAGCGGAAGCGCCTTAGATAGAGCCCACGGGAGTTTGCTCTCCAGACGCTTAGGCTCTCTGAATAAAAAGCATTAAACTCCGGGGAATACAGCATGAACAACCAGGGCCCCAGCCAAGACATTGAAGGCTGAAGGTAAGGCAGAAAACATAATTCGAAGACTTCTTCAGAGGAGCGAGTGAAATCCTCCAGTCAGGCGCTTCCAGGTGTCTCCCCTCTACAGCCTCGAGCCTCCGCCCTAGGGGCGGTCCTGAGGAGGGAGACCCGCCTCTTGATCCCAGAGGGCCGGGGGAGACTAGCGCGCGTGCGCAGAGCTTGCATCACATCCGCCGCCTGGCCTCCCAATTCCGGAAGGTGCAGCACAGTTGTGGCGGCGGGTACTGCGTTAGTGATTAGGGTTTCTTCCCTGCCGGAGGTGGGATACGCGGTAGCATCATGGTCGAGGTAAAGTGACACTGGGACTCTCAAGAGTCGTTTGTCTCTGGACTGTTTTTCTTTGGCAGTGGGCGTGGGGGATTGAGAGTGCTTGGAGTCCGGAGAGAAAAGAGGCTACGAGGGAAGCTGTTTGGCCAAGGCCGGGTGGTCTCTTCATCGGGTTTTCGGGGAAGGGGTAGAAGCCGGATGAGAACCCGAGTCGGAGGTTCAGTCCGGGCGCTAAGCCTGAGATAATTCGTCCAGTCCTCGTTTGACTCTTGGGAGCTGGAAACTGTCCTTGGAGGCGGGGCCTCTGTTGGTGTTCGACCACTGGTACTCGCCGCCCTCGGGGCAGTGTCAGTGATTCTGTGCCCGAAAAGATTGGCGGTCTTCTCTATCTTGCGTTCAAGTCGTCTCTTATTTCAACTCTACTCCCAGAAAAACTTGCCATTCTTTACATCTTTCCCTGGCATGAACAGCCAGCCATTCTGTTAGCTGGTCTTATCCATGTTACCCCCCATGTTTATTGATTCCGTTCACTTTTCTCCGTATCCACTGCAGTCCACCTTAATTGAGACCAACATCATCTTTCACCGGGCCTGGTGCATTAGCTCCCCGTTGATTTCCTTGCTTCCATTTTGTTCCATAAGTTGTTCTGTTTAAAATGTAAGTTGTTCATACCTTTCTTGTTTAAAACCCTTTACTGACTGTGTTGCTAGAAGAAAACATAGGCTGTTGTAATAGTCTAAAATACCTTACCTAATCTGGACCTTGTCTACCCTTGCAACCACAAAGCACCATCTCATCCACCATATACAGCTGTGCCGCCCTTCTTGTATTATTTCAGTTAATAATTTTTTTACATGACATTTTTTTACATGACATTTCCATCAGCCTGGTTCGTTTTTATCTCTGTTTTGTGCAAGGCTAACTCCCTTTCTGCTTAAATATCACTTTAGTGAAGTCTTTCACAATTATACTTAGTCCTTCGTTTCCTGACCCAGTGCCTTGCTTGTTGCCCTCATAGCACTTATCAAAATGTGGAATTATTTTACTTTTTATTTGTCTGTTTCCTCTTGAGCACAGGGACCATGACTACCTTTTATCATTCTATTGTGAGAGTCTAGCACGATACCTGCCAGACACACAGTAGGAGCTCAGTAAATATTTATTGAGTAAATGACTAAACTATGGCATCACTCAGTTGCTATACCTGAGGTTCTAGCCAAAGAGGAGCTTCCTCCTCTTCTCTGAACTTGACTCCTGTAGCTCGCAACAAGTAGCTATGGTGAGTGGTATAAAGCTTTTTACATATTTAAACATGTGAAGTGTATAATCAATCTGACGTTAGGTTATGATTTGTGTAATTTGTAGATAGGTGTGTAATTACTTTTTTTTTTTTTTTTTAGGAGGTACAGAAACATTCTGTACACACACTTGTGTTCAGGTCATTGAAGAGGACCCATGACATGTTTGTAGCTGATAATGGAAAACCTGTGCCTTTAGATGAAGAGAGGTTGGTATAGTTTTTTTTTCAATTGCTGAAATATTTAACATTCTAATACTGGGGGAAGAGAGCAGGAAGAGGGAGACCTTTAAAGATAAACTGGCAATACTCATGGGCTAATTCAATAATGAGTGGTGTTTTGGCATAATTTAAGCTGATTTAACTTTTTTTTTTTTGGCCTTTTACAGTAAAAGTTCCATTAATTAATTGCATTTTACAAATACCCAGTAAATAAGAGAGTCCCTTTTAGGTATTTTATTTTATAATCAATCACTTTGTATGTGCTTTCAGCTTCCCGCTGCTCTCAGAGCCTTGCTGAGCTGAAATTGTACCTGGCCGGTACCTCTACTCCCATCTTTTCTCGTTAGTATGATGAAGATTTTTGAGTGGTGGCATATTTTTGGTTCTACATATCCAGCTCCAGTCTGGGATTGCATTATGTGCAGTGTTCCTTCTTTGTCCTTTACCCTTTTAAAATCGACTTAACTCCTCAAACAAGCATTTATATTTAATTTGTAAAGTAGACTATTTTTAAAAGTAATATAAGTGCATTTCTTTTTAAAATATTGAACCAATTAAGTACTTTTCTTAGTTCTAACTAACCTGTTTGGATACATCTAGTAAAGGTTGCTATAGAGTTTTTACTATATTTATATTTTGAAGGAAAGCGTATTGACTTTGAGGTTTCTTAAAGGGTATGTTAGTTTCTATATATCTTTCAAGCAGACCCTTGATAATTTATCATAAAATATTTTCTATTAGGTAACAAACTAAAATATTACTTAGGTTTAATGAATGCTGTGTGGTGGAATGTGAGCAAAAGAACAGATATGGTGGGGAAATGCACTTGGAAATTTTTGATTCTTTTAAATACTACTTAAAATCTTACTAGAAACTTTTCCTACATGATTGGGCAAACTTAAGCTGTCTAAGTGTTTGTTTTAAAGTATTTATGGATACGTTCTTATGTTTATAATTTCTAAATAGTCACAAACGGAAGATGGCAATCAAGCTTCGTAATGAGTATGGTCCTGTGTTGCATATGCCTACTTTGAAAGAAAATCTTAAAGAGAAGGGTCCTCAGAATGCAACGGATTCATATGTTCATAAACAGTACCCTGCCAATCAAGGTGAGTATGGTATTATCAGAAATGTCAGACGTATGTGTGAATTTTAAAAATAGAAAAATAAAATGTGTTATTTTTGCCCCTGCTGGCAGGACTTAGGTGTGGTCATACAGTATTTAATGGCTGTACCAGTATTATAATGGAAGTTTTTATCCTCGTGGGAATACTGAGACATTGGTTGATGACTTTTTTCTTATAGGAAATAAAAATGGTAGTATAATGATGGCAGAGATTCTTAGAATGTGGAGAAGGTCACAGTAGAGATTAAAGGAAAAAATTGGAGAATATTCTTAACCTGTGGGGATACCATCTATCCTGTCTGTAATTCAGAAAGATGAAATTAAATACTGAAATCTTAATAAATGAAGAGAATTCAAGCTTCCACAGGAAATTTGCTTGGAAGAAATACCAGAGTGGATTATCACTTGATAGGAGGGCTTCTTTGTATACCATTGCTATATAGCAAATGGACAAGGACATGGTTTACAGAGATCAAAAGTGACCAATTTCCCTTATTTCTGAGGCTTAACTTTAGTTGAGAAAATGTGATAGATCCAGTTGAAAATGTAATATTATTTGATACTTTAAAGAGATGATAACTTTTATATATAAGATAAATTCACTACTGTTGATTTTTTTTGTCTTTTTTCTAGGACAAGAAGTTGAATACTTTGTGGCAGGCACACATCCATACCCACCGGGACCTGGTTAGTGAGCTGTTGTATATTGAAAATGTCTTAAAAATGTCACATACATTTTCACTAACGAGCCAATAATGACATTCTTGTTGCCTGTGAAATGCAAGATAAGTTCAATAGCCAAGCATCCGTGCATAGCTTTGTAGGTGATAATGAATACTCATGTGCCTTTATTCAGCAAACATTCTTGAGTATGTATAATTTTTCAGGCAATGTGCTAGGAATTCAAAGAGTAAAACTGTTGCAGGCCTAGACAAATTTATTATCTGGTGGTTTAGGCAGACATGTAAATATCACCAAGCTTATAAAAATGATGGGAATGTTAGAGGCAGTATCTTAGAAACATGTCCTCTGTCTGTATTAAGGTATTGGCCCACAGATGGAGTGGCCAGTATAACCGGGTAGAGGACAAAAGGCTTAGTATATATAGAAAGTGCAGGAAAATTGGGTGCTTCTGGTTGTAGTAAGTTACAACCACTCTTGGAAACATTCTGTTTGTATTTGAGGAACTGCTTAATACTGACTTTTGAAACTAATACCCAGATATAATGGAAATTAACTTTACTGTTCTGGGCTGCTTTAATACCTTGTAGGCTGTGATCAAATTTGAGTTATGTGTTACTAAGCAGTATTTATTGTAGAAATTAAAAACAAGATGAGCAAAACTTAATCAAAATTTGTATCACTGCCTGGAATTAATAAACGTTTGGAATGTTTTCCTTCATCATTTTATTTTAAGTGCATGTAAATGAATAATACAAAGCTACTAAAAGAAATTGATTTTTCATTTTAATAGGGGTTGCTTTGACAGCAGATACTAAGATCCAGAGAATGCCAAGTGAATCAGCTGCACAGTCCTTAGCAGTGGCATTACCTTCTCAGACCAAGTATGAAATATTATAATTACAAAGATCTTAAAAGCATATTTCACTGTTCACGTTTTTTCTTTTTAAAATTTTTTTATAACTATTGTATGACATTTTCCTTTATCAGGACTTATAACAATTTAAAATAAAGGGTTAGTTTTGCAGAATACATGACTGGAGGCATTAATTACTTTGAATATAATATTTCTTTTGCCTCAGGACTGATGTAAATCGTACTGCACCTAGTGGAAGTGAATACCGACATCCTGGGGCTTCTGACCGTCCACAGCCTACAGCGATGAATTCAGTAAGTTTTTCTGCGTCAGATAGCAGGTTTCTAACTTTTTAAACATGTTGCCTTATTTCCCTCTGATCGAAAGTCTTACCTTAAATACTAAAGAAATGAACACTTTGGAATTATTAAGATAAATAGCAGCCTGAGCTAGTCATTCATATTTCATAGCCCTAACACTCAAGTTGGTAGTAAATTAACATTTTTTGGAATGCTGTTATTTGTCTAATTGTACATTGTGTATAATATGTATTTTGATAAAGATAATGTGATGTTGGTATTTATTGCCCACTATTAAAAATGCAAGGAGAGTTTTTCTGAAACCTGTGTTAGTATGCATTGCATATGAAAGTCTTTTTTTTTTTTTATTAAATTTTAAGTTGGTACAGTTATGTTGAGTGCTATTAGTGTTGTACTATTCATGGGCTATACAACTAGTCTTATAAATGAACATTTAGAAATAAGTTTATCTGTAGGTAAATGGCAACTGGTATTAGTATGGTAGAAGTAGTTGTAGAATTATTTTCTATAGTTATTTTATTGATTTATTTTTCTGCCATGTATTTTATTATGCTGCCACTTGAAATAAGTGCTGGCTTTGCTTCTCAGCTCATTATGCAATTGTTTTGACTTCATGAAGTGAATGAATGTGTAACCCCCACGTCTCATTTCTTCCTTTATCTTCCATTCAGAGCATATCTTCTGTCCAGGCTCTCTACCCTCCTTATGAGGGTGTAATTTAAGCTTCTTGAGGGCAGGAACTTTATGGGCTTAATTATTTTTTGGATGACTAGATGACTGCTAACAATAGATGGTATATCAGGCAGTACACCTGTTAAAATAGTATTTAAATATTGTATTAGAAGATAAATAGAAGGAACTATCATATCAGTCTTTGCTACATTAAATCCATAAGGTTAAAATATGACAATGAATGGCAGTGGCATTAATACACTTAAAATGATTTTAATAATGCGAGCTTACATGGAGCATTTACTACTTTTTACATCTTTGTAGTAACCCTATGAAATAGGCACTATTCTTCCCATTTCATAGGTGAGGCACATAGAGGTTACGTAATTGTTACCTACTGTCAAACAGCTAGTAATGGGCCAAGCTGGGATTTGAACCCATACACAGTGATGTGTGTTCTTAAGTCTAATGTTCTGCCTCTCTCTGATTTTATAATTGCTTTTTAAAATTAACATACAGAAAATTTTATTTCTTCGTTTATGGAAAAAATCTTTTGTAAGTTCCCTCTTTCCATTTCCATTTCTGAATTGATACAAAGTCTTCGGTATGATATCTTTAATAATAATAATGTCTCTTCTATGTCTAGATTGTCATGGAGACCGGCAATACCAAGAACTCTGCACTGATGGCTAAAAAAGCCCCTACAATGCCAAAACCCCAGTGGCACCCACCGTGGAAACTCTACAGGGTGAGTGACTCTGCATTTATTTTATTATGTGAATCATGATTGCTTTCTAGTTGACAAGCACTGAAGAATAGAGTAAGGAGGAAAAAGAGTGAATATGAAAAACCGGTAGAGCAATCTGAGGTGGATTGAGAAGAGTCTTAGGGAGTATCTTAAAAGATCTCTTGGGAAGGCGACTTCCTTAAGTAAAAGTTACACTTGTATTTTATATAAAATCATATAAAATGTCAAGATAAAGCTACTAAATATGGATTGCAGACTAAATAAATTTAGAAAGTGTTCAAAGTATTTAGTTTGAAGGTGAAAGGGGAAACACCATATAAAGAAATTCTTTGGGCCTACCAGTTATTCTTTCAACTACAATAAATTAAAATGAGTCAGAGTGTATCATCTAAAAGAAAATGGACCTGCGTGCTCACTTCAGCAGCCCATATGCTAACATTGGAACAGTACAGAGAAGATGAGCATGGCCCTTCTGTAAGGATAACACAGATTCGTAAAGTGTTCCATACTGTTTATTTTGCATTGCTTGCCTGTATCAAAATATCTCATGTACCCCATAAATATATTTCTACTGCGTACCCACAAAAATTAAACACAAAATTTTAAAAAAGAAAGTGTACATAGTAGAAAATGTACAACTACACGTAATTTAATATATATTTTCCCCATAAATATATTTCTACTGCGTACCCACAAAAACACAAAATTTTAAGAAAGTGTACATAGTAGAAAATGTACAACTACACGTAATTTAATATATATTTTAAAATTTTTATTTTTCAAATGATTGTACAGCAAGAGCTTTTTGTTTGACATACAGGTCTAATGAATTGTAATAGATGTATTGATTTGGGTAACCACTACCACAATTAGGATATAGACATTACGTCACCTCAAAAAACACCCCTGTGCTATTTTTTTGTAGTTATATCTTCCTTCACCTCTGACAATCACTGATCTGTTTTCTATCACTATAGTTGTCTTATTTTTTTTCAATAATTTCAGTTCTAATTTATTTTTAATTTTTATGGCTAACATAATAGATGTGCATATTTATGGGCTACATATCAAATCTGATACAAGCATACAGTGTGTAGGCCAGGTATGGTGGCTCATGCCTATAATCCCAGTACTTTGGGAGGCCTAGGCAAGTGGATCTCTTGAGTCCAGGAGTTCAGTACCAGCCTGGGCAACACCACAAAATCCCGTCTACAAAAAATACAAAAATTAGCTATGTGTGGTGGTGCACACCTGTAGTTCCAGCTACTCCAGAGGCTGAAGTGGGAGGATCACTTGGGCTCAGGAGGCGGAGGTTGCAGTGAGCCGGGATCACACTGCTGCACTCCAGCCTGGGCAACACAGTGACACCCTATCTCAAAACAAGAAACAAAGAAAAAAAAGCATACAATGTGGAATGATCAAATCACAGTAATGGGGATATTTATCTCCATGGTAATTGGGATATTATTTCTTTGTATTAGGAACATTTCATTTTACTCTTCTAGTTATTTTGATATATACAATAAATTATTCTTAGCTATAGTCACCCTATTGTGCTACCAAGCTAACTAGCCAAACTAGTGCTACCAAACACTAAATCTTACTCCCTTTATCTAACTGTATTTTTATACCCATTATCCACTCCCTCTTTATCCTCTGCCTCCCTACTATTCTTCCCAACCTCTATTAGCCATCATTCAACTCTCAAGATCATTTATTTTTTAGCTCCCATATATGAGAGAGAGCATGCAGTACTTGTGTTTCTGTGCCTGGCTTATTTCACTTAACATAGTATCTTCCAGTTCCATCCTTCTTGTTGCAAATGACAGAATTTCATTCTTTTTAATGGCTGAGTAGTATTCCATTGTGTGTATGTACCACATTTTATTTATTCATTCACCTCTTGATGGACACTTAGGTTGGTTTAGCTTTGTCTTTTTGACTATGTCATATAAATGGAATCATACAAAATGTGCTTTTTGAGATTGGCTTCCTTCACACAGCTTAATACCTTTGTGAGTCACTGAAGTTGTTGCAAGTATTAATAATGTATTCCTTTTTATTACTGAGTAGTATACATTATATAGATGAGCCACAATTTGTGTATCTATTAACTTGTTGAAGATAATTTAATATTGTAAAATATAACAGTCAAATTATCTTTTAAATTTATGATTTGAAGATGGGAGGGCAATTCAAACTCAGGCTGCAGTTAAACTTAAAAACATTTTAACTTGTATGTTAGCCGCCCGTTCTACTTTGTTTTATACAGGTTATCAGTGGGCATCTTGGCTGGGTTCGATGTATTGCTGTGGAACCTGGAAATCAGTGGTTTGTTACTGGGTCTGCTGACAGAACTATAAAGGTAATAATGAGGGAAGAAAAAATAAACATGACTTTGTGTTTGTCATGTAAGTTTAATCAGTTACTATTTCCTGTGGCAGGAATTGCTATTGCAGTTCCTCTGTTATTTTAGACCTGAATAAGGAGTAAAATTTATCATTTATACGAGTAAGTGTTCTAAATAAATATCTGTTTGAAAAGTGGTATTTAAACCACTTTTTCTTTACCTGCTGAATACCTACCACTAATTCCTTTATACTTACATTTTTGTCTCCAACTGGTTACAAAATTAAGAGCGTGCTCATTCATAGAAAATGTGGAAAATATAGAGAATTATGAAAGTACATAGACCTGTGTATAATCCTACCATTGTTAGATACTTGGATAAGTTTCATTTTAGTATTTATTTCTGTAAGTATAAATGCCTTTACTTCTAAGCTCTTTTCTTGTGTGTGTATCTTTTAAAAATCATTCTTAGTATGTAATTTTGTATCTTGCTTTTTCCCTTAACATTTTATCAAAGGCATATTCCTGTGAAAAATTTACTATCTTTTAAAGTGCCTGCATAATATTGTATCATTTGGATAGTCTATAATCTGTTTTCCTATTGTTGGATGGTAGAGTTTTTAGTCTGATTTTCACCATTACAAGTAATGCTGTTAAGTTTTGTATATAAGACTTTTTCTGTGTTTTAAATTATTTTGTTATGGTAGAGTTCCCTAAATGTAATAAATGGGTCAAATATTTTTGAAGCCGATACCCAAAGTACAAATTACTTTCCAAATGGGTGAATGGATACTTGCAGTGTATGGGAGGATCCTTTTCAGCACATTGGTTGTACATTCCTTTACAAATATCTAATATGGTAAGCAAAAATGGATACTTAATCTTTTTTTAAAAGTTTGTATAGGCTGGGCGCAGTGGCTCACGCCTGTAATCCCAACACTTTGGGAGGCTGAGGCGGGCAGATCATGAGGTCAGGAGATCGAGACCAGCCTGCCTAACACGGTGAAACCCCGTCTCCACTAAAAAATGCAAAAAATTAGCTGGGCATGGTGGTGGGCGCCTGTAATCCCAGCTACTTCAGAGGCTGAGGCAGGAAAATGCCGTGAACTCAGGAGGTGGAGCTTGCAGTGAGCTGAGATCGCGCCACTGCACTCCAACCTGGGCGACAGAGTGAGACTCTGTCTCAAAAAATAAATAACTAAAAAGTTTGTATAAAATTTCTAATGAGTTTGAACTTTTTCATATCTGTATTTGCTGCTTTTAGGGTTTCTTTAAGTTGTTGCCATCCTCGGTTAATTTAATACCATACTTTTCATACTATTATTATCAAAGATTCCATTTATATAACAAGAAGGTTAACCTGTCATCTAATTGCAAATATTTTTCCAGTTTGAGCATGCCAGTTTTTTTCTTGCTTTTATTTGGAGAGGAGTCATTTTACAAAATTTTTTATTTTTACATATTCGTTATCTTTTTCCTCTTCTCTTTGAAAACTCAATTTTAATAATAAAGATTCTAAAATTTTGCTTTGCGGTAACCAGGGAAAGAAAAAAAATATTCTTTGATTGCAGATCTGGGACTTGGCTAGTGGCAAATTAAAACTGTCATTGACTGGGCATATTAGTACTGTGCGGGGCGTGATAGTAAGCACGAGGAGCCCATACCTGTTCTCTTGTGGAGAAGACAAACAAGTAAAATGCTGGGATCTTGAATACAATAAGGTAAGGTTGGAATCAAGGATTTAAAACATTATGAACCACTGTTTATCTTTCTAATTCTACAAGTGTTAACTGTCCTGCTTTGTCTTTAGGTTATAAGGCATTATCATGGACATTTAAGTGCAGTGTATGGTTTGGATTTGCACCCAACAATCGATGTGTTGGTAACCTGTAGTCGAGATTCAACTGCACGGGTAAACGGGATAGAGTTGTGTTTTTATCTGTAAATATATTGCATCTTGTAGGGTGCACGTTTGGTTTCAGAGTCTTTAATTGATTGATAGAGAATTAAAGATAGTTGTCTTGAGTCATCAATATCCTAGTCCCTAAGTTTCTTAACTTGCATTTTTTTCCACCTTAGTCTTCAGTTCTATGACCTCACCATGTTAGTGTTATTAATGCCCCGTCCCTGAAATGTGATGTTCTCACGTTCCATTCTGTAACAACTATTGTCCATTAGTTCTTTCATTCAGTAGTGTTAAAAAGTAGTCCCGTCATGCCCATTCTTAGATTTTCAGTACCCTGATCTTTTAGCTTTTTAAAGTTCTTTCAAGTTGTCTCCTATTTATATTCTTCCTCCAGTTGATAAATCATTATCTTTCATTTAAGCGTTTTCTTTATTATATTCACTAGTTGATTATATTATTATATTATTATATTATATATTAAATATAATATATAATTATATTACTAGTTGTCTAGTAAATTTTCAGCCTCGAATTGATCCAGTTATCTTCTTGAGATAATACCTATTCTCTTTCCTAATATGTCTATTGTGTTTTTATAGATTTGGGATGTGAGAACTAAAGCCAGTGTACACACATTATCTGGACATACAAATGCAGTTGCTACAGTGAGATGTCAGGCTGCAGAACCACAAATTATTACAGGTATGATCAATACTTTTCAAGTTTACAGAATATTCATATCAGAATCCATGTTATTATACATATACTTTTAATATTCACGATGACTCTTGCTTTGCATTGTGTTTACAGTGTTTATGTGTCATATTTTAATCGTGAACATTTGAAATATATTCAAATGAAATTTCATTCCACTGTTTTTATCTCGTGGTTTTTACATATCATAGAGTATGCCATACATAGTATCCTGTAATGTCTGACTAGAATACTGTGATACAGACAATTAAGTATTATTTTATAGTGTCAAAATTATTTTTCTAGGAAATTGAAGTTAGAAGACAAAATACCTTGAGACTAGTAACCTTTAGAACTGATTTGAATCTTACTTTGCTCTAAATAAAGTTAGTAACAATGGAACTTTAATACTAGAAAATAATTCCTTTGCCTGATGTATTTTATTAACTTAAAAAAAATCATTGAAGTTTTTTCCTTTTCACTAGAGTATACAATCATATATTTGTTTTATTTGTTATTTGCATGTGTTTTAGCTGTTCAGTTGACAGTGAATCAGTTGTTGTATTGCATTTTTTTAAAGAATTAAAATCCACCTAAAAATTTGGAACTATGAAGAAATTAACCAAGACTGATTTGCAAGTGATAAGGCTTTCATTTAGAACATATGTATTTTGGAAGAATGCTTTGTATTTTATTTAACTTTTGCATTATTTTTCCTGGTCTGTGTTTTGAGGGATATATTTGTTTCCATTACAGGAAGCCATGATACTACAATTCGATTATGGGATCTGGTGGCTGGAAAAACAAGAGTGACGTTAACAAATCACAAAAAATCAGTTAGGGCTGTGGTTTTACATCCAAGACAGTAAGTGTATTTTCCTAATTAGCTTCTTGTTTTTCTTCAGTTCTTAGTATAATGCTGAAATGCTAGTGGTGTCAGCACTGCCTTTGGCAGTCATTTAGCTGCTATCATTTCCAGGCCTGTGCCACATAGGAATGTGTGTTTCTTTCATTTTCCTTATGCACTAATTTGCTTCATGCCCTGTAAAACATGAGGAAAAGCCTTCTACTTGATAACAAATAAATATGAGACAATGTAAATAAATCATGATTAAATGCTGCATGTCAGAATAAAAGATATTAGTGGCTGGGCTTAATGTTTTGCACATAAATGATATTGGACACTGAGACATTCATTGAATAGTTTAATTCTTAAGGAGGAAGTTAATATATGTAGAAAGAGAAATAATAAGAACTGTGAACATTATAGTCAGAGTATCCAAAAAGGTGGAGCATAATATCACAACTATTGTTTGTTGTATTAGATCACTCTGACACTTTTCTGGTTATATTCATATTCTTCCTCTTCTCCCTTTCCTCCTCTCTGTCTTCTACTCTCCATACCCTTTTCCGCCTCTCTTCTTCCTTCCTTTGCTTGTCTTTCTCACTCTCATCTCTCCTCACTCCCATTCTCTCTCTTCCTCTTGCCCTCTATTCCTTTTCTCCCTTTCTTCCTGTTCCTGTCTTGCTCTCCCTCCCTCCAAAAGAGTTGCATAACACATTGCCCTTCTTGTGAAATAGGGCTTCTACACATTTACTGCTCTAGCTTAGTGCAGAGCATTAAGGAAATGAAAGAATAAAACTTAAAGGAAATGAAAGAATAAAACTTTAGGACTTAAAATATCCTGTTAAAAATGTGAAGATCTGATTTAACTTTGAACAAATGTCTTAATATTTTTACATTTTGATATGACTGTTTTGCTGAATATATAAATCATTGAGTACACAACACAAAATATAACTGAAGTAAGCTTTTTAAAACCCACCATTTTATTTAACTTGGTTTCCTTTGTCATTAATTCTTTTTAATATTATTTCAGTTACACATTTGCATCTGGTTCTCCAGATAACATAAAGCAGTGGAAATTCCCTGATGGAAGTTTCATTCAAAATCTTTCCGGTCATAATGCTATTATTAACACATTGACAGTAAATTCTGATGGAGTACTTGTATCTGGAGGTAAAATAAGATTTTTATAATAAATATGTTTATCTGTTACTTTTAATGATGAATAAACATTTGTAATGCTTCTAAGCTGTCACACTTAAGTATTATAGCAGCACTTGCCTGATTAGGGCATATTTGCATGTTACTATGTGTGTTCATGCATATTCATAATACATGTAGTATATTTCATAGTTTAGTCCTTTTGAGTTCCAATCTGATGAATCTCAGGGATTTATGCTGGGAATTGCCTAAAATTTTGTTTATTCTGGAATTGGATGTTAGATTTTGAGGTGCTTTTTAAGATCTATAAATTCTGAACCCAGCACAAATGAAAGTAGAAAAGCCAATATTAGGAGAAGATTGAGTGCCTGTGTCTTATGTATTTTTATAACCGAAGTATTGCCATGCTTGGGCTAATGATGCTTAATAAATGTTTGTCAAGCTGTACTGCTGAAGGGATACCAGGTGTAACTAGATTTTTCCCTTTAAGCTGACAATGGCACCATGCATCTTTGGGACTGGAGAACTGGCTACAATTTTCAGAGAGTTCATGCAGCTGTGCAACCTGGCTCTTTGGACAGTGAATCGGGAATATTTGCTTGTGCTTTTGATCAGTCTGAAAGTCGATTACTAACAGCTGAAGCTGATAAAACCATTAAAGTATACAGAGAGGATGACACAGCCGTAAGTTCTCTGTTTCACATTTGTTAAGTAAAGCAGCTATACCAATTGGGCACTGTGTTCTCATTTAATTTTATCAGAAGGAAAAATAATCTTTATAGTATTTAAGATATTTGTTTTCTTGAATAGTGTCTATTTATAGATTTCTATATTATTTCACTGATGCCAGTGAATTCATGGATGGTTTTAATTTTATCCCAGCTTTCTTTGTTATAGTTGCTGGGAAATGTTGCACCAAGAATAACAGCAAATAAATAGATTGCTATGCAAATTCATTTGAGAATCATAAGCTTTGGTATTAGTAGATCCAAATAGAAATGTTATTTTAGATTAAAAACTGCAAACTAAACATAATGAATCCATCCATCTGTTATTAGACTTAGATAATGCCAGAAGTTTATCAACTCTTCCTAAAATTGTCAAAGAACTACTAAGTATATAATGCCAATGAATAATGTTAGAGGAGATACCTTATTTCTGTTAGAAAGGAAGCCTGTTAGACATGAAGCAAACTAATAATACTTTATTTTAACTTGCTTTTCTACTTTTAGACAGAAGAAACTCATCCAGTCAGCTGGAAACCAGAAATTATCAAGAGAAAGAGATTTTAATGAATGTGGAATTTTCTTTTTTTTTTTTTTTTAAAAAAAAAAAAAAGCTTGGCGTTGATGAGGATACCCAGTCATTTTGTGCTCTGGCTGGGAATATAAAGGAGAAATTCACTTGCTTCAATCATTGCTGCTTCATATTTTACAATAAACTGTCCCCTGTCCCCTACCCTTGTGTTTTTATTTCTAAAACAATTTGTGATACTAGGAAGATGCAGATATCAAGTAAATGCAGGTTTATTGACTGTAACTATTCTAGATGTAATATTTTGACAGTCTTATTAGAACAACCCCCTTTTTTAAAAAAATGTATGAAACCGATTATTATAATAGGACATTTGAGGGAGCAGTAGGTTTTTTTTTTTAATCCTTTAAAAATTAATATCTGTGACTAATAATTTGAGATTAAAAGATTTAAAGTCTTAACTTATATATGTTTATTCCAAAAACGGTTTTTGAGTGTATGTTCTACAAAGTTCTGCACTAGATACCGTTCAGGAAATAGACAAGTAAGATGTGTCTATCCTCTAAGACTTCCAGTTTGGTAGCTTAGTATAGAAATTCTGTAATGGAGGTGCAGGTGAAATGCTGGGGGAACAGAAGTGGGGATGAGATCATTTATTTTTCCCAGGAAGGATTGTGGAAGACTTCATAGAGTAAGTGGCATTGGAGATGACTTTGAGGTGAAGGAGGACAAAGAAGGAAAAGAGATAAGGCATGAAGCGATGAAACCAGGCAGAAGAAAGTGTGCGGTGTGTCCTGGGACAAAGAATTTTCTGCTACTGTTGAATAATGGAGAGTAAAGCTGGCTTGTTGTGAGGAAAGCTCATATAAATTTGGATTTTATTCCACAACTAGTAAGATACCAATACTGCCATTGAAACTTGGGGAAAATAACTGGAGATACCAGTGCAGCTGTTTAAAACTGTAGCAAGGGCTGCAATCTTGTAGAGATTTTAAAGAGAAGTTTTAAAGTTTCTAATGCCTCTTTTTGATAAATACAAGTTTTATAAATCTTGCCCTGGGATCCTGATTCCCCTTTAGTCAAGAAGATTTGTCAGACTTCACCTTCTATAATGAGAAAACACAGTTATAAGAACAGTCAGTTTTTATAATTTTCCAAATTAAAAAATTGCACTATGATTTTGAATAAGCATTTCCAATTATATTACCCATCTTGCATGCTATAGGTGGGAGTATAATTGGCACAACCTTTAGGAATGTAGTTTTCTGGGGTTTATTGAAACTGTTTGAACCTTTTGGCCTACTAAGTTCATTTCTAGGGAACTGCCTAATGGGAATAATCTGACAAGTGTACACAAGCAAATTCATTGCACCTTTGTTCTTTAATACTTAAAACTCAAATGTCCTGTCAATAAGGGATGGTTTAATAGATGGTTCCTTTATGCAATTTGTTTCTAAGTATTCATTAAGTGAGTGAGGAATGTCTGGATTATTAGGGCAAAATTTCCAAACTTTACTCTTAGTTAAAAAAAGTTGTGCAAGCATTTTTTGTGAACAACTTAATGCTCCAAAATATAACACCACATTACTAACAGTGGCTTTGTTAGGAAGCAGAATTATGGAAGAACTTTCACGACTGGCTTTACATATTTCTATGTTTTAATTTTCTATAAGCATGTATTTCATAAACTTAAATAAAGAAAAAAGAACGCTGCACTTGCATTCCTGAGAGATTCTGATATGCCTTCTAACAACAAAAATCAGAGGTAGATGCTGTTAAAGGCCAAGAAGAAATGACTAGTACAAGGAGATGAGAAAGCCCCTACCAATCTTTTTAGCAGAGCTTCAACTATTGTGTTCAAGTTAGGTACACATATCAAATTCTGAAAAGCATTTAAAAAAATCTGTTTCCCTGCTCCATGCTGGCCTATATTACAGTGTTTCTTGAAACTTCTGTTGCATTAAGTTCATCTACCATAATGTGTTCATGGACCCTATGAAAGGTGCAGAATTTCATGCATGTGCCCTTTTACTTACCTGACAGACCCCCCACCAGGGTTAAGCCCAAATCTCTTCCACTGCCCATTGCATATGGCTTAAGTGTAGTCAAGCTATAAAGTGTTACCAAAGAAAGGCAGCTCCACAGACTGGACTCATTCTTGGTCTGTAACCACATATCTCAAGGGAGCCATCAACAATGACCAAATACACATCTCCATAGTTAATGCCTTTTGCCTGCTGTTGCAGAGGATGAGCAATCGGCCTCACAACAATTCCCTCTGTGCAGTTGTTGCCATACACTCTTGCCCACCCAAGGACCTTGCTCCCATGATTAAACCCTGTCCTGTACCATGAATTTCTTTCCTTGGCCCTAAATGAATGTCATCAAAAAATAGGTTTCAATACTGCCTCTTAGAAAAAAAAAATTACTAAACCTAATGTTTCCCTCTAGGAATATACCCATTTCTCTATTCTTATAGCTAAACTTGTAGAGTTTTTGATAAACTTATTTCTATTTCCTCACTTTACATTTTCTCATTTTTTCAACCAATGGCAAAAAAAAAAAAAAGAAAATGTGTTAAACATTTATCTTTTGACAAAAGGAATTGGTAAGTTAATGAAATAAGGAAAAATAGTAAATAAACTTAAAAATTGATTTTTTTGGTACAAAAATAGGTAAACCTAGATAAACCAATTAAACAGAAATATAAATAATAGAAACAAAGGGAAGAGAGAAGTAAATAACAAAAGAGCTGTCCAATTCCACGCCATTCGCCAAACAAAATGATTAAAGAAAAAATTAGCCTATGGCTATTTCAAGAAGATACAGAAAACATAAACAGATTAATTGCCATAAAGAAAATGAAGTTGTCAAAGACAAACACCCCTACCACCACTAACATACGTCACTAAACCCGAAGAACTTCAGAATTGAGTCCTTAAATCATTCCAATGCACTTGAAATTTTTTCTAGGACCTAGATAAAGAAGGAAATCTTTTGTGTGTTTTTAAATGTTAATATAACAATGACACCCAAATCCAATTAAGAACAAATAAATTGTGGTTTCATCTCACTTATGGATGCAAATATTATTAGGAAAGTTTAATAAAAGAATCAAGCCACATACCCAAGCAGAGATTATTCTAAGAATGCAAGGATGGTTTACTATTAGGAAATAAGTTAATTAGCTATATTGATTTAGACAAGGTAGAAAATATGAGCATCTTCATAGATGCCGAAGAAGGGTTTCTATATATAGATAAAAAGACAGAGTTTTGCTCTGTTACCCAGGCTGGAGTGCAGTGGCACAATCATGACTCACTGCAACCTCTGCCTCCTGGGTTCCAGCGATTCTCCATATAATATGAAACTTATTCTTGGTTAAGAAACTTATTAGCATAGCAGTAGATAGATATTTTGATTAAATATGACTCTTCTTTCTTAACTTGGTCAGGGAAAGTTTCTCCTGAAACTTCTTTAGAATTTAGAAAGCTGAAAACCAGAATTCTCATGGAGAATTTCTGTCTTTCATTGAGAATAATTTGTTACCTAATTAACATATCAAATAGAAATATTGATACCTAAGAGTCATAAATTATAGTTTAATTTTGTAAAAACTGAGGTTTACTGGACTTCTCTGTCTTAGAATGGGAGGAATGGGTGTGCTTTCTGCTTGATTTAAAAGTGTGACCCTCCTATCTAAATCGCATAGTACTCCCTAGCTATCGCCTATTTCTGCTCTATTTTTCTCGATTATTATTTTTTATTGTTTGTTTCACCCAATAGAATGTAAGCTGCAAAATAACAAGTCTATCTTACTCACCAATGTGTTGCCTGGTATTCACTATATTTTGTTAGATAACTGAAGTCAGAAATTTTAATAATTAGGAAATTGGAAGAATCACCTTCAGTGATCTGATTTGAATTTTTAAACTTTTGTAACAAAAGCAAATTATTGAATGAATTATTAAACAATGGGGTTTTAGAAGTAATTTTAACAAGGTTAATTTATACATTTATGAATTTAAAATGTAATTAACATTTAACAGCAAACTCAGATTTGGAAGATACTTTGATGTGATTAAGCTGAATTTAGAAAGTGTGAGTTACAATCTCACAGCATTTGTACTGTTAAATTTTTCAAGAAGTAAAATTTTCTTCTTTGAACAAACTGCACCCTCTACTGCTCTTTTTTTTTTTTTTTTAAATAGCTTACAGTTAAAAGATAGTATCAGCTGGGCGTGGTGGCTCGAGCCTGTAATCCCCACAATTTGGGAGGCCAAGGCAGGAGGATTGCTTGGCCCCAGGAGTTCCAGACCAGACTGGGCACCACAGTGAGACCCAGTCTCTACAAAATTTTTTCTTTTTAAATTAGCTAAGCATGGTAGCACAAACCTGTAATCCCAGCTATTTGGGAGGCTGAGGTAGGAGGATCACTGGAGCCTGGGAGGCCGAGGCTTCAGTGAGCCGTGATGGAACCACTGTACTCCAGTGCAGTCGGCAACAGAGTGAGACCCTGTCTCACAAACAGAGTGTTTGCATTTCCAAAAAATTTAGCTCTGAAATATATAAATAATATAAGTAAATAGAGTATGCATTACATCCTTGCTTAATTTCTGCCTGAAATTCAGAAATTCAAATAAGTGAGGATGATCTGAAGGTCAGTGGTAAAAACATTTCACCTGTTTGGATACAAAACTGAGATTCCTATAACCTGCACTGAGTTGAGAGACCCCCTGGGAATAAACATATTTTTGTCTTGTGGCTTCACCATAAACTGAATTTATTAAAGACAAGGACTGACATGCATTTCAAGGAGTCTTTCTTTATAGCTATCATTTGTGGTGATAAGTATCAACTGGAAATTTCTGGAAAATGAAATTGAAATGACTCACCCCTGAGAAGAGCAATATTTGGTTGGCATCTCTAACATCATACTTAAAAGAAAGCCTATGAATTTCTTAAAAACTTTCAGACATTTCAGTTTGTTCATCTTCAACACCATCCTGATGATTCTGTGATGTCATGTGATCTTTTCTTCTGATCAGATGTCTGCAATTCTGGAAGAGGAGAAGGTATAGTTCAGAGCAGAGAAATTCACTCTGGTTTTATTCTTGGCTCTGACACTGATTAATTGTGCAGTGCGCTCGTCTAAAAGTGACTTTAGTGACTGTATTTTTCTGTTTCTCAGTTTTCTCAGTGGTGAAACAGGGGTGATAATATTTCTAGCCCCATCAAGTTATTGTGCCTATTAAAGAGTAAAGTCATTACAGGGCCTGGCAAATAGTAAACACTCTATGAATATTAGCTATTATTTTGCCGGATATGTTAATTGCCATCATGGTTGGTTGCTGCTGCTTAAGTCTTTTATGGTTGTCACAGGTTCTTTGCTCTCCTTTCTAGCTTGAGCTGCTGAATTAGTTCTAGACTCTAGGACACCCATCTCTCCCAAGGTCTTTGGCAAAGCGGCTTTTTTTATTTTAGGTGCAAATCAAGATGTCTCTAGAAATTATCCAGTTTCTGGTGAATGTCATGTGGGGCACTCACAGAGAAAATGACTACACAGCCTTGGAGGGGCATCTATGTTATTTTCAGGCTTCCCTTACAAATGTGTTTCCAGATCTTCCCACATACTGTTTTTCCCCCCACAGAATTTATATACATATATTTACATATAATTTACTATATGTTTATTTTTAATATAATTTATATTTTATATAATCATACACATCTTCATCTTTATATATAACATAGATAATTGTATTATATATAACACACTTGAAATATTTGACTTTGTTAATTGCCATTTAAAAATCTTAATGGAACCTTAATTACTTGGTTATTTATCTATTTATTTCTTATGAAACAAGGATGAATTTTCCCCACTATCCAGTCCTCCCCCAGATATGTACCTGTGAATTAATTCCACATCGACTCTCTTCAAAGACCTAGTTCTATTTTTCATTTTTTTTTAGGAGAGGGACATATGGTAGGGTGAATTAATTTCCGATAAGGATTCTTCTCTTTCACTTTATTCCTTTTTTTTTTTTTTTTTGGCAGGGGTCAGTGGGAAAGGTGTGAGGGATGCATTCACCTAAAATGCTACATTTCTCAGACTTTTCTTCAGTTATGTGTGGCCATGAGGGCAAGTCTTTGCCAGTGAGATTTAATCAGAAATGTTGTGTGGGACTTTCAGAAAGTTTGTTTAAGGTTGTTGACTCAGCTGGGATATGTGGGCATTCACCCTTTCTCCTGTCAGGAAAGCAAATGTGATACCTGGAGCAGCTATCTCCAGCTGGTGACACAGCTTGTCTCACCATCTTAGGACAAGAAGTGACCCTGAAAATCGAAGCCAGTGTTAGGATAATGCAGCAGGGATACAGAAGCAGCCTGGGGTCATTACGAAAACGAGGCTGCTATTCCAATTCTAGACTGCTCACATTTAGATATCTATTACATCATAGAGAAATAAACTTGTATCTTCCTTAAGCTACTGTTATTTTGACTTTTCTATTTTATAGGCAGCTACATTGTTTCTTAACAGATCCAGGGGACTTGCTTTTGAGTGCTTCCAAAAGTGGGTACATATCCATGGCAATTCAGATGGGAGCTCATCAAAGTCTCAGGGCAGGGGAGAGGGTGAAAGAATGGTGAGAAGTTGGCTTTTGTTGAATGGCCCACAGTCCATGTATAGGCAACAATGTGAGGAAGGTATTCACAGGAAAGTCACAAGAAGAAACTTGTAGCTTTTCTGCCAGGGGCATGATGATGAGCTCACAGGAATGGCAAGGGATGGTCTGTAGGTGTTGGCTGGGCTTCTTGATGTTTCCAAGGGGTGGAGCTGACTCTTGGCTGACTCTTTCTTTTTGAAGAGGTTATAAACTCTCTGCTCTGTTCTCCTTGGAGCTTCTCTTTTGAATCTTAAAACCCTACTTTCTACTTGAAAAATAATATTAAAATAGTTTCTTTCTCCTTAAATTCCTGCTGTAACAATCTTAATTCTTTCCCAGGCAACATGTTTGCCTCTGACTGATGAGGGGAAGGGTCAGGAAGTGGAGGAGAGAAAAACACAAGGATTAATATGCTGGATGTTATCTCACTACAAGTACCTCCACCATAGTGTCTTCTAACACTATGGAAAAATGATTGTTAATATGAAAAAATACTTCTGTTTAAGCAAGTCAGAATCAGTGTAGTTTCTGTTGATTAAAAAAATACAAAAGAAAAATATCCATCAAACTTCCTAAGACGTATTGTCCTGTACTGAGCATGCCAAATTTAAGAGAAAATTCTTAAAAGGAGACCCCAAGAATACTGATGTTGCCAAAAAGTATGACATTATCATTTAGTAGATTGTTTTATGAATGAAAACAACTATTTGAATAAAAAGTCTTGGCTATCTACCATCCTCTGGAAAGCTGTTTGCTATGACAATTGCAATTAATAATAATTAGATTATTACTTAATAATAATTGCTTCCAATACCTTTGGTGGCATTAGAAGTGAATGAAGGTACTCTTTTCCTTAGGAATTACTTGTAGGATCTTTCATTTCATTTGTACAAGGTGTGAAGGTGGAGACTTTCACTTACACGGCCAAGAGAGGGAATGTTGCAAGAGCAAAATATGATGAATGTCCATGAGAGAGTGGGAGGCTATAGTAGCTACAGGGAAGTAGGATAGAGCAGAAATAATCTCAAGTACTCATATGACTGGGACTATTAGTGAGGAATAAGAAACAAGACTCCCTGAGCAAGCCCGTGACTAAATGAAAGTACCACAGTCCATTTTCACTGGGGTGAGGATATTAGCTCTTCCTTGTCCTCTGCTGATGTTTGAAAAATTTGATATTCAACTGTTACTAACATAGGCTCAAAATACTGAGAGAAATAGCTAAGGGATGATCCCCAGATACAATGAAAGTAACTCTGTTTTCTTTATTTCTGGGTCCTAGCTATGGCAGGTTATCTCCTATCTTATTTTAATAAGATATTAGATCTTTGCATGATTGATTCACTCATTCAACAAACACTTGTTGACATGTCATCCTTCCCTCCTTCCAGCACAGAGGCAGGTTTTTCTCTGTTTTTATTTCTTTTAGTTATTTCAGTTGGGAAATTTGTGTAACTATATACAAAACATATATATATATGCACACATTTAAAATTGTTGCTGAATTTTGAAAAATCATTTTGGAAAAATTTGACATAACATACATTACAGGATGTATGTTATACATCCTGTATAACATAATATGCAGGAATTATAATGTGGGCCAAACAAGTCATTCTTGATTTTCAGTTGTGCTATAGTTTTAGTTTTACATTTTATCACTTTGTAACATTAGAGATCTTGCTAGTTCATTTAATCGAACTTTATTAAATTGTGTAACTGTAAATGGAACTTTCTAAGTGCAAGTCTATTCTAGCCAGCAAAATGTATTTTATCAAGTATAGCAACAGAAGAGTGAGATACATAGGTTAGAAGTCCATATCTATAAAAAATTCTTCTAAGACTTGACATAATTGTAACCTTATATTGGACTATGAACTTAAACTTGGATGTATATATTGTCATTTAGTTGTAACCTTATGTTGGACTATGAACTTAAACTTGGATGTATATATTGTGATTTAGGTAGTGTCATATATTGACACTAACTTGCCTGTCTGTGAACGATTAGAATGCTGAAGGCTTTCACATTTAGACCGTTTTAAAATTGTCCACTACTGAGACTTAAATCAATTTTTAATGATAAAACTGCATTATTGATTAATATGTATAAAGGACAGCTAATGTGTTAGTATTACCCTATCATTTAACTTGAACTATGAAAGAAAAATATAAGATATTCCTTTAAGTACTTTCTGTTCAACACCTTTTAAGCGAGACTTGGATTTGAGGGGGTAATAAAACATTTATTCTAGTGTAACGTCACAGATTTGCAGATAGTTCATTTTAAATCTCTGAGGTCTACACTCATTAACACTGACTTATAAAAAAGAAACATTTCCATTTGCAAGATTCTTGGTAAATAAAGAAAAATATAAATATCACCAGCCACACTTCCCGCCCCACAAGCCTCAGCCATAGGGTAGAAGATATTCATGGACAGAAGCATGCTTTTCAGGGTAAATGTGACTTAGGATTCTTCCTGGATGGTGCATGTGCCTCATAGTTCCCCATTCTTCCATCCTGGAGAGAGCTAGAGGAGTGAATGGAGTGTCTTGGAATTCTCCTAACACAATGGGGGAATGCCTTCGCAGCATCCCTCCCCATCTGTTGTCATGACTTGTACCTGCAGGGCGCTCACTCCACCAGCTACTGCCCACCTGTGCAGAATCCTCATTTCACTTCCCTTCATCAAAGATCCAACTGGTGGATGGAGCTCTAACTTCTCCTGGCTTAATTTTCTTTATCTTAAATAAGGAGACAAATTTAATAAACTGGAACATTCTTCTGGTTTGATTGTGTAGATCAATCAAAATGTGGTCTTTGATATCTTCTGAAATAAAACATACTATTCTATTAAAGGTAGAACAACATACACAGGTGAAAATATTCCAATCAAAGGCTGCTACCAACTTTACTTTTTAAAAAATCCTCGGCCCAATTTTATATAACCATAAGCAGAAATTTCAGAAATATTCTCCTTAGATGATAAAGTGAAAAAAGGTTTTTAATGTTACTAACCCTCTAATGAGACTTCTTTTCCTTAAAGGGTTGGTCTGTCCTCATGTCCTGTCCTGTAACCTGTTGTTTTGTTTGTTTGTTGTTTTTTTACCCTCATCTTTTCCGCGATGGTAAATCTGTTCTTTTTTGTCAATGTCCTTGATCTTCCCAGAGCCTGGCAGGTAACCCCACCCTGCTCTCTCCACAGACCTCCTTCCCCTTGCCTTCAGCTCCCTCATCCTCTTCCTCCTTAAGCTGCTCCATTACCAGTAACACATTTTAAATGTGGAGTTGGCTTTTTATAGACAATGGTTAGATTTAATATGTATGATTTATGTTTGAAAAGCAAGCAAGTTGTGGAAAGACTTGGGAATCAAGATTTGTTCTCGTTCTTTGATTGAAATCAATTTTGAAGGGTGGCACATAATACCACATGCAGCCTAAGGAACTTTATATCACGCTAGACTTGGTTTAGTACACAAGGATCAGGATGCTGCTGTCAAAGGCGACATGCTCAAGATTTTGTTCCCCTTGGGATATTTAGGACAGTGTTCAATTTATTTTTCAATAATTGAGGCCTCTTGTTTGTAATATTTTATACTTTCCAAAGAATTTTCATTTATTTTAATTTTTTTAAAATTCTGGTAAAATACACATAGAATTTATTATAACCATTTATAATTATACACATCAGAAGTGCTGTGTATATTCGCATTGTTGCGCAACCAATCCTGAGAATGCTTTTCATCTGCAAAACTGAAACTCTGCACCAACTAAACAATAAACCCCCATTCCTCTTTCCTCCCAGCTCCTGGAAACCACCTGTTTACTTTCTGTCTTTATGAATTTGATTACTCTAGGTTCCTCATATGAGTGGAATTGCATTTATCTTTTTATAGCTAGCCTATTTCACTCAGCATGGTGTCCTCAAGGTCCTCATCCATGTTGTAGCCCATGTCAGAATTTCCTTTCTTTTTAAGGCTGAATAATATTCCATTTTATGTATATACCACATTTTATTCATCCACTCATGTATCAGTGGACACTTGGGGAGCTTCCACCTTTTGACTGTTGTGAATAATGCTGCACTAAACATGGGTGTACAAATATCTCTTTGAGATCTTGCTTTCATTTTTTTGGATATATATCAAGAAGTTGAATTGCTGGATCACATGGTAATTGTACTGTTCATTTTTTGAGGAATTGTCATATTGTATTCCAAAATGGCTGCACCGTTTTCGATTCCCATCAACAGTGCACAAGGGTTCCAATTTTTCCATATCCTCACCAACACTTACTTTATTTTGTTTCGTTTTTGTTTTTGTTTTCAAAAAAGGTAGGCCTACAAGATGCCTGAACTGTTTATTTTACCAGCCAGTATTTTTCATTTTCTTCCTGAGGCTGAATTTCAAAACTTTAGAAGTCTACACATACTGCATTTAGACTTTCTCTATCCAGAGAAAGGGGCTGAGAGCAGAAGAGGTCAGGCCCCAGGCCGGTTTTGGGTGGGAAAAGTGGCAAAGATTTGTCCGTAACAGTCTGTGTCAGTTTTCTAACAATTAAAATGCCTTTAAGCTCTCCATCATCAAACTTTCCTCTATGGCATCTGTGACAGAAAAACACTCCTCTTTCATATACACGACACCAGCGGGGAGCAGAGGGAAGGGAGTGGGCAGAAAGCAGCGGACATTACACAGGCACAGGCCACATTTTTAATTCATCCAGAAAAAAGGATTTCTGATTTAGTTTAATGGCAAGGAGTTGTATAAAACTATAACATGTTCTGCCTCTTCCTCAAAGTGAGCTGGGCTGAATTTTTGTGATTGGAAGCATTTCTCATAATGGTGAATTAAGCGCTATAAAAAATAAAATCAATCCCATCTCTGTAAGTAGCATAAGAGCTGCTTCCAGGAACCTAGGGATGCCCACATTCCATACACGCCCTCCCCCAACCCGGACATGGCCAGTTCCTCAGACAGCTACATGGGAAGAATAAAACCCTTCTGTCAACTTTTTTGGGGAGTGAGGGAGAAGTGGTGTTTAGGGGAGATGTGGGATAGATTTTTTTTATTCCTCCCCCACTGCCCCATCCCCCCACCAAAACCTACACACACACACTCAGATGCATCTGCACACCCATTTTAAAGAAAGCTTTTCCTCCCTGTGACTACAGGATCCCAGCATCCAGCCTCCTTCAGGCTGCGAGATGATGCCAATTAACGGCCCAGATCTAACTCATCAACATACTACAGAAGGCTCCTGTGTTACCTCACAAGCTGAGGGGACAGGGGCAAAGAAGTGGACTCTCATGGGGGACTTGCTGTTTGTCTGAAGTCCAATCTACTCAGCAACGTTCTCAGGTCCAGGGGCTGGGAGAGGTTCTGTGGACACTTGTGGCAGACGAACTGATGGTCCTGGCCCATTGTGGTAAGCAGAAAGTGACTGAATGGGGATCAAGCAGCATCTCTCGCAAAGTAGCTGTGGCCTTGGCTTCTAAACGCCTTAGAAAGGCTGGAGTCCAGCACAGCCAGTGAGCCATCTTCTCTGTGAGAGGCTAGGAAGGGAACACGGTGCAAGGAAAACACCAGCCCAATGACACATTGGTCTCGTACAACTGAGCCAAGAGCACCTCTGCCTCTCTTGGAGTCCACAAGGGAGACTGTCTCATTCCCATCACAAAGATGAAGACTTCACTTTGCTGAGGATGCCAAGCTAGTGAGGTGGGAAGGCAGCCAGAGACACTGCAGCCCACCTGTGACGCCGGCTTGGGACACAGAGTATGCCAGAATAAAATTCTACAGTCCTCACTGCAGGAAAGAAACACAGAGTCCTTGCGGAGAGAGGAAGGAGTACAGGTGTCCTGCCCAACATGAGATCAGTGTGAATTCAGTGCCGCCTGCTGAGCAAGGTCCCAATCCTTGATGCTGAAGCCTTTGCTGCCGTTGACAGCTAAGAACGCTGAGGGTAGACACAATGTTGCCATGCTCATACTTGCAGAACTTGCTGACGATAAGTGGCCGGTTCTCATCCACCTCCCACAATTCACCAGCACCTGAATCAGAAGCCGCTATGATACCTCTCTCCTCCCCCAAGTGAGGTCAGTCACTCCAGCCTCCATCTGGGCTCCAGCAGAGCAGAAGCTTTCTTTGGGGATGGCACAGGGGTCCTTAAAAAGGCAGAGGGGGCCGGGCTCGGTGGCTCACGACTGTAATCCCAGCACTTTTGAGAGGCCGAGGCGGGCGGATCACGAGGTCAGGAGGTTGAGACCATCCTGGGTAACACGGTGAAACCCCGTCTCTACTGAAAAAAAAAATGCAAAAAAATTACCCGGACATAGTGGCGGGCGCCTGTGGTCCCAGCTACTCAGGAGCCTGAGGCAGGAGAATGGCGTGAACCCGGGAGGCGGAGCTTGCAGTGAGCCAAGATCTCGCCACTGCACTCCAGCCTGGGCAGCAGAGCGAGACTCCGTCTAAAAAAAAAAAAAACAAAACAGAGGGACCCAGCCCAGCAGTGACCACTGAGACTGGAGGACCCGGAGCAGGAGCAGAAGCCCCCATGGGACCGGTACCGCACAGATTCCAAATACTTTCCATGAAGGCCGGTGCGTTAGGGGTCGGTAGGGAAGATGGATTTCCTTCGGCATCTCCATGGTTCCAACTCCAACCTGGATTCTGGTCTGGTAGCAACTCCCACGTGCTGCACTGTTTGTTTTTGGTGGTTGTTGTTGTTTTCCCCTTGATAGTAGCCGTCCTAATAGGTATGAGATAGTATCTCATGGTTTTAATTTGCTTTTCCCTGGTGTTTAGTAGTGCTGAGCATATTTGTATGTGCTTATTGTCCATTTGTATGTCTTCTTTGGATAAATCTCTATTCAAGTCCTTTGTCCGTTTTTAAATCATGTTGTTTGGTTTTTTTTTAATTGGTAAGTTGTAGGATCTCTTATCTATTCTGGATATTAAACCCTTATCAAATATATGATTTGCAAATATTTTCTTCCATTTCATTCGTTGCCATTTCATTCCGTTTATTGTGTCTGTTGGTGCACAATGATTAATTTTTATGTAGTCCAATTTATCTATTTGTACTTTTGTTGTCTGTGCTTTTGGTGTCAGGTACAAGAAATCATGGTCAAATCCAGTGTCATGAAGCTTTTCTCCGATGTTGTCTTCTAAGAGTTCTATAGTTGTAGCTCTTCAAATTTAAGTTTTTAATTCATTTCGAGTTAATTTTTGTATACGGTGGTACTTACGGGTCCAACTTTATTCTTTTGCATGTGGATATCTGTTTTTCCCAACACCATTTGTTGAAAAGACTGTCCTTACCCCATTTACTGGTCTTGGCAGCCTTGTTGAAAATCATTTGACTACATATGGATAATTTATTTCTAGGCTTTCTATTCTGTTTCATTGGTCTATATGTCCCTTTATGCCAGTACCACACTATTTTGATTACTATACCTTTGTAATACGTTTTGGTATCAGGAAGTGTGAACCCTCCGAAGTTGTTCTTTTTAAGATTGTTTTGGCTATTCTGGGTCCCTTGAGATTCCATGTGAATCTTAAGATGGATTTTTTTTTTCCGCTTAAGCAAAAACATTAAGATTTTGATAGGGATTGCATTAAATTTGTAGATCACTTTAGGTAGTACTGACATCAAAGCTGCCATTTTTGGTGATATAGGATCACTCTTGATTTCAGAATTTTTATCCATAGTTGACAAAACGAGATAAGGAAAACAACCATATGTAATGAGTTTCCAGAGATGTGAATATCAAAATATCAAAGAACATTCACTCTGTGTCCTCAGCTCAGGAGTCAGGCTTCTAGTTTCCTTTCTAGAACTCATTCATCTTTTTTACCCCAGCCTGCCTTACTTGTAACAGAACTGGATATGAGCATTCCTGTAAGAGCGCTTACAGAAATTCAACATGTGAAATGTTTTAAGCACCCACACTACTTTCAGTTCCAGAGAAAAAGGACTTTTGAGATGATAAGTGGCAAACAACATGCCCACTCTAAATGTAAACTCCGTCCCTTGCTTTCTACAGCAGTAGGCCTTTGCCCCCAAGGAACTTCACATTGTCCATTTCACATTTGATTTTTATTTCTTCCTTTCAGGTTTGAAAATCTGAACCTCCTTGGCAAAGCTAACTTTTAAATATATCATTATGAGAGAGCCTAATTATTTTTTAGAACCTTCATGGTCATTTATTTTTCTTAAGGGCCATTCATTTACCTGTTTCATTCACTTAGATTGAACACCCATCATGATTTTCAAAGTCATTTTGAAATAATGGAAACCCTGCCCAGTCATTTAAAGGAAAGAGCTTACTTTAACAGATTTTGAGGGGTATCCTAGCAACCAGTCCATAGTGAAATTTATCAATTTCTTAAAGGGAATTTGCACTAAATCCATGAAAAAGACACTTCAATTTTAGTTTCTTAGGTCCATCTTTTCTACATTGTTCCAGGGATTGGACTTGATTAGATATCTTCACTTTTGAGACTTCATTTAATGACCATTAAAAACATAGTTGATGTTCTTCCACTCAGCGTAGCTCCTTTCATGCCATTGGACTCTACCTGACAATAGATAGATGGATACATAGAGAAATATTTCTAAGTTGTATAAGTATCCCAAAACTTAGTGCAAAAATTGAATACATATTTGTGCTTTTTGTTCTTATTTCTGTACATGCAAAAATACAAGGCAAAATCTTGATCCCAAGAAAAGCCAAGGCTTGGAAAGCATATTCATTCATGCCAATCTTGGCTTTGCTGGGTGCTATGAATGAGAGAATATTTATTTGGTCGTGCTTTCAGATATTAGTTGTTTCCAAGCTGCAAATGTTTTAAAAAAATTCTGAACGCAAATCAAAATAAAAATTTTCCCCAGGTATGTAGACAAGTCAAGCATGAAATAGCATAAACAGAGTATATATTCTGCAAGTAGGATTTAAAATTGAGAAGGCTATTAAAATTAAATAGCATTAACAATTCAACTCTAGATAACCCAGGAATAATGCCTGCATAGAAAATTCATATGGGTGAGTGAGACTTATTCTCAGTCTTTTTGCTATCTTGAAAAGCAAAATGAAATTGTTCTGTGCATTGGTCTATGGGATTTAGAATTCATGCATTGTTTACAATACAGTCATTTAGTGTTTGGCTAGATAGAAATGGACATTTGTTTAAGGACATGCAGGTATAAAAAGTATATACTTGTTTTAATTAGTACTATGATAATTTAATTATAGGGAGAGAATTTACATAATTCAGCTGGCTGACTAATGTTTCCTTGATATGTGCTGGTGAAAAAATGAATACTTTAAGCATTTAGTAGCTGATATTTACACTGATAGCCTATTTCTGGCACAATACCCACTAACACAGTTTGAATTTATATAGAATATTTTTCCTTTCAAAATATTAGGTATTTGGCCAGATGCAGTGACTCACACTTGTAATCTCAGCACTTTTGGTGGCCGAGGCAGGCGGATCATTTGAGGTCAGGAGTTTGAGACCAGCCTAACTAACATAGTGAAACCCCACCTCTACTTAAAAAAAAAAAAAAAAATGACCTGGGCATGGTTGCTCATGCCTGTAGTCCCAGCTACTCAGGAGGCTGAGGCAAGAAAATTGGTTGAACCTGGGAGACAGAGGTTGCAGTGAGCTGAGATCACACCACGGCACTCCAGCCTGGGCGACCTCTGTCTCAAAAAAAAAGAAAAAAAAAAGTATTTAATAAAGATTTGTTTTGTTTATTTCACCATACTAATTATTCTTTACCGTCTTTTTATCTAAATGTACTCTGAATTATTTAAAATTTTATTCTTTCAGTTATTCTTTGAGCTCTTTTAATATTACTTTTGCTTTTTTCATCATGTTTGCTTATTTTTTATTTGTTGCATCTATTTTTAACTAGTTAGTTTGAAAGATTATTGTTCTTAAACATTTGATCCTTAGCTCATTGAATCCTGCTTTATTTGTTTTCCTTTATCTTTGGTTTCCTGAAAGGAGTCAGGTTATTATTAGTTTTTGTTGGCCACAAGGAAGTCTGAGGGGGTGACAGCAGCAGCAAGGGCTCACACCAGGGAGGTGGGAAATGTTGGAACCCATCCACTTCCCTGGTATGGTCCTTCTCCTTTGACTTCTCTCATCCCCAAGGCCATCAGTGTTGATTCTCCAAAGAATCTTAGCCAGTGCCATTTAAGCATCCCCCACAGGCTAAGAAGGCTTTACAAGGCAAAATTGTCTTATTTATTCAAACAGCACACTTGGATTCCTATCACCTTAGGCAGTCCTCAATTCACAACTCCCAGAACAGCAATTACTGACTGAATAGCTGTATGCTGACTTTATGCCCTATATCTGCTGTAAATTGGTTGTTTGGAACTCAGGAAGCATTTTCCAGAAACATTCCCATTCTTGTGTCTGGGTTCCTAGGTCAGTTGGCAAAAGCCCAGAGAATCTAAACCAGTCTGATTCTTCCCCTTTTTTCTTTTATTAAAAAAAAAAAAAAAAAAAAAAAAAAATCTTAGCATACTGAAGTCTTTTCTGTATATATTTACAACAGTCCCAAGGAATTGGGTTTTTATTGAGTAAGTTTTAAGCCACTCCTTCCAGGGTTAAATGAGGTAATGGGAGAACTAGACAGGGATGGCAAAAATGAGCACAAAATGTGAGCTGCAGTCTCAGATGGCTGTTCCTGGAGCAAATGTGACAACTGGAGAGTAATTCCAGCACAGGGGACTGAGGACAGTGGAGGCAGAGATAAGCACAAACACTTGCTGAGTGAAACTATCAAATATGTGGGGCACTTGGGATGGTAGTATGGACACAGAGACCAACGCATGTCTGTGTTTTATCTTCAGCAATGCTAAACAGATTTATGGGCACCTCACTAAAATGGACTATGTGGGAGATCCTCAAGGGATTCCAGAGAGTAAGAGATGTCAAATGGAAATTCATGGTATAGAACTTATCATTACTAATGGTTTTACTCTCAATCTTGATGACCTCCAAACGGTTTTTACTTAAGATCTTAAATTTCTCAATCTGCAGCTCTCTACTGCCACCATGGTGGCAGGCATTCAGCCACTGAACTGGAGAACTGAATACTGAAAGAAGCCAAGACTAGCACAGTGGTGTTGTAATACCCTTAATTAAAAGAGAAAAGCATTAAATTACATTAAAAACAAAATCGTGGGCTTTTGTTTTGTTTTGTTTTTCGTTTTCTTGAATGCTGATGATTAAGGAAAGGAAAGTCTAATTAGAGGAGGATAGAGAGATTTGGAATGGGACTTGTGGCTGCTTTCAAGTGCTTTGAAAGTTGGTGGCATTGATTCCTTTTGAACTTTTTTCTTTTCAATGTTTTTCTGTGTGAGTCTGGATTGTTGCCCTCCAACCCTCCTGCTCTTCCCTCACCACACACACAATCTTTTAGTTTGGCTCACAAATGAAACAAAAATGGAACAATAAATGAGAAACAAGAAAGGTGGATTCCTGAGATAAAGTATCAGAGAGGAAGAAAGTAAAAGGGATCAAAGGAGATATTGAGGGGGAAGATTTCTCAAAGCAGAACTGAGAGAGTAAGGAGAGAGACAGAAAAGGAGATGAGAGCAAGGGAGAGAAGAAAGCAAGGGACAAAGGGAAAGAGTAAGGCAGGGAGAAAAAGGGGGAGAGAGAGGTGCAGAAATAGCGCAGCAGATTCAGTGAGGATCTGATGTTAGCAATTTCAGATGGGGCAGAGAAACTTTTGATCTCACAGTTCTTTTAGCTAGTGCTGTGGACCTGCAAGTGCTTGGTTGAGATCAAAGAAACCTGGAATCAGAACAGCTTAAGGACTTCGTTCTTATCTCTGGCTTCACATTAGATCCACCCAGGGAGTTTTAAAAGCCACCTAGACCTGCCTCACCTCCCAGAAACAGGGACCAATTGACCTGGGGAGTGGCTCGGACACCAATATTTTTTAAAGTTAACTGGGTGGTTGTAATGCCCAGTCATGGTTGAGACCCTAGGCAGGTCTGCAGACATTGAGGCAGTACAAAACTGGCTTTGTGTGCTTGTGGGATGCTGTTTGTAAGCTAGTTGTCACCCTGAGGAGCTTGTCTACATCTGAGTACTTTTAAAAGACTAGCTATTCTAACAAAAGAGGACCCCTGGGGTGCTCTCCTGTGCTGAACTATTTCTAAGGAGTATGGGCTCCACAAAAGCCGTGGATAACCTGAAAAAATATAGCATCTATGATAATTATCAAATAGGTTCTTTCAACCATATTATTCTTACATTATAAATTCTTTCATTCTTTTTTTTTCTTGACACAGAGTCTCACTGTTGGCCAGGCTCCCAGGCTAGAGTGCAGTGGTGTGAACACAGCTCACTGCAACCTCAAACACCCAGGCTCAAGCATTTCTCCCACCTCAGCCTCCCATGTAGCTGGGACTACAGGTGTGTGCCAACATGCCCAGATAGTGTGGTTTGTTTGTTTGTTTTTGTAGAGACAGTCTCATTATATATTGTATTACCCAGGCTGGTCTTGGACTTCTAGGCTCAAATGATCCTCCTGCCTCAGCCTCCCAAAGTGTTGAGATTACAGGCATGAACCATCACGCCTGGCCAAAATATTTCTTTGTAAAATAACTTGTTCCTAGTCCCCTTTTTGGTGGCTCTTCTGCTGCTCAGATATACAAAGAAAGAAAGCTCTTTTGCTTCAAACTGTCAATTAATATAGGCAAATTTCTCAAACATTAAAGAATTTTGCAGCTGGTCAATAAAAAAATTACTACAGCTGGATTTTTAAAGCAGGGGCCAAGAAATTTGAAAGAAAAGATCCTTATTAACTAGGATATTATCATCATTATTAACAACTACTCTTTAATGAGCACCTACTGTGTACCAGGCATCATATTAGGTGAGTTAGAGAGGAAATGTCATTTCATGCTGACTACTCTCTATCCAAGGTTTAAATGTTGTTGACAGTGATTACAAGAGCTAGTCGAACATTTAAAGGAGTTTTGTTCACATTCCCTGAGAAGTCATTGCAGTATAATGGCAACTTTGTCTGGAAGTTAGAAACCTAAGAGACCTATTCATTTCTCCAAGTTGTGGCTCTTTTATTATTAAATGTGTTCAGACTGCATGATTTTGTAAGTTTATGAAAATCATGGTAAGAATATGTAGTTGGATAAAACTACGAGCTGTTGGGTGCAATACTGATTTATTTCTGGTGCTTTGCAATTTCCATTTCCATTATAAATGTCATTATTTTGATTCTTACTCAGCTCCCTTGTGAGGTAAGCAGTATAGATATCACCTCGCCATTTCTGGAAGCAAGCCTGGGAATGTTATTTTTTCTTAAGAAGTACTACAGAAAGGGCAGTCCGTTTTTTTTCTTTCTTGCAGTGTGAAGCAGTGGGAAAAGTAATTGAAAGGTTCTATGACTGCTAAAACAAATATACAAAGAAATGTAAAAGCTTGACTTTTTCACTATGCATTGCAAATATTTTACAAATTTTCATTTTATAGAAGAAAAAAATCACGTGAATTGTTTCTCTCTAAAGTACTCTCCTTGAAAAGGCAGTTCAGTCTCCTAGCAACCAACACTTCTCCAAATGAGAAAAATGTCTGGAGGAAGGGAGACACTACAATTACACAATGAATAGAGCAGAATTCTCATGAGCCTGGAAGAGACTCATAAAGGGCATCTTAGCCCATTTCCATTTTCCCAGTGTCAGCTTTGGGGATTCTCAGAAGCTCCAAACAGAATCACCAGCAAGGTCAAATGTAGTGGCTTACCTTATGCCTAGGCCTGGTACTGGGGCCTCTTCCCTCCCACCCCCTTGGAGCTTTGCTCTTTATAACCTTAAGAGTAAAATCCTCTGGAGTAGTGCTGTCAAAAATGGCAGCTACTAGCCTCATGGTTTGAAGGGGGAAACCAGTATTTTCTCTTCTACACCCCCAACAACACTTCTGGTCACCAAAATGTGTAGAGCTTTTTCCTATGACAAGCAATTCTCCAATTCTCTGAGGACACCAACTGGATGTCCTACGATTTAACTCAATTCTGACACCATTTACCTGGAGATAGTATCTGATCCCACAGGTTAAGGACTCAGTCCCCCAAGAAGGTCCCCCACTTCAGATGTCAATCACAAGTAGTGAGCCCCGGGTTGCCCATAACTTCCGTCTGACTTAGCTGATAATAACAGGTCCTCTCTGGCAAGGGCAGCTCACGGAACTCAGGAAAACAGTTTACTTACAAAATTACCAGTTTATTACAAAGAATACAATTTAGGTACAGCCAGAGGGAAGAGATGCCTTGGGCGAGGTACGGGGGAAGGGATGTGGAGCTTTCATGACCCCTCTGGGCCACTGTCTCTCACAGCACCTCTATGCATTCACCAACCCAGAAGCTCTTCAAACCTCATCCTTTTGGGTTTTTATGGAGGCTTCATCTTGTGGGTGTAATTAATCAAATCGTTGAGCACTGGGATCAACTCAACCTTCAGATCCTCTTCCTTTCCAGAGGTGGGGGGATTGGAGCTCAAAATTCCGACCTCTAATCACGTGGTTGGATTCCCCAGCACCCATTCCCCTAGCCTGAGGCTGTCCAGAGCCCCCAGCCACCAGTCTGAGAGACTGGTGTATATAGAAAGACATGACTACTTCAGAGATTGCAAGGGTTTTAAGCGCCATGTGCCAAGAAATGGGAAAAGAAGACCAAAATAGTATTTCTTATCATACCATACATGGCTATTTAAATTAAAAGACTGAAATTTTAATTACCTAAAATTAAATAAAAAAGCAGTTCCTCACTCACACCAGCCACATTTCAAGTGTTTAATAGCCACATGTGGCTAATGGTTGCTATATTGGACAGGTCAGTTTTAGAACATTGCCTTCATTCCAGAAAGTTCAATTCTGCTCCAGAGGCTGCTCTGGAGAGCGCCCACAGATCAGATTTGGATAGAGAAATTTCAGGTAGAAAGGGTTTGGTTGTATGAGGGGCATTGAAATTGCCTCTCTGAATTTTACTTTCATCCTTAGATTTTTCTCACCATATTTACACATTAGTTTTTTTATTTTTCATATAGTTCCATCCAATTGAAAAAGGAATTTTGAAAATTGGTAAGTTAACATTATGAATGCAACTAAGAGTTGCAGAGGGCAAGAATGGGAGAGGACAAGTACTTTGGGACAATCATGCAATTGATGTTTTCTGTAAATTTAAATCTGAAAGTTTATGGTACCAGTAGGAGCAGCAGGTCACTAAAAATAAAATTCTACCTCAAGATAAGTTGATATGGGATAGTCTGAAAGTCTTAGACATTGTTGTTTTTTATTCCATTTTTGGTTTGCATTGTTTGGCCAGCACATGAGCAAATGCTGGCATTCATGTTTGGGAATGAATACGAATTTCAAAAGATAGAACAGGATTTTCTTCTGGATTTCCTAGTCTTCTCTTTTTCTTTCTACTTATACACCACGTTAATAAGCTGCTTTGATGCCCTATGCACATGAAATAACTCAGTGCTTTGGAGGAGAAGATGAGGCAGAACTGGACTGTGGTGGTCCTGTATTCTGAATCCATCTGGACTGAGACCCTGAGAGGACCCGGGTATTAGCCATCGGTGGAACCACCTTTGCAAAATTATGACAGCAAGAGAAATCTGACATAGTTGATTCCATCTTGCTTCTAACTTCGGAGCTTTCCTCAGTCATCTCTGGGCATAGGCCAAGCTAACTTTGGAAGGAATTTAATTTATAGTTTAACCTTAAAGTGAAGATGATAATACCCCTTCCCAAAACTAAACTGCCTTTGTAAAACTAAAGAAAAGCCACAAGGTTAGGCTCATGAGAAAGGGTCCCCAATTCTGCGAAGACGTAGATGTAATTAAACAATAACTAACCATTATTCCAGAGGTCACAAGGTTTGTAACTTCTCCAATTCCTCCTATAGATAACATCGCTATTTGTAGAACCTAAGATTGGCCTTTTGAGATGTTTTTCTGAGATGTTTTTTCTGCATTTCTGATGACTGGCTGTCTCCACATGCACCCTCATGACTCAGCCAGTCCTGTGGTCCCACCCAGAGGTAGACTCAGTGCATGGGACCATTTTCCACACACCTATAATTGCTTCTTCAACTAATCAGCAGTACCTATTCCCTAGCCCCCTGCCCACCAAACTATCCTTGAAAAACCTTAACTCTGAGCCTTCAGGGAGACTGATTTAAGTAGTAACTCTGATTCCCTCTTGACTGTCCTCCCATGGATTAAACTCTGTCTTTACTGCAATGCCATGATCTTAGTGAATTGATTTTGTCTGTGTAGTGGGCAGAAAGAACCCACTGGATGATTACATAAGGACCCATCAGTGAAATATCCAGCTCAGGCCACTGCTAGCACAGATCCCCCAAATGGAGCCTTAGCTCCCACATGGCTGTGGGAGCCAAGCAGTCAATATGTGCCTGTCAAAAATGGATGCACTTATTCTCTTTTCTTTTTTTTTTGTTGTTGGGACAGGGTCTCCCTCTGTTGCCCAGGCTGTAGTGCAGTGGTACAATCAGAGCTCACAGCAGCCTCAGTGTCCTGGGCTCAAGTGATCCTGCTACCTCAGCCTCCTGAGTAGCTGGACTACAGGCATGTGCCACCACACCCAGCTAATTTTTGTATATATATATATTTTTTTTTGTAGAGATAGAGTTTCACTATGTTTCCTAGGAGGCTGGTCTTGAACTCCTGGGCTCAAGCAATCCTCCTGCCTCAGCCACTCGAAGTGATTACAGGCGTGAGCCATCACACCCAACCTGGATGCTGTCATTTTTGATGGCAGTCTGTGTTTTCCTGGAGGGAGGGGCATCCATGAATGCTGTAGCAGAGAACTCAGCTGAATCCATATATCATTCGTCGAAGAAATTTCACATCACAGTTTTTAATTTTAATTCCAGGAGTCTCATAGTTATGTCCACATTTATAAAAATTTATTCTGTGCTTCCACAAAGCAGTTCTAAGTTGTATTTCTTCCTCCATAAAGTGAACATTATTTCTTAAGAAAATATTTTTACAGATAAGTCTCTGGAAGTCTTAATTTTAGAAAATGTATGTCAGCTTGAGAGGTGAGAATAGAGCAAAACCAAGAGATACCTGAGAATTTGACTTAGTGTATAGAAGTGTGGCTTCCTAGGAAATGGCCAAATTTAAGGGCTCTGTGATCTCTTGTACCCACAGGGTGCTGGGCAAGACATGATGGAACAGCTATGCCGAAAGGGAGGATGTTTACTGACATGCTCAGGGAGTGATATAGCACCCACATTCCTGCCCAAGGGGAATCAATCCCAAATGAGAATCCAAGCCAGAATTGATCCACAGCACTAGTGAAGGTTTAAAACATTGCTCTTTCCATGTGGCTGCAAAATACAGAAAGCAGATCATGGCAGAGCATAAAACAGATGCACAGAGTTGGTTGAGTGTCTAAAAGTTTCAGGGTCATGATCTTGTTTCCTTAATGACTAGAGCCAGCAGCCGGCAATCCAGAGCACAGGGAAGCAAGCAAAACACACCTTCCTGGAAATCAGTGACTAGATCATAATAAAAGGGGAAGCGTTTTAAACATTCATTAGACTCAGATTGGTAACTTTATTTTTATGCAAATCAACCTGCAAGCCCTATTTTGGCCCAGTGGTAGAAAATTAACTTTGCCAATTCAACAAAACTCAATTGCTTCTGGTTTGAAATACAGTCAGGTCAGAATCTAAACTTAAGAAAATATTTCTGGGGCCCTCCTGCTTCACACACACACCTAGACATCCACGCATGTTCTTCCTGCGTCTGGAATCTGAGGAGTAGCTATATTTTTCTACTGTGGTTTATAGTATCACACCGTCCACTCTGAAACTGCTCTCCTAGAGCTCTATACAGGAATTGGGGCATGGATTTCCCAAACTTTTAAATACTCAAAACAAATTTGGGGGTTCAATATTGCCTTGTTCTGGGGCTAGATGCTGGGAATGAGGTATGGGATGGGGAGGGGCAGTGAGTCACCATTTTATTGGTGTCTAAATGCCTTTGCTCTCTCCTTTCTTTTCCATCCTCCCTCCAGTCCTCCAGGGACAGCTGCTGTCTGTCCTCGGTGTAGAGGGAAACTGTTTACACACGTGTACATTCTTCCTCTCCCCGTGACTTATAGCATGCCCAAAGCCTCCAGTGCTCCACTGTCTAGCTCTCTGGAAACACAAATCTTTGTCTCTCTTAACAAAGCCAGCCTCCTGCAAATGAATGCCTTGCTTTCTTGTTTGTTATTTATGTTAGAGATGGGCAGAAATTAATTTAGCACTTTAATTGATGTCTTTGTTGTAGGTTTTACCCACCTTCCTCCTGGGAGCAATGAATGCTTTTGATTAATTGTGTGCCAATCCCAGAGGCCACTAGAAACTACTAGAATCACAGGGAATGAAGAAAACACATTAGTTACAAGGTCAAATATAATGCTATAATGATGATAATGATGATAACCATCATGTGTTGAGCTTTTATTATTTGCCATGCACTGTTGTGAGATCTTTCTTTGTCTCATGTAATCCTCAGGCCAATTCTGTGAAGTAGACACTGTTCCCATCATAAATTATTTTTTTTTTCTTGAGATGGGGTCTCCCTCTGTCACATAGGCTGTAGTACAGTTGTGCAATTATGGCTCACTGAAGTCACGGCCCTCCTGGTTCAGTGATCCTCCCCCACCTCAGCCTCCTGAGTAGCTGGGACTATAGGTGTGCACACCCATGCCTGACTAATTAAAAAAAAAAAAAAAAAAAAAAAAATATATATATATATATATAAAATTTGTAGCGATAGGGTCTCACTTTGTTGACCAGGCTGGTCTCAAACTCCTGACCTCATGTGGTCCTCCCGCCTTGGCTGGGATTCCAGGTGTAAGCTACTGTGCCTGGCCTCCCATCTTACTTTACAGATGAAGAAATTTCCAGTCTTAGGAAGGAGAGGACATGTGACCAGCATTGTCCAGCTGGGAACTAGAGGACAAGGGATGCGAACCTCCATAATCTGACTCTGGGACCCTTGTTCAGAGTCACCCACCATATTCCTTCCTCACTGAGTGTCATGAATATCCCCCAAACTGCAGAAGAACTAAAACAATTATCAGAGCATTTCCACCATATTGTGTTAACTATATACTCTTTCACACTTTCAAAGGAAGATCACTTCCATAATAAAATCTACCAGAACATTCAAAAAGAAAATGTTCTTCAATTGATCTTGCCCATATAAGGGCAAATGATGTTATATTGTCCTTAAATGAAAAAAAAAAAAAAGCAAACCAGTGATGGAGATAGCCCCAAAAATGAAATTATAATGCTCCAGAGGCCATATTTGACTTGGAAATGCCTGAGCCAGCACGTATTCTAAGGGTATGTGCATTTTCAGGAGGGGCATGCACTCCTGGTTTCATGTACTCCCTGCTATCTTAACCTTGGCTCATTCACACATTTATATTACTCACTGGCTCCTGAAGAGAGTTGAATTGCCATTAATTAATTCATCTGTGTTATAGGTATAAATGCAATGTATTAGATCCTTGTCATTTGCAGATCTGCTTTTTGAAGTGTGTGACCTGTAGCTCTTTTAAACTTTGTTAAGTACAAGTTTTAAATCCTGCTCAACATGTCACACAGGGCCACAAATAAGTGAGCCTGAAACCACCAGAACTCACATCTCCAAGTTTTGTTCTGCAAACATAAAAGAAGATTTTTTCTGTGTAGTAGGGGTTAAATCATGAACTATCAAAATAGCCATACATGTGGATATGTATAAACGTCCTGCTGTATGCTAGTAAGTATAAAATAATCACCTATCACAGCCATGCAAGGTTTAATCTAGACAATATTCAGGAGCAAGGCTACCAGAAATCAACACAATGAAAACACCAAGAGTGGCTCCAAGAAACAAAGTATGTTACAACTTAAAAAGACAGCCCGAAAAATCAGTCTGGGATGTTTTATGTAGCAAGAAACAGCTTCAAATACCTAAGCAGGCCCTGGGGGCATTGGGGAGTGGAAGAATCAGTTATTCTTAATTACATCAAAGATTCATGGAGGATACTTCAAGTTCAGCATGTTTTATTTAAAAGGCAGAATGTGAGTAATACATTAAAATATATACACCAAGAATGTACTCTAAGTCATAAAGGATATTTTCATGTGAAATGGGGCCAAATATAATTATATGAAAATTTTGCCCTACTCCCTTGACAATACTGAGTTAGACAGTTTATTAAATCTGCATATCAGTTCTGTAAAAAAAAATTTTAAAATAAGACAAAACGCTTCTCTATCCATATGGCCTTTGTGAACTGTCTGCCTGTGGGAGATTTGTTACGTGTGAGAATGAAAGTGCAAGAAGGATCCAATGTGAGAGAACGGAGTGCCTTTCCTGTAGTTTTAGGGAGAGGACTGTGCCCAACATGGGGCCACCTACTAAACAACCCTTGGTGTGTGCTTGGTGCATGACTGGAATGCTGACCTATAGCATTTCCCCATTTTTTTTTTAAAAGCTGAATTTTCTGCAGGTAAACCAGAAACATTTGGGTACTCCAGTAAAGTGATGTTAAACATGTTCGTGCATATGTTGAGGGCAGGGCAAGCCATCCGACCATGTGTTATCACACACTGCCAAAAGCAGATGGTTGGAGTTATCAAATCCACCTTACAGACTCAAGACAATATCTCCTCTTGTCCACAGGATGGACATAAGATTTTCCAATATCTCCATACAAAGAAATTCTTCCAGGGAATAGTTTCCCCAAAGCAGGCAGAAAATGAAAGCCCTTCCATCTGAATGATATTAATTAGCTGCTATCTCCACCATGCCTGGTCTATCTACTGTTTACACGTGATCAAGAATGTGGGAGATGGCTAAATTTCAGCACACAAAAAAAAGAAATATGGAAATTAGAGAAGTCAAAGAATGGCAAGTTGGTTAGTCATTTGAGTTTTAGAGCTATTCTGGGGCCTGGGAGTCTCAAGGTGCTATTTAAACTCAAAGACCATTTGGAAGTTTTTTTCAATATTCAAGTTATGTGAGTTTCAATATTTATGCTGAAGTTAATATTATAGACGACTCTATCTTGCTTGTGGAAGAAAACAAAGAAAAGTGGTTAGTTACATGGTTTACCACTCAAGGCATTTGAGAGCTTGCCACTTTATCGTTAGTTTGTGCGGAAGCTGTGCTGGGAATTTTATCCGGATGGCAAATGGCCGAACATGGAAAATTAGCATTTCAGATGAACATCTTGTGCTCAGAATTGAAAACCCATCAGGACATGTAGGCTCTGGGCCCCAAAGGCCCTCATCTGGATAGAGCATCATTGACCACCTGGAGCTAAGCCATCTTTACCTCTCTGCCTTTGCAATCTCTACTTATTTGTTTCCTCCTTCTTGTTTGCTTATTTCGGCTTTCAACTCTACTGGGCATAAAATACTTGTGTTTTGTCCAGGGCTCAGGAGTCATGAAAATCTCAAAGTTTGACTGCACCACAGTTGGGGGTGTTTAATTAAGACTAGACACTATCCTAGAATTTCTGTGCCCACCAGACTTGCATTGTGATATTCCAGCAAGTCAAAAGGAGCAGACAACGTAGCTAAGTGGAACTGATATACATGGAACATGGGCAGAATGAAAGGAAAAGAAACACATGAATTTATTCTGGCATTTGCCAATTGGCTGGTCATAATCTTCACTGTGGCCAAAGTAGGTCTCTTTATCGTGAAAACTTAATGTTTTTAAATGGCAAAGTTCCTTATGGAGCCTCAGAAGGATACATTGCATTTAAGGAGACAATGTTAATTTGTTTCAAAAACTTAAGTGCATGGAGATGATGACCAGATCAATGCCATGATTTCATTCTGAAAATTCTTTTCTGTTTATTGCCCTGAGTGTGAATTACAGTGTGAGGCTGTCCAGCCCTGCACTTGCCCTGAATTCTGTTCTGTGTCACAGAACCTGCTTCATCTTCTTCCTTGCGAACACAGCTTGCTGTAGCCTCGACCTCCTGGGCTCAAGCAATCCTCCTACCTTAGCCTCCTGAGTAACTAGGACCACAGGGCCGCTCCACCATGACTTGCTAATTTTTTATTTGTACTTTTAGTAGAGATGGGGGTCTCCATATATTGCCAGGCTGGTCTCAAATTCCTAGGCTCAAGTGATCCTCCTGCCTGAGCCTCCCAAAGTGCTGGGATTACAGGTGTGAGACAGCATGTCAGACCTACTTCACTTTCTTACAACCCAAAAACTGCAAACAATTTCTAGGATCAGTGAATTTTAAATTCACACCTGTCTAGCCTTGCCTCACCTTGTCCATTTTCATTCTTTATTATAATAATGATGGGGGAGGAGGACTGTTTAAAAAGGAAATGCAAAGAGAGCAGCTAAGCCAAGAAGTAAATCATGAAGTTTGCTGTTTGGTCAGTTGGCCAATCGTTTCTGTGATGAATCTACTTAGACTTAATTTCCAATATTGATTTATTTATAGGGCATGAACTGGTAATTAGTTATTGACTCTGAAAAACAAATTATTTACAAAGCATATATTCTGTGATGTCTCATGATACCAGTGAGTTTTGGAATGACCAATGACTTTTCAAAGCAGCTAATTCTTTACCTGTGCACAAAAGTCTCCAGTGGCTACTAGGCTGCTTATGAGAAATCCAGGTCTAACTCATTTGAAAACAATCATTCTGAGAACAAACCTTAAAATATAAGCTAGTCTATGTGATGAAATAATAGCTAAGAAGTAGAGTCAAAGAAAGGAAGAGGGCTGGGTGTTGCGGCTCTTGCCTGTAATCCCAGCACTTTGGGAGGCCAAGGTGTGTGGATTACTTGAGCTCAGGAATTTGAGCCAGCGTGGGCACCCGTTTTTACAAAAAATAAAAATATTAGCCAGGTGTGGAGGCTGAGGCATGAGAATTGTTTGAGCCTGGGAGGTTGAAGTTACAGTGAGTCATGATCACACCACTACACTTCAGCCTGGGTGACAGAGTAAGATCCTGTCTTGAGAAAGAGAGAGACAGAGAGAGAGAAAGGAAGAGCTAGATGAACCTGTTTTTGCAAAGCAATATCAAAAGGGGTTTGAATAAATATGCTTTACATTTCCTTTCGGCCTCATCCATCTTTTCGATGCCCTGAGTTGCCCTGAACCTATTTATTATTGGTATGCCACTAGACAGAGGTCACTTCGTCTCTCTGCACCTCCATTATTCTTTTATTCAAACCCACCTTAAAAATAGCTCAAGAGTATAGAATATGTCAATGTTTCAAGATGGAATTGACATTTCAAAATGAAATGACTGCTTTCAAAAACATTAGAAACATTTTTCTCCACTCTTAAAGTCATCATCGTAGCTGGGCACGGTGGCTCAAGCCTGTAATCCCAGCACTTTGGGAGGCTGAGACGGGCGGATCACAAGGTCAGGAGATCGAGACCATCCTGGCTAACACGGTGAAACCCCGTCTCTACTAAAAAATACAAAAAACTAGCCAGGCGAGGTGGCGGGCGCCTGTGGTCCCAGCTACTCCGGAGGCTGAGGCAGGAGAATGGCGTAAACCCGGGAGGCGGAGCTTGCAGTGAGCTGAGATCCGGCCACTACACTCCAGCCTGGGCGACAGAGCCAGACTCCGTCTCAAAAAAAAAAAAAAAAAAAAAAAAAAAAAAAGTCATCATCGTATCTGCTGTTAATTTGTTTACTCATTAATTCTCTCCATAAGCAGCTCGTGAGGACTTCTTACATGCCCTGTTTTGGGTTTGTATTGGCAAATAGCCTCAACTCACCACTGTCCTAATACAGTTGACAGCTATAGTCTGGAGCACATACCTCCTAAAAGTAAAAGGCTTAAAAAAGTTCTCTGGGCTTTAAAGGACCTGAACCTGAAGATGGCTTAAATAAGTGTGTCCTTCAGTATCTTTAAATAATCTGGTTGAGGGAAATCAATAAAACTCTACAAAAGAGAGTCACTAAAGGTAGACACTAAAGGTAAAGTTTTGTAAATTTGAGTTTCTAGCAGTAAGCAAGTGGCTGTTAGTTTTAAGGCCTGGAAAGAGGGACGGGTCAGGGAATCTCTCCAGTTCTCAGCTCCTCTGTTTGTAAACATATGTATAAAGGGAGGACCACTTGACTTTTCACCTACTCTGTGATCACAAGGTGGCAGTATTTCTGAACTTTGCTGCTGTTGTCATTTCAGGTAAAATGGAATTGGGCAGAATTGCTGCAGGGAAGCCAGAATACATTTAGAAGAACCTTAGCATGTGAAATAAAACCAACCAGAAAATAAAAATAAACTGATTATTTTCCACATTTTGTTACTTTACATTTTTGGAGGCATAAGCCTATGCCTAGGAGTTAAAGGCATTTGAAAGGCTACAATTTAGTGACGTCTTCTCAAACTCTCACATAGTGAGAGCTGGTAAAGGCCTGGGGAGGATAGGAGGGTGATGAGCCTGGGAAGTGAACTGAGGTCTGATCACAAAGGACATTGCATGCAGGAATAAGGAGATTTGACTCTAGCCCTTAATGGGAGAGCCACTGAAGGCTTTTAAAACAAGAGGGGATGGTAGTGGAAATAATCAGATTGCCTCTTTGGAAAGATAACTATGAAAGTATTTAGTAGTTTTTCAGTGGGGGGGAGGGAACATGTTTAGTGTTGGAGGTAGGCTGACTTGTCAAAAAGCAATTCCAATCATTTAAACAAGACCTGATTATCCAGATTCAAAATGGTGGAGAGATGGAGAAAAAAATTAAATAAAAAATATAGTCCATTGGACTCAGTGAAAGAAAGGAAGTTTAGGAGAGAAAGTGGTATACCAATGGGGCCTGTTAAATATCAGGTGGAAAGGATTCCTCATCCATTGAGAATTAGGAATTCACATTTGAGGGAGAAAGAGGCTCTGTGATCTTAAAGTCATAGATTTGAGTATTGTTGGGGTCTAGGTAGGAAGCTGAAGCTAAGAGAGTGGGCAAATGAGGGGTGTCAATAGTGGGGACACCCCATCTCTTAGCAACATTCCTTAACATCCTTGGCACCTGGTCCTTCTGAGGCATCATCCCTTCAAATGATTTTCCCCCAAATTATAATCACTATGGTATAGCAATATTCTTCTATATGGCAACTAATATTTTCTGAAACTTATATAAATATTGAATACATGCATCTTACAATTGCCTTTCTGTAAGCTGTGTGTATGGGCATCTTGATTAAAATTTCCTGTTTGTAATGATCTGGAAACATGTAATCCAAATAAAAGAGACGTGTTTGTCAGGCAAAAGCAGTTTTAAGGCAAAATGTGTCCCCCCCCAGCCCAGCCCCCTATAACTTTACTTTGGCTTTTACCCAGTTACTAAGTTTAAAGCTATACCTGGACAAGAAAAGGAGAAGAGAAGAAATCCAGAGAAAGTTGTCAATCCTACCTGGGTATCAGTGGTTTTTAAAACAAAAACCACACAGGCCAGGTACAGTGGCTCATGCCTGTAATTCTCTCACTTTGGGAGGCTGAGCTGGGAGGATCACTTGAGCTCGAGTTTGAGACCAGCCTGGGCAACACAGTGAGATTTTATCTCTACTAAAAAGATAAAAATAAAAAAAATTAGATGGGCATGGTGGCTCATGCCTGTAGACCCAGCTATTGGGAGGCTGAGGTGGGAGGATCACTTAAGCCCAGCAGGTCAAGGCTGCAATGATCCATGATTGTGCCACTGCACTCCAACCTGGGTGAAGTGACACAGCAAGACTCTGTCTCGAAATACACACACACACACTTGGGTCTTGTCTGTGGAGATTTTGATCCAGCAGGTCTGAGGAACAAAAACCAAGAGAGAATGGTTTTATGTAAAAGCCACAGGAGAAGCATTTAAAAGAGAGACTAGGAAACCTTGCCTAATGCAGCAGAGATGCTAACTATGAGACAGATCAGACAGTACCCTAAATATCCCTAAACCCATGAGGTCCTTAGGGGGGCTGCCATTGGGGTGTGAAGGACCAGATCGTTTGCTGAAGTGAATTTGTAACAGTGGTGAAGGAGGTTCTTATAACTCAAGGAAAGGAATTTGTTGACTAAAGCTTTGTTGAACAGCGGTGGGGACCCATTTGGGATTGGAACCTATAGATTTAAAATGATTTCAGTTTGCATGAATTCATAAATTCAGTCAATGTTGTTGTAGGCACTGAGGACAGAGAAGTGAATAAAATTTACCAGAATCATACATTTTAGAGAGAAGTGGACAATAAACAGGTAACTCAACAAAGATGTTCATTTTAGAAAGTGGTAAGTGCTGTTGCAGGAAACAAACAGCAGTGGCGAGACACAGAAGGAAAGGAGAGTTACCCACAGGAGCAGGTAGCATCTCAAGGAAGGCCAAACAAAAGGAAAAACTTGTTTGGATTAATCCAAAAGGATGTGGGGAAAGAGGAGGCTGTGGAAGGGGATGATGCCTTGGAAGGACTAGGTGCCAAGGATATTAAGGTATGATGCTAAGAGACGGTTGAAGCAATGAACTCTGTTAGCCAGATTGGATATTAATGAAAGCGAAGCTGTCTTCTAAGTTCCATAAGTCTTTAGTCCCACAGCATTATTTGTCTTCTAATGTAATTAATTTTTGTTACCTACCTCCTTACTAGATCCTGGGTTCTTCCAGGGAAGGGACTTTCTCCACCAGATTCTTCAGATTCTTCCTTGAATTCCTAATACAAATACTTCATAGGTCAGGATGGTTTCCTTCTGAAATCCCAACTGAAAATATTTGACTCTCACTCCCCCTTGTGGTACTCTAATATACCCCAAATGATCTTCCTCATGTGTAGGGAGATGATAGGGTCCTCCACAACCCCAGGTAGCTTGTTTGTCCAGACAAATGAAGAGTAATGTTAGAGAAAATCCTTAAAGATGACAGAACGAATTCAATGGTTTAAACTGCTTATCTTGATTTGATTTAAAGATTTCTGGGAGAAAACAAAGAGATCAGGAATGGATGTAGTATTTGGAAGCTCTTTGCAAGAAGCTGGGAAAACAATTTTTATCTGAGTTTGAAGAAAAAGGGGTTAAGATGATTTATTATGCTGTAATGTATTTATTCAATAATATAGAAGATAATTATGTCTTTGTCTACCCTGAGACTTTCTTCTCATTGTATTATGTCTCTGCGGCAAACTCAGCTCACATGAGGAAACTTACATGCATTTAGATACTTTACCTTGAGAACAGCTTTGTAGTTTGATAGTCAAGCTCTCTAACTCAGTCATTCTGTTAAAATGTCTTTTATTTCAAAAATCTCTCATCATAAGTTAAAAAATGGTTATCTCTAAAGAAAAAAACCTGTAAAATGTAATAAAATTTAATTACATTCTGTATCTGCTTTTAACTGCTGTATCTTTAATGGCTCTATCAATCAAATAATCCAAGGATTAGATATTATACATGCTAAAATTAACTAGATTGGGGCTTGTAAGATCTTATGTGCTTAAATCATGGCTCTGGACTCTTCTGGAACTTCATTCCAAACTGGCAATGAAAACTCCCTCTGACAATGTGCCCTTAATGTTCCAGCTGCTCATAATTTCTCTCAATTTCATAAAGCAACACCCTATTTCCCTTTACGGCTGCTAAATCTAAATACAGATACTAAAATTTTCCTTCAAAACTCTTATTTGGAATTCTGAATGCATTTCTTTCATAAGGAGTGTTTGATAGAACCAGCCTAAGTTCTGGTTCTAGACAGATTGGGCAGGTTAGTTTTTTTATCTCTCCTCTATCCAACATCTACTCTCCAGCATCCTTATTTTTGTATCTATCACTTTCTATAAGAGACCATGTTCTTTCACACAAAAGAACACTTTTCAGCAGAATTAATACAATTTAAAAACAAAGTTACAGAGTAGTTTTGTAATACCATCAAAAGGCTTCTAAAATAGTGTGAGTTACACATCCCAGCTTAATGTTGTAAAGCCTTGAATTGTGATCCTGTCTTAATTCTAAATAAAGCAATGTGGGCTCTGCTTCTTCTTCTTAATTTTTTTAATCTTTAATTTTTAAAAATCAAAGTAGCAGGAGGCACTCATTTACATTATAGTTTATTGACATTATATTTTAGTGGCAAGAACAAAGTCATTTTGATATAGGGCAATTTAAAATAATTGCTCTTCTCAGAAGGAAAATTAGTTGGCCTGGTGGATCAGCCTATTTAGGCAATATGTCTCCATATGTCATCTCGCTGCTCTCCACACCACCTGCTTGAGTTCCCATCAGGGACACAGACCGATGAGATCACTGCAGCAAGCTATAGATCTTGGGCAAGTTAACCAGTCTGGTTTTGCTTGGTAATGAGGAGAGTGTCTCTGGAAAATAGGAAATTGGAATCTGTCACCTCTCAGCAAACTGATGAGTGATTGCTATTGTTTTGCATCTCTGAAGGGTTAGCACAGTTTATTAGCTATTCTTCAGCCCTGAGAGTTCAGTGTCACTTTTATTTTACAGGCAAGAATCTGAGAAGTGTGTTGTGCAGCATAATTGTTAAAAACGAAGTGAAAGTGAGCAGTTTCTCTGTGAGTCTTAGGACACTAGCTTCACCTGCCTTCAGCAATATTAGTGATGAGAAGGGGAGGAGAATTTCAAGGGGATATTGGCTAGAGCATAAATCAAAACACTCTCTGGAAGTGACTCAAAATGCTTTTTCCCTTAGGAGTGATTCTAGTTCCCCAACTCCTGAAATCAAAATTCAGAAACACCAATGAACAATGTGACAAAAAAGGTATGGCAAAAATTTTAATAATTCCTGATTTTGATTAGAAAGACATGTTTGGGTTTTAGAATTAATTATTGAAGACCAAAACGGAATCAGAATTATCTTAGTAAAACCATTTTTTTAAATTAAACAAACTTGCTGGAGAGAAGGTTTCAAGTTATTAGTCATTGCTTTATTTTATTAAAAAATCTTTAGATAAAGTAATACTTCTTTTGATGAAAAACTATAAATTACAGACTTAGAAAGACTTTAAAGGTATTCAGTTCCAAGCTATCATTTTGTTTGAAGTTACTAGGTAATAATGAATAACTGTTACCACTACAACTGAAAGAAAATATGTACTTTCTTGATAATAGTCCTACTAAGCCATGTTTTCAAACTCCAAGTCATGACCACTTAGTTGATCCTGACTAGCATTTTAAAACTGAAAAATAAATAAATGAATGAACACCAATGAAAAATAACAATAAGAATTAAGAAATATCAGGATATAGCTCACACTGGAAGGGTAAGTAAGATGTCATGAAACGATTGTTTTAATTACATTGTATATGTATATATGTGGCCTATGATATAAAATATATTATTTAAGGTGGGTCAGAAAAGTTTGGAAACCACCACATTTCCATTTGAGTACGAGGACATGAAAAGAAACAGATTCTTTGTGTACACACTAGCAGGTTCCCACTTCTGGAGCCAGTGACTCCCATTGAATAGATTTCATGGCCCATTATACAGCACGTAGATTTGTTTCCACAGTCGGGATTTATTTCTCTCCACAGTACAACCAGAACCCCATTTTCTGGCTGTGGGTCAAGCCCTTTGATTTAAACAGAACCTTTGTGTCCTTGACTCTCTCTTTCCCAAAGACTCTATTCTCTCCCTCTGATAAATTATGGCTAACTCAATATTATCCCCAAATCACATCTAGTTAAAGTTTGGACAATCATGACTGTATATTATTTACATAGAGTATCTTTAGCCTTTTAAACAAGACTGTTGTGTTGTGACAGTTTTTTCTTCCTAAAAAACATTTTTATGAAGACATAACTTTGAATAATGCATTTAAATCAAAGAAAAACTTCATCTTGACATTGTTGAGAGACACTTTCTATGAAAGGAATATGCCCAAATTTCCAGCAGGAACTGATCTCTTGAGATACTGTTGGCTGGAGGCAAAAACTGATGCTGTGATAATTTCTGTCTTCTTTTCAATGAGAACGTAAATGTTCATGTTCCAGAGGGAACAATGGCACTGGGAATGTGAATATTTACTTCAGGGAATTCAGGGAAGAGGAAAACCTGGTCTCGGCACTGCCAAGGGGTGTATTAATTTCCTGTGACTGCTGTAACAAATTATCACAAATTTAGTGGCTTAAAACAACACAAATGTATTATCTTACAGTTCTGTAGGCCAGAAGTCCCACACAGGTCTCACTGGGCCAGAATCAAGGTGTTGTCAGAACCGTGTTCCTTCTGGATGCTCTGGGGAGAATCAAATTCCTTGCCTTTGCCAGCTTTGAGAGACTGCCTGAGTTCTTTGGCTCAGGGCTCCTTCACTCCAACCACTTGTCCCATCTCCTCCTCTGACTCTGACTTTCCTTCCTCCCCTTCTAAGGCCCCCTGGGATTACATTGGGTCCACCTAGATAATCTCCACATCTCAAATTCCTTAACTTAATCACACCTGCAAAGTCCCTTTTGTCAAGTAAAGTAATGCATTTACAGGCTCAGTGGATTATGACAAAGACCTCTTTGCGGGCATGGGGGAGGAGGAATTATTTTGCCTACCACAGGGGACTATGGAGATTAGGTCTAGAATAATCCTTCAGGTTTCCTTGATTTGTGAATATGGCTTTTCTGCTGGTGATATTCTTGCAGAAGGAGAGCTGAGTTCCTGGAATCATTCACTCTGGGCACCTGCAAAGTTCAAGGATTGGCAGCTGTGGCCACTCTGCAGCCATTTACAGCTCTGCCTTTTTCCTCTTGGGCCGCACAATGCACTTGCTCAAAAATGAACGATTACATCTCTGATTACTGGTGTTTGCTTCCCAGCATTTAACATTCATCTGTGCCCCCTGAAGGGCTTTATCATTTGAGCTTTAAAGCATTTCTTCTAAACTACATTTTTTATGGCTATTTTTAAGCTTCCCCGTTATGCCTGGATAAGAAACCAGGGCTTAACAGAAGGAAGAACAGTGAATAAAGCCCACAGGTGAAACAGGGCAGACTGGGGATAAAAATGCATGAGAAGAGAGGCTGGAGGCCTTCAAAAAGGATTTTCAAGATAAAGCACGCAGCAAAAACGTGGAAGCTACATTAATTTAAAAAAAAAAGTACAGGGTCGGTGATAAAAGTCCATGAAGTCAGAGAAAAAAAATTACACATATACATTTGCAAACACAGGAAGCTGTGTTTGAAGAGAAGCTCCTGCACATGCAGTAATGCTACTGCAGATACCCTGGAGGTCAGCTTGATGGCTAAAACACTCAATGTGCAGTGGTCAGAATGGACATTGCTGACCAGGGGATTTAGGCTTGCTTTCCTGAAAGATTACTGTTTATTAATTGAATGCATCCTTTGAGGCTAGAAGCTTCTGCAATATTATTCCTCTATTTTTCTTTCTCTCTTTTTTTTTTGCACTGAGATATAAAGAGTTATGGGAAATAAGGAATTGGCAGTCAACAGAGGAAAGATGAGGAGAACCTGAGTTCATGAAGCTGTTTCCACCATAACCTCTCCTGATTTCTGGAGCAAGTAATTGGGTAAAAGAAATTCTCCCAAGGCCTCAGGATTCTAGAGCCCTCAGATGTGAAGTCTGTGATTTCTCAAAACCAGATTCTCTCCTCAGATTGATTTTGGATAGCAAACTAAAAACACCCTTAAAGGGATTAAGCACTGACTCAGTCCTTATAAATTACGTTCACGATAAGAAACCTCTGTATGCTTTAAAGTAGGTAAATCTTAAGTGTAATGATTACTTAATTCATTGGAAATATTTGCCTAATTTTCAGGTTAATTTCAGGACCAACAGTGGTTTTTTAAAATAATGGATTGATGAGAAGTTATTTGGAAAATGTAGTGAAAATGTGTCCATTTGACACAATAGAAGTTTATGCCAATAAAGGAAAAGATGGGAATATGTGGAAAGTGTACATTGTGATGATAGAGATATAGGCTTTTTCCTAATTCACATGTGTTCAGAAAGTCCTGGAACTTTCCTATTGTGATTATGCTACTATATTGTTGATTGTATACTAAAGGAAAACAAGATTGACTTATCAATTTTGCATTTCTTTTTACACATACTCGCTGCTCAACCTAAAGAATCTGGGTGGACACACTCAGATCTTGGTGATACAAGCAACCTTAATCAAGGACTAGCATTGCGAAACCCACATATGTTCCAGGAGAGAAATAACCAAGATAGTAACAGAGCCCAAAAGCCTATGGCATAAGTTTCCTTACCAAATATCTGTGTATTGGAGTTTCTCATAGATAATATCTGCACTCAGCACACCCCCATCTGTGTGTGCTAGTCATGAACTGTGCTCGAATCCAGCAGGATCTATTTATTTCCAAAATAACTGTGTCTTGATCAAATACGATTCATGTGTGTGCATTGTACGCAGTAGACACACTCGGCCGGATGTGGCTCTTTTCCCTGACTGCCTTGATTCAATGGGAACCAGGCATTTTCCAACTAAACAGCTGTGGCTTGGGGAGAATCCAGGTGTTTTTCTCACTGAATATTTGTGGGATTGGCAGGGTCCTGGGTATTTCCTTTGCTTTCTCTTGCCTGGAATTATTATAACATATATTATGTATATATATTTCAATGAACTTTACTTTGTCCCAGGAAACAGATCGGCTTCCTTAACTTCTCACAAAGAACAATAGCACTTAGAAAAATATGGGCAGGATCCAATGCTATTTATCTTTTTTTTTCACCAGCTTTATCTATCATGCTGTCTTATACAAACACAGGAATATTCTAAAAATTCTTTTATGTGAAAGCAAGTAGATTACCTTTCCACCCTGAATAATTACCAACCCAGCAAGTGTTGCTTTATTGGAATGGGGGTGTCACACCTGTTCCAACATCCACTTGTTAACCTTTTGGACTTGGCTTCAATTTCTGATTGAAGAAGTAAGTCAGCCTCCCCAGGTTTGGCAATGCATAGACCCTGTTAGAAAATGGTGTGTGGTTTTGGTTTCCACATCTGATACAATATATAGGAAAATTGGAAAGAGTTCAGAGAACAGAAACAAAATGATTAAAGGGTTGGGGGAATGAGGAGCTGGGATTATTTCATCTAAAGAAAAGCTTTTACAAAAGGCATGTGCCAAAGACAGAATTAGAAAAGCCAAATTATAGAGGCTATGTGGTTGAACAGGTTTGATTGGCCTTTGTAGGCCATCCCGAGTCTGTTGGAGGGAATGGGGAGAAGTTGGTCTGCCTTACCAAGCATTGGGAAGGAGAATAAGCAACATAGGAGAGAAAATGGGAAATTAGACAGGAATTACCTTAGCTAGGGAGTCTGAGATCTGCATATACCACAATCTTCAAAAGCAGGGACAACTTTGGTATATGCACTTCTACATTCCAGCTTCTACTAGATCTGGAACTACGATTCAATATAGTATGATAAAACAAACTTAATGATAAGCCTTGTTATAGTTCCCTTCAACTATATGATGAAGTGTTGGCATAAAATATTATTGACCAGTTTTTCTTCATCTTCCCAAAAATCAAAGTAAATAACTATATGTTGATATTCAAATCAGAGATTCATAATCTGTAAAATGTGATCATATTCTGTGGAGTTGAGAATATCATACAGGCATGTGGAGAATTTGTTCTCAATGTTGAAAAAAAGGAAAAGACTATCATTTCTTTTGGGTGGCTTAGAATCTAAGACAGAAAGATGTACTTGATTACTTATTAGGATCCCTATTATGTCCAGGATTTTGATTTTAAAAACTTTAAGAACACAAAATATATGTAGATTCTAAATACTGGCCATACTATTAAATACTAAATCATCTCCACTTCCACAAAGCTCTGTATTAGTTAGGGTTCTTCCCAGCATGACATAACCTTCCTAGCAGCATCTAGACCAGTGTTTCACCAAACAATGTGGGCACCGTAGCCTTGGCCAACTTGACATATCACATTTAACCATCACAAGCTCCAAACACTCTGGTTCAAACATTTACAGAAAGATGGCATGTGAGTCAAGGGAGTATGGGGGCTTCCTGATGTAATGCACCCTTCTTAACCCTCAGAGGACCAGCTCCATGGGTGAGGAGTTGGGAAGGAACCCTCCATGTCACAGGATTCTCCTTACTGGCCTTTAAGTACCATTTCTAAGTACGGAGTTGGTTTTTTTTGTTGTTGCTGCATTTTCAAGTACTGACTTGTGACTATCCTCTTGTGCCTCCCCACCACTCCCACTAACATGCTCACAAGTTCCTCCTTCTGTAGTTCTCCCAGGTCTTTCCAAAACTCACTTTATCACTGTACTGATTTTATAAAGAATTCAGAAGAAATCTTATTAAAGAAAATCATGAAGACAGTAAATGACCAGTGAACATCATGAACACTGGAGTAAAACTGGGTTCAGGTTCCAATTCTACTACCTGTGGGACTTTGGTCACATGACTTGTAATGCTCCTGAACCTCAGTTTCCTCATCTGTAAGATGGGAATACTTTTTATGACTCCTTTCCTAAAAGGTTGATGTGAGGTGCTTTGAACACTGCTTTGAGCACTTAGTAACTACGCTATTTAAATTATTACAGAGCTGAGGGCTACCTACAGTCTGTGAGAAAATGTTTCTGAAGATGGACGTCCTGTATTACTTAAACTGCATAGCACAAAATGAAGAAATGCCTTGAGCTTTTTTGTCCAAAGTTTCTGTTTACAATACTGGAGAGTTTTGAGTTTTTTTTTTTTTTTTTTTTGAGACGGGCTCTCACTCTGTCATCCAAGCTGGAGTGCAGTGGCAATGACACAGCTCAATGTCTTGGGTTCAAGCCATCCTGGCATCTCAGCCTCCTGAGTAGCTGGGACTACAGGTATGCATCAGCGTGCCTGGCTATTTTTAATTTTTTTTGTTGAGAGAGGGTCTTGCCACATTGCCCAGGCTGGTTTTTCCTTCCTGGACTCAAGCGATCCTCCTGCCTTGGCCTCTGAAAGTGCTGGGATTACAGGCGTGAGCCACTGTATCCAGCTAGATAGTGGGAATTTTATATCCTTCCCCTTCACACACTCTGGGGGGCTAAGAAGTCAGAGTTTGATATTACTGAGAATTCCAAAATAATTCACTCCTAAAACATTTCATCATACAAACAATAGAAGGCTAGAAAAATACTATTTACCACATGCATTCTAGGTACCAATCCACATATATTGCCTCATTTAAGGCCCATGGCATTCCTGTAAATTAGATGTATCATCCCCAATTTAGAAAGGAGGAAACTCTAAGGCTTAAAATTTAAATAACTCGCCCCAAATTATAGAGCAGAATAAGGGTTTTCTAACTTCAAAGCTAAAACTCTGGCCAGTTACACCATGATGCTTCCCTTATAAGGATCAGACCTTGACCTATTTCTTGCAGGCTGTTGGCTTCTGTATTATCTAAAATTATTTTTCACATATCTGAGAAATGCTCTTATTTCTCTTACTTTACAAAATTGAATTCTTAATTCTATAGTTAAGGACATTCAGGACATTCAATGAAGGGTAATTGTGAAATGGACAGGAGACCTTGAATTGCACATGCTTGAAATATAAAGCTTTAGAACTAATGGGAAAATAGGTGTCTGAAGTTCTTGATTTTCCATTTGTTTTCCACTGTTTCTAAACTAAACCACTGTTTACAAAGAATGTGTCAGTGAAAGATGCAGTAAAAGATGCTTCTTTTCCTTTATTTTTAGACTCAAGTAAATATTTGTTAACAATGTGGTTGATATAGTTTGGATCTGTGTCCCCGCCCAAATCTCATGTTGAATGGTAATCCCCAGTGTTAAAGGTGGGACCTGGTGGGAGGTGACTGGTTCATGAGGCAGTTTCTTATGAATGGTTTAGCATCATCCCCTGATGCTGTCCTCATGATAGTGAGTGAATTCTTATGAGATGTGTTTGCTTAAAAGTGTATAGCATCTCCCCATTCATTTTCTTCCTCCTGCCTGCTTCCCCTTTGCTTTCTGCTATGACTGTAACTTTCCTGAGGCCTCCCCAGAAGCTGATCCTGCCATGCTTCCTGTACAGCTTGCAGAACCATGAGCCAATTAAACTTTTTTTCTTCATAAATTACCCAGTCTCAGGTTCTTTATAGCAATGCAAGAACAGACTCATACAATGGTTTACAAAGTAAGTTGATGAGGCTGAAAAATAAGTTGAAGAAGCCCTGTGAAATAATTAAGATGAGTAAGATTGCAAAGATAGAATTCATCACAGTGAAGATTCTCATGGCCAATTCATTCTTGGTTATGGCTTCAAACTTCTACTTTAACAGACAAATCCATTCACTTACCCATAGGTTCAGCCAACCATCTGTCCAACACATATTTAGTAAATAGAGACACACTACATGCTAGGTACTGTTCTAGGTGCTGAGATAAAGCAGAATGAGGGTTTTGAGGTTGTGATAATCTAATAAACAGATGAAAAAAGCAAGTTGATTTCAGATGCTGATAGGTGCTGTGAATGAAATATACTGAAAGGATATAGGGTTTATAGTGGAAAGGCTATCTGAGGCAGGGTGATTAGGGAAGATCTTTCCTAACAGAGGGCATTGGAGTTGAGACCTGAATGAGAATGAGCTAGATCTTTCCAAAGCAGAAAAAAGAACTCCGAGGCATGGAAAGTTCTAACAATTCAAAGGTACAAGATCAAAAAGAAGGCAGATGGCCGAGTCCAGAGTGGTGGTATGAGGCAAGGTCAGAAAGATGGATAGGATCCTGTACTATTAAAAGGACTTTGATTGAAGGAGTCTGAATTATAATCTAAGTATAGTGGAGTCGTTTCAGGTTCTAAGCAGGAGGTAATATGATTTGAGACAACTTTAAAAACATTAATCCAGATGCTTGTTCAAGAATTACTTATAGGCCGGTTGCTGTGGCTCAAGCTGTAATCCTAGCACTTTGGGAGGCCTAGGCAGGAGGATTGTTTGGCCCCAGGAGTTTGAGACCAGCCTGGGCAATATAGTGAGACCTCATCTCTACAAAAAATAAACAAATTGATAAAATAAAATAAAAATTTGCCAGGTATAGTGATGAGCACCTATAGTCCCAGCTACTCTGGAAGCTGAGGTGATGGAATCACTTGATTCCAGGAGACAGAGGTTGCAGTGAGCCATGATTGTGCCACTGCACTCCAGCCTGGGTAACAGAGTGAGATCCTGACTCAGAAAACAACAACAGCAACAACAACAACAACAATAGCAAAAACAAAAAAGAATTACTTATACAAGGGCAAGAGTGGAGGGGGAGGGCCTAGTTAGGGTGCGAATGCAGACTGAAGATTAAAAGACTCTAAAGACATAACAAATCTCTTTAATGGTTAAAGAGAGTTTTAACCATTAAAACTATTTTAATGGTTAAAATAAATTCAGCTTTCTTTCCCCCAAAGAAAGCTGGGGGAAAGAAAACTGAATTTATTTTAATAATGTCCCCATTTACAGCAACATATCTGCTACAAAGTCAATTATTTTATTGTTATTTGGTCACAGGTAGAGATAACGGTGTGGCTGTGGATTAGCAATTATATATAACTCCATTGCACATTAAAAAAGGCATTTTATTATTGCTGCAAGAAACCACTATGCAGGGCTTTTGGTCCTCCCTAAAGGAGAGAAACAGTATCTAGGAAATTAATTCTTCTATCTGGCTCAAATGCGAAATTGCAGAAACCATTCGCTAAATATGGCCAGCCATTCTTGAGTCCAGAGAGGCTCTTCTCACGCATGCTTTATTAGAGGTCATTGATCGGTTTCTACCAATTATTATGGTTAACTGAAGGGAAATCTGCGACTATGGCCATTTATTGGCATTTGCGTTCGGCTCAGACAGAAGCGAGTTTTGAAAGTGGTATCTGTAGAGTGGTCCTGCTTGCAAACTTCCTTGCCTAGGGGTGGTGGTGGAGCGCTGAGGGCTTGCGGCGTGCCAGCCATCGGGGCTTTCTGCTCATCAATCAGGTCAAACATCCTGGAAGTGTTATGATGGCGCTGAATGCAGAAAAAGCGTTCTCAGGGCGTATATATTGTCGTCATTCCTGGTGGCAGAGGGGAGTGACTAGAGGCTCACACGTCGCTGAGTAGTAGCGCGGCATAATAAAGTGTGGTTTGCACCATGTGTGCCACAGATTTCTCGGGTTTTCTGGAAGGTTTTTCCAAGTTCCGCCTTCTCCCCTTTGCAGCCATCCTGGCCCCAGCTGTGCATCGGCCTTTGACTCCATCTGTCCTTCCGCTGCGGACGGGAGTCCCTCTCGCCAAATGGAGAACACAAGTTTGGCACCCCAAAGTGACGATAACCCCTACCTTCTCGGCTGAGCGCGAGCCAAGCGTCAGGCCTGCTGAGGGACGGTCAAGGGGGTTGAGGGGGAGGCCGCGGAGAGGCCGCTCCCCTAACCTCCCCGCACCCATCATCACTCGGCAAGCTAAGCCCAGGCAGACGCCCCGCCTGCACGTCCCCCACCCGCCCCGCGGGGCACGTCTCCCAGTGCTTTTGCATTTGCTCCTCTTCCACCCTGCTGCAGAGCGCGGCTCGCAGGTTGGAGTTTGCCCGAGTGTGCGCCGCGTCACACGGCGGGGAGGGGAGGGAGGCGGAGGAGGCCGGGTCGGTGCCGGAGTCGCGCGGTCCCTGGCGCCAGGAGACGCTGCGGGGAACAGCGCCCCGCCCCCGGAGCAGCGGACAGGGCCGCAGCCCTCCTTTCCCCCCTCTCTCCCTCCCTCCTCCCCAGCGCCCTAACTCCCAGCCTCCCCGCCCTTACTCCACCCCCTACTCCGGCCCGATCCCCATCCTCTCCTTGTGTGTGCGCGCTTCAAATTATCTCCTCCTTTTTGGCAAAAGAAATAATGCACCTGACTTTACCAGGGGGAACAACCAGCCGAGTAGAACAAGGAACAGATGTAAAAGGAATAAAAGGAGAGAGAAAAAGAGATGAGACTCGTTTAAGGAAATCCAGGGGCAGAAGAGGTGGCTGCCGCGGCAGAGGCAGCTAGAGCTTCCCTGTCTGCGTGAGCTGCAGGCAGAGGACGCTTTCACCAGTTGCAGATGTAACCTCGGGAATTCCTGGGTCCGTCGGTTTGTTTGCCAAACAAAGTCTTTTCTTCTCCGGCTCAGACACTGAAGAGGCTCCTGGATTTTTCTGCGATCCCGCCACAAGCTGGCAGTTACTCGACAGCCTTCCCAAGGAGCTGGCGGAGAAATGAGTCCTTGTGGGCGGAAGATGGGCGAGGGGCGTCAGCAGCGGGGGGCTCCCGTCGGGAAGCGCCTTCAGTTCCCCGGGAGGAGAGATACACCCCGTGGGCGGTCAGGCAGCAGCAGCGCCAGGACGCAGCGCTCCCTGCTCTGGCTCTTGGTGCACGTGTGGCTGTGGGCGGCCTCGGGCTCATCTGCCCAGTTGTTCAACCTCACCCTTTCCGTAGATGAGGGGCTACCCCCTGACACGCTGGTCGGTGACATCCGCGCCGGGCTGCCGGCCGCGCAGCAGCAGGAGGGGAGCGGCTTCTTTCTGTCAGAGGACTCGGATGACTCCCCGCTGCTGGACGACTTCCACGTGCACCCGGACACCGGCATCATCCGCACCGCGCGGCGCCTGGACCGCGAGCGGCGGGACCACTACAGCTTCGTGGCCGCCACGCTGCTGGGCGCTGTGGTGCAGGTGGAGATTCGCGTCAACGACGTGAATGACCACTCGCCCCGCTTTCCGTTCGATTCCCTGCAACTCGACGTCTCCGAGCTCAGCCCGCCAGGGACCGCCTTCCGCCTGCCAGGTGCCCATGACCCCGACGCCGGACTGTTCAGCACTCAGGGCTACACCCTGGTGCAACCGTCCGACCCGCCCAAGGATCCCGCAGGCCCGTTCTTCGAGTTGCGCTACGGGACTCCGGGGCCACTACCGTCACCGTTTTTGCCGGGCTCCTCGTCGCCCCTGGAGCCTCTAGACCTGGTGCTGCTGCGGCGCTTGGACCGAGAGGAGGCTGCGGCGCACCGGCTGCAGATCGAGGCATGGGACGGCGGCCGCCCGCGGCGCACCGGCCGCCTGAGCGTGGAGCTGCGCGTGCTGGATGAGAACGACAACCCACCGGTCTTTGAGCAGGACGAGTACCGCGCAGCGGTGCGCGAGGACGCCCAGCTGGGCGCCGAGGTCTGCCGCGTGCGCGCCACCGACCGCGACCTGGGGCCCAATGGCTTCGTGCGCTACAGCATCCGCGCCCGGCAAGTGCCCGGGGCGGGTAGCGGGGGCGGAGCACTGGGCGACGCGGCCTACTTCGCCGTGGAGGAGCTGAGTGGCGTGGTGCGATTGCGGAGACCTCTGGACCGCGAGGCTCAGGCCTGGCACCAGCTGGTGGTGGAGGCCCGCGATGGAGGTGTCGAGCCTGAGGTTGCCACAGTGCGCGTGTCCATCGCCGTGCTGGACGTGAACGACAACCGGCCAGCAATTCACGTGCTCTTTCTCACAGAGGGAGGCCTCGCCTGTGTCTCTGAAGGCGCCCGACCGGGCGACTACGTGGCTCGCGTCTCGGTGTCTGATGCGGACCGTGACTGGGAGAAAGAAGATGAGGCCACCGGGGAGCTTAGTGTGGGTCTTGGAGACCGGAGCATCTTGCTGTCCTTGGAAGGCGGAGAGGGAACCTTCGCGTTGCGGCCCGGCGGCCCCCCAGGGGTATTTTTCCTTTGCGTCGAGGGGCCCCTGGACAGAGAGAGCCGGGATCTGTATGAGTTACTACTGGTGGCCACGGACGCGGGGTCCCCGCCGCTGAGCACGGAGGAAACGCTGCTGCTCCGGGTCGCTGACCTCAATGACCAACCACCTCTCTTCAGCCAACAGCATTACAAGGCCTCAGTGTCCGAGGCCGCGGCCCCCGGCACTGCAGTCATGTGGGTCAGCGCCTCCGATGCTGACGAGGCAGGCACTGAGCACGCCTGGCTGCGCTACACGCTAGTCCAACTCTCAGCTCCCTGCAATCCAGAGGCTCTGCCCGCCGCAGAGTGTGGACCATCTTTCGCCATTGATCCCGAAAGCGGTGTGATCAGCACTATCCGGACTCTAGACCGAGAGGTCCAGGAGGCGGTGGAGCTGAGAGTGGTGGCCCGGGACCTCGGAGAGCCCCCGCTCTCTGCCACCTGCCTGGTGAGCATCACCGTGGATGATGTGAATGATAATGAACCCATCTTCTGGAGGCAGGTGTACAATGCCACCATTGCAGAGCATGCCCCAGTTGGACACTGTTTTCTGCAGGTGAGTTCATCAGGCCTGTGGGCCAATCTGAAGGCTTGGGAAGGCATGGAGAGGGTTGTGAGTTGGCCTAGGAAATTGTGATGTGGAGGAAAATATTCCGGCTCTCAAATACAAGACTGGCTGTAGTTCCGTCTCTATAGTGAGATGAATGATGCCCTCTAGTCACCTAACTTTTTTTGCCAGGGTCTTGGCTACATGATCTCTAAGGTCCTTTCAATTTAACTTGACTTTTAGATCTTGATTTATCTTATTGAAGCCTGATTTCTTTCATGCTGGATGTGTGCACCTAAATAGGTTGAGGAGGAACCACCCATTCTAAATCAGACCTCTTCCAATTGGCAATGTCTCACATCATATCATATAAATATATGTATATATGTATACACACACACACACACACACACATATATATATATATTTTTTCAGACTAAGTCTCACTCTGTTGCCTAGGCTGGAGTGAGGTGGTTCAATCTCAGCTCACTGCAACCTCCTTTTCCCAGGCTCAAGGAATTCTCCTGCCTGCCACCATGCCTGGCTAATTTTTGTATTTTTGTTAATAGAGATGGGGTTTCACCATGTTTGCCAGGTTGGTCTCCAACCCCTGACCTCAGGTGATCCACCCCCCTCAGCCTCCCAAAGTGCTGGGATTACAGGGGTGAGCCACCACACCCAGCAATGTCTCATATATATATAATTTAACAGCTTTATGAGGCAACCTAGGGAATAAGGTAGCTCTCATAAGTGAATTTTTCAAATGACCAAGTGTATGTCTGTATACACAGACACTGTTTTGAGTTACCATTTCCAGAGACTTCTTACATGTTTTCCTACCTTCCTTCGAAGCTTACAAAAGTTGGAGGAAGACTGAAGTCATCTTTATTAGTTAACATCAGGTGTGAGCTGAGCTCCTTCCATGATGCTTTCAGGACTCTGAAGGGCAGCGGGGCTCAATTATCCTTTATAAAATGGAGCACCGTACACTGCTTTTTGATTTGGGTGTGTTGCCTTTTACGGTTTTCCTGATCTCTCCTTCACTAGCAGAATGGCATGTTTTGCCCCTTTCCAGGCCATTCCTTTTTTTTTGCTTCCAATTTCCTATTTGTTTATTTCTTTTTTTCTTTTTTTTTTTTTTTTTTTTTTTTTTTTGAGACGGAGTCTCGCTGTGTCTCCCAGGCTGGATTGCAGTGGCGTGATCTCGGCTCACTGCAAGCTCCGCCTCCCGGGTTCACGCCATTCTCCCGCCTCAGCCTCCCGAGTAGCTGAGACTACAGGCGCCCGCCACCACGCCCGGCTAGTTTTTTGTATTTTTAGTAGAGACGGGGTTTCACCATGTTAGCCAGGATAGTCTCGATCTCCTGACCTCGTGATCCACCCGCCTCGGCCTCCCAAAGTGCTGGGATTACAGGCTTGAGCCACCGCGCCCGGCCCCTATTTGTTTATTTCTTATTTTATTTTTTTGAGACAAGCTCTCGCTTTGTGGCCCAAAATGGAGTACAGTGGCCCAATCATGGCTCATTGCAGCCTGGACCTCACAGGGTAAATTGATTCTCCCACCTCAGTCTCCCAAGTAGCTGCGAGCACAGGCATGCACCAACATGGCTGGCTAATTTTTAAATAATTTGTAGGGATGAGGTCTAGCCATGTTCCCCAGGCTGGTCTCGAACTCCCGGGCTCAAGTTGTACTACCACCTCAGCCTCCCACAGTGCTGGGATTACAGGCATAAGCCACCATGCCTGGCCAATTTCCTATTTCTTATTTGATGGGAGATAATCAAATTTCCAAGATTGATTTATTTACTCTGAAATAACTTGAGTAAATAAATGTAGCCTGAAGAGCTTACCAGGGAATGAAACTCTAAAGCTTTATTTTGCTCTCACCCTGAGTTGTTTTAAGATGTTTGCTGCTTACTTTCTGGTTCTCAGTTAGGGAGTTCAGGTTTTAGCTTTGCAAATTATGTCTCAAATAATAACCTTCAGATAAGTGAGGTGCTACTGCAAAGTAAAAATGGGTTTCATGACTGCTTCCACCATTTTAATCTTTTGGGTATATGGGTGATAATAATCTCCATCCCTTTCTTTACAGTGATTGACAGCTCTGAGTTGCTAGATTATTAAAAAGTGGCTTGATATGAATTAATGCTTGCTGACAAAACAGACAAATCCACAAATATTAGTGACTAACATTATCAAAGTATATTTCTCTCTCAAGCAGAGTCTGATGTGATGCAACTTGGCTGTTTCTCCTCCGTGTGAGACAGCCAGGCCTGGGAGTGACTTACACGAATTCCACCAATGTCACATTAGCCAGGGCTCAGCCATGCAGCCTCAGATATACTGCACAGGAGGCAGAGAAATGTAGAGGAGCCGGGTATGCCAGTGCCCACTGATAGTTTCTTCCATGGATTTCTAAAAATGAAAGTCATAATAGGTGCCAGGTTGGACTAGATGACTTCTAAGATTCCTTCCACCTAGAACTCCCTGAAGATCTTGGTATGAGTAGTACAACTTGGCTCCATTGGAAGGAAAATAAGCAGGATGGATTCATTATGACTGTTTTGATTAAAGCCTGTCTTTAGAGTTGTTTCTATCATCGTGAGATGATTCTTCTATGAGGTGTGAGTTTATCCCATTGTTATGACTGCCTATGTGGCAGATCCATTATGGTGAGCTGAGCTTGGCTTACATGTAGGACTGCACCTCCAACAATTGCAACAAACCTTTCCAGGTTGCCAAGTATTGCTGGAGACAGCATTAAATTGTGCTGACTGGAATTTCTGGAAATTCCAGCCATCTAGCCCCTCAAGATTTGCAAAGGCTTCTTAGTCACTGGGTTCTCTGGTGGCCTCTCCAAGGCAGCTATATGAACTTCCTGTGTTCCATACGCCTGTAGCTGACTTACCCCCTTAATTTCCATAAGAGATTCAAAGAAGCGTCTTCCTTCTTTCTACTCTCTCAATCTTTCTTTATACCACTTTGCAAAAACCAGCTCCTCCATCTTGCCTTTGAATCTCATAACCCCTCCTGTGTTCCAGGGTTTTGTTAATGACATCACATACATTCCTTATAACTGTACCTTCTTTCTGTTGCTATCTAGAAGTTTTTCTCCTTTACAGCTTATATCTGCTCAAGTTGCCTTTGTCAAAAATAAACAAAAACAAAATGAAATACAGGAAAAACAAAATCTTTCCTAGATTTCCTGTAAGATAATACCATGTCATCTGATAAAAACAAACCCTTAAACTTCAAGTTGTCTTAGTGGTTACTCCACATCCCCAGTGTTTGGGGTCCTTCCACTCTAGTTGCTGCTCCTGCTGGCACCATGGTGCTGGCCACTCTCCCCTCTCCGAGTGCTGGCTGAACTCTTATATTCTTATGCCCAGAGGAGACCTTTTCAAAGACTTTAAGCATGAGGCAGAACTGAGGGAATTAATGCAGTGGACAAGAACCATTCTGAGATAGATAACCTCTAGCTACAAAAGGTTTTTACAACATTGTACGTACTCATCTGAACTTCCTAATAACTCAGTCCCTGTCTGTCTTAGGTGGACAGCCTCTTCTTAACAATCCACCCCTCAGGAGTTCCTTTCAATCTCTTGCTGCCTTCTCGATCAAGGCAGAGAGGGAATTCCACTCTGCAGACACCCAGAGGTTTTCCTTCAGTTCTCATGTTTGGTCTGAAAGATTCCATTTTCGCTCAGATAATTGTCAAAAAGATTAACTTCAACCTCTAGACAAGATCTCCATCGTCCACCCTACACTAAGTCTGATGTTAGCTGCATTCACAGCTTTTATCTTATAACCAGATCTTAGTCTGTACTAAGTATAACTCCAGCATTGAGACCTGAATTACATGTGATACCATGAAGAGTATTCTTTCATACTCCCTCAAATACAAGTACTATATTTATTCATTAATTCATTTATTTATCTAAACAACAATATTCATTGAATTCAATAACATTGATTGAGTTCAACAATATCCAACCAACAAATACTTACTGAGTATCTATTACATGCCAGGAACTGTTCTTGGTGCTGGGGACAGCAACGAGCAAAACAGGCAAGGTGCTTGCTAGCAGAGCTTATAGTGCTGTGTGCTCCATCTCCTTCCCTTCTCTGTCAGTCCTTGTGCATGAATGACATGTGCCTGGCTCCCACTTGCTGATCACCCCTTCTCCATGTGTTCTGACCTTCCCCCATCACTGTACTAAATTCTGCCTCTCAAGAGGCGTGTATCTATGTTTCTTTCAAATCCAGTGGGCTTTTCTTAGTCATAACCTCCCTCATGCTCTCTGAAGCATTTTGGACTGCTGACCACTTCCTCTTTCTTGCATGCATCTTTTTCACTGCCCATTATCTCCTTACATTCTGCCTCTCTCCTGACAATTCCTCTTTTTCTTTTTTTCTCTTGTGCCACCCCACACTCATTGTGGTAGAGGCATTCCCAAAGACTCTCTCTTCCCCTCACTCCTTGCCTTTCTATAATCTCTTCCTGTATATTTCCAGCCGTTCATTAAAAAAAAGTTCATAACACCACATGGATGTAAGGATTGGAGATAACTAGTATTTCATGGTAGAAAGTGGTATGTAGAGCTTTATAGGTGGGAAAGTTTTCTTTATTCAGTAGATCAGGGATTCTCTGTTATATATATTTTTATTTACAACCTGTCATGGATGCATTCCACTGTAGCTGAACATTTTGTGTGTATGTAGGAATGTGTAATGCATTTCTGGGTATGACCTTCTCCAAAAGAGAACCACTTAGGATGGACTTCAGAAAGTTGTGATCAGTAAGATTTTCCTTCTTTGAGGATTGAACTCTTACAATAAATTGATTTCACTAACAACTAAACTCCAGATGTCTATCAATGGTCCCTTCACCTTTTAAACTATAAATTACAAGTGATCAACTGTGGAAGTGATTTATATTTTCATAGCCCGTTAGGGAAATTATGCTAAATCATTTTTACAAATGCCAGGTTATTTGGATCTTACTGAATTAAAATCTTCATTTAATCGAAATACGTGCTTTGTAGTGAATGTAGATCAGGTAAATATAATCGTAAATATGAATTAATTGAAAATCTATGTAATCCATGGGGATAGGAGGAATTGGAATAATCACGGTGTGTCTGGTTCTTGTAGTGAAGTAATGGGAAGCCGTTTTGGAGACATGGGAGATGTCAGTGTTTGAGCAAAGAGTTTGGTCTTTATTATTATGGAAATACATGGGAGATATGGGAGGTTTGTGAATAGAGCTTGACATGTGAAAAGTAACATTTTAGGAGGAGTCATCTTAAATTAGTAGAAAAACTAGAAAGAAGCAAGGAGGGAAATCAGGTAGGAAAGTTCAGAGTCTGTTGTAATAACACATATTCAGCTATGTGGGCCTGAATTAGGGGAATGGTAGTGAAGCGTAAGAGGAAGGATGGCCTTAGAGGCATCACAAAGGAATAACTGGTGCAACTTGTATAGATGTGAGTAAGAAAGTGGTGGAAGGAGTAAAAAATGGCACCATGTTTTCCATCTGGATTAGTGGGAAAAATAGGAAAAACTGGAGCTGAGAGTTTTGGGGGAAACATGCTGGCTTTCTTGAGTTTTTAATTTGAGTGTGAATTAATGGCCAGTAGTCTAGGAAAATACATCTTGAAGGCTATTTAGAGCTTCAGAACTGCTAACAGGAGAGAGTGTAAGGTTGGAGACATAAACTTGTAAGTTACTCATGTGGGGGTGATACTTAAAGCTGTGAAAGTGACAGTGAGGCTAATGAGAGAAGAGTTAATGGCTAAGGACGCTGGCTGGGACGAGGGTCTTGCGACTCATATGATGTTGGGGGGAAGGTCTCTGTGATGATAATGCTATATGCTTGTATTCCTGAGCCTCAAGGACTACAACCCAGAGAGATGGTTGGCATCTTACTCCATTTTCTGAGCTCCTCAGCACAGCTTCTGAGATATTCAGCCTCCCATGCCACAGTCCCAGGCATTAAGGCACTCATTATTTGGATCTGACTGTTTCTCTCCCCTCTTCTTCCTGTTTCCTATGGACCATCTGGTCAGTCCCCATGTGCAGTGAGGACATTGGCAGCCTGTTTTAGTCATTGTTGTCCCCATTGTATCTCTTGTCATCCAGGCAATTTGGTCTCACGTTTCTTCAGTTGACCCGGTTTTGATGTCCTTATTGTTACTTCCTCTCTAGGAACTCTATCCTACAGTCATCCCCTGTAATCTGGAATCATTTAGAACAACCCCACCTCTTATGTCTCAATTCAGTCTCTGATCACAGCTTGCCAGCCTTTCCGCTTTCTCAGCCTTTGATTTGGTTTGCATTTATTTTTTGATCTAGATTTTTTCTAGACCCCTTGCTCTTTCTTTTCTCTTCTTGTATATCACCCCCCTCCTTGCTTTAGTTCCTTCTCTGTTCAGTTGTAATTCTATGCACCAAACTAACCCTTCCTCTCTCATACTTGCATACATATCACTAACAGTAGATCTCTCCAACTATATCTCCCCCTGCCCCGCACACTCTCTGAAACGCTCAGACCACAGGGGACCGTTGGAGTAATTCCAAGTGATAATAGAGTCTACTTAGAGTAGAATTTAAGTATGGTATTTTGGTATCAGCCAGGCCCTCAACTCTGTTGAGTAATTTTGTTGTATTCCTCTCAGCATCTCTCCCACAACCTCGTTTGCTTTAAGCATCATAGACTGCTGCCTTTACTCTTTACAGGTAACTATGCTTCCTATTCAGTATAGGCTAGTAGTTGAAAACTTGCTAGTGTTTTTGCCTGCCACCATAAGGCTTTTTTGTAAATGCACCATCCAATCCCAAGGGACTAGGTGATTCTTCTTTGTCCAAATCAAATCACCCATTCATATTCTCCCATCCATCTATCCATCCATCCAACAATCCCCTCTCCCATCTTCTTTGACATGAATTCTCAATCACTCAATTTCTCCTTTATCTTTTACCTCTACCTCTATATTTACATCTTCTCTTAGCATATAATGTGACTCTCTCATAGTTTGTGATATTTAAAAACTAAGTATGTGAGGGTCTTTTTTGCTCCCTTCTTTCCTCAATGTCCTGTAGGAGTTGATATCTGCTACCGGTTGGCCCATTTTTTTCCCCAGGCCTTTCCTACTCAAAGAAGAGTTCTGGAAACCTGTGCTGCTATCTTTTTCAATGTCCGATGTCTCTTGATGATGGACTCAGTATTCTGTTTTAGTTCTTGAGGAAAAGTGGCCTTCTTTCTCATCTGTTAGTGTCAAGAAGTTGTGAAAAAAATTTAGCTGCTAAAGTGTAAGAAATGACATATGGAATTTATTTTTGCGCATTTCTTAATGTTATACACTGTAATTGATGGAAGCCGTTAACGAATATGTTTCATATGAGAAGAAATGGTTGAATCAATCAAAATAGTATATTCCATTGAACAGGCAAAAGTGTCTTAGTCTTGATTATTGTTTAAATCATCTTGCTACTCTTACTTTTTACTGGATGGTTTTTGGGCATACTAATCCTACCATGTCTGTGCAGTAAGGCATTATGTCTTCCTTTCTCAATAATTCTGTTTTGAATTTCCTTTTAAACAGCCCAGGCTGTTACCTCCATTTCAGGCTTTATCACTTTCTCATAAACATGCAGATCTCAGAGTCCACTGATGAAGTGTGTGAAAGCTCTTTGGTGGAGAAGATAGGAGAGGTTTGCTCGTTCTCATTATTTCCAGGTGTCCTTCATTTGAACAGAAGAAGAGTAATCCCATGAATAAAAGCTTGCACTGCAGAGTGAAACAGACCCGAGTTTAAATTTTAGCTCTGCTACTTAATAGCTTAACCTCAAGTAAGTTCCTAAACCTTTGTAAGTCTCAATTTTGTCATGCATAAAATAGGGATGATAATGGGATTCACCTGGTAGGGTTATTGTGGTGATTAAGTGAGATGATGCATATCCAGGACACAGAGCACTGCCTGGCACATGGTAAACTCCCAGGAAAGTTTACCATTATGTGTAATTTCACTTAAGTGTGATTACACTATGGAGCTAAGAGGGAGTGAGAAGAAGAAATGTCAGGCTGGGCATGGTGGTTCTTGCCTGTAATCCCAGCACTTTGGGAGGCTGAGGTGGATGGATAGCTTGAGCCCGGGAGTTTGAGACCACCCTGGGCAACAGAGCAAAACCTCTACAAATAATACAAAAATTAGCCAGGTGTGGTGATGTGCACCTGTAGTCCCAGCTACTTGGGAGGCTGAGATGGGAGGATCAGTTGAGCCTAGGAGGTCAAGGCTGCAGTGAGCCATGATTGCACCACTGCACCCCAGCCTGGGTGATGGGGCCAAGACTCTGTCTCCAATAAAATAAAATAAAATAATAAAATAAAATAAAAGTCAGTTCTTTCTTTTAAAATTTCCTATGGCTAGTCAAGTTAAATGGCTAAAGATATGATCTCAATAGATACTCTAGGAAAACCATTGTTCTAATTAATATTGAATGAATGAATCAGGGCTTCCATCCCAAATTCAGTCAGCTTCCTGCATTGGACAGCTAAACAGGATCCTTGTGAGCCTTGAGGATACTTTGGCCTTGTGGGCTTAAAGACTAGGACAGCCTGAGTAGCCTATTATCTGGCACTCTCCACAGTTCATCCCTGGTCATGCTTGCCTGTCCCATGGATTTCATTACCCTGGGTGCTTCTCTGGCCTCCCAAAGTATAGGATATTTCCTAAGAAAGGGGCGCAGTTAGTCTTTCAGCTGTAATTTCCTGAGATATAAATGATTCAAGTGAAAGAGAAAGATATTAACTTCCTAGTATTATGACTGACTTGTGTCTTCTTCATTTTTTTAAAAATTGATTATCCTGTGAGCTTCTTCTTCCTATTTGGAGGTTGAAGTGGGGTGGAGATAAAAAGGAGATGCTTTGAGTTTCCCTTTAATTTGAGTAAAGAGGGGCAGTATCATTAGCGGTGTCCTTCAACAAACATTTATTAATATATACTACTTTGAGCATGGAGCTAATTATAAAGTCAAGTCATTGAATGATTTCAAATAATTTTATTTATTGTACAAAATTTACGAACAAAAAGGGACATCAGTTAAAAATTTTTTGTATATCACTTTTAAGAAAGCTGAACAACATAAATATTTCCTTAAAAGTTCTTTTGCATATTAAAGGAAACATTATTAAAATAATTGTTAACATATTATTATAATTAGAATATTAGGTCAGGCAGTGGCTCATGCCTGTAATCTCAGCACTTTGGGAGGCCTATGTCAGGGAGTGCTGGAGGCCAGGAGTTTGAGGTCAGCCTGGGCTACATAGCAAAACCCTATCTCTATTTCAAGAAAATAAATTTTAAAAAGAATATTAATGTAAAACTTTTTTCAGTTGAATTGATTTGTATTGTGTGTGTACTAGATATATTGATAGTCCTTCATGCAATCAAGTAAATTGTTTATGCATGCTTTATAAAAATTAAAGTCTTTGTTTTCTATTTTAAATGATTATAATAATTTGTAATTATTGAATACTTGCTTTGATGACACTGTTGATTTATTTCATACTAAATTCTCAGATTAGAAAATGCCATCCCCTTCATGCTTTTGAAAAATGTATTATGGCAAAAGGCAGGGAAGATCTGTAGTAGAACTTCACTTTCATGAGAATAGCTAAGAAGAAAGAACAAAATAGAACTTGGCAATTTTAGATTGGCTTCATTACTGATGACAGTTAATCTAAAAATTCTGTTCAATACGACAAACCATCCTCCAACTTTCAAAGCTCTTTTGTTCAGATTATTCTGAAATTTCCTTTGTTCTTCATTTCAATTAACTGTGTAGAATTAGCAGTTGTTATGAATATGATTTCAAGAGATTAAATATTATTTTTAGCCTTACCGTATATGGCCTTAAATACGATTTGATTTTTAACAATTGTTTAGTTAGAAACTCCTCATGTTGCATGTTCATCTTTATTTCTACATTTGGAAACACAAAGGAAGTTAATGTTTATTTAGAGATTGACTTGTCTGGTCCTAAGAATATCCACCATACAAGAACCAAATTATGAGGTAAAGAGCAACCTAAGCTTATGCACTGTTTACTCTTCTTTGAAGTATAGATTATTTTAAGTATGAACGGTTAAAAAGAATACAAAGGCTGTTCTGTTACATTGTGTATAAACAAGAACACAATATTTCGGTGCTGGCAGATATATTTCCTGTACTCATCTTACAAGAATTTTTATATGGCATTTTTCTTGTGTAGAATCTAATTGTCATGCTTATGTCTGTTTCACTCCCACTGCCTCTATCAGCATCCAGCATAAAGAAGAGGGGTGACAGGGATGCCAATTTATAAATTAATGTTTGATGGTATTAGAGGTAATTTGCTTGCTGGCATTAAACATATAGATTCTACATATATCACAGCATACTCTTAATACCACAAAATGAATTTAATAAGTTTACCTTGAGTCTTGAATCTTAGTAGATTTTAAAAGAAAGATAATTTTTTTGGAACAAAGTAGTATTCAGATTTGCCATTTATATAGAGGAGTACAACTGTGCTCTAATCTAAATTCATAATATCTTAAGGCTACTTTATCATTATTTCTCTAAATGTGTTTTAACATCTGAAGTACAGTTACATTTGTCTGTTACTTGTGAAGAAAACTTTTTTCTAAATGAGAGAGCTTATTCCATGTCCAAATAGGAATCTTTTCTAGAGAGTGCTTTATTCTTTATTTTAAAATATTTTTTTCTGCTCTATTCTTTCTTTTCTCTCTTTCTGAGATTCCAAATATACATATGTTAGACTTTTAGATCTGAGGCCTTGAGGCTCTGTTCATTTTTCTTTTCAATAATTTTCTTTTCTATTCTTCAGATCAGATAGCTTGTATTATTTTCAAATTCACTGTCATGTTCTTCACCACCATCCTGCTGTTAAGCCCTTCTAAAACTTTTTTAACTGATAATGTTTTTCACTTATACAATTTTCATTTTATTCTGTCTTATAGTTTCTGTTTCTTTGCTGATATTATCTATCTTTTCATTCATTACAAGAGTGTCTTCCTTTACCTCATATAACTATAATAGCTGCTTTAAAGTTATCTGTGAATTCTAGCATTGGTGTCATCTGCGTTTGTCTTCTTTAATTGTTTTTTGTCTTGTAAATGTATCATATTTCTCTAGTTATTCAGATATTGAATACTTTTTCATTGTATTCTGGACATTGTGTGTGTTACGTTGTGGAGACTGTAGATTCTTCTGAGTGTTACGTTCTTCTGAATGATGTTGATATTTTTGTTTTAGCAGGTAATCAACTTGATTGGACTCAAACTGCAAATTCTGAATCTTAGGCGCCTGTGTAAATCCCATTTCAGTTCCGTTTTTTCTTAACTGGGCTGTTTTCAGTCCATATCCCATGGATGCAGAGCTCAGAGGTCAGTCAGAAATTTGGGCATAGTTTATGTACAGATTTTCGAGCTTGCCTGGATTTCCCCTAAGATTTCCCTCTTTCTCTCTAATGGCTATGGTTGCCTGGAACCCTATCCTAAGGTTCTTGTGTCCAGAAAGACTCTGTGTTTCTAGTGACTCTGGCCACCCTGCATGGTGCCTTGACTGCTACCCACCCTCAGGTTCACAGCCTAAATAAATAATCCTCAAAAAATGGGAAACCCACTCTGTATAGGTCCATTCTTCCATGTTGGACCCCTTGTAAAAATCTGAGTGCTTTTACTCATCCCTAAAGGTTCAGGTATTTTTGTTTCTGTTTTATTTAAAGTTTATAGTTGTTACATATAGGAGGGTAGGTTTCAGTAGGCATATACTCAGTCATACCAGAAGCAGAACTCCTGGTTTATTCTTGCATTTCAATTTCTATTAATTTCAATGATATTCAGATGATTAAAACTTAATAGTAAGAGTCCTTTGAAAATAAAGCCTGTAGAATTGTACTCTCGTTGTATAATATATTACATTGTTCTTGAGTGATAGCTATTGTGTACAGCTGCAAAGGTTTACTAGGTCATTGTGTTTTGGATTAACTAGTGTTACTAGTAGTAAACGTTAGCAGTTTAAAATTATTTAAGTATTTTTAAGCCTCACCTAGTGTGAACAAATAATTTCCTGTATTTATGATTATAGAATTTTAATTGAATAATTGTGATAATCCTTCATGGAAAAGTAGAAATATACGGAAATCAACTCCATGAATTAGCTGATAGTATTTTCCACCTTATTTGGGGTTGACTAGGACGTGTAGGAAAAGTCATTTACTGTGACCCATTTGAGGAACATCAGTCCTTAGTAAGCCCTGACCACATGGTAAGAATCACCTAAGATTGTTAAAAATTGTAAAGACTAAGTTTTGAATGCCAAATGCCACAATTATCTCTCACCGAGTACAATGTTCTCTTATCATGTATCAGATAGAAACTGACATTTCCTTTGATAATTGCTTTCTTTCCAAATAATCTATAACACAGATCTGATTATGTTACTCATGCTTAACACCTTCCATGGCTTTGTACTGCTTGTAAGATCAAGTTCACATCTGATCCATTCTGCCTGCCTCTCTATCCTTGTTTCAAGGGACTCTTCCCCAGTCCTCTGTACTTCAAAAAGGCACCATGCTTTTTCTCAGCTCAGGCCTTTGGGCTATGTTACAGTCTGAATGTTTGTATGTCTCCAAAATTCATACGTTGAAGTCCTAATCCTCAATGTGATCCTTTTGGGAGGTGGGGCCTTTGGGAGATAATTAGATTTAGATGAAGTTATGAGGGTTGCATCTACATGATGGGATTAGTGTCCTTATAAGAGAAAGAGAGAGGAGTTAGATATCTTTCCACCATGTGAGGCTACATCAAGAGGTCACCTGTCTACAAACCAGGAGGAGGGCCCTCACCAGAACCCAACAGTGCTGGCACTTTGAGTTTGGACTTTCAGCCTCCAGAACCATGAGAAATAAACTTCTGTTGTTTAAGTGTTTAAGCCACCCAGCCTACAGTATTTTGTTATGGCAGCCTGAGCTGAGTAAGACACTCTAGTTCTTCCCTTTGCATTGAATATGCTATCCTTGTCCTCTCTGCCTTGAGTCTCCCCTTCCTCTAGCTAACTTTTACTTGTTACTTAAAAATATCACATCCTTAGAAAGCTTTCCTTGACCACCTAAGCTCCCCACTTGCCCACTGTTAGTTAAGTTCCCATCTTATAAACACCTAAAGATAACATGCATTATGCAATATTAAAGATAGTATCTCTTATCATGTATCAGATAGAACCTGACATTTCCTGATATCGCGTAATGTGTATTATGTTCTGCAGCATTCTTCTCACAGGTAACCACTTAGTATCTGCTTCTCTGCTCATTATAAGCCTCATGAGATGATGGCAGAGGCTTTACCCATCTTGCCTACTGCTGGGTGCTTAGTAAAATGCTTGGCACATAATAAAAGTAAAATTTGTTCAGTGATAAAATGAAATGCCCTGCAGGGTAGCCACGTAAATGAGTGTTGATTGCTTGAAGAACTGGGCACATTCTGCAGGGTAACAGTGAAGTCTGTCTATAATCTTTCATGCTCTTATGGCTTTCTGAAAAGCAGTGCTGTCATTGAAATGTCTGCCATAAACCTTATAAAACAGTAAGACAATACCCTTTTTGTGTTGTAATTTAGTATCACAGATCTTTTCATTTCATTTAAAAACATGATCTTTGCCTGTACCTCTTTTTACTGTCAGAATATGAAGCTATGAATTTTGCATATTAGCAGAAATATTACCAGAGTGATTTTGTTTCTTAAATGTCTCAAGTTAATAATCTGCTCTTTAGTCTTTTAACCTTGAGTTTCCAAGTCTCCACTTGTAAGAAATGGCTTTTTAAAAAGCATATATATTTCTCATTGTTATGCAAAATTTTGGGTAGCAGATTTGAGAACACAACAATACTTTAACTTTTTAGTTTATTCTATTCTCTAGTTTGAAAAATAAACCAGTTGAACACTTAAAAAAAAATTATGGTAGATCTACTTCCTCTTGTTTTTGGAGAAATGCCAATATTGTGAGGTACTTTCCCAATCCTTTTAAGTAGAATATGAGTTGATTTATTAATAGTTATGTGCTCAGTGAGATACAGCAAGAGGAGAGAACAGATAGGCTTAAGTCTCTCTGGCTCTGTGTTTCATAAGCTGTGTGTATTGAACCTCATTTGATTCATCTAGAAAATGGAATAACGTGTACTTTGAAGGGTTATTTTGAGAATTGAAGATAATGTATTTAAAGCACTAGCACATGTAAGCACTTAAGAAGTTTCAGCTATTTCTTACAAGTGGAGGCATGGAAAGTCCACCAGACGTTGTTAGGACTGGCTCTTACTGGACTGGGTGAGATTTCTGGGTGAAGCAATGTGGGAAATATTTACTACACAATGGTAAATAGCATGTGAGTCCTCTGTCTGCTAGGTTAATTTTCTTGATTTACTTTGACTAACTAGGACTTACTTGCTTTTGTCTTAACAAATAATGGGACTGGACATGGTCATAAATAATACATCCTAATCCTGAGAAAAACTAATTTAAGATATGGCTGTACTAAATGCCAAAAAAAAAAAGTGTGACTAATTTATTCCTTTAAGATTTCAGCCCTTTAAGCTTATGAATTAAATGACTCTACCCTTGAAACTTTATATTGTTCTCCAAGGGTTAATTTATAGCCTTGATGGGAAGAACTCTATAGGGTACTTTTTTGATACTTTAATTGGCTAATAAATTTTAAGATCCAGAGCCACTCTGAAATATTAAACCTTCAGTTTAAGTTACAGTTTTGCCCCTTTCTGATTTTGTTGGGTTTGATTTATTAAATTTAGAGTAAACATATAAGTTTACAGAAGGAGTTCAGTACATTTGTTTCTTTGATATGTATAAAAAAAACAAAAACCACTTATTATATTCCTTTGCTGAAAATTAATTAATGTGGAAATTAGGATAAGGTAATAGTAATTTTAAAAAGTAGTAATACTTTAATTTTATTATAATTAATTATCAGAAATAATATAAATTATAACTTATTGCTTTTAGATTCATTGTCCTACTGATTTGTAACTTAGGAAAAGCTAAAAAATACAGTAATAATATAAAAACGAATTCATTCCTTAGTGAATGTTTTTCCTACAGAAGAAAACATGCTTATAATAATAGCTTGTAATCAACATTTATGGAGCACTTCCTATGTGGCCAGGCTGTATTCTAAGAGATCTGGATTAATTAACTTATTTCATTCCCACAACACCCTGCATGGAAGGTATTGTTATTATCCTTATTTCATGGATAAGAAAAGTTGGGAGTAGCATGGTTAAGTGTCCTGTCCAAAATTCTCCAGCTAGTAAGTGGCCAAGAGGCTTGGCCTGGAGTCAGGGAGCCTGAGGGTCAGGTTCCCTGGAAACAGCTGCTGAGGTGAAGATGGAGGTAGTTTATTGGTGTGTGCTCTAGGGAACAACACCTGGAAAGCAGTGAGGGCAGCAGGGACGGGCATAGAGGAAGGTGAACCATGATGCAAACACAGCAAGACCTCAGCCTCTCTCGTAGAGAGCTCTGGGATGGAGGCACCCTTCAGATCTGTGCTCAGCTGAGTTGGGGGCTGCCCCTGAGGAAGGGGCATAGCCTTGCGTGGGGCAGCTCCCTTTGGCTTGGGGCATTTTTCTGGGGGACACTACACTGCCTGATGGAGGAACAAGTACCTGGGTTTGAAAGGGGATTCTGGGCAGGGCACTGGGCCATTCACTGCAGCCCACCTGTGACTGTGACCTTATTTAGAAATAGGAACTTTGTTGATGTAAGTTAACGCTCTCAAAATGAGATCACACTGAATTTAGAGTGGACCCTAATTCCAGTTATTGATGTCATAAGACAAGGGAAAGGGAAGTTTGAGACAGAGGAAAAGGCCATGTGAAGATGGAGGCAGAGACTGGCGTTACACTGTCATAAAGCAAGAAATGCCAGGAGTCACCAAAAGCTGAAAAAGGCAAGGCAGGATTGTTCCTCAGAGCCCTTGGAGGGAGCATGGCCCTGCTGATACCTACTTAGCTTTAATATCAGCTCAGATTTCAGATTTCAGTGCTCAAGAACTGTGAGATAATGAATTTCTGTTGTCTCAAGCTAGCTAGTTTGTGGTACTTTATTTTGGCAGCCTAAGGAAATGAATACAGCGCCTCTTGGGCTTCCTGGGTCCACTTGCTTCCTAAATGTTTGTTTATCCCATCCGGGAACTGCTCCTCCAGGATTCTGGACTCTGGTTGGTTTCTTTTTCTGGGGAAACTTACAAGAAGATCAGTGGGAGGAGCCATATCTCTCTGCTGCAGATGGTTTTGGGACTGCAGCTGATACTCATCATCTTCCTCTTTTCCTGCCCATTCTAGAATCCCCTCAGGCTTGACTAGCACCCCTCTCATCATGGTGGTGACTCAGATCTTCATCCCGGAGGGATCAAACACCTGAATACCATAACGCTTCTCGGGCTGTATCCACTACATTTGTCCATTTACTATCAAAATTGGGCAAGGCAATACCAAAAAATATTTCCGTATGTCACCTGGTTGTCAAATGAATTCTCCCTTGTCTGCATTGTATAATATTAGCTCTCCCTTCCTCTTAATGACCAGAGTCCATTATTCCTGACAGCATAGTAACTTCTTTTCTTGCAGCTGGTCACTTGGCACAAGAAGACCGAATGACCAACCAGATAGCAGCTGCTGCTTAGTTTAATGGAATGATCACTGTGTCCCATAGGGAAGTGCTCCCCAACTCTGGGAATCGGAATGTCTAGATGCCCTGAGCCCAGAGTTGTGGTGGTGGCCAAGGGTTTTCACATAGAGTTGGAGTGGTCAGTAGAACCAGCTATGCTGAAGGGATGCTTTGAAGTAATCCTAGCCTGAGGATTTCTGGAGCAGTGGCTGAAGAGATGATAGAGCCCACCTGATTGGCTTTCCTCATTTCTGTAGGCTCAGGGAGGTGCTGTAGCTTATCCAGGGTCATACAGCTGAGCAGCAGCTGAACTGGGCCGCGGACACTCCCATCCTGGTGAGGCACTGTGCTGCTTCCCCTCACTTCACATGGATTAATTTTACTTAATAATGAAAATGAGTTGGCTGGTACTTAAAATATACATTTCTGTTGAATGATTTTCAAATTTGGTTTCTAACTGAAATGTTATTCCAATGAAGGCAATTGAGAGATTTTATTCTCTATGTGTGATGTGATGTGTGTGTGTGTGTGAATGTGTGTGTGTGGGTGTTTGTGTGTGTGTGTATTGTGGGCAGGGTGGGGTCATCTCTGAAACCTACATATTTAATATGGGTTTTCATATCCGAGGCAGTTTTACAAAGTCTTTATGCTTCCGTCAGTGCTAGCGGTTCATTAAAAAATTGCTATTATAAAATGAACTTAATTGTAGACACTTTGGTGAGAGAGTGAGTCTTTCTCTTGCTGCTAGTCTTAATGAACAATTTCCTAGAAATGTTGTGTATGCCAAAAGTTTAGGGGAAAAATGAGGACTTTCTAATACGTTGACAGAAAGGTAGTGTTCTTTAAAAATGGCTCAAAAATATCCCACAACATTTAATTTAATTTAATTTAATTGCTACCTGCTAGCTGAGATTACAGTGGATAGATATACTGACAGTTGTCTCGGTTGTCTTTAAGAATATGACAGAGCTCATTTCTATGATGCTTTTATTATTATGAGATTTAAAAAGAAACAATTGGAACCAAGATTACTTTCATACTGTTCTGTAGTCACAAATGTTAGACTTGGAAGAGATCTCAGTACAGAAAATTACAATCATTGTCAAGGGGATAAAGTAGAGAAGGGAAAACAGCCTTTTAAAACTGTGGATTATTTACATATGTGTGACACTGTTGACAACCAGCCAGAGAGCTGCTTTGTGGTTTCATGTCCTGAAGCTTTGCTGTCATGTTAATTAATAACTTCTTGCAATCCAAACCACCTTTTTTTGCCCAGAGCTGTACTTTAAATAGCAAGTTGTTTTTGTTAGAGACTAACAGGACATAAGGCATACAATATTTGTAGTAGTGTAGTAGAATCCTTAATGCCGTTACTGTTGAAGTAAGAACATGATTTTTCAATCTGAAAGCTCTAGCAGTGTTCAAATCACCAACCTAACTATGCATCACCTTTAAAATCTGGACTGTGAGCATTACTGTTCTCTGCTTCTGCTTGCATATTTTTTCCATACTTTTTGTGAAGATTGGGCACAGATTTGCATGAACAATTACTCTTCCAGGGGAAAGTTCAATCTCACACTCTAAAACATTCTCTAAAGTTTAGAGAATGGAAAAGACACAAAACAAATGCTCTGCATGTGACCATAATGCAACTTTAGTTTTGAGGATGGCAGAGATGTTTGCTGTCTGAGACAGATGTCCTCTTAGGATTGTGCATATGTGTCTCGGGAGGGACAAGGGATATTAAATTTAACCCTGGATTTATTAACTGAAAAGTAAAAATCATCTGTGACTGAGGATAGCCAGTTAAGGTACTACAATAAACCATATCTAACTCAGTTAGAAACAGAACTCTTGTTATAGCTGACCTTGAAAATAAAGGGAAGCATGGTTTGATCAAAAGTGGGAAGCCTTTCACACCAGTTACCCTCATGCTGTGATATGAAAAGGGCATTATCAGGAACATATTTTTAAACCATAATTTATTTCAGACCTGTGCTGCAGTAAATAACACACATGAACCTTAACAGATGCAAATAATAGGGAGTAATCTTTGTATGAGTAATTTTACACATTGTGTAGATTGTGGAATCATTCTGAAACAAAAACTGGGCTGTCAGAGACATTGTGAAGTTGAAACATTTTTAATGTGTGATTTTAAGCAAGTCAGTTTGTCCTGAATCCACATGGCAATGGTTATAAAATCTAACCAGCACACAAAGAAATAAAGGATGTGAAATTCTGGGCCAATTAATAGAAACCATTTGTAGGCTTCTTCTCTTCATCCACTGTGAAGGGCTGGAAGAAGGTAAGTTTTGATGTTAGATTGCTTTTATAGTGCAACTGCAGAAATCCAGTGATCCAGTAGATCCTTGTTCAGGTTCCTTCTCTTGAATTCCAAATGTGGTTGCCCAAATCCAGCTATGTGAAGCTCTAGCTATACTTTAATAATTGTTAGTTAACTCTGACCAAGTATTACAATGGAAAAGTATGGTAGTAGGTGGTAAAATCTTTTTCAGAATCCTTAGTGTTGCTTTACGAATTCTTTTTTTTGGGGGGGGAAGATGCTTTGACGAACATAAATTTATGATAAACCTAATCTAACTACAGGTATTAAACTTTAAGGACTTCTCCAATAATAATTTTCTTGGGATACGTAGCTTATGAGATGAGTGACATATGTACAGCAGCATTAAAACTTTGTACTCTAAGTATATATTGGTTAAAAATTGTGTATAAACCATTGAAGTCTAAAAACTTCATGTAAGGTAATACTCATGTAAGGAATTATCTGACAGATCTTATTTAATAATAGCCACAGCTGTTTGACCTTTTTTTTTTTTTTTTTTTTTTTGAGACAGGGTCTTGCTTTGTCACCCAGGCTGAAGTACAGTGGTGCAATCATGGCTCGCTGCAGCCTAGAACTCCTAGGCTCAAGTGATCCTCCTGTCTCAGCCACCTGAGTAGCTGGGACTACAGGCAAGTGCCACAACACCTGGCTAATTATTTTATTTCATTTTTGTACAGACAAGGTCTTGCTTTCTTGCCCATGCTAGCCTCAGACTCCTCAATTGAGGCTCAATTGATCTTCCCAGCTCAGTCTACCAAAGTGCTGTAATTACAGGAATGAGCCTAGCTAAAAATTGTTGAATATTAAGAGATCCCTTCCTTTCTCTCTCTTCTCTCTCTCCATCTTTCCCTTTCTTGCTTCTTTCATTCTCTTTCACAATCACTAATTCATTGTCATTCACTCATTCATTCAACTATTTATTCATCACCCACTATGTCTCAGGCCCTGTTGTAGAAAGTTGATGATACAAGATGGTAGTCAACAACTTTTAGGAGTTGTTTTCTTGTGGGAGAAGACAGACAGAAAATAAAAATAATAAAATAGAAGACTGTAAAAAGTGCTGTAAAGAATAAAAAAAGCAGGATGGACTCCAGAATGGCTGGGGGCAAGGTGATGTGCTCTTATTGAGAGTAGGAAGGAAAGGTTTGTGTAAGAGGATGATGTTACAGTTGAGAACTGAATGATAAGGAGGCAGCTGTGCTAACACTACCTGGGAGAATGACATCGAAGGTGAAAAGGACCAGTAAGTACAAAGGCACTGAGACAAGTAGGAGCTTGCTATGGTTAAGGGACAGAAGGAAGACCAGTGCTGTTGGAGCTTTGTGATCAAAGGGGAGAACAGGTGAGGGCCAGGTCATGTAAGGTGTCACAGACTGTGGTAAGAGATTTGGATTTGTTCCAATCAAATTGGAGGGTATTGAGAGTTTAAGCAAGAGAATGATTTGAAACTTACACATATGTATTAAGGAGAGGTTGATTCTCATTCACTACATCACAGAATATCCAATTAATGAGAATACAGTGGAGAAATTCCTTTCAGGTCTTAATATTGGGAAAATCTGAATTTTGAAACAACATAATTCTCCATTTGATATGACCTCTAGGAAGTTCAAAGCTAATTTGCATCTTTCCTCCAGTAATTATAGACTATTGTACACTGTTGTATTGAATACACTTTTTAAAATTTTAAATTTAATGTCATAAATTTTGGACATTTATGATATCCAAAAGTAAAAAAAAAAATTAGAAATTTGTATATTGGGAAGATTTGTTTGCACTCCTGTGTCTACCCAGCTCACCAGTCATCCTTGACCCCAACCTTTTCTCTTAGTTTCTTATGTCTTTCCAGTGTTTCTTTGTGCATATACAAGCAGGTATATATATGTGTGTGTGTGCTATTTTTCAGCTTTATAGAGGCATAATTCTCAAATAAAAATTATATATATTTAAGATGTACAATTTGATGTTTTGATATATATGTAAGCTGTGAAATGATCATCACAATTAGGCTAATTAACATATTCATCACTTTACATAGTTACCATTTCCTTCCTTCTTCACTCCCTCTCCCTTCCTCCCTTCTATCTCTTCTTCCACCAAACTCTAAGTGCCTTCACAATAGCATGATCCATATTTTAGTAGTCCTCAGAAACCAATGCCTGGTACATAGTAGGCAATAAATATTTGGTATTTTAATGAATAGTTTATAATATGTTACTACTATGCTTAGGAAAGCTAACAAATAGAGCCAAGCTGGTATTCAAAGAAGGAATCAGTGAATAAATTTAATATATTAGTTAATGAATATAGGAGTTCTATTTTAAGAGAAACCATTGTATCAATAGCAATAAAAAAATATTATCATCATGAAATGGACTACTCTTGTCTTATTTAACTAGATGCTAGTTTAACATAAATTAACATGATATTCCATCAAAACATGACTTTAGAGCAAATGAAATTCTATACTGTATGGCAGATGAGAATTTTAATGAGCACATTCATAAAGAAAAGTGTCCAGGGAATAATTAGAAGCTTAACATAGAGAAATGGTCAGGCAAAAGACTGATTCTGAGGAGAAAATTCTGCATTGGGGACCTTTAGATGATATGAGTGCTCCAAGAAAATCCTGGAAAAAATTCTAAAAGAAAATGCTTAAACTTTTCTATGTGTAATCATATATGATTATACCTTATGCATTCAGTAATACTGCTGCACATTTTGTACTTGATTATTTTATGATTTGTATCTAGATGAGCTGAAAAAACATTCTAAACCATTCAAAATGTGATATTACTGCTCATGAAACATGTATGTGCAATAAAACTCTCTAGTCATTGGGTAAGAATGTCTGACTGGAGAACTGCCCACATTTAATAATCCTTTGTATATGAAACAACTAATCAGAGAAAACTGTGGACACCAAATAGCAAGCTGATGAGGTTTTGCTTTTAGGGTAATGGTGGTCAGGCATTAAAACCAACTACCTAGTCAGACTCATTTAAATGTGTACCTGCCAGATTTTACACATCACAATGACTAAATGTGCATGTATCTTCAAAACTGTTTCATGCTTATTCAATAATCTTGGCATGAACATATGACAGAATGATTTCATTGGACTACAGGGATTATGATATTGAATATCATTCTGCAAACATTTATAAAGCATGTAAGATATACCTTGCCTTAAGTCTGCTTTATAAAAATACCCTTATTTTATGAAGAGATTATTTTCTTTATAAATGATTTCTTCAAAATTGCCTTTAGGTATAATTTTCATCATGCATTCAAATTATAATTCAACCTACAAATATCTATTTTCATTCTACTTTTTCCAGAAACATGTAAATATATTAAGTATTATACTTGGTCATAATATACCTCTTTGTTCTTGGTAAAATTACAAACATTGTTTAAACTTTTGACATTTCTGCAAATTCCTTACAATAATTGGCTAATGCTTCTTTTGAATATTTTCATTATTTTAGTAATTTTAATTGATAGGTTCCCATATTTAAATTATTACTGTGTCTGTAGAGTATATATTTAGAGTTAAAGCCATTTAAAATATAGTATAAAACAATCAGAAGAAATATAACCTGCTAATAAGAAATATAACCTGGTATCATTTCGCGCCTGGCAATCCTTGCTTACTCGTACAAGACTGATGTTAAATATGCAACTTAGTAGTAAGAACTCTATCCAAAGTATAGGACAATTCGACAGCCATCACATATATTGTATATTAAGCTTATAAATTATTTTCTATTCTATACTAATATGCTCCATAAACATATAAATGGATTTGATATCTTTGCACACATTTTGACTTTTTTCTATTTAAAAAATGTATATCAGATTAGTTAGAATGATCTCTGGATGTAATTGGAGCTGTCTCTTACTGCGGATTTTCCTCAGATTATTCTTTAATCAAGAATCTTATGTAACCTTCATAGATGCTGCACTAAATACTGTACCAGATTCTGGCAAAGTTTTTGTGTATAATACTTAATACCTGTGAATATGGGAAAGACAGCTCTCTTGGAACTTTGTTGACCAAGTATTACTTATATGCCAGTAAGGGAAGCTAAAGTAGAACAGGAATTAGAGTAAAATCTGACTAAATCTTAGGCTTCCTTTTGTATAAGAAGTATAACATACCCTACCTATATTTCTTGAACTAAAACATAAAGTCTTGTCTCTGTTTCCTAAAACCTAGCTTTAACAACAATTGTCTTACTTGATTAATAAACATATTGAATATAAACTGTTTGGTTTTTTAAGTTGACAAAAAATAGTTCAGCTTTTAGAGCTATCATTCTAATCTACCTAACATGAAATGCACTTGGCATTCGACTAGTTCAGTTTTCCCATAGGTCCTACAAGTCTTGCTGGGTATGCCAAGAATGCAAGGTCCTGACCACTCTTTACCTGGATTATTTATCAGGGTTGCATTTTCAGCAAGCAGTCTCGAGGGATGAAGTAATGTCTCCATTCAGGCTGAAGAGCTGGCTTCTTTACCGCTTGCTATAAAGTGATGGGTTCTTTAGGCTCAGTGTTTCTGCTCTATCTGTGTGCAGGCATCGTCTGGCCATCTACCTTGCCCTTAAAACTTCTTGGGTAATCGATATGAATATGCTGATATGCGGCTACTGCTCTTGCTGTGAGTAATGAAGTCTTTCAACTCTGATCCAGGAGTCTTGTGTCTTCTCTCAGCCTCTAAACCGGGTAATTGGAAGAATCACCTTGTTTCTCTCAGCCCAGGGATCACAATTTTGTCCTACTTGTTCTCTGATGTCTGAGAGGAGCTAGTTCCTATATTTTGTCCAGTTTTCAAGTTGTTTATGACAAAAGGGTAAGTCCAGTCCCAGTTATATCGGCATGCTGGGAAGTAGAAATCTGAAACTTAATTAAATTAAATATTTTTGGGTTTAGAGTTATCTGTTAAAATTCATCATCTTTTCCTTATCAACAACAACAAAAAATATACAGCTTTTAAAGCCTCTGACAACGCAGCTTTAATATCTGAAGCTTAATGGATCTTTTGTTTCTAATGTATTTTTCCTTTCGTCTTTTTTCTTCGTATTCCTGGTTGCCTTTGACTGTATATGGATATTGTATTTGAAAAGCTGTTTGTAATAATACTTTGAGGCCCAGCATGATGAGGCATCCAGGCTCTAAGCCCCCAACGATATCAGTCCTTGTGTAGTGTCCTTTATTGAGGGTGAACTGGACTTAGTAACTAGCTTCTGACTAATAGTAAATGGTGTAAGTAATGGTATGTCACTTTTTTGTTTGTTTGGTTGGTTGGTTTTTGTTTTGTTTTGAAATGGAGTCTTGCTCTGTCACCCAGGCTGGAGTGCAGTGGCACGGTCTGGACTCACTGCAACCTCCGCCTCCCAGGTTCAAGCAATTCTGCCAACCTCTGCGTCCTGAGTAACTGGGATTACAGTGGCACACCACCACGGTCAACTAATTTTTGCATTTTTAGTAGAGACGGGGTTTCACGATGTTGGCCAGGCTGGTCTTGAGCTCCTGACCTCAGGTAACCCACCTACCTCGGTCTCCTAAAGTGCTGGGATTACAGACATGAGCCACTGCACCCGGCTGGTATGTCACTTTTGAGGTCGTGGCTTCCACATTGGACTTCCTCTTGTGCTCTTGGATCCCTCTGGGAGAAGCACATTGAGAGCAGCCCTATGGAGAACCCACACAGTGGGGAACTGAAGCTTCTGCTAACAGCCAGTTGAGTCAACTTGGAGGTGGTTCCTTCAGACCCAGGCAAGGCTTAGATGATGGTGGCTCAATCTGGCACCTTGATTGCAGCCTGTTGGAAGTCCTGAAGCAAAACCACCAAGCTAAGCTACTCATAGATTCCTGACTCAAAACTGTGAGATGATAAACATATCTTGTTTTAAGCCACTAAATTTGGAATAATGTTGTATGCAGCAATTGATAACTAATACAGATGATGGTCTCTTTTTAACAGTTAGGGTTTATATTTCCTTCTGCCAGTTGCCTGGGGGTGCTAACACTTTAGGAAACCTGGGGAGACTAGGAGGTAGAAAGATCTCTTTTCCACTCTCAGATATTGCAGTAATTCAAAACTGAGTTGCAGGGGCCGAAGCTGTGGTTCACCTTTACTCCTCAGGAATGGCCTTAGGGCTCACAGCCAAAAGTGAGGGAGTGCAGCAGGGCTTTCCCCAACCCTTTATAGGCCCTGGAGACCAATCTCTGTGGCCTGGGCACCAAGAGGATATTGCAAATCCTGTTCAACCTCAGTCTCTAGTTCTCCCTGCTAGAATCCACGTAAGTTCCCAGGGAAAGAAGTTGCTTCAAATTTATATTTACTTAGACTCCTTCCCAGTAAATCTTTACTATACTTGAGAGATCTGTGTGCCTTTAATGGGCTATTTCTTTAAATACTTTGTCCAATATTTCTAGTCATCCGCGGAGAGGATTGAATCACTTAGTTTCTTAGTTTTCTATTCTATACTAATATATTCCATAAACATACAAATGGATTTTATATCCTTGCACACATTTTGATCTTTTTTCTATTTAAAAAATGTGTACCAGATTAGTTAGAATGATCTCTGGATATAATTGGAGCTATCTCTTGCTGTGGATTTTCCTCAAATTATTCTTTAATCAGGAATCTTGTGTAATCAAAAGTAGGAGTCAAACTCCACATTCATTTCTTTCAGGGAAGTTAAAGAGCAATGAGGGAAAAGTTTTTTCCTGCAAACACTACTTAAGTCGCAAAGCATCTTTGGTGATACGTTTCAGTATGGCTGTTTATTGAATTCTATAGGAATTCAGTGTACCCTCTATCTAACATGCTGGAGGGTGCTTTTTTGGTGACCAATCTCATTTGACCCGCTCACACATTTTACATGGTGACATTGCTGTTTTCCAACAATAGATGGGCATTAAGGTGTTAATTCTGACGTTCACTCATTTTCCAACTCGTACTTTGGAAGGCTAGAGTTGTGTTTTGATGTTACTTGGGTAATACGGAACTAAATAGCCTATTTTCTAATATCATATTCTATGTCTTTGCATATTTGCTATTCTCTGCAAAGTCAATATTGATGGTATTTATTTTTACATACGCTTTTTAGTAAAGAAGTGAATAAGCTTGTTCTGAGTTAAGCATAAAATCCAAATCACATGGAATCTATATGAAGTCTCTATGCTGATGTACATAGAGCTCTGACTTCTAAAAAATTGTTATATTGTATCAACAATTTGGTTTGGGGAGAGAGAGAGAGGGAGGGAGAGAAAAGACAGAGAGAGAGAGAGAGGAGAGAGAGAGAGAGAAAGAAAGAAAGAAGAAAGAAAGAAAGAAAGAAAGGAGAAAGAAAGAAAGGAGGAAAGAGAGAGTAGCTTATAGGATTTTTAGTTTCCCTAGTGACCTGTGCTTGTACTATGTGTACTAAGACTTAAGGAATACATTTCCATTAACATTTTAACAGTTTGGTGCTGTTTTCCAAAAGATACCTGATTCTCCTTCAAGAAATCAATGAAAAGAGGTTTTCTTACAGAGTTTTGAAATTGTTAGTGTACAGTTTTTTTTACATGCTCCTATTTAGTTTTGTTAAAAATATGTCAGGCTTGGTATGAATTAGTTTCATAACAATAAAGTGTTTGTTCTCTAGTCATACAATTTATGTCCATGAAAAATGCTATGATAGGGAAATTAATAGTTGGGGATCTTAAGGCCTTGTATTGGGAAAAAAGCCTATATAATTTTTTAAAGAAGTAGATTTATGTGTATTGATTTAGAAAATATACTGATATATTCTGAATGAAAAAAGCAGTTCTATAGTATGCTGCCATTGGTGTAGAACAAAAACAAAACTTTCAAATTTCCTGTGTGTTTGTGTGTGTGTGTGTGTACACACACTTATAAATGTAAACAAAATGTTTAGAAGGATAGAGGAAATTGAGGAATGGGGTTGAGGATTTGGTATGGGGAAGAGTCTTACTTTTTCATGGTTCATCTTTGAGGTTTTGGATTTTTCTCATTTCATGTCATTTTCCCAGTTAACTAGCTAGTTACTTTAAACATTGAGCATATACATATTAGTTGTGCAATCTTACATTAGTTGTAGAGAACGATATACAATTATTTCCTTTTATCATCCTGTTTTAGGATCTCTCTTTCATAGTCTTTTTACTACATATTGTGTTTATACGTTTATGTCTTTAGGTATGGATAGTATAAATTTTAAATCTCTTAGATAATGTTTTCCCCTCTATCCCAGTGTTTAATGCTTTTTGGTTATATGTATTAAAGTTGCTAAATCTCCCTAAGCCACATTTTGGATTGGAACAGTTGTCAATTTATGTATACAAAATCCAGAGTCAGACATTCTGGAAGGAATTTAAATTCTATCACTTAATAGCTGTAAGACCTTGTATGGGAAATTTAACCATTTCCAACTCTTCTGTTTCTCTGTCTGTCCATGTGCATAGAATCAACATTCACAACTATTTTTCAGACCCTCAGTTTTCTCTCAGAGAACATAGATAATGATACCATCTTTCTTACCTACCTTACATGTTTGTGATGAGGAACAAAAGAGAATATACATGAAAGCTTTCGTATGCTGTAAAACAATATGCAAACATAAAGTGTGATTGTTCGTAGTCCTTTGCTTGACTGTAAAGTGTTAAGTAAAGACCACTGAGTTGAGATGTCCAATTTTCCCATATTTTGAAGTAAGAAAAGACATTGAAGGAGTCAGATAATATTTATGAAGCCAAAAATCTAAGGCAAAAAATAGATATATCATTTGTAACTTGCAAAAAAGAGCAACCAAAGATACTCTATGTTAAGGGGATAAAAATTCTGGATAATAGAAGATATTTGTTGTACTAAAGAGAAGAGAAGGAAGGCATCTCATCTTGTTGGGAGTGGCGTGGGTAGGGTGGAGGTATTCCTCCCAGGTTGCTTCTGTCCCTTTCCTTCCTCTGAATTTTAAAAGCATGACCTACCTCTTGTGCTTTTGATTAGTTTAACATCAAGTGCAGGGCATTGAATGTCAGCTCTTGACCTCAGGGAGAACTTTCTGGGAAGCCTTGGAAAGTGAATAAGTATGGGAAAGTCTTCCTTTTGCAAATGTCCCCTCCTTACCTATCCTTTGGACAATGCACTGAAAATGTCCAGGTTCTTGCTCTGTGTTTCTCTAAATGATAAATACAGTTACTTAAAGATCTATCTGCTGCAGCCAGATGGTAATAATCTTAAGAGCACAAGGAGAAAAAAAAGGCAACATCTTTATCCCTTCTTAGAATAAATGTATTTAAACTTACAATATATAGAGTTTATTTCATTTTAGTTTATAAAAATATGTTCTATTTCTTAAATTTAATAACCCATACTTCTATTCTAAGTTATGATCTATCATTATACCATGTCACAATCTTTTACATTTTATATATTTTCTCTTTCTTTCCTACTCTGTTTCAGAAAATAGACCTAGCAGGATAGAAAAACAAATGTTAGCTTTTAAAGGGTAGATAAATATAAATTTCCCACTGAGATATACTAAATACTGATATATCCTGAGATACAAAGTAGAATTTTTTGTTTTTATGGTTTCAGAACTATGTTTCTTTTTTTAAAAAAACTATATCCATCAGCTTTATTTAGCTAGGCTCTAGATGGCTATATATTGGATATATAACAAATGGACACTGAAGGAGAACAGAAATGATATTTCATAGAAGAAAAGGATAAATGTGTTTTCAATGAAAAACTCTAGATTATTAGATGACGGGCCTGTATTTGAATTTTAGTGATGCTATTGCTTAGTATGGTCAGGGCTTAGGATTGGAAAGGGCTCTGCTTGAGTCTTCTTCGGGGCTTCCTAAGGCTGGTGGAAGTAGTTTTCTGAGGACCTGATATTTGTCAGAAGCTTGTGATTCATACGTTACTCCTCTGCTCCCTGAATTGCTTCTCCTTTTAAACACATTTGAGCTTTTCTTGGTCTGGAAGCCCATTTTGGGAACAATGGCATCCGGTAATTCAATTATGCCTTTCAGTTGAAAGTGGAGGCTGAAAATAGGGTTTTTACATGTTCTGTAGATGTTTTAGCCTGCTAGTTGTTTTTTATTATTATTGTTGTTTTAACCAAATAATATATAGATCAGCAACTTTTTCTCATTATATTCCTTTCCAGTTACTGGCATGAAGTTGTAGCTGGCAATAATATCATAGCTAAGATTTTTTGACTTCTTACTATATGCTAGGCAATCCCATTTAACTTTATACGGAATATCTGATTTAACCCATTTATGGGTCAGAAGCACAAGTTTCTGACAACCACCAAGTCTTCAGAAAACTATTTCTACCAGCTTTAGGATGCCCCAAAGAGGGCTTAAGCAGAGCCCTTTCCAATCCTAGTCCCTGACACATACTAAAGCATGACTGAAGTTCAAAGTTCTTCACTATAACCCCATGAGGTTGGTCCTGTTACTAAACCATTTTATAGATGTGGAAACTGAGGCTTTAATAGCAGTGAAATAATGTGCCTGAGGTCAAACAGATCATAAGTGGTGGAGTCAGGATGCCTAATTGGTGATATTAAGGAGATTTACAAATGTCCCAGGAAACAAATCTCCCTTAGGAAGATGTTCCACTTCACATGGAAAATGTTTGTATCAGCATTGACAAAATCATTTAGCACAAAGTGTGTCTGAGAAGGGGTTGGAACTTGAGCTCATCAAAATAACACTTAGCATTTACATAGCAGTATATATTTGTGTTTTGCTTTTCTTTTTCCCTTCTGTATCCATCTCTAATTGAATAATTGGAGACTTTTCTCAGTTGAACCAGTGTAATTAATGCCAGCTTAAGATGGGGCACTGAAGCTCAGGCTCTTAAATATGGTATTAATTCATTTGTAACAGTAGAAGTGTACCAGTGCTCTGTGCACAACCTTGGTATTGCTGAGCTATTCATGCTAATAATATTGGTTACAATGTAGAGACAAGCTCCAATCAGCTACTGGTCCATCAGGTGTAGAATTGGTGGCCTGGCAGATTTAATGTTGGGAAGACCCTACCTTAGTACTAGAATAGTACTTGTTGGGTTAAGTAGGTCCTTTTACATCTTGAATATTCTGTTTTTACATCTGGATTGGGTTTTGTAAGTCAGAAATAATGAGAGAGCAATGAGAGAGAGAGAGAGAGAGAGAGAGAGAGAGAGAGAGAGAGAGAGAGAATGTGTGTGTGTAAGAGCTACGACCACAGGGAAGAAGCAGCTATTTCCTAGATATCCTGCTGGAGACAGAGAAAAGTGCTGGCATATCTTGGGGTTTCCCGTCCTTTGACCCTCAGTCTCCTGCCACATCCCATTATGTAAATCTAACCAGAAGCCACTTAGTAGGGGTGCCTGAGAGAGGTAGCTTGCAGGGTCATTCCTGGGAAGGGCAAGGCAGAGCAGGGCAAGGGAAGGGAAGGGTCTGATGTAAGACAGGGAGGACTGGCACAGCATTTGTGGGGAACGGTGATCAGGGCTCTTTGCCTTGGCTTTCCCTTTCATTGAGAAGAGAAGAGCAAAAACTTTGATTTTTGGATTTTTTGATGATTTTGTTAAAGTCTCTTTTGTTTCTTTTTTAATGAAACATAAAAATTCCTTTTAAGAAATTCTATAGTGAGAGCTTTGAAGGCGGGAGTTTTATCACTTGGCCAAATGCATCAATCTTAACCTTCCCTCTCAGGGTTTTTAAATGAGAGATTCCCAAATACACTCTACCTGCAGGGCTATTCCATTTTGTCATGAGAATATGCTTCAGAGGAAGCATAACTCCCCTGACAAATCTGATGTTGAAATGTTCTATGGGAGCTGCTACTTTCTGATCTGGCTTATTTCCACACGTGGGGAGTAGGAATTCTTCATAATTCTTTAAAATTCTGGCCTCCATTATGTAACTGCAAAGACATTGTCTTGGAAATATCATAGAATATTTTGGGGTCAGTTCATGAAAGCAGTTGTCACTGTAGTATTTTCTGTTGTCAAATCTCTGTTTGGTATTTTTTAGGTCAGAAGATTGGGTAAATCAGAGTATTGTAATGATGTTTTTATTGTTTTGTGGGGATTAAATGTGCTCTGTATGCATCTGTGGAATATTTGTGTGTGCACGTGAGAAACTGCAACCTTAGAGGATAGTATTTGAACTGATACTACCACCAGTCTAACAAACTTTAGAATAAATGAACATTCTAATTATCAACACTTGAAAACAGAGAATTCCATTTATTTTATTTTCTTTAAAGTTTCCAGCATATTCTGCACATATTTGTATAGTATATGTAGGTATTTGGATTGTAACATGGAAGAGCATTTAACAGCTGTGTAAATACAGATTCCTAGATTTAATATGGTATGTGCAAGAGATGGCATTTTATTTCAAAATTGAGCTCATCGATTTTTAGAACTTCATGAGTCTTTACTTGGCCAATCATTGCCTTTTGAACTTCAAAACGAACAAGGTAAGTCTCATAATCGGAAACACTGTGAGGTGCTTATGTGACATAATGAACAAGAGAATATTAGCACTTCTCTGTGAAATGAAGGCTTGGAGAAGAAAAACCATAACAGCTGTTTTCCAGTTTGTCCTTAGGAAGCATAGAGCTTCTATATACTGAGTTTATGAACCAAGTAACTTGATTCCATAATGAAAATTCCATTCGTTTGGATATATGGGTCTGATTTTCTATTAATACAGTTAGAGAATTTTATTTAGAATTTTAGCAAAATATTGTTTCTGTTTGGATGCTAGAAACTTGTTCTAAATTGAAGTATTTCATTTAAAAATAGTGTTGTACTAATTCTCTGCAGTTACCTACCTCTTGTGTACATTTTTCTTCTTTTAACTCATTTTAATTAGCAAGAGGGTGAATGAAACTTCAGTTTTCATAAAATAATGTATCTGAATTAACATTTATTTCTGTATCTGAACATTTATTTCTGTATATGACTGAAGATTGATGTGGATTAAAAATAGGAAAAAAAGTTAAACAAAAAGGCAGAGGGCATACTGATATAATTACAATAAGAGAGTGAATGGATTATCCTGATTTTCCAGATCAGTGGTTCTCAAGGTGTGGTCCCTGGACCAGCAGCATCAACAACACCTGAGAACTCATTAAAAATGCACATTCTTGTGCTCCCCACAGGTGTACTGAGGCAGAAACTGACAGTAGGAAGAGGTGGGGGAGAGAAGCAATTTGTGCTTTAACAAGCCCTCCAGGTGATTCTGTGGACCCTAGAATAATTACTGTAATTGGGTATCACTTGTGAATTCAGCTCACCCTGTTATAAGCCAGATGTAACAGATGGCATAGATACTCTAAAAAACAAAGTCGTCAACACTACCACTGCTGGTTGTTGGATTTGCAGAAGCCTTTCATGTGAAGAAAAATTTGCATGGCTGTTTTGGGGATGAGCCAATAGTAGCTCTAAAGGCAGGGATGTGTGCACCATTCTTAAATGTTGCCACAGAAGCATTAAGGCCATAGTGATGGGAGCTAGAGGAACCAGGCATGGGTGAGTATCTTCTCATTTAGTTAAAATGGTGCTTGCTTTTATTTGTGTCATATTAATAGGATAAAAGAAGGTAATAGACATGAAAATGATTTGCATGACTTGATGGATTTAGAAAAGGCAGACAAAGTTACCAGTTGAGGAATGTTTTATAAAACAAACTTTGAGTCAGAACTAGAGCTAAAGGGCATGAGGTTAGTAAATGAACTCATTGACATCTATTTTGGGTTCACAGAGGCCTGTTTTCTTACTTTTTGGTTAGATGTGTTTGAAATTACTGTATAATCAGACTATAAGTAGGTAAACTTATGTAAAGCACAGCATAAATGAACTTGTGCATTTATTCAGTCAACAGATATCTAAGTGCTCTAGGGGATGGGGAATCAACAATGAAGGAAACAGATGTCCGTGCCTTCATGGAACTCATACTCTAGTGGGTTGCAGTTATATTTTAGTATGTGCATGTTATAGGTAAGCTATACATGGGTTCTTATGAGTAAACTGAGGTTGATTTGTGGAAAAAATCACAATGCAAAAAAGTCCATATGGCAATAACAGTTTACCTACTTGTAGCCCAAATATATTATAATATCAAACACATCTAACCAGAAAGTAAGAAAAAAGGCCTCTGCGAACCCAAAATAGATGTCAACAAGTTCATCTATTAACCTCATGCCCTTTACCTATAGCTCTAACTCAAAGTTTATTTTATAGAACATCTTCCTTGACTTGTTACTTTGAGTTGTCTACCTTTTCTAAATCCATCAAGTCGTCCCAGTACCACGTGACTTTTCTCATGCTCTGTTCTTTTGTGACTGTAATGCCCTCACTTCCTCTGTTTCGCTTAATAAAATTGTATATATTCTTCAAAATCCAGCTCACGTCTCACTTCCGAGAACCGTTCTCAGAGGCTGAGCTAGTTGCCGCATCTCCTGTGCACTCACAGCAGCACGTCATATCTGCATTAGCATCTGGAGTTTCACTGTTGGGTTCTTCTCTCTGTGTGCTTATCTTCTCTGTTGAACTGCAGATTCCTGGAGGACAGGGACTGCGTCTCAAGGAACTCAGATCATCAGCAGCTACTGCACTGTTGATGATAAATAAAAGGGGCTCAATAAATGCTTGCTGCATGAATGATTTTAACATAGTAGTCTGGTTTCCAATCTCACAGCCCCTGAGAGATAGCAAATTAAAAGAAAGTTTCCTGGTGGAGAGATATTATAGCAGCAAAGATGGACTCCTGACAACTTTACAACTAAAGGCAAAACAGAAAACCCATATACTATATATAAAGAAGGCTAGATAGAAGTGCAGGCTGGAGAACAAATTATTACTTTTTTTTTTTTTTAATGGAGTCTTGCTCTGTTGCCCAGGCTGGAGTGAAGTGGCGTGATCTCAGTTCACTGCAACCTCTGCCTTCCAGGTTCAAGCAATTCTCTTGCCTCAGCCTCCTGAGTAGCTGGGATTACAGGCATAAGCCACCATACTCAGCTAATTTTTGTACTTTTAGTAGAGACGGAGTTTCACCATGTCGGCCAGGCTGGGCTTGAACTCCTGGCCTCAAGTGATCCACCTGCCTCTGCCTCCCAAAGTGCTGGGATTACAGGCGTGAGCCACTGCCCCCAGCCCTAAATTATTACTTTTAATCTTTTAAATCCTATAGTGTGGTAATCTTTTGTGGCTAAGAAACACCTTCTTGAGCAGCTTTGAATACCTTTTTGAAATATTGTGTTGAGCAAAGGAAAAGTGCTGCATGGCATTTTGCAAAGAAGCTGCGTAGTAGAGTTCTTATTTGGAGTCTGCTCCCCAGTCCACCACATGGCAAGTGTGAGTTTCATCTAAATCACTAAAATTCCACCAGAAGCAATTTCCTTTTTTGCAAAATGGAGGTGAGCAAACCTACAACATAGAATTGTTTTCATAATTAAATAAAATAATGTGTGTGAAAGGCATTTAATAAACAAAATCACTTGCAGACATGGTGGGAACTCATATCACAAAATGTATGTTAAAAGACAGGATCCAAGCATTTGCCAGAAGTATTTAATTTTTCCATTCCCGTCTCTTCCTTCCTATGATATTTCCCTTGACAATTCATGAAGTCAGATGATTCTTTGTTTACATAAAATGGCCCAGATCCAGTTGTTCTCTTGAGCTGGCCCGGCTCTTTCTAAAGTAGGTTTGTTACTGAGCCTAAATGGTTGGTAAATGAATTATAAATTCAAAGAAGGAAATCAGATGTTATGAACTGAGTACCAGTACCAGAAAGTAGGCCTATACTTAGTGAATTTAACAGAGGTTTGGATTTTTAAGACTTGTGAAAGAGTGTTTACTACAATGGGCTTCTAACATATTTACAGGTAATTGAAAGTTTATATGTGCATTTTTCTTATTTAACGTTTTTGTCTTCATACAGTTCTTTAGCTGCTGCCTCACATTGGCATCACTGATGACAAAGCCTGCAGTGACACACATTTTGACAAGGAATAGTTAGAAAGCTGTGATTCAGCAGGAAAGCTGAAGTCAGCGATATTTCACTTTTCAAATCAATGAGCTTTGTTTTTAATCCCCTCAGATCCAGGTCACAGGGTTAGCTCTGTGGGACAGTTTTCACTGCAGCCCAGATTATTTTATTCCTGAAAAGCAGCTGTACTATGAGCTGGTATCACTCGTTCATACTTTAGAGGATGTCCTCTTGGAGGGAACATTTTGTGGACTGTGGGGAGCCTCATTTATAGCCTTGAAGTAGTAGTGGTTGGAGAAGCATCTGGGGAGAAGAACTTGGAAAGACTAAAAATGAATGGCAGGGGGTCATAGGCAGCTTCGGCTTCATCTGCTTTGCAGTTTTGCCTGGTTGTAGTGCTCAGGGTGCCATCGAAACAAAATTAATATTTGTTTGATGATAACTAACATAATCCAAATTACAAATGTAATAATTATTAAGTCCATATGTAGAATAATATTTAATTTGTGGTTAATAGGTAGATTGTTAGCCTGGGTAACATGGTGAGACCCAATCTCTATAAAAAAAATAGAAAAATTAACCGAACATGATGGCGCACACCTGTGGTTTCAGCTACTTGGTAGGCTGAGGCAGGAGGATCATTTGAGCTCGGGAGTTTGAGTCTGCAGTGAGCTGTGTTCATGCCACTGAACTTTAGACTGGGCGATAGAGAGATACACTATCTCAAAGCAAAAGAATAGGCAGATTGTTGTCTTATTTCTCTGATTAAAACAATTAAAAAAATTTCTTTTGAAAGGCCTGAGTGTGTTATGCTCAATACCCTGGCAAGGGGTGTGTGTGTGTGTGTGTGTGTGTGTGTAAATGCTATTTGAACCATGGGAATATATAAAATGATTGAACCATTGTACATAAGTAGTTATAGTTTTTCTATTTAATATTTCATTTTCATCAGTTGTATGTGTTAAATAATTTACTAGTTTTAGTATATGAAAGCTAAGAGCTGTATTAGTATTTGTCACATTAATGCTTTAAAAATAAGTAATTGCATAGCATTCATGAAATTTAATGTGCTTTTATCACATTAACAGTATTTCCTTCTTATAAAATAAAACAAATATAAAATAGTACTGTTGATTATTATGTCAGTTCAGAGATGCTCTGAGGATCAGGCTCCACGATGGAATTAGATAGGCAAGAGATTCATTGGGAGACAAGTTTGTGAAGGACACAGGGGCAAGGGAGCAGGAATAGGTGGGTGGGACTCAGACTGTGATGCAGGTCTGACACTTGTGAATGGAAAGAGGGAAGGAAGGAGGTTGGGCAGTAAGAGACTCAGACTGAACATAGCTTTGAAAAAATCTTGGTTAGACCAAGGGGTGCTCTACAACAAAGATTGCCCAGCAGATGAGTCAACCGTTGGGCAGGAAGGCCCAGCCCCACCACACTTAAGGCATTGACGGGGAGAGGCTTGGGGATAGGATGCTGCCACGGATCCTGAAGGCATGGCAGCTGGAGACTGTCAGCTAACTGCTGGATACTCTGAAGATGTCTGGAATCCTTGTCTTGCTAGAAATGGTGAAAGAAATCTTCATGATTTCCTAAACATAACCCTCTTGAGCTCTCTCTATCTTTCCCTACCACCCCCACTCCCTTAAATAGATTTCACATCTAGGATACAATAGGGCCCCTGTGTCTGCCCATTTCTGTCTCCAGCAGTGTCGCATTACTATGCAGTCCCCTAAAATGTCTAACTGCAGTCCCTTAAGGCCCTTATTAAATAGGAAAGACAGTGCTTCCTTTAGGAGTTCCAGCTGGATATGGGCCTCTCAGGTTTGGCTCTCCATTTTTGCCTGCATGCACAGGATGGCCTCAAAGTTTAACTGCATCTCTTTGTTCTTAATGCTCCTCTTTCCCAAGACCTGGACTTCAACTTACACCTCACTGTGAGCTTAGTAAGGCAATAAGCTTGTTGCAGTCAGTCCAGTTTCTGTTTGACTTATTGCCTGAGGGATTCTTAGAATATCTAGCATTTCATACTGCTTGAAGTGGAAGTGCTTACTGTGTCCTTTGAGATGTTTGTAAAGCTGTTATCCTGAAGATGATGCTTTTGTGATTGTCAAATAAAAGGACTTCCAGCTGCCTGGATCTATCATACTCATATTTGTAATAAGTAGTAAATACTGCTTATTTTTCTCGCAACATTTTTTCCTGGAACACTTATGTAGATCCTTCTTAGTTTCAGAAAAAAAAAAATAGGGTTATTTGGATGGATTTAGATTTTTCGTGTTTGAGATATATGAAATAAAACTCAACCTTTAATAGTTTTGTTTTGTTTTGTTTTGTTTTTTGAGATAGTCTTGCCTTGTTGTCCAGACTGGAGTGCAGCAGCATAGTCTTGGCTCACTGCAACCTCTGCCTCCTGGGTTCAAGTAATTCTCATGCCTCAGCTTCCTTAGTAGCTGGGACGACAGGCATGTGCCACCATACCTGGCTAATTTTTGTATTTTTATTAGAGACAAGGTTTTGTCACGTTGGCCAAGCTGGTCTTGAACTCCTGACCTCAGGTGATCCACCTGCTTGGGCCTCCCAAATTGCTGGGATTATAGCCTCAACCTTTAATTTTTAAAGTTTCTTTAGTAGATTGCTAAATTCACAAGTTAATACGTGTTAGGAGAGTATTAGATTGACAAACTAATATTTCTTAGAGGCTTAATGCTCCCTTATATTAAATATGTAAATAAACAAATACATTATTTCCATTCTGTGTAGAAATTGTGCGGAGCTATAGTATCAAGCTGTATGATGAGCTATATGTATCAACATGGAAACAAACCCATGATGATAATTAACATTATGGATTTTGTGTTTATGTTGTTGTGTGCCACAAGCACTAAATAACTGTGTTAATTCCATGGCCACTTTGTACATGAGCCCTTTGGGCAATGACAGGAGTGTCTGGGGAAAGTGGCTGACTGATATGAACAGAACAAGTCATCCTGTCCTCTTGATATTAAATTCTTTCTCTGCTGAAACCACCCTTTGATGAGCATGCACGTAGGACACAAATATCTTCAAGTACTTTTGCCCATTTAGAGAAGTCTGTCCACATACCTCTTCCTCTGACCTTTTCACCAATTTTCAAATCACGTTCCAAGTTTCTTGACATATGACCAAATCACTGGCCTCATCCCATGTATCAGTATAGAACTGTACATTGGGCCATTTCTCCTTCCAAGCAAATAAACAACCATGCACTATTTGAAGTTCTGCCCTCTGGGAGGATTTCCCTTCGCTGCTGTCCTTCATAGGTGTTCCTGAAATGGGCTATAGTGCTGCAGCCATCCACTTTCAGATGGTGCCTGCATGTCATGTGGAAGCATCTGTGAACAGGCCCATGTTTTCTTCCATAAGGTCATAGTTGTGGGGAGAGGGAAAAGAGATAACATAGCAGGAGTCAGGTCCATGGGGATTTGGGCCTCTTCCTCATGTAACTTACTTGTACCTTCAGTGCCATTTTGAGCCTATATATATTAATAACACTTCCATCTGATAGTGGATTACTGTTATGCACACCCAACCTTATTGCTTGGAAGGTCATTAACACCCTGTTCATGATGAGCATAGTAACTTGGTGACCCATGGTTAAGTGCCCAATTTCTATTAAGGCCCAGTTGCAAGCCAAAAGTTCTTTCTCAAAAGGGAGAGTAGTTATCTGCAGAGAATGGCGGGGCTTTGCTCTAAAATCCTAAGGGTTTGTGCTGTGATTCACCTATTTGGGCCTGCCAAAGGCTGCAGACAGTATCCCTGTCTGCCCCTGGCACTTCAAGCCATTGGATCTGCCAGATCCTTTCGCCCAAGAATCAGAGCAGCTGGCACAGCAGCCTGGACTTGTTACAGAACCTTATTCTGTTCGCGACCCACTGGAAACTAGCAGCTTTTTGGGTCACCCAGTGAATGGACTGGAGTAGCACACTCAAATGGGAAATATGTTGCCTCCAAAATCCAAAGAGGATCACCAGGCATGTGCCTCTTTGTTGGTTGTAGGAGGGACCAGATGCAACAAATTATCCTTCACCTTAGAAGGTATATCTCAACGTGCCCCACACCACTGGACCCCTAGACATTTCACTGAGATGGAAGGCTCCTAAATTTTTTCTTTCTTCGCCTTCCTTCCTTCCTGCCTTCCTGCCTTCCTGCCTTCCTGCCTTCCTGCCTTCCTGCCTTCCTGCCTTCCTTCCTGCCTTCCTTCCTGCCTTCCTTCCTGCCTTCCTTCCTGTCTTCCTGCCTTCCTTCCTGCCTTCCTTCCTGTCTTCCTGGCTTCCTTCCTGCCTTCCTGCCTTCCTTCCTGCCTTCCTGCCTTCCTTCCTGCCTTCCTTCCTGCCTTCCTTCCTTCCCTCCCTCCCTCCTTTTTTGATGGGAGTTTCACTCTTGTTGCCCAGGCCGGAGTGCAATGGCTCACTGAAACCTCTGCCTCCCGCGTTCAAGCGATTCTCCTGCCTCAGCCTCCCAAGTAGCTGGGATTACAGGTCTGTGCCACCATGCCCAGCTAATTTTTGTATTTTTAGTAGAGATGGGTTTTCACCATGTTGGTTAGGCCAGTCTCAAACTCCTGACCTCAGGTAATCCACCCACCTTGGCCTCCCAAAGTGCTGGGATTATAGGCGTGAGCCACCGCACCCTGCTGGCTCCTAAATTTTTGATGGATGCATTTCTCACCTTCTGGCAAAAAAATTCTTACTAGTAAGTCTAGAATTGTTGCTAGAACCAGGAACATTCTCTGTAGTATCCAGCACAGAGTAAGTGCAGAATAAATATTCTTATTTTTAGTGATTGGTAAAGAAAGTGTGATGTGAGCATGTCCCCTGGAAGATGCACAGTTCAAGCAAGAATTCCAGTCCACCTGAAACTCCCTCCAGTACTTAAGAGCATTCAAGTACTGTTCAAGTCAAATCTCGTTAAAGTCCTTAGTCCCTTTCCTATTCTTTCACACTCATAACTTTGGGAGATTGGAGCACTCCTAGCCAAGAAGCGTTTTCCTTCATCTATGTTATCTTATCTTTCCCACTGTTGCCTTTCTCTTTGGATTCTCAGGAACCTCTGTGCTGTTTCCCCAGGGTAACCTTCTCCCAGGGTCTGCTCCTTCTGCATGTTCAGCCCATGAGGAGTATAGTTCTTTAACTGTTTTCCTCTTGAAGATCCACTTGCATGGAATTTCCCACTTTCCGTACTCAAAGCCACATGGGACAGGGTAAGGCTAAGCTGGTAACTCTCTCTTGTTTGTGGAAAGGTGAGAGTGGAAGGAGGAAAGGGTGTGATGCTCATGTGTTAATGATTTTTTGTGTAGTTACAAAAGCTATGAAGATGCTGATAAAATTATGACATTGATCATCACAAACGTGAAGGCAAACAAATGATGCCCTAAGGGAACTTTTTAGCAATGCTGTTTGTCTAATAAGTTAAAATCTGAAAATTGCATTTATTATTATTTTAACAGTATAAAACTCCTTCTTTATACACATTTTCAGCTTTTACTTGTGAATTAAAATTTTGAGAGAAAATAAAGATTGGCTGGGCGTGGTGGCTCATGCCTGTAATCCCAGCACTATGGGGGGCTGAGGCAAGAGTATTGCTTGAGCCCAGGAATTCAAGACCAGCCTAGGCAACATGATGAAACCTCATCTCTACAAAAAATTATAAAAATTAGCCGGGTGTGGTGGCACAAACCTGTAGTCCCAGCTACTAGGGAGGCTGAGGTGAGAGGATCCCTTGAGCCTGGGAAGTGGAGATTGTAGTGAGCCATGATTGTGTCGTTGCACTCCAGCCTGGGTAACAGGAACACTGTCTCAAAAAAAAAAAAAAAAAAAAAAAAGATTAATTAAAAAACTTATGTACTTTATTTTATTTTATTTTATTTTTTTTACTTCTTTAATACCTGTGGAATGGAGATATGGGGAAAAATCAAGATTAACTGAAAATATCATAATTCAATTAAAACATGAATGGTAATATTTAAATAACAGTCATGTCAATGACAGTGGGTTTTTTTTTCAGTTTTGGAGATGTTTACATGACAAATTTTACCATGTATATAATTGTAAAACCTCATCGTCTTCCCCAGACAGGGTGCAAAGGGGCAGAAAGGCAGAGGCACCATTTCTAAAATCTACCTTTTATTTTTGATGCCATTTCCTCAGTATTGGTGTGTCTATGGGAGTGTGTCAGGCATGAGTGCAGTGATGAGTACATATAAACATGATTCTTCCCTGAGGGGTTTACAGTCCAGTGAGGAGGCACACATTAATCATACAATCACACAGATGGAAGGCGCATTTAAATATCAATGAGTGCTACAAGAATGGCATACGGCAATGTGTGAGCCTCTATTGGGGGATAGAGAGGACAGGCACATCCTTCCTGAGGAAATATTGTTTGTGGAGCTGAAGCATGAAGGGTGAGTAGAAATTCATTTGGCAAACAAACTGGAAAGACTGGCTCAGCCAGAGGAAACAGAGACAGTTTCTGAGAAACCCACAAAAAAGTGTTCATATGGCTGGAGTAGAGAGCAGGGGGCCACGTTAAGGATTTTGTCTTTATTGTAAAAAGTCATCAAAGTGTTTTAAGCGTGGGGGTCACAAGAAGCTCACTTGGATGGAGGTCAGGGGCATGAGTGAAGCCAGGGAGATACGTTAGCAGGCTCTTGCTTTAGTTGAGGTGACAAATCGTGGTAGCTGGGATATGGGTGGTAGCAGGAGTGATGGAGAGGAGTGCACAGATTTGAGAAATCCTTACAAGGATAAGCGGGTAAGTGGGTTGCTGAGGGGTTGGATATTGAGAATCGTGTAAAAGAACTCCTGGGCTACTTGCTTGTGTAAAGGGGAAAAGATCATACATCCAGATTTCATACTGAGGACATTTGAGGCATGCGAGATATAGAGTTCTGGTGCTGAGACATAAAACAGTGAGCAAAAGATACATTTATAGATATAAAATGAAGTCATGGGCCTGCATCAGATTACTTAGGGAGAGAGGAGCACCCACATGTAATAGCCAGGAATAGGAGGGCAAGCTCACAGGGCAGAGTGCAAAGGAGCACCTGAGATATAGAGCAAACCAGAAGAACCAAGGAAGAGGGAATGCAGAAGCAGGGAGGGCAAGCAGCCTCGCAGGCTGAGGACAAGGCAAGGAATTGAGTGCAGTAATTTTCAGTTGAATTTAATGGGATGAATTGTGAGGGCTGAAACAGGACTGAGGTAGTTCGAAGAGTGAATAGGAGGTGAGGAAAGGAAGTCAACAAGGAATTAGGCAGTTCTTTGGAGAATTTTGTCTTCTGCATGGAAAGAAATGTAGCATTGAGGGAGTTTGTTTAAAGGATATGTTTTATAATCAAAAGGTGTCTGCCACGTTCAGGTTATTTCGAAAAGGTATCCTTCCTTGTTTACAATTTTCTTATTCATCTATTTCAGTTACACAAAAATTATCTAAAAAGGTAGTGTGCCTTCCACATCACTAACCATCATATAATAGTTTTCACTTCTCGGTAAAGACAGCACCACATCAGAACTGCAGTTGAATATTGTTATTAAAGCCCTCTTGAGAATACCTCATGGTATAACGTTTCCAGGTGATTTTTTCCTCAAACTCCATCTTGTTAAAAGTGAAAAATAGTTTGAAATTCAGTATGGAGAATCCAAATCCATTTGAAAGTGATTTTTCAAAATAGCAAAAACCCTAAAGATATATATATTTTAAGTAATTTTTAATTGAAATTTTTATTGAGATATTTGTAGATGTACATGTAGTTGGGAGGAATAACAAATACAGAGAGATCTATGTACTATTTATTGGGCTTACCTCAGCAGCAACATAGAGGCAAAACTATAGTATGATATTACAACCAGGATATAGACACTGATATAAACCACTTATGTAGATTTCCCTAGTTTTTTTCTTTTTATTCATTTATTTATTTTTTTGACAATTTTGCTCTGTTGCCCAGGCTGGAGTACAGTGGCACAATCTTGGCTCACTGCATCTCCACCACCCAGGTTCAAGCGATTCTCCTGCCTCAGCCTCCCAAGTAGCTGGGATTACAGGCGCGCACCAGCAAGTCCGGCTAGTTTTTGTATTTTTAGTAGAGACGGGGTTTTGCCATGTTGTTCGCGCTGGTCTCGAACTCCTGACCTCAAGCGATCTGCCTGCCTCGGCCTCCCAGAATACTGGGATTACAGGTGTGAGCCACTGGGCACGGCCCAGATTTCCCTAGTTTTATTTGCACTTTGTGTGTGTGTGTGCATGAGTGTGCTTGTATGTAGTTCTATACACCTTCATCACAGGTGTAGGTTTGTGTGTCCACTACCTCAGTCAAAAGTAATTTGAGAAAACAAGCTAACACTCTAAGTTTGCATAGTTGATAGTAAATTTTAAATGAATAGGTCGAAGAGCAACTCTAACTAATTTATTTGCCTCCTTTTTTTTGCTAGCCAGTAACTTGCTTTACTCTTGAAATCTGATAATTTCCAAAAGTCGGGAGAGGCAGCATTGTAGGTCCCATCATGTAATGTCATATGGAGCAGTGCTGAGTGTGGACTCCAGCCAGATCGCCTGCGCTCAGGTTCCAGCTCAATCCCTTACTCTCTTTATATGATCTCAGGCAGGTCATAAGCACGCTCTGACTCAGTTTCCTCATCTGTAAAATGCAGATGATAATAGAACCCACCTCCTGAAGTTGTTCTGAGGATTAAATAATACACTGTGTAACTGAGAACTGCTTCATTATTTTTACAGTTAATTCCTTCAAGACTATAATCTGTTTGTCAGTGAAAATTCCAGAAACAGATTCTGGGCTTTACCTTCTTTACTCCGTGTAAAGCAAGACTTTCTCTTGACAGTGGGTCTGTGATAACTTTAGTGTATGTTTAACTTTTGGTATAAATCGAAATATGTTGCTCTACATTTGACTCTCAAGGATGTATTGATTCGTGAAATTCCATTTCAGAGCCCTGATAAAAGCCTTAAAGGCAACCTCTTTAACCTTCAAATTTCTAATGTAAGCTATTATGGATTAGACTTTTAAATCTTATCTATTTCCTGAGAGATCTTATTGATTTATTAAGAGCTGACGCCACATATCTAACATAGGAGAGTTAGACTCATTATTGGAAAAGGAGAAGGTGAAGAGTTCTTTCTGACAGGAAAACATAGATAAAATTATTTTTAAAAGTTCTCCAAGGAATATTCTCATCTTCTATAAATTCAGTAATGAAACTCTTTTTTCTGATTGTACCCTGAGAGATTTTGAAGTCATTTTTCAGGGGTAAACAAATGCATTCTTATAATGAGGATTCTATAATCGGTTTTGTTCTACTCGAGGGATGTTGGTGGGCTCGACCAGAAGGGCAGGTGGCCTATACTTTCTTACTTTCGTTGTTTTTTCTTCTTCTTTTTCTTTTTTTTGAGACAGTGTCTTGCTCTGTCGCTCAGACTGGAGCGCGGTGGCATGATCACAGCTCACCACAGCCTGGAACTACTAGGCTCATGTGATCCTTCCACTTCAGCCTCCCTAGTATCTAGGACTACAGGTACACAACACCACAGCTAGCTAATTATTTTCTATTTTTTGTAGAGACAGGGTCACACTATGTTGCCTATGCTAGTCTTGAATTCCTGGGCTCAAGTAATCCCCTCACCTTGGCCTCCCAAAGCACTGGGATCGAGTGTGAACCACCATGCCGGCCTGGCCTATGGTTTCGTTGTAAGGGGAGGTGCACTTAGAACAACCAGCTGTTTGAGACTTTTCTAGGAGGTGTTTGGAGGAGCAAGGAGAACGAATTATACATTAAGAACAAAACAAAACAGTTTCCTTTGGTTACTTGCGTAAGTGACCTGGGAAATTGCCTCGTTTCCTAAATGAGAAATTGATTTCCTATTCAATAGGGTTGGTTTTCTCAGAGCATGAAGACAAGATTGATTTATGAATTAATTCATTCAGGAAATATTTATTTATGGAGGCTTTACTAGGTTCCAGACTCGATTCTAAGCCCTAAAGATAACACCATGGGCCAATATCTCTGCCTTAAGGGAGCCAGTCTAGTGAGGAAGAAAGAGAATGAAGAAGTAACAACTGATGGTGCATAGTGACAACTGTATGAGTAGAATTAAAGCAAGATGAGGAGACGGAGTGACAGTCATTGCTCTTTTAGATAAAGTGGTCAGGAAGGCCTCTCTGAAGAGGTAACCGTTGGTCCAAGACCTGAGTGTGGTGAGGTGCCAGTTGCCATGCCCAACTATGTGGGAACAGTCGTCTAGGTAGAAGAGACAGCAAGTAAAGGGCAAACACTCTGAGGTGGTAGCCTGCTGGCTAGGTCTGCGGAACTCCAGGAGGTCAATGTGGCTGGAGCTAAATGAGGAATGAACGGGGAGCATGGAAGAGATGTGGAGAGACGGTCAGGGGCCAGCCGCTGTGAGGCCTGCCTCGCAGGCCACAGCAACGACTTTGCATCTTATCCTGAGTGTGGAGGCTTTTGAGACCAGCAAAGTGACATGATCTGATTTATCCTTTGAGAAGATCACCTGGAGCTGTGTGGTGGGATGGCGTTGTGAGGGTGGTGCTGGGGTGACACAGCATGATTCTAAGCAGGGAGAGCCGTGAAGAGGCTGTTGCAGTAATACAGGTGCAAGGTGGTGCTGGCTCAGCCCAGGGTGGCAGTAGTGGAGGTGGAAGTGGGGAGAAGAAATCAGATTCAGGATATATTCTCATTGTAGGGAAGACAAGATTGGCTGATGAACTGGATGAGGGCAATGCCAGAAAGACTGTGTGAATTTTGGCCTGAGTAATGGGGTGAATGAAAATGCAGGCACCTGGGGGAACAGGTTTAGTGAAAGAAGTTGGGAGTTGATTTGGGGGCGTGTTAATTTTGAGATACCTACAAAATATCCAAGTGAGATAACAGCTAGGCACTTGGATATACGATTCTGAAATTCAGAAGAGGTTTGAGTTGCAGATATGAATTTGAGGGTCATCGGCTAGCAGATGGTATCAAAACCATTAGTTTGGGCCGCATCACCAGTGCATTGAATGTAAATAGGAAAGAGGCCCATGGGCTGAGCCATGCAGCAGTCCATCCCAAAACAGAAGACGGAAGCAACAAGGCTGAGAAAAAGCAGCTGGGCAGGGAGGAGAGGAATCAGGAGAATACTGGATCCTGGAAGCAAAGAGAATGAAATGTTTTCAAGAATCAGCAATGATCAATTCTGTCAAATGAAAACTGGATACAAATGAGGGCTAAGAATGGGCCACAAGCAGTGAGCAGCTCATTGGTGATCTTGACAAGCAGTTTTAATGGAGTGGAATATAAAGAGAAGAAGACACTCCTCACTTTCCATGACTCATCTGGATAGCAGAATGGGGAGGGTGGTGTAGCTGGAGAACCATGCGATCTCAATGGAGATTTTTCGAGAACTAGCAGCGTGTTGTACACTGAAAGAATGATCTTGAGAAAGAGGACAATTGATGATGCCTATGCTATGTAATAATTACAGGTGCAGAGTCCTGGAGCAGGTGAGATGGGATGGGACCCAGAGCCCTAGTAGAGAGGGTACAATTTATCCATTATATGGGAAAGGTATAGTCTGTGGGTATGTTTGCAGTGGGGATGGTAGTTTGTGGGTGGGAAAATATGGAAGTTCTCTTTTGGTTACCTTTTGTGTTCTCAGGGAAATAAGAGAAACAGGATTGACAGTCACTGCAGACTGCAGGTGGTAGAGGGAATAGAGCCTTTTGAAGAGAGAGCATTCCACAATGTGTCTATGAGAATGAAAATGTCCACTCAGCAGAGAAATTTATTTTACCACAACCTTGAGTGGTAATTTATTTTCCAAGTAGCTTTGATTGTCACTTGAGGTTGTGTTAATACATTTTAAGGGAGATGAGCCAGTGTAACTGTTTTTTTGTTTAGCCATATTGGTCTAGAGAAACATCTAATAGGTGAAGAGTTGGGTTTAACTAACTTAGGAGTGATGGAAGTAAGGGTTTGGGCATGGGGGTGACTTTAACAGTGGACCATGGAATCTAAATAATATAAGGAGGAAGTGAGGGCATGAGGCGGTGGTGGTTGTTGAAAGTGGTTGGAATGGATACTGGAGTGAGTAGGCTGGAGATAGGGGAGGAGGTGGTCAAAGAAAGGGACAGTTGAGGTTGGGGTGTTTGTAGGTAGTGCAGTTGTTGGCATTCGTGATGACAGGGCATGAGCAGGGGGTATGTGCCTGAGGAGGACTGGGAGACAAGAACTTTCTGCATGAGGAGAGTTTGGACCTTGGCACCAGGGTTCTGGATGAGTCATCTATGCAGATAAAAAAAACTAGTGACCAAGAGAAAGACAGGGAACCATAGCAAAATCTTCTAACAATAAGTGGGGAGTCCTCAGGAATATAGTAGATAATTATCACAAGGAGAGGTAGCTTGTGTATCTGATGACATGGGCCTTAAAGGGATTATGGATTCCAAGAAGGAGGAAAGAGAAATAGCTTGGAAGCAGCAAAGAGGATATGCACCTCACTTCCAGCCCACTGGCACCAGGGGTGTGGGGGAAAAATAACAGCTGCTACACAAGAAGGTGTCAAGGTAAGCAATGTCCTGCTGTGTGTGTGTGTGTGTGTGTGTGTGTGTGTGTGTGTATGTGTGTGTGTGTGTTGTGGGGGTGTCCAGTTTTCAGTGACAGCAAAAAAGTGAAGAGAATATTCAGAGAAGAGGGTGAGAACATACAGGATTTTCCTGAGGTCATAGACCTGGATTATTCAAGGTACAGTTGAGGGGTTTGGGGGATTCAGGAAGGGTATGTTTGAGTCGGTTACAGGATATACAGAGCCATGTAGGGTAAGAGAGTCTAGGAATTGAGACTCTACATTTTTATGGGAATTGAGGTCAACAAGATGGAGGAATGATAGTAAGGTCTGCCCTGAAAGTCACATAGGGGAGACAGATGATCAGAAGATTGTAGCTTCCTTGGGATGAGTCATTTAGGCAGTAAAATGGGGCACCACGAGTTAGAAAGGATAAGTGGTGATCTGACTGGGAGCAAATCGAATTCTGTGTACCTGCCCCCTAAATTTTGTCACCAGTGGTAACAAGGCTGAAAGGTCACCCAGATAAAGATGATATAATGATGTTTGGAGTAGGGGATGGGTATGGTATATTTGATGAGGATATGAAGGAGACTTTGGTTTAGCGGTCAGTAAAATTTACCCATTTATTTACCCAATGGTTACTGAGGATAGAGGCAAAACAAAGCTCAGTTCTTCCCAGTGATATCACTCACCAGAATATTACCTGGATGCAATCGACTGTGGCCCCGGTTTATGTCTTTTTCCCTCCTCAAACCTTTCAACCACAAGAGCTTATTGATCATATGTGTATGTTTATGTTTATTAATAAATAAATAGCTGTTTTTATAAAACAAGAAATGCTTTATAAACATTGAGACTTTCAAATAAAAAAAAAACAGCCTAATAAAGAGTGACATAGCTCGTTCAATACAAATTTAATAGTTTTAAACTAAATTAAATTGAGTTTTGCTAACTGATAAATGTTGTGTTACAGTTTTTTTTTTTTTTTTTAATTTGGGGAAAGAATGTTCTGGTACAAGAGGAGTTTTCAAAATGAAAATAGGAAAAACTTTTCTGAAAAACTATTATTTATGTTATCCTATTTGCCAGCAATCATCACAGCAAATACAAAGAGATTTACCAATTTTCAGTTTACTTTTATTTTATGACAAATATTTTGCATGCTGTGTACTTTTAAAAAATACACTTTACATGTATTTTATTTAAGAAGGTTGGGGAAAAAGAACGTTATTTACTGTGTTTAATTAATTTATGAACTGTAATCCCTTTGCTTCCCAAAATGCTGATTCAGAATGCTATCTGTTTTGCTCTCAAAGACTCAACAGGTTGCTACAGTTGATTCAGAAATCTTTTAAACATACTGTATTATCATATTGAAGATATTTTGGCTACAGTTTTAAAATATGACCAAACCAATTTCCATTTAGCTTTTAAGTCATGAGGCTTTCCGTTCTATTTTAGTACATGATTCCAACAAAGACTTTGCATCTTTTCTTTTAACAACAATCTAATATCAAAGAACTGTCAGTGCTGTGACTCTGCTTTATTTTTGCCCATGCCAGCAAAAGTTTGAGTCATTTTTCTAAAATGCTGGCAAAGTTCAAAGAGACTTCATAGTGACTCTCAACTTACTGGTGAGATATATGTGTATGCCTTTTGCACATTGTAACTCCAGGCATCTTATGCTTTCTCTAATGACATATGGAGTAATAAACATGTGAAAGACATTATTTGGTGAAACTGAGAAAGTCTGAGTTATGTGGCAAGGAGTGTAGGGTTCAATTGTGCTTTTTTAAAAATACATCTCTTTATATCTTCTCTAATACTGTGTTCTTTGGTCTTACAACTTCTTAGCCTGTAGGGATAAGAAGGGTACAACATGACATTGTTTCTGTGTAAGAAACACAATGACTTACAAGTTTGATGTCTCATTAAAGTAGAATACAGATATACTCATCATTCTTAGAATTTCATTTTTGTCTATGAATCCTTAGCAGGGGCAAAACTTGGTTTGGGGAAATAAAAAAAAAATTATGACAATGGTTTTTGGCCCTCCAAAGTGTCATGGTACATGAATAGCTATACATGTATATTATAGTCTGTAATATTAAAATTTCATGCAGGCAATTAGGAAAAAAGTGCCCAAAAAGGCCCTTTTGACGGACAATAATTTCAAAACAAGGTTGAGAATCACTGATAGAGTCTTTTGAAATAGAAGCTCAGCACTACAATAAAATGTGAACACCGGCACAATGGCACTGTAGACGGATTTTGAAAATGAATTCCAATTGTGCCTTGCAAGTACAGTTTCATTTGTTTGCTAACCATCAATCTTATGCTTTTTCTAGTACATCAGCCTGTTTATAACTCATGCTAGGCCATGTATGCCAGGGTTCTAAGGCAGGGCATTGGCTGCCTCAGCTTCGTCTCACTCTAGTCCTTTCCTCCAGGAGCTGTCTTTTGAGGGAAATGAGATAAGGAAAGTGAAGCACTTGGCACAGAGCATTCTGTGAGTACAAGTGTAGACAGCTGTGGGATCACAGAGGAAGAATAGTTAACTTTGCCAGAAGGTGGTTGGGAAAGAATTCAATAAATAGATGATTTTGGACCAAGGAGTTTGCAAAATTGAATGGGAAAACAACCACATCTTTATTATCAATTAACCACATCTAAAATTTACTGTTTCCTTTAATTACAATGCGGCAAACCTCAGTAGTATTAGCGGGACCTGGATTTTGTCAGCAATAGAAATTCTAGCTATTTCCATAGAGCATTATGGTTGTTGCAGATATCTTGAAATATTGTTTGTGGTCATATCTACTTTGAAATTATAATAGTTACTAGATACACCTCTAGATTTTGTTACTTAACATTTTGTTAATAAAGCACATATTTTGTAAAGCTCAGATTTAACTATATAAAATGCAAAAATTCTGTTTGACAAGTGACATCACAAAGTTAAAAGGAAAATGACAGTATGGAATGCATATATAGCAGACAAGAGATCCATATTCATGATAAAATAGAGCTCCTTCAGCAGATTCATGGGATTGAGGAGAAGATTCATGGCTTATCAAAGAGCAGCTAGGAAAAGACAGATTATAGAAGAAAATATTGATATAGCCAATGCAAATATAAATCTCTCTCTCAGTTCTTCAGTGCAATATGAACTGAAAAACAATTATTTAATTGCATTTTGGCAAATTGCCAAAAATTAAGAGTGAAAATGTAAAATGTAAAGGGTGTGGGAAAATGGACTTTTTCAGAATGTTGGCACCAGGTGGTAAATCCTTCTTTCAGGGCAATTTGATAATAACTTTCAATTTCTTAAAATGCTCATATGTTGACCGAGAACTCCCATCTTTATAAATCTCACCTACAAAAATACTGGCATAAATATGTACATAAATCTATGTATATGTATGTTTGGTGAAATAGTGCTTTCACTGTGAAAAACCTCAAGTGACTTCAATGTCCATTAGTAGGGAAATGTATTAAATGTATTGTCAAATTCTTATAATAGCATAATATGCAACTACAGGTATAGCCTTATCTATGGAGCTGGAAACTTTTCTGAGACAACACTTCTGTGTGAAAAGTCATAAAGAAAATTCATAGTACAATCTTGTTTATGCAAAACATAACAAAGCCACAAACTCAACAATAGTTAAGGAGTGTGGAAAATTGTCCTAATGGACTTGAGCCCAACTCTTCATAGATGTCCCCTTTGGTAAGAGGAGTGAGGGTTTGTAGGATTAATGACAAGAATATTTGTTTTTACTCTTCTGTAATGTTTTATAATGACTTTATATTCATGTGTTGCTGCATAATTAAGTAAAAGGAAAAAAATTAAAAATGATTACATCTGCTATAACAACAGCAATATAGACAACTTAGGAGTAAAGCTACTAAGAAATGTGCAGGACTTTTGGAAAGAGAGCTATTAAATTTTATGGAGGTATATAAAAGAAGACCTGAATAAATGGAGAGTTGTAACATGTTCGTGAATTGAATGATTCAATATAAGTTTACCGATGTTAGTGCAAATCTAGTCAAAACTCATGGGAAATTAAACTTGGCAAAATTATCCTAAATTTCTGCAAGAACAAAAAATGTAGGTGAGAATAACCAAGAAAATCTTGAAAAAGAATTATAAGAGTATGCCTGTACAACCAGATATTAAACCTACCCTAAAATTAAAGTAATGAAAATAGTGAACTGTTGGCTCATGATTAGACAGGAAGATCCACTTAACAGGACGGAAAGCCAGAAATTAGTGGGCTGGCCTCTACAGTCTCTTGGGCATCATTTGCCATTTCCTACTAGAGATTCACATTTAGCCTTCCAAGCTCTTTATTATCACTCAAAATGGGCCAGACTCAGCCCTGTCTCCTTTACACTTTCCACCATACCTTGTGCCATTTCAGTGTTTGGTATTAAATAGGGCAGGCAGAGGATGACCATTTGATTAGGTTTACCTGGCAAGATGATTTTAGGGTCAAATGTCTTGTTACTCTAACCTCCTTAAGGAGGGTGACTGACAGTGAGGAAGTGTACAGAGGGACTGAGAGGAGTAATTTCATTTATTTATTTTTATTTTATTAATTTTTTTTAAGAGACAGGTTTCACTATGTTGCCCAGGCAGGTCTTGAACTCCTGGGCTCAAGTGGTCTTCCTGCCTTGGTCTTCCAAAGTGTTGGGATTTTACAGGTGTGAGCCACCATGCCAAGTTAGGGGGTCATTTTAGAAATAATACTCAGATCTCTGCTGTATAACCGTTTAGCCTCTAAGAAAAAATTTTTGAAATAGTGTGTTTCTATGTAGGAGACTAAGGAATACTTTTTCCGTTTTCCTTAATATAATGATTTAAAAACACATTATTTTAGAGGAGAGTTGAAAGTGGTACTGTAAGTCAGTCAAGGAAAAACAAAGTAAGTCAGGTTCAATGAATATGTTACTCAAAATCAAAGTTTATTTGCAGGAATGGAAAAAAGTGTCAGGGGCCATAGGACAAATTGGTTGTAAAGATTTTAAAAGATTTCCCCTCCAAAGAAACCTATAAAATACATATAGTATTTATATTGCTTGATTAAAAACATAAACTCAATAAGCAAATGTCTTTGTTCTATTGAATTACCTGATTTTGGATCATTGCTCTAGGGAGTTCTGTCTACCCAAAGAAAGCCTAGATTGGCCTTGTTTTGTTTTAGGCTTTCAGTAGTTGCTGCCTTCCCTTCCCTGTCACTGAATTTATGTTTCCTATCCTTTTTGCATCATGAGGGTGGTTAGTGGTAAGAGCAAGATGGCCAAGTTTTGGACGTTTATTGATGGAAGCAGTGATTCTCATTTTATTGTGCAAAGGAGTCACCTGGAGGTATCTCCTTAAAATACAGGTTCTGATTTAGTAGTTCAGGAGTGGGACCTGAGATTCTGCATTTTTAATAAGCTCCTGGGTGAACTCTCTAAGGCTGGTCTAGGGCTCACACTTTGAGTAGCAAGGGGCTAAACTGAAAAGGAGCCAAGGAGGCCTAATTTGAATGTAGGAACTAAACCAGCACTGTCCGGCAGAAATGTAGTATGAGTCACCGATGTGAGCAAGATACATGATTTAAAATTTTCTAGTACCCACACCAAAAGAAGGAAGAGGAAACAGGCGAAATTAATTGTAATACTATAATATATATTATTTAAACAATATACCCCAAATCTTATTATTTCAACATGTAATCAATGGAATAAATTATTGAGATATTTTACATACTTTGTTTTCAAATTAAGTTTTGAAATCCCCTGTGTATTTTATACTTACAATATACCTCCATGTACATTGTAATACAGACACATTTCAAGTACTTAGTAACCACGTGTGGCTACTAGCTACCATATTGAACCATAAAACACTAAAGGAATCCTTTCTGATTTATACAAATTGTAGCCCAAATAAAAATTTTGACATGCTGGTTCCTACTTCATGTATGTGAGCCAAATACATGTTTACAGTATCTGTTTATTGCATATGTATATATCACATCACATATTCCAAAATAAATTTCTAGATAAAGGATTTTTAAATAAACCATACAGTAATGTGGTTGAAATATAGGTGACACATTTTCTGATACTGAGAGTACCACAAGGTATTTTTTAACATGAAAACACAGGGAAAAGCAGTCATAAAAGAAAATAATAGCTTTTCATGCCGTCAAATCTATCTAACATTTAATTAATCAGAAACACTGTATCCCAATTTAGAAATCAAGCAATGAAGATGGAAAAAAGTACTTACAACATGTAGTATAGATAATATACTTAAACTATGAAGAGCTACTTAATATTTTTGAGAAAAATGGGCAGTGTACATGATACAATAATTTGTTAAAAGACACACAAAGGACCAATACATTTTAAAAATTTGAACTTTATTATTGACAAAAAGATGAAAACTAGCAGTGAGATTTATCAATTGAGCATTACTGGGGGAAAAATAACATGAAGGTAGAGGGCAGATTAGTTCAGTGTTTGAGGAACCCCCTCACAGGATTTCCCTACAGAGAGCAATAAAGAAGGTTACCCTTTGATCCAGCATTGTTTCTACTTCGGGGAATTTAGCAAAAGAAACAGAGAGGTTCACAAAGCTTGTGAATAAGGATGTTTATGACGATGTTATATATGATTATATTGTATGCCTTCAACACTTAGCTATGCTACTTTCCACTCTGCCTTGGCCTTCACTTTTGCTGTCACTGAGCCTATTTCAGGTTTCTTATCAAACTCAGACTCAAATAATACTGGCACTAACAACAAGACAAATTTTTGCAGCTTGCATTTAACATTTGTATAACAAGTCCTCTACAAAACACTTCAAGATTCTAATCTAGTTTATCAGTTTTAATTTTTGGTAGCTGGTAGGTACAATTTGGATTATTTTGTTAGGAGGTAAATGAGAGGATATAAAATCTGTATCCTTTTTTATTGGCCAGAGGTATTCATTATTTCTCAAGTAATATTAGTCTTATACTTTCTGTAATTTTTTTTTTTTTTGAGATGGTGTCTCACTCTGTTGCCCAGGCTGGAGTGCAGTGACTGGATCTCTGCTCACTGCAAGCTTCGCCTCCTGGGTTCACGCCATTCTCCTGCCTCAGCTTCCCGAGTAGCTGGGACTACAGGCACCCACCACCACGCCCAGCTAATTTTTTTGTATTTTCAGTAGAGACGGGGTTTCACCGTGTTACCCAGGATGGTGTCGATCTCCTGACCTCGTGATCTGTCCACCTCGGCCTCCCAAAGTGCTGGGATTACAGGCGTGAGCCATCACACCCAGCCATAATTTCTGTAATTTTTAAATGTTATCTGGCATAGTAACTGTGATGACTGAGGATTTGCTGATCAATTTTTAAAAGTTAGCTTTGTTTTTGCTTCTAATAACTTTTATAATTTTTTTAGAATTGTTTTAGATTTACAGAAAAATTGCAAGGATAGTACAGATTCTTTGTGTACCCCTCATCTAGTTTTCCCTGTTGTTAACCTTGTCTATTTCCATGGTGCATTTGTCAAAACAAAGAAACCAACGTTGGTGCATTACTATGGACTGAACTCCATTCTTAATATCCCTAGTTTTCCCCTCTTGTCCTTTCTCCATTGCAAGATCCCATTCAGGAAACCACATTACTTTTAGAGCAGCATGTCTCCCTGGGTTCCTGGTCTGTGACAGCTTCCCAGACTTTCCTTGCTTCTGATGACCTTGGTAGTTTTGATGAGTACTCATCAGGTATTTTCTAGAGCGTACCTTAATTTGGGGTTTGTCCTACATTTTTCTCAGGATTTGACTGGGCTGATAAAGTATGGGGAAAGAAGACCACAGAGGTAAAATACCATTTTCATCACATCATATCAGAAGTACATTCTGTCAACATAGCTTATCACTGATAATGTTAACTCACTTTTTAACCTTACAGGTTTATTGGGAAGCACATTATCTTCATAGGAGTACACAGACTACATATAGGTACAGGTTAATTAATTATAATAAAAAGAACACTCATGTACCCTTTACCCAGCTTACGAAACCAACACCTTGGAAATTTTCTATATTCCACCTTTATAGCTATAATTCTAAATTTTGTATTAATCTTTCTCATAAAATTTACTACTTCAATATGTACAATTTAAACAATATATTGTATTGTTTTTGCCAATGAATTTTTTTTCTGAGACAGGGTCTCACTCTGTCACCCAGACTACAGTGCAGTGGCACAATCACACCTCACTGCAGTCTCCACTTCCCAGGCTCAAGCAATCCTCCCACCTCAGCCCCACAAGTAGCTGGGACTACAGGTGCATGCCACCATGCTTGGCTACATTTTTAAAATTTTCTGTAGTGACAGGGTCTCACTCTGTGGCCCAGGCTGGTCTCAAGCAATCATCCCCCTTCAGCCTCCCAAAGTGTTGGAATTATAGGCATGTGCCATCATGCCCAGCCCATTATTTGCCAGTTTTTGAATTTCATGTAAACATGTAATTTTGTGTGTATTCTCTGTAACTTGATTTATTTTGCTCAGTTTTAGTTCGTGACATTTATCCGTCTCTATGACTGGTACTGGGATTGACTATCTTCCTCTACCATCGTATGCACTTTCTCTTTGTCAAGCTTTTTGTGTTTCTTTTTTCCTTTTTTCTTTTGCTTTCTGTATCAGTCAAAGTTCTGGCATGAAACTGATGAACTCTGAAACTGGGTAATGTGGTAATTTGCAGGTTGTTGTTTAAGTGACTATTTATGAAGGCATGGACAAGGTGTAGGAAACCACAAGAGATAGAAGGTGGCCCGGAGCCAATGAGAGCAGTGAGGCCACTGCGGGAGCCTAGTGAGAGGAGTGCATTAGTTTCCTAGGGCTATGCAACAAATTATCACAAACTGAGTAACTTAAAACAACAGTTATTGGCCTGGCGCAGTGGCTTACACCTGTAATCCCCGCACTTTGGGAGGCCAAGGCAGGCTGATCAAGAGGTCAAGAGATCATAGACCATCCTGGTCAACATGGTGAAACCTTGTTTCTACTAAAAATGCATAAATTAGCTGGGCATGGTGGCTCACACCTTTTGACCCAGCTACTCAGGAGACTGAATCAGAAGAATCACTTGAACCCGGGAAGTGGACGTTGCAGTGAATGGAGATCATGCCACTGCATTCCAGCCTGGCAACAGAGCAAGACTCTGTCTTAAAAAAAAAAAAAAAAAAAAAGAAAGAAAAAACAACAACAACAACAGTTTTTTGTTTTCTCACAGTTTTGGAGATAAGAAGTCCAAAATGAATGTACTTGGCAGGGCCATGGTCCCTCTGAAGGCTCCGAGGTAGAGCCCTTTCTCATTTCCTCCAAGCTTCTAGGACCTCTCAGTAATCCTTCCTCCCTCTTTGACTTGTGGCTGCATCATTCCAAACTGCCTCCATTGTCACATGGCCTGTTTCCTCTCTGGTTCTGTAACTGAAGTCCCCTTTCTTCTCTTTTTATAAATAAAAATTCAGTCATTGGGTTTAGTGTCTACCTAATCCAATATGTCCTCTTCTTAACCCGATTACATCTGCAAAGAACCTATTTTCAAATAAAGTTTCACACCGGAGTTTATGACTTGAACTCATCTTTTTGCAGGACATAATTCAACCCACTAAGGAAGGCAGCAGTTACTGGAACCAGATATATATAGCGAGAGATTTGTAGACCCTTCCCTCTAGAAGCCGATGGCCCTGTAACATGGAGCCAGGGAGCAGACACCCTGCTTTCACTCCCTTTCTTCTCTCTGCTTTCTTATCCTTTCTCCTATTCGATGGCTGAGCTCACTGGAACTCCAGAAGCAAGGGAGCCTCAGTCTGTGGTCCATGCAAGATTAGGTTTGAAGGGCACAGATCCTGGTGGAGAAGGGTTAGGACTGGATCTGGGGCACAGCTGTTGGATTGATTGAGGTTCTCTGTCTTTTTTACATCTTTTTTTTTTCATTCTATTACTCCATTATCCTGAAAATTTTATTATTTGTGCCTATTCTTTTAGTGTTCACCTGGCCTATTTTAACATACAGATCTAACTTAAAGTCTAAAACAAATTAGGACCTTTACTCTCTTACTGAACAATGTAAGACCTTTGACTCCTATTATTCCCTCCCAACTTACATGCCATTATGGTTTATTTGAATTAGTTGTTATTATAACACAACTTTTGTCTGATAAAAAAACAATGAGGCACTGAAAGTTATGTGGCTTGTTTTAAGACAACCAGCATACCACTGAGTTTTTATTTTAATTTTTTAAATTAAATTGACAAATTATAGTTGTATATGAGCTAAGAGTCTTTAGCATTATTGCGTGCTTGACTCTAGAAACATAAAGACAAGATATAATCCATATTGTAACCTCCAGGAGAATAAGTAAAAAGATGGACTATTCAAGTTGCTCTTTAGACAAAATAGCTAAAATCATCTTTTTAAAATGATTTGTCTTATGAGAACTTCATGCTTATTTTTTTGTACACAGTATATGTTCAAAACATTTCCCATAGTTGAGATATAGTAAGGGTGGTTGTATTAACTTCTGAGAAAGTGGCACAGGTGGTTTATATCTTGATTCATTCCCTTCTTTATAAACAAATAACAATGGCAGGTAAATATTAAAATATGAAATGAAAATATGTATCCAGGCTTAAAATGAACACCTTCCTCTCTGTGGAATACAAATAGGATAGAAATTTTTTAAATGTTCATTGGAACCAAAGCCTTAGGCTTATTGGGCATTTGGCTTGGGATGGTCTGAAAGCAGGAAGTGATGGCTAAGAATTCAGTTTCTGTGTGTAAAGAAGCCTGAAGGCCCATGGAGTCTGGGAACTTAGAGCCAGTGACCAAAAACTGATTCAGGCCATCTGTGGACTTTGAGGCTAGAATCATGATATCCCAATGTCCTCACGCGACAGGAATCAATCCTGAAACACCATTACAAGTCCTGGAAGAGATTTAACTGGGACTGATGTTATTATCTGCATAGAGAATGCGATAAAATAGGTCAACTAATTATAAGATGATTTTTTTATGATATATAAGATTATATAAAAACTCAGGAATATTCCTATATACAATAATATAAGGAATAAGAAAATATAAGAGATGATGACTAGGAATATATCTAACAAAGAATGTATGATATATCTAACAAAATACATGTAAGTATCTAAAAAAGAGAAAAGCATATATTAGTGCTGAATGATACTGGTATGTTGAACCAGTACTACCGCTTATGATGTAAGTTTTATGTTTTGTTTATGAAATAAGTTTTATGATTTCTTTAAGTCCCACACACTGTCTTATTTCAGTAAACAGGATCCCCACCCTCCTGTAATTGCCCAAACTTAGAAAATTTAGTGTTAAATCTCCCCCCTCCCCCATGCCCACTGCATCCAAGCTGAGGTCTGTTCACTCTATTTTTCAATATTGTAAAGATGCTAATGCTGCCCTAAATTGATCTGTAGATGCAATGCAATCCCAAGAAAAATCTCAGCAGGTTTTTTGGGTAGAATTTGACAAGCTGATTCTAAAGTATACATAAACATTAGACAACTAAGAATAATTGAGACATTTGAAAGAAGGAGAAAAGGTGAGGAGACTTGAGTTACCAGATAAGAAGACTAATAATAAAAGCATAGCAATTAAGATAGGGCATTGCTGGCGTGGGAATAGACAGGTCAATCAATGGAACAGAAGAGAGCCCAGAAGCACTTGCACGTGTGGACACTTGATTTATTTCAGAAGTGGCTCTGCAGAGCCACAGGGTAGGATGGTCTTTTTCAACAAATGGTGCTGGAACAATTGGGAATTTAGAGTGAAAAGATGAAATTGAATCCCCAAAAGCAAGGTACTAGATGATCCTGAAGTTGAATTCCTGTAAGTAATTGTTTTAGATAAGTGGGGAATGGATACATTTTGAAGAATATTGATAGATGCTGCACCACACAACTCATGCTTAGAATTTGAAAGGTATGTAATTCAGCTGTTTGCTCTGAGAACAGGTCCAATAATTCTACAGCATTGTCTGGTCTACAGAAGAGACTCCTTTTGGAGTTAACTCTTCATCCAGGGGAATTATTTCCTACGTTCCCCAGGGAGGATCCTGTGGGGTCATATTTTAATTTTATTCTGCCTTGGGTCTCCCTCCATAAGCCTGACCAGAATCCCTACGGCATGTGGAAACAGATTCATGTTCCTGGGGAATACTTTTGGATTTTTGATGCTGCCCAGGCTTGAAATGAATGCCTTTTTCTAGTTTTCTCTTTTAATCTTAGCCTGTCAGAAGTTCTCAGTTGGACTCTGAAAACTATTCATGGCTGTAGGGTATGGCCTAATATTTCAGTGGCATAAATATGGCTGGTTGAAAAAAGAACATTTTATAAATTGACATGACAACAGGTTTTAGACTCACATTTGTGTCATCCGCAAGCATGCTCTGCCATTCTTTTCTACTTATGGAATATTTCACATGGATGCCTCCTGCCTCTTCACTTAGGTCCCAAAGTGCTAAGGACAGAGATCATGGCTTATTTAGGAGACACCTACACTACTCTTGTCATCACACTATCATAATCACCCCCAACAGTTATGATTATTAGATGTCAAGCCCTGTGGTAAGCGCTTTATATTATCTCATTTATTCGCACACCACCATGACATGGGTTAGTGTTATGACCCATATTTTGCAGATGTGGAAACTGAGGCACAGTGTGTGAGTGACTTGCATAAGTTTACACAGCTAGTAAGCAGGAGAGCTAGGGGAAGAGCCCAGGAGGGATTTATTCCAGAGTCCTGACTACTCACTGCTGGATGGTGCTTGTTATACACAGGAGACATTGATGACAGAAGAGAAGTTTTGAAATTTTGCAATTATATGGCAATGGAAACAGACCGTATCTAATAGAAAAAAAAATTATGGGAAGAATATCGGGTAACTTTAAAAAATTGATCTAAAATCTAGAAAACGAGAGTAAGGAGTTTGGGCAGAAACCGGGAGGGCTGGGTCAGGTGACTGAGGTGGTCTAAGAAGTCTGCTGCCGCTGGGGGCTGCTGCTGAGGCTGAGTTCTGTGCTCCCTTCCTTTCCATGTGTCCTTTGCTCACAAATCTAAGTTTTTGTGTGAAAACATTTTATTTGGTAAAGCCTAGGACACCTGTCCATAGTCTATCTGCCAAGAATGAGGAGAGGGAGTATCTGGCCTCCTCTGGCTTTTGTAGTGAGAAGTAGGACTTGGCTTCCCATCAAAACACATGCAGTGAGGATGTCCCCACAAAAGGAAGGAAAGAGGAGGGGTAGATGTCAAGCAGCCAAAAAAATGATGAACAGTCATTTCGGCTCTCCATTTTGCTGTCATGTGTTCATCCCGAAGCGCCAGTTCTGTCTACCAAAAGTGGCCCAATAGGCACTCACATTCTATGCCGGCAAATAGGAGAGCTGTATGCATAAGCCAGATTAAAGAGGTTAAACAATAGCCACTCATAGTTGCATGGGACATAAGTGACCTGGTTTATAAACCATCGCCAGATTGTGCTCTTACTTTTGAAGATTTCCTTGTGTGTTTAGAACCATTATCAAATATTCTGCTAGAACCTTGAACTTAATTTCATTCATCTCCTTTTTCTTTTTAAACTTACCCCTTATTTTGGTTCTCTAAGTCTGTCAATACCTTTGCCTTTTTACCCACTTTCCTATTTTTCCTTTGAGATGGAGTCTCGCTGTGTCACCCAGGGCCCAGGCTGAAGTGCAGTGGCCTGATCTCAGCTCCCTGCAACCTCCGACTTCCTGCAACCTCCGCCTCCCGGGTTCAAGCGATCCTCCTGCCTCAGCCTCTTGAGTAGCTGGGATTACAGGCATGTGCCACCACGCCCAGCTAATTTTTTCATATTTTTAGTAGAGACGGGGTTTCACCATGTTGGTCAGGCTGGTCTTGAACTCCTGACCTCAAATGATCCGCCTGCCTTGGCCTTCCAAAGTGCTGGGATTACAGTATCCACTTTCCTTTCTTTCATTTTCATTGGCCTCAACAACCACATATTTACTAAACCTCAGCAGTTATGTTTTGTTTCTTTGTTCTTGTTTTTGTTTTTATTAGACAGGGTCTCACTTTGTTACCAAAGCTGGAGTGCAGTGGTACAATCATGGCTCACTGCAGCCTCGAACTCCTAGACTGAAGCAATCCTCTGGCCTCAGCCTCCTGAGTAGATGACAGGCACGCACCACCACACTTGGCTAATTTTTATTTTTGTAGAGATGGGGGTCTCACTGTTACCCAAGCTGTTCTTGAACTCCTGGTCTCAAGCGATCCTCCCTCTTCAATTTCCAAAGTGCTGGGATTATAAGCAGGAGCCGTTGTGCCTGGCCAGTCTTTTTGCACATCTAGAATTGGCTCTCTCTTTTTATTTTCACCCTTGTTTTTTTTTTTGTATGACTTGCTTTATATCTACTGGATTTCATATCTCCAGTGTGTCTTTCTTCCAGTCTGCCTTTCCTTTTTCTACCAAATTAAGTTACTCTGAAGCTCAGCTCCGGTTATATGACTCTCTGGCTCTCTACTATTCAATGGCTGTGGCCACCTGAGTTTGAGTTCAAAGAACCACATGGCATGGCTCCAGACTGCGTCTCTAGACTGCCTTCATATGCACTTCTCTCCAGCTGAACTGTGAATGAATAATCTTTACCTTGTTTGCTCTCAAAGTATAGGGCAATTGATTTTGTTGATAGTTTCTCCTATTTATTTCAATCACAATATTCCTGTGTGACAAGGTTTTATATTTTCCATTTTACAGATGGAGAGAAAGGTAGTTAACATTATGGCCTTTCCCCAGGTCTCTCTGACAGGAGGTGGTAGAGGGAGTCTTCAGACCCACTGTTTCTAGCTCAGAGCCTTTGCTCTCGTCAGGACACTATCACCTCTGTCTGTTGGCATTTTCAGTTCACTCTGTCTTGGATCCGCTTTCCTTTTATTTCTATAAGACTAACTTTTCCCATCTTTCAAGACATAACTCAGATGCTACCTCTGTTAAAAGAAAAACTTTAGACAAATTGAATTTAACAGAGTTAATTGAGCAATGATTTGCAAATTGGGCAGCTGTCAGAACCAGAATAGGTTCAGAGTGACTCCGAGGCTGCTACATGGTCGAGCAATAGTCATGGATGGAAAAAAGAAAGCGACATACGGAAAAGAGAAGTACAGTACGGAACAGCTCTCCTGTTAGAGCTGTTAGATTGGTTAGAGCTCGGCGTTTGCCTTGTTTTAACACAGTTCGAACATTTCACCTGTGAGTGGCTGAAACTCTGTGGTGGTACAAGAGCAAGTTAGTCTATTTATACATCCAGTTAGGTTACAGTTCACTATGTACAGAGAAACCTTAAGGCTGAACTTAAAATATGTAAGGAGGCAGCTTTAGGCTAGATTTAGTTTACCACTTCTCAGTGAAACATGCTATTTTTCTTTAATCTACACATAATAATTGTATGTAGTTATGGGGTACTTGTGATGTTTCCATACATGTATACAGAGTGTAATGATCAAATCACAGCGTTTAGCCTATCCATCACCTCAAACATTTATCAAGGGAAACATTCATGAATCACTGTGGCTCTGAGTAATCTCTACCTCTTCTGATTTTGTATGGCATTTAAAAAATTTAAATGTAAAAGTTTTGTGGGTGTATATATTTATGGGGCACATGAGATACTTGGATACAGTCATACAATGCATAATAATCACATCAGGGTAAATGAGGAATCCATTACCTCAAGCGTTTATCCTTTCTTTGTGTTATAAACAATTCAATTATACTCTTTTAGTTATTTTATTTTAGTTTTATTTTTATTTTGTAGAGACAAGGTCTCACTATGTTGCCCAGGCTGGTCTCAAACTCCTGAGCTCAAGGAATCCTCCCACCTCAGCCTCCCAAGGTGCTGGGGTTACAGGCACGAACTGTCGCACCTGACCAGTTATTTTAAAATGTACAGTAAGTTATTGTTGACTATAGCCACCCAGTTGAGCTGTCAAATCTTATTCTATCTAGTTATGTATTTGCACTGATTTCATGGCATTTATCTCCCCTTTGTGGACCTGCACTTTGTATTACAGTTCTTCATATATAACCTTATGAGGAGACCTGTGTAGCTTCCTGCTTATTCCCTTATGTTACCTAGATCATCATGATGAATGGAATGCCTCCCGATCTAAAGACTGCAACGTAAGAAAACAGGTCACTTTAAAGAATCGATGGTATTACTACTGTCACCAACTGATGGCAACTTTCTCTGTTAGGTATTCACTACAGCCTTTCACTGTCTGCCACTAAGAACTAATTAAAGAAGACATGAGATATATCAGTGTATCTTTAGATGTGATAAAATGAACTAGAATTTTTTGTCACTTGTTAGTCATTCAAGGACTTTGGTGACAATAGGCCAGTAGAAGTGGGATCTGGGGTGGGGGTTGGGAGTGAGGGAACAGTGTTGAAGCCCCTGGAAGAGTCTGGCTTATAGTTCTGGTTTAGACAGGCTGCACATTAATCCTGAGAAAAAAACAGAGGGTAAGAGGGCAACCAAGGAAGGAAACAAAAATTAGGGCAGGGGAGGGTGATCAAAGAAAGGTCCAGGGATCCATATAGCCTGGGCCCCAACGCATCCAAATCTAAAGGTTCAGGCAGGATAATGGAACGCTTTAGTAGTAAAATTGAGTGTGATACTGAATTCTTCCTCATTTTTTGCCCAGGGCCAGAATGGATCTCAGACTGCGGGTGGTCTTAGCAAAGACGCAATTAGCCACACTTGGCTGGGGCTAGGGGTCTGTGTTGTGTGCACTGAGAAGCTGATGACAGTATTACTTTTAAAAAGCTCTGTTTAAAAATTGGTTATGGTTCATTTAAGCACTGTGGCTTTGCGAGTTCCCTTGGAGCTATGTGTTTTGCCTTAGTTAAGTGGAGCCTGATGAACCAGAAATGCACTTTCTATTATATAATGTAGAGATCAGATGGAATGGAAATTCAGTTCCTGCTAAGTGTTAAATGCTGAGATCTCCAAATGAGCTAACTACCATGTCACTTTCACAGCTCCAGTTTTAATGATGAAGGGGACCTGCTAATTGGCATTTGGCTTCTAAATAGGGCAGTGAGTTTATACTTTTTCTAGATGTTTTTCAGCAACATTTGGAAATGCAAGTGACCTCGGTAGATTAAATTATTCTCTCTGGAAGAAATGCACTCAACTCAGAAATTTTACTTAGCTTAGAAGTTTTAAATATAGGGAAGAGTCCTCCACACGCTACTCGAGGGACTGGGTGTAACCACATAGGCATGGTACAGAGCTACCTATTCCTCGGATGAGGCTAGAACCTTGAAAAGAAGTTCATCCTTTCATTCAGCTGTGACTTTGGGATGACTTTCATTGTCAATCTCTTTACTGAAGGGGTAGACCCCTCTTAGTCCTGTTGCACAGCCATGGTGAATAGCTACTGTCACCTGTTATTTGGCCGTGATCCCCTAGCCCAGCGATCCTCTTCATCTGCCGCTGTCAAGATGTGCTTATCAGGAATCTGCTTTCTGCAGTGCAGTCTTCTCTCTTGCTTGGAAAAGATGTTAATTAAAAAAGAAATAGAACTGCCAGAAGTGAATTATTGCATTCACGGTTATCTTTGACTCTGTACCTGTTGTAGATGTCATTATCATGGGGGAGGGTCTCTGTAGCTGGAGACTTCCAGCTGCCATTACCTTGTGATAGAGGAGTGCACAGAATTTGCAGATAACACAATCCTGAATCTTGAATAGGAGGGCTTGAATGGAGATAATCTTTCTGTTTTCTACCAAACATCTGACTTGAGGTAAAGTCTTACTTGGACACATAGACCTAACTAATTTACTGAGACCCTATAAGGTTTCTGACAAGTTGCAGTTTTTGGAACCTCCAGCGTCAGTGTTCATTTACTTCTTTACAGTGTGCCTTTGTGCTGTTTATTCTAAAATCCAAGAGATTCTAGTTTGATTTAGTAATTCAATTTAATGTCTGCCTGATTCATTTTCTCAAAAGAGATCTCATTTTAGTTGTTTGGATCAGTAGCTTGCTTTCATCTTCATTTTCTGATTCTTGCATCGTTTTTCCTATCCACTGTAAAGTTTCATTTTTGCACATCCTAATTGTCTCATTTTCTTTTGCTCCTTGTAATCATTGCATAAAGACAAGGGAAGCTTTTTATTTCTTTTTTAGATAGTACACACATTTGCTTGGAATGTTAAGACGTTCTTTTCTGGCTTCCTTTTTACTGTCCTTTACTTTCAGCTTAGTAACTTATTCTACTTATATCCCTGAATTATGGTGGTTTAGGATCTGATTTGCTTTTCCTTTTTCTTAAATTATTTGATTCTCAGAGCTCCTTGCTTTTACTTGATGTTTCAGTCCTATTTTTTGTTGTTTGTGTACGTAAGTCAGACCGAGGATGCAGCAATGAAACCTTGTTATGTCTGGAGGCAATTTATACATTTACTAAGTACTAATTCATCAAGCATTTGTTAAGCTCCTACCATGCATATTGTAAATACAATAATTTATCAACAATGATTTGAAGATATTTCTAAAATGCCAGCAGTCTTGAAGAAGATAAACTACGATATTTTAAGACCCTCCTGCTGAAAGTTTGGTCCCTGGACCAGCAGTATTGGCATTACCCAGGAGCTTGTTAGAAATGTAGAATCTCAGGCTCCATCCCAGATTTAGGGAATCAGAATCTGCACTTTACCAAGATTCTCCAAGTGGTTTATATGCATTTTAATGTATGCATATAAGTATGTATAAGTATATGCATTTTAACATATGCATATAAGAAAAGTGTACAGAGTTGTATAACAAAAATCTGAGGATATATTCCTAGATTTTAATTATTTTCTAATATTTCTACAATGTACCGATATAGAATGCAGAATGAGTTTTATTATTTCAGTGACGAAAAGAAGCTTAGCTGGATTCTTAGCTTTCAAAATTGGAGTGATGCATTGCAGAGGCTTTGAGCCAAGTTCGCTTTTTTGATTTGTTAGTAGTTCAACAAATCATTTTTGAACACCTCTATGTGTGATATGGGGAGCAATGAGACATGGTCTCTGGTTTTGTAGGACTTACATTTTAGCAGGAGAGACAACCAATTATTCAACTATTAAACATAATTTGGGGGTCATAAAAAGGAATGAAGTGCTGACACATGCTACAAAATGGATAAATGTTAAAAAACATTATGTTCTAGGAAAGAAACTTGTCACAAAGGACCACATATCACATGACTCCTTTCATATGAAAAGTCCAGGATAGGGAAATCTATAGAGGCGGAAATTAGTTAAAGGTTAGCACTGGGCTAGGCCAGTGGACTGGAGGACCAGGCGGTGATAGCTAAAGGCTACAGGGTTTCTTTTCAAGGTGATGAAAACTTCTAAAATGTACATACCTACTAAATACCATTGAAGTGTACAGTTTAAATGGGTGAATTTTATGGTATGTGAGTTATATTTTAAATCAATATGATAAATATATTTTATGGTATGTGAGTTATATCTCACATATCATAAAATTTTAACAGTTATAATACTGTTTGGGCAGAGCTATGGAGGAGGAGTCTTGGGTGCTCTGAGTGTGTACAGTGGAGACTGCAGGCCTGGACAGGCAGGTTTCTTTGACTGGGTGTCCCGTTAGCTAAGCTTTGGTGAATGCGTGGGAATTGCCTGGACAAGGGTAGTGGGGACACAGAGAATTCCAGGCAGAAAGGGTGGCATTACTTGGGGCCTATGGCAGGAAGCACATAGAACATCTGAGGACCTGACAGCCTAGTGGAATGGAGCGTGGGGCTGAGGGAGGAGAACATCATGAGTGAGCCTGGTGAGGCAGCAAGGCCAGGTCACATAGAAGACTTTGATTTTTATGCTAAAACAATAAAAGATTACTGAACAGCTTCAATCATGAATGGGTATGTATATGTTTTCTAGATCACTCTTGCTTTTGGGTGGAGTATGGATTGGATTGGGACCAAGAATGGAGACTGGGAGACCTTTGGAGATTAGTGTAATAGCCCAGAGTTCTGACAGAGAAGAATAGTGGATGTTTCAGGATATATTTTGAATGTAGAGGCAATAGAACTTGCTGATGGAGTGGGTTACTGGGTAAAGAAAAGGGTGACTCAAGGGTGACTTTTAGGTTTCTAAAAGTATGTCTTGATGAGTTCATATTGAGTTTGAGGGAGCTGTGGTCACTCAAGTGGAGATGCTTAAGAGTTGTATTTAGAGTACTAGAGTTCAGATGAATGTGCCAGACAGCTGATAAAATCCCAAAACTGGCATGATATGGGCTTGAGGTCATGGGCAGAGATGAAATAGCTTAAGCAGAGAGTATAACCTAAGAAGATATTGAAGACCCAACCTTGGGGGAACCCTAACACTTAGGGTTGAATAGAAGAGGGTGCATCAGCCTAGGAGACTGAAAAAGAATATTCAGAGAAATAGGAAGAAAACCAAGAGTATGATTCAGTGAAATCAGATGAGGAAACTGTTTCTATCATGAAGTAAAGAGTCGCGACCTTTATTGAATGATGCCGAGAGGTTAAATAAAAAGAGGATAGAAAATGTTTATTGGATTTAGCAACATGGAGGCTATTGTGATTTTAGCAAGAATTACTTCATGCAGTGATGGGATTTTAAACCAGATTGCAGCAGATTAAAGAGGAAGTGAGAAGTGAGAAAATAGAAAGTGAAAACCCTTTTGAAATGTTCGGCTGCAACAGGATGGAGAGAGAAAAGGCTGTGGCTGGAAGGGAAAATGGGTGCAAGGTAGTGTTTTTATTTTTTAAAGCAGACTAAAGCATGTTTAAACACAGATGAGGGTGGGCATGGTGGCTCACGCCTATAGTCCCAGCACTTTGGTAGGCCAAGGCAGTGGATTGTTTGAGGTCAGGAGTTTGAGACCAGCCTGGCCAACATAGCGAAACCTTTTTTCTACTAAAAATACAAAAATTAGCCAGACATGGTGGCTGGCACTGTAATCCCAGCTACTTAGGAGGCTGAGGCAGGAGAATTGCTTAAACCCAGGAGATGGAGGTTGCAGTGAGCCGGGATCACGCCATTGCACTCCAGCCTGGGCGACAGAGTGAGACTCCTTTCAAATAAATAAATAAATAAATAAATAAATAAATAAATAAAATTAAAGAAACACAGATGAAAAGGGTCTAATAAAGAGAGGAAACTTTCAGACTGCAAAGGAGTGATTCTTTAATAAAGTATTTTGAAGCTTAATGAAGTGTTTTATATTATAAATATTTCCTGACCTTTTACTTTTTGCTAGGCAATATGCTACAACTAGGGTTATATCAATGAAAACCAGTTTCTGTTCTCAGGATACTTTCTATAAGTCCTCTATGTAGCTAAAGTTCCATAAAGTTGCATTTTGAGTCTTCTTCACTCTGCTTCCCGAGTATCTAGATAATACCTGTCACAGCAACTATGTCAATAAAAATTGCTGAATTGTATTATTCAAACCACTGTCAGTGAGTGTGATTTCTGGGCCTTTTTTTTTCCCAATGTTGGTAGTGTATATATTATATGTGGTGGTAATTACCAGGTTACAAGTAGGCACTAGTATTTGGTAATTACTAGTTTAGTTAGTATCCACCATCCACTCCTGCCAAAAGAGTATCTTCCCTGCATAGCTACCAGTCCTCTACAATTGTCCTACTATGAGGGTGTCATGGTTAATTTTAGGTGTCCGCTTGACTGGGTTAAGGGATACCCAGGTATCTGGGAAAACATTACTTCTGGGTATGTCTGTGAGAGTGTTTCTGAAAGAGACTGGCATTTGAATCAGTGGACTAAGTAAGGAAGATCTGCCCTCACCCAATGTGAATGGGCACTATTCAGTCAGTTGAAGGCCCACATAGAGCAAAAAAGCAGAAGAAAGGTGAATTCACTGACTCTCCTGGAGCTGGGACTATCTTCTCCTGCTTGTAGACATCAGAACTCCAGGTTTTCCAGTCTTCAGACTCTGGGACTTGTACTAGTGTCCTGCCCCAAATCTCAGGCCTTTGGCTTTGAACTGAGAGTTACATCACTGTCTTCTCTGGTTTACCGGGTTTTGGACAAGTGCTGAGGTATGCCATCCTCTGCCCTGGTTTTCCAGGTTGCAAATAGCACATTGTGGAACTTCTTGGCTTCTATAACTGTGTGAGCCAGTTCCTGTGATAAATTCTCTTCCATCCTTCTATGCATGTATGTATGCATGCATCTCTCTCTCTCTCTCTCTCTCTCTCTCCCCCTGTCTGTCTCTCTCTCTCTCTCTCTGTCTCTCTCTCTCTCTCCTATTGGTTCTGTTTCTCTGGAGAACCCTGACTCCTTTTTTCTTTTGCCTCTTCTCTACATCTGGTCTCCCCAGCCCATCAAATCTACCTCTAAATATATGTCAAGTCTGCCCCCATGGCTGTTATTTTAAGACTTGACTATTTCTACCTGTGTTAAACTAACAATCTCCTAACTTATCTAACTTACCTTCTTAGAAATCATCATTCTGTACTGCTACCAAAAAAGATGTTCTTAAATGCAAACTGGATGTCACTCCGGCTTGAAGGACTCCAGCAGGATATACTCTGAGTTTTCATCATCTCCTCCCTACCTATACATGTCCACTTCTCCCTACACACCACAGTCTCTCATGCCCCAATCCTTGTCCACTCGTATATTCTTCTCTGGCTTTTTTTTTTTTTTTTTTTTAGTCTTGTTCTAGTTCAAACATTTAATTCTAGCATCACCCTGCTTTCTGTCCTGGAAACCTTCTTCACCATCTTCAGATGGAGTTAGATGACTCCTTTCCTCTATATTCCTTCAGTGTCCTGCACATCCTTCCTAATGGCATCCAGCATTTTTTTTTTTTTTTTTTTGAGATGGAGTTTCGCTCCTGTTGCCCAGGCTGGAATGCAATGGTGTGATCTTGGCTCACTGCAACCTCTGCCTCCCAGGTTCAATGATTCTCCTGCCTCAGCCTCCCAAGTAGCTGGGATTACAGGTGCCCACCACCGCACCGGGCTAACTTTTGTGTTTTTAGTAGAGATGGGGTTTCACCACGTTGTCCAGGCTGATCTTGAACTCCTGACTTTAGGTGATCCACCTGCCTCAGCCTCACAAAGTAGCATTTTTAAAATATAATTGCTGCATCTAATTTTTTCACACAATGTAAAAGTTGCTTGAGCTCCTCATAAATTTTGAATGAGTAGTTTGATATCCAAGCAGGTGAATAACCTGCTTATAATAAACTACCTAAGTCCAGAACCTTACTCTATTTTCTATATAAACACACAAAATAATTTTTGCATTCACATTATATACTTTGAATTACCAAAGAATACAACTACTGAGTAAATTGAGGGAAGATGAAACTTTATTTGTAACTTTACCATTTTGTAAAATGCATCACTGATGGCAGCATTGCCTGTCAAATTGAGTCACCAACTCATGAGGCCTATTTTTGTAGCTATTACATTCTTGCTGATTGCATGTTTCTGTTTGTGTGTGCACCCACATGCACACATACACATACATATAGGCTTATTTGGTTTTTCTTTTAAAATGGCAAATATGAAGCATTCATTCATGTGCAGCATTTATGCTGTTTTTCTATGTGTATACCTTTATTTAGTCCTTATATCAAATTGCAAAATATGTACACAAGCATATTGAATGGTGCCTTCTCATAACTGCAAACTTGTTCATTAAAAATATGTGCAGATATCTATCTCATTGTGTTTCCTATTGTAGTCATACCTGCATAATTACATGTTGAAATACGTGCTATTTTACTATGAATCACTTTTATTTTCTCTTTATATTATAGCTAGGACATTATATTGACATCATAAAAAATTTATATCAGGATGGAAAAGGAGATATTACAAAATGCTTAACTAAAAGGAATGCATGGGTCTGCAAGGGGAGAGCAACTGGCATTTAGTGTCAATTTTGTAATATAAAAATTTTGTTACGTTGACTTTTCTGAAATAAATGTTTTTAATAAATACTTTACAAATTCCTTTGATATGTTCTTTTATGTTTTAGCTACAGTGGTATGATAATCATCCTTTCTAAATGGTGGAAGAGGAAAAGGGAGTCTTAGTGCGTGGATTAAAGGCACTCTCAGCTGGCCACACCTGGCAAGGGGCTTCTGCCATTTGCAAAGTAGTGTACTGTTTTTAATCAGGTACTGAGCCGGGCGCTGAGACACCTGGTGTTAATGCGGATACACCAGGGCCATGTGCCTAACTCTGGGCACATTCATGGGGTTTTCTGAGCCTTGGTTTCTACATATGTAAAATGAAAGAAATACATGCATTTATGTGGTGGTTTTCACATTTGTTCTGATAACTATATCCCTAGAAGAATACCATGACATCCTGGTGCATTTAAAATTATTGTATTAACTAGAAATAATTTTACTGACAGAAATTTGATCATATAATATAAATGTAACAAAAATAAGAACATTTGTCCAGAAAAAGGCAACTTTCCAAACTAAGAATGGTTAGGTCATTTTTCCTACTAATGTCATTTAAGGATTGTTCACTTTTTCTGACATCCACTGGTGTTGGCTGGCAAATAAGCAAAGATGAAATGGTTAGAAAAAAATTGGAAAAAAAAGCTTAATATTGAGAAATTTTAATTAACTTAGTTTGCTCTCTGAAAGTTGAGAAAATACCATATTCTGGTAGTAGAATATAGAAAGAGAATTGAAAGCCTAGTTGATTTTTAAGATAGTTTCTGCTATTGGAAGTTTTTTATGTTTTGTTTTTCAAGTCTTCCTAAGACAATACCGATTCTCACAGAACCAGGACACTTTTTTCCCCCTGGCCACATTAGGGTTGTTCAATTTAGCAAATAAAAAGACAGGATGCTCAGTGAAATCTGAATTTCAGATAAATAATGAATAGTTTTTTGTTTTGTTTTTAGTATAATCTTGTCCCAAAGAGTGCATAAAACAATTTTATTTCTAAAACAGCTCAGATTAACCAGTCCGCTAATGTTTGCAGGTTTTTCTTGTGTGAGGTCCAAAAATATCATGAGATCCCTGCCTTGAAGCAGCTTATTGGGGCCACAGTTGCTCTGAGGGAGTTAATTAAAACAACTGTTGAGTAATAACAAAGTGCTTTGGCTTAAATGGAAATAGTTCTTGAATTTGGCCAAGGAAGTCTGGTAAGGCTACTAATCCCGAACATTAAACTGTCAAAAATGTGCTCACAGTGCACTTGGGAGTCTACACTGTAAACCAGAAGAATAACTCCCCGTTCCCCTGACGGGTCATATACACATACACACACACACATACACATACACACGCATACACACACACGCGGGCGCGCGCACACACACACACACACACACAGACTCGGGACCGGCCTTAGGTGGTGACAGGTGGTTTTTGTGTGGTGTTAGCCATGTGTGGCTAACACATGGCTTCTCACACAGGGCGACCCCGCCGCGATCGTGTGGTTGTAGTTGCAGCTCCTAGTAAAATAGTGCCGCTTGGCGTCCCTGATCCCTGCAGCTGGGAGCGGGTAATGGGAGGGCGGGAGTGACGGGGACAGACGGAGGCCGGGGGTGACAGGAAAGGAGCGATTTCGTGTTAGTTTTGGCCTCGGAGTGTAAAAACATCTGGGAAATAAAATGAGCCACGTTGACTGGAAATGTGGACGTTCGCCAAGATTATGTGAGGAAGGTGCAGCGAGGAGCTGGAGCAGACACTGCCCTGCTTGGCGCCGCCATCTCGGAGATTTAAACAAGCAGCACCGGGGAAACCGTGCTGTTACACATGGGGAAACTAGCTTATTTATAAGTGTTTATTCAGTTTGATTTTCCCCAGTTCCTCTTCTGTGGTACCAAGTTGGTTGCCTAGGAAAGTGGGTGGAGCTACCGAGTGATCTGAGGGGCTCCGAAATCAACGTCTCAAGTCTTGAGATGTCAGAAATGTCCCGCTAGAGCCTAGGACAAGGTGTTTGGAGGATCACATGGCACAAAAGAGGAAACAATAGTAGCAGGACTCAAGGAGCCTGAAGATTTAATAACAGAAGGGAGACGTATTCTTCATCGGATGAGGAATAACACCAGAGGCCTGAAGGAAAAGAAAAAGAAAAGATGTTGGATAAACACAGCCTCCCTGCGCTGTCAGCTGCTAATGATCCTGGAATGGGAGGTGGGGGCGCTGTGAGGTCAACTGCATCCCTCTGGCAGGAAATAGAAGACGGGGCTGATGCAGCTGTGCTCCTCTGTTTCTGGTGTGGACCCTCCTTCCAGGCTGTCCTCGGGGCCTGTCCTGTCCCCCTCTCTGGGCTCTCTTCCTGTGGGATCTCCCCAATTTTCAGATAGCTGATCACGACCATTTGACTTAGCGCCCTCTTCCTACCCCTTCTCTTGTGCTCATCTCAGTTCTACTGCATCAGCCTTCAAACTTTTTGGACTGAATGTACCTATTAATAAAAGTTTTGAGTACTCATCTCCAGTATATGTTTATTTGCTTATAAACCACGTGCAAGAATTTTGTGTACAGGTGTGTAAATGTGAATGTATATATAAAATAAAAATGAATATAGAAGATAAAATATGAATTTAAAATATATAAGATAAAAATATTTTAAAATATAATAAAAAATGAAAGAGGTAAAAAACTGACTTAAGTGAATTTATGTTTTCTTCCTACAATTCTGTCCATCAATTCCCTTGGAGAAAACTCAGAGTGTTCCGCTACTTTTTGGAGACCTCTGGGTGGAGCTGATTCCTGGCCATGCTTTGGCCTGAATTTGATCTCATAGTCATTATCCTCACCCGCCTCGGTTTCCTCCTAATTAGTTCCATCTTACTGATGCTCAGGACCTGGAGAGACCATAGCTTTAGGTCCCCAGTACCCAAGGTCAGGCTTACTTGACATTCTTTAGCTTTCGCCAGTACCGGAAGTCAAAGATAAATATCTGAATAATCTCAGACTGCCTCTGGTTGCTTCTCCAAGCACGGAGGAATTCTGTCAAATGCCAGCTCATTCAAGAGCAGATCTAGGAGTAGGAATGTCTCTAAGCAGTATTGTGGCTGCACCCCCAGAGGCAGGAAGTCCATGGCAACTGGGAAAGGCTGGGTTTCTGGGAAACCTGAGGCTACTGAAAATGTGGGGCAAGTTAGGAAATTCTATTGCTAATGAGTCATGGGCTCCAATTAAATGTATATGCAATTAAACCTATGTATAGGTCAAAACAAATTATGAAATGTTTCCTCAATAGTTGAGAGAAGATTAGAAATGAATCCTTGTAATTGATTGAAAATACTGTTCAAATTGCTATCAAATTTCTGAAAAAATTTTTATGCTTAGTTCCCTCATCTATTGATTTGCAAATAATATCAGTTATATCAAGTCCCTCCCGGTCTTCACTAGTATAATTAAATGATACTGATTTAGGCAGAGAAAATAGCCATGTGTTAGGCAGTTGAATAGCTGCTAAAGAGGACAGTATGTTACAGGGGTGAACCTTTTGCCACACCCACATGAGCTCATCTGGGAGCTGTAGCCACAGCGTCACCCTCTTAGCAGCTGTCAGGGAAGGCAAGTACTTCCACTGTTGAATTGCTGCGTTCCCCAATGGCGTGACTGCCAACACAGGTTCAGATCATTTCTAAACTCCCTTTTCTCTGTCCACTCTTGATTTTCCTTATAACGCAGTATCCCATTTAGGAAAGAGATGAGCAAGGTCTCATTTTCAGTCTTTCCTTCACTTCTCTATCAAAAATACCTAAATCAACTTTTACATACTCATGTAAGAAAAGACCTGTCCCCCATCTTGGTGGGTATTAATGTTTATACTTTAAAAGCATAGTTTTAGGCATGAGATGGGGAAGTTGTAGTTGGATAGCAGTCCAGTGACAGTGACAGTGATAAATTTGTGTTTTGAGTAGAGAAACAAGTGTACAATGATGTCAGGAATGCTTCTTGAATTACGGCCTAATTTTTTGGCAGTTATCATATGTCCCTTGGCCAAAAAAAAAAAAAAAAGTTGTTTGGAGATATTTTTTTTCTTCACTTTATATTATACTCTCTGGGAATTTTCTGCTTTGCTTCCTTTAATGTTAGAAACTCAACTTTAGGAGGATAATGTATAGTGTTAAGCATTTTGTGTTTTGGTTGGGTTTAAAGAAATGCTAGATTTAAGCTGAGTTAGTACTTTGTTTTAAATCTTGACAAAGTGGATTAGTAACTGAACTAGTGTTTTGGAATCTTCTTCTAAACATAAAGATATCCAACTACAACTTCCCCATCTCTGAATTGGAATATATATATATATATGTATATATTTGATTTATTTCTTCAAGAAATATTTGTTGACTGTTTGCCCTCTACCTGCACTGTTCTAGAAGCTGGGGTAATAGTAGCGAATAAGAAAAAAGGCCTGCCATATGGAATTTATTGTTATTTTTTGTGGGGAAGAGAGGAGTCTTGAAAATAAACCCCAGTAAACAAATAAATAAATAAGATTATTTCAGATCTTAAGTGCAAGAAGGAAAATAAAGCAGATATATTAACCAGGGTCTCAAGAAGACAGAGCATGCAAATTAGTATAATTTAAGAAAAGTTTAATAAAAGTTCTGTTTACAAGGCTATGGGTAAGGGCATGGTAGGAAGCTATAAATTAATGCAGTGCTTTGGGGTTAGTAACAGAAGTAAACCCTGAAGTGGAGGGCATAGTTATGTGAAGGACAGGGAGGCCAGGTAAGGAGGGCCATCTTATAGGGATTCTGACCTTCAGTGAGGGCCTCAGCCAGCCCTTGGGTTTCTACAGGGAAGGAACTGGAGGAGTAAGTACCCAAAATCACTGGCTCCCCCATTGGCCTAACCTACTGGAAGTCAGATAGCAAGGGAGCTGGATGACATAATTCATTCCTGCAGGTCAGCCTTCTGTGACACAGATCAAGTGGGAGAAAGGTGGAGCATGTGGCTCTGGAGCTCCCTGGAGACATCCAGCATCAGAGAGAAATGAGATGTTATATAAAACTTGCATTGCTTGGTGATCTAAAATGCAACATCTCAAAGATGCTTACAGTTTATTTAAGGTGATCAAAAATAAATTCATGAAAATATAAGTAGCAATATAGAACTGGATATAGGTGACAAAAAGTGGTGTTCATCTACACCGTAACTCTCATATTTGAGAACAGGAAAAGATTGCTTCTATTTTGGAAGAAGAGGAAACATTTAATGGAGTGAGTATAATTGAAATTGGGTTTAAGGGATGGATAGATTGTTAATAGTTGGAAAGGAAGAAGGAAGCATCTCAGGAATGCAAAATGTCATGGGCCAAAGTGCACAGATGGGACATGTTTTAGAAATAAATTGGCTCCAGTGGTTGGATGATTATATAATCCTTTCGGAATCAGACTTGTAATTAAAAATAAGCCTGCTCTCTTCTAACCTCCCTACCCAGTGTAGAAACTATGTCTGTCAGTTCCGGCTAGCTTCCTTCCTTTCTCCTCCTCTTCCTTTTCCTCTCTGTTTCTCTTTCTCCCCTCTTCTTACTTCTGTGCTTTTCAACAAAAATGTATTGAGCACCCATGATTTGCATAGTTGCAATAAGTAAGCAGTATGTCACTGTGTTGAACAAGACCATGTTTTCTACTTTATCAGGGAGTTTAGTTTGAATTTCAGCATTCCACAGGATTTCTTAGTAATTCAACAAGGTAATAATAATGCAAACACTTATGTGGACATCTGTTATATGCCAGATACTGTTCTTATTCAAGGAGACTTGGTTTGTCTTAGGAAGAATGTATGAAAAGCTTAGAAGAAGCGATTACTGAAATGATCTCCTGCATTTTAGCCCTATAAAGCTATGTTTGATTGTTTTAAAAGTGCTCATTTGCTGAAATATTAAATTGACTGGACAACCTACTGCTTATCAAGTGTGGATAAGATTTCAATTTTGCATATATTATGGATGAGGAACATTTCCTCAGTGAGAGACCCATTGAAATTAAGTTTGGGTCCAGAGTGATATCCTTCCACTCAATGGAAACATTTCCTTCTCTTCCTCTTTTTCTGGAATTCCAAACATCTTGATGGTGGGGAATGAGAAAGGCAGCTAGACTGAAAAGAGGATTACTCACTCTGGAGGCTCATCTTGAGGACATGCTGAAATTGATGGGGGTAAAACGTTGGTGGGTCCTCTACAGAGGAGGTGAGAAGTAAGATTTTGCTCTGGGCTCAGAGAGATGCTACTTTCGAGACATGCAGAGGTTTCTCTTTATTTCCGATGTTGACAAGTGAGAATTCACTTGGAAAAAGAGACCTTAGCAACTTTGTGCTTTTTTTTCCTCTCTCTCTCTGGGAACTGTATTTCCCTTATAACTATCTTTCTTCTTATAGTTAAACGAAATCAAATTTATTTCATATCTGAGAATGCATGATACAGTAAATTAGTACATAGAATTCATTTTTAAAAAATTACTTAAGCCCTATATTAAACTATATTCCTCTAAAAGTAAACCCATATACATTATGTTATAAAATGTTCATTGGGTCAATTGCACATAAGAATAATTCTGTGTTTTTATACTAAATAAATTGTATTTTCTTTATTTCTATAAATGAAACCTTCAAGCATTTTTAGAAAAATAAAATGTATTTTGTGTATGTAAGGTGTACAGCATGATGTTATATGATACATATACTGTATATAGTAAAATTGTTACTGTAGTGGAACAAATTAACATTCATCGTCTCACATAGTTATCCATTTCCCTTCACCTGGTGGCAAGAGCAGCTATAGTCTACTCATTTAGCAAATATCCTGAATATAATACACTGTTATTAACTATAGCCTGTGTTTAGGTCTTTTGACTTGTTCAGATTTGCTTATTCTTTTTTTTTTTTAATTTTTTTTATTTTTATTTTGAGAGGGAGTCTCTGTCGCCGAGGCTGGAGTCAGTGGTGTGATCTTGGCTTACTGCAACCTCTGCCTCCCGGGTTCAAGCAATTCTCCTGCCTCAGCCTCCTGAGTAGCTGGGACTACAGGCACGTGCCACCATGCCTGGCTAATTTTTGTATTTTTAGAAGAGACAGGGTTTCACTATATTGACCAGGCTGGTCTTGAACTCCTGACCTTGTGATCTGCCCACCTCAGCCTCCCAAAATACTGGGATTATAGGCATTGAGCCACTGTGCCGCGCCCCAGACTTGTTTTTTCTTTTTATTTGCTACTTTGTATTCTTTGACCTGCATCTCCTTATTTCCTCCCATGCATCCCAATCCTACCTGATAGCCACTGTTTTATTCTCCATCACTATATATTTGACCTTTTAAAAAAAGATTCCACATATAAGTGAGATCATGCAATATTTTTATTTCTGTGTCTGACTTCTTTGATTTAGCATAATGTTCTCCAGGTTTATAGCAAATGGCATTTATAGCAAATGGCAGGATCTCCTCCATCATTTCTGAAGGACAGATTTCCTGGGTATAGTATACTTGGCTGACAGTTTTTGTTTGTTTGTTTTTCCTTTTAGCATTTTGAGTATATCATCTCATTCTCTCCTGGTCTGCAAGGTTACTGCTGGGAAATTCACTAGTAGTCTAGTGGGGATTCCTGTATACCTTGACACTTGACACTTCTCTTGCTGCTTTAAAAATTCTTTGTCTTTGATTTTTGACAGGTTAATTATAATGTGCTTCAGAGAGCACCCCTTTGAGTTGAATCTATTTGGACACTTTTGAACTTCACGGATGTCAATGTCCATATCTCTTCTAAGACTTGAGAAACTTTTGGCAATTATTTTATTAAATAAGCTTCTGTCCCTATCTTTGTCTATTCTCTTTCTGCAACTCTCATAATGTGAACGTTTGTTTGCTTATTCGTGTCTCATAAGTCCCATAGGCTGTCTTCATTCTTTTTTTTTTTTGAAATGGAGTCTTGCTCTGTCAAAGTACTGGGATTACAGGCATGAGCCACCGCGCCCAGCCTTCTTCACTCTTTTCCATTGTATTTTTTTTTTTTTTTTTGCCCCCTGGGTATTTTCAAAATACTTATTTTGCAGTTTAGAGATTCTTTATTCTGCTTGATGTAGTCTACTGTTGAAATTCTCTATTTTATTTCTTATAATATTCATTGAATGTTTCAGCTTCGAGATTTCTGCTTGGTTCTTTTGTATGATATCCATCTCTTTGCTGAATTTCTCATTAAGGTAATGAATGTTTTTCTTGATTTAATTGAATTTTCTATCTGTATTCTCTTGTATCTTGCTGAGTTTCCTTAAGATTGTTATTTTAAATTCCTTTTCAGGCAATTTATAAATTTACTTTCTTTTGGGGTCAGTTACTAGACATTGTGTTCTATTGGTGGTATCATGTTTCCTTGCTTTTTCATTCTTTTGTGGACCTGCATTGCTAGCTGAGCATCTGGTGGAACGATCACTTCTTCCAAACTTTGCAGAGTGGTTTTGTAGGGAAAAACTTTCACTACAGATGGGTCTTAGTGTGCCAGTTGGGAAGGGTGTGATGACTTTGATTCCAAGTAGATGCAGTAGTATAGCCTCTGTGCAACTTCTTCAGCTGCAATCAGTGTCAGAGATGACTGTGGTGTTTCAGTGGGCCAGCCTATAGGAGTTCGTGGCAGTGGTGGCAGGAGCATAGGTTTTTAGGGTCCTCAGAGGTGAGGGCTTTTGGGATGCTTTCTTCTTGTTTTCCCTACAATGGGTAATCTTAGTTGAGGGGATCCCTCTTGGTGTCATGTCTGACATGACCCTTAAGCAACTGCATTGGTGCTGGGTTCCAGGACACAAATGCTCAGAGTGGCTGTGGAACCAGAGTCCTGTGCTCAGGAGCTTATGAGCCTATTGTGGCACCAGGGTCTTGGGGTATAGGGTGAGTCTCCAAGGCGTGTTTGGATGAAGATTACCCACAAAGTTCAGATCTGTTACTCTAAGGAATCCCCTGTCAGCTCAGGCTCAGAAGGCCAGGTTGTAGCTGACCCTTGGGGACAGAGAACAGTACTGGCCTGGCTCTGGGAAAGAAGAGATTCTCTGGAGGTTTGAGCTGGTGAACAGGGTACAATCACAATTTAGGAACCAGAGCCAATAGGGCACAGTGGAAACTCAGGCCCCAGAAGATAAGACACTGCATAATGGTGACTCTGGACCCTGGGATGATGGGACATGGCAGTATCTCAGATTCTATGGGGCCAGGTACAGCAGCAGCAAGGACTCTGGAATGGTGGAGCATAGCTGTCATTTGGGCCCTGGGAGGTAGAGGGCAACACAGTAATGACTCCACTCCCGGCAGACGAAAGTGTCTCAGCAGCCCAGACTCTAGTCCACTTGCAGGGAAACAGGGTACTGCAGTTGCTTGGCCTGTAGGACTAGGTGTCTGAGCTCAGCCAATGCTTGGTTTCTCTGGGATGTGGGGCACCACATCAGCTTAGTCTCGGGATGCTTGGCTTGTCCAAGGCACCGATTCCACAGGAGATGACGTGCTCCTTTATCTCAGACCCATTGAGTGTGGCTGCTCTGGGCATGGAGGGCATTGTCTCCCCAGGGGAACTCCAGGCAGCTCACTCATCTGGGCTTAGCCTCTGTGAGAACCTCAGACATTCCAGTCGTGAGATCTGTAGCTGTTAAAAGTGGTGATGGGGACCGCTGAGGTCCCCTTGCTTACTTTTTCTCTGCAGAAAAAAGTACCTCCTAGTTCCAAGCTGATCCCAACTGGGTGATGGGGTGGTGGAGGCCAGATGTTTTCTTCTCTTTTCTTTGTGTCTGTCCTGGGTTGCTGTGCTCCACAGGATTTCTGCTATTCCTTTGATGTACTCCAGCACTCTCCTTTAGTTATTTTCATCAAGATGTAGTTGTTTATTTTTTGTTTTGGCTGTATTTGTGTGGGAATGAGTGCTAAGGGCTTCTAATTGGCTCTCTTGCTCTATTCCATTTGACCTTTCCTCTCATAATTCTTAAGTTTTTCCTTTTTAACTTTAAACTATGAATTTAAGAAATAAGTTATATACAAAACAATGATGGCCTATATTAGGAAAAGCCAATACATTTTATTTTCCCTGGTCAACATATACGAATTAGATATTGATCTCCTATGAAAGTTTTCCTCAAGGACTATTAAACTTCTTGGATAGAGTTTCATTGCTATTCCTATTAAATTTGCTCATTAAATATAGCTCTGGCACCATCATAATATTTAAATCAGAGTAATCATTGAGTGACAAATGAGATAATATGATTAATGTAATTTAAAAATGATCTGGCTGAATGTATTTCACACATGAGAGATGTGTTTTAAATTTGCAATTTTATCCCTGAAATTCTGGAATCTAGGTATTGAGAAGTTAATCTTAAAGTTATATTAGTACTAACTTTCTCATTCTTAAACTTGTTTTCTAAGGTTAATTCCATATCAAATACATACAGGGATGAAAGATACTATTTGAGCAGAAACCCAGAGAAATTTCCCATGACACGGGCAGTCTGAGGCTGAAAGGTGGATGGTACTTGGGGTGGGTGGGAGGAGCAGCAGGGAGGGTCTGGTTATAGAAACTTTTGCATTTGTAAGGAGATAGGGAGGAAAGGGGTCATGAAAAAAAGAGAAAATGCAGGATTTAGTAAAGGGAATGCATATCTTTATGCAGGGCTTTTGCCCTGACCTACCAATAGAAAATGATTTCCCAGGGACTGCCACTGTGGAGCTTGCCATTAAGCAGATATTTGCAAGCACTGGTACAACCACACCCTCCCAGACCCTGCAGGAACTTACAGGAAGCCCTGTACCAAGACTGAGGGTGAGGGTCTCGGGGTTGTGTGGAGCACCTCACTGGCATAGTGGGGGATTTTCAGTCAGTGCTCTCAGCGGCGACAGAAAGCAACCAGGACTTTGTTTCTGGTGAAATGTGTGACTACTTTAAAACAAGTACGTGGAAAGGCAGAGCAGCCCTGGGATTTAGAAAAAAGTATGACTTCCTGTCAATAAGAAAAACAAAAGGTTTCATGTGTATGTTCAGCTTGGAATGTCTACTTGGACAAGGCCTATGTGATAATTCAGAGTTAACACATAACCTCTGCCTCCACCACATATCTGAGAAGCTCCAAGTTATTGCTCTTGGTTATGCAGTTGGGGTTGATATAAAAAAGGAGGAGAACATAGAAACCTTTCAATAGCAAATTAACAGAGATCGTATACAAGATACCTGAGAGAAATAGAAGTTAAGGTCCGTATGACTCAGCCTTCTAAAACCAGATTTGCAACAAGTAAGAAAGTCCCCATGATGGTGAAGGAGCTAGAGAGCCCTCAATCCCAAGCAAAAGATGCCTGAGTCCCAGAATTTGGGCATTTCCTTGTGTATCCTGTCCTCCCTCATGTTGCCATAAAAGAGATTTTTGTGACCACTTTTTCTCAGACTCATTGCAGACTCCAGTATGTGTGGGACAGTCTCAGGATTGCCTAGAACTTGGGAGTGTGGGTGCCTTCATAGTTATTGCAGTATTTGGTATCTCACTGCATTCATGAGGAAAAGGATTGATAGACCTGGCATCTTTTTTCTTTTGTGAGAGAGACCCCCAAAGAGGGGAAGATTGGAACCTGATGCTTATGACTTCCTTTCCAACACAGTCACTTATATCTCAGTCCCAAGATTTGTTGGAATAAACTGTGGGATATGCAGTCAGATGCCATTGGGAAATTGACAATGTTGTCCAACACAATAGCAAAAAAAGAAAGGAAGGTAGGATCTATGCTGCAAGTCAGAAGAGATTTGCTTTCCACAAGTACATATAACGTAAATCCTCTGAGAGAAAACTGTGTAATAGATTTGTCAGGATTCCAAAAAACTTTCCTGGAGTAAGATGTAATGAGATGAAGGAATTTAGTCATTAACATTTTTGGGTGGGGTTGATTTTCACAAGAAAAACAATAAGAGCTATCATTTGCACTTCAGAGCTACAACAGAGTAGCCAATACTGGACTTGTCCTCCCACCATAAACAACTATAAAATCAGACAGAATATATGAGACAGATGTTTTCAGGTGTTGGACAATAGGCAGAGCAGGACTGGGATTCTTGAGAGAAGAGAACAGGAATGAAACCTTTGTTGGTCCTGGCACTTTGATTCAGGGCACCTTTCTAATTGTAGCAAAATGAGGCATAGTGTGAGGAGCAGTGTTCTTACTGAACTGAGAGGCAGTGATTGGGACTTGAGGACTGCTAAGCTTTGTGGGTAGAGTGCTAGAGAAAAGGAAGTTGCTTAGAGGGGAATTCTGAAAATCTGTGTGGGTATTTACCATAGGTACACGGCCTGGGCCTGGGCTGTGCATACGCTGGCTGAGACTCTGAGGTGCAACAGAGAACAGTCGCAGTTGGGATGAGAGCTGACATGGAGAAGCCAGAGTTCATCCAGTGCTAGGAGATATTGGTTTTCCATGACAGAGGTGAAAAGATTTGCTGTACAACTTGGGCATTCTTTTGAGATTACAGAAAACCCACACCTTAGCAATAAGGATTATGCCTTCAAATAAGGGCCATCCCCTAAGGAAAAAATGTCAACTCTTTAAAGGGAGACAACATAATTCAGGCTATTTACAATGTATCACACACAATATTCAACATACAATAAAAAAAACTTCTGAGACATGTTAAGAAGCAGGAAATTGTGTGATCCAACATCAAACCCTGAGAATAACCCAAGTTGACACAAATGTCAGATTTAGCAGGCAAGGACTTTTAAACAGCTGCTAAAAAATGTGTTCAAAGGACAGCATGGTTCAAATGAGAGAATATGTGGGAATGACAGCAGAAAATAAAAACTGTGAAAGTTAGCTAAAGACATTCAGAAATGAAAGGATAATATCGGAAATAAGTCTAATCTGAAGAATGAAAAGAGAAAAGATTTAAAACATCTTTTTAAAGCATTAGTAAACTCTGGCACAATATTTAGCAGTCTATCATACATATAATTGGCATCCCCTGGGGAGAAGAGAGTGAATGGAGCAATTACAGTATATATATATGTGTGTGTGTATAGAGAAAGAATAAAATACATAAATTAGAGATGTTAACACCCTTCTTCAGTAATTGATGGGTCAAGTAGACAAAAGTACAAACAAAAAAAAACCAGAATATAGATTTGAACACCTCTTTCCTCCACTTAACATAGTTGACATTTATAGAACTTTCTATCTAACAGTTGCAGAACATATTGTTTTCAAGTACACATGGAATGTTCAACATCATAGATCACATGTTGGACCATGAAAAAGTATCAGTGCCCTTAAAGGATTGAAGTCATAGACTATATTCTGTGATCATAATGGAATTAAATTAGAAATAAATAGCCATAGGATTTCTAGAAAGAATAAAACATCCCAAGTATTTCAAAATTAATCAATACTCCTCTAAATAATCCATGAGTCAAAGAAGAAATTAAAATGGAAATTAGAAAATATTTTGAATTGAATGGTAATAAAAATACAATATAAAAATTTGTGAACTTCAGTTAAAGTAGTTATTAGAGGGAAATATTTTATATATTTATAATAAAAAAAGAAGAAAGATATAAGACAGAGCAAGGTAGAAAATAGAAGCAAAGAATTATAAAAAGGAAATCCTATGAAGTAGAACACAAGTATTAGAGAAAATTACCATAGGAAAGTTTTTTTCTGAAAATAGTAATAAAATTGATAAGCCCATAGCAAGCATTATTAAGAAAAAAAGAGAGGGAAGATAAGTTATTAAAAGTAGGGATGAAAGTGAGGATAAAATGGCAGATCCTACATACCTTAAAAAGGGTGTGTAAAACTTGATATCAGTAAATTTGACAACTTACATGAAATGGACAAATAACCAAGTCTACAAAACTGACACAAAAAGAAATGAAAAATCTCAATAGCTCTCTATCTACTTAAGACATAGAATTTTTAATAATTATCCACTCATTTTTCTTGAAATGCCAGGCCCAAATAGTTTACTGGTAAATTCTATTAAACATTCAGGAAAAAATCAGTACTAATGTCACACAGAAAATATAGGGTGAGAGAATGTTTCCTAACTCATGTTATAAGGCCAGGATCATCCTAATATCACAACATGATTAAAGCATTACAGGTAAACACAATTGCAGCCAGTATCTCTAATGAACATAGGCATAAAAATCCTTAGTAAAATATTAGAAAATCAAATCCAATCATGTATGAAAAGGATCATAAAACTAGGCGGAGTTTATCCCAGGAATATAAGTTGTTCAACACTTGAAAATCAATGTAAATTAGCCACATTACTAGAAAAAATGAGAAAAAATTATGTAACCATCTAAATAAATGCAGCAAAAGTATTTGAAAAAACTCAACACTTATTTGAGATTAAAATAAAACAGTTGTCAACCAACTGAAAATAGGACCTAATGAGGGTATCTACCCAAATTTTATGGCTAATTTTATACTTACATGAGACACTGAATGTTTTCTTCCTAAGGTTAGGTAAAAGAAAAATGTGCTTTTCTCACCACTTCTAATCAGTATTGTAATATGAAGGTCCTTGTCAGAATAGTAAAGCAAGGGAAAATAAAAGGCAAAATATTGGAAAGGATAAAATAAAATAATCTTTAGTCACATCTAATCTTTAGATGACATGATTATGTTGAAAAGCCTAAGTAATCTATAATAATTTACAAATAAATGAATTTTGCAAGATGTGAGGATACAAGGTCAATATACCACAAGCAATTGTTTTTCTATATGTTAACATAAAAGTAGTAAATGAAATTTTAAAAATTAAGTTGTTAAATAGTATCAAAAATAAGATAACTAAGAATAAATTTAATAAAATGCATGAGGACTTGTACACTGAAAACTACAAAATTCTCCTGAGAGAAAATAAAGGAGATCTAAATAAATGGAGAGGTATATAATGTTCATGCATTAATGTATATGGTTGACTGTGTCCCCACCCCAAATATCATGTCCCCACATTTCAAAATAAAGCATGCCTTCCCAACAGTTCCCCAGAGTCTTAACTTATTCTAGCATTAACTCAAAAGTCCAAGTCCAAACTCTCATTTGAGACAAGGCAAGTCCCTGCTGCCATGTAAGATGGGACTTTGCTCCTCATTCACCTTCCGCCATGATTGTGAGGTCTCCCCAGCCATGTGGAACTGTGAGTCCATTAAGCCTCCTTCCTTTATATCAGTCTCAGGTATGTCTTTGTTAGCAGTGTGAGAACAGACTAATACAGTATACTTAGTACTTCTAAGATGTCACTACTTCCCAAATTGATCTATATCTTTATCACTGTACCAATTGACAAGTTCAACAAGCTTATTTTAGAAAAGTTGTGAGTTGATTCTAAAATCTATATGGTAATATAGTGGATCTAGAACAGCCAAATATTTGGGGGTTGGGAGTTGGGGAGCTTTCTCTACTGAATTTAAAACCTTATATAAAGCTATATTAATCAAGAGAGTGCAGTATAAGCATTAAGAAAGACAAATAATTTGGTGGAACAGAATTAGAGTCCAGAAAGACACCCTCATGTTGAATTTCGATGAGGGTACCAGGGCAATTTAGTGGTAAAAAGGAAGTGTTTTCAATGAATCATTCTGGAATGATTGGACGTCTGTATGGGGAAAAATTTGACAGACTCACACTGTACATGAAAATTAATTTGAGATTGCTTATAGACCCAAAGATTAAAAGTTTCTTTAAAGCTTCCGGAAGACAACACGGCAGAATACCACTGCACAGTTTTTTTCGTGTTTTTTTTTTTTTTTTTTTGGTTGCCCAGGCTGGAGTGCAGTTGTATGATCTCAGCTCACTGCAACCTCCACCTCCCGGGTTCAAGCGATTCTCTTGCCTCAGCTTCCTGAGTAGTTGGGACTACAGGCATGCACCACCACGCCAGAATAATTTTTGTATTTTTAATAGAGACGAGGTTTCACCACATTGACCAGGCTGTTCTTGAATTCCTGACCTCAAGTGATCTGCCCGCATCTGCCTCCCAAAGTGCTGTGATTACAGGCGTGAGCTATCACACTTGGCCACCACTGCACTTTTGAGATGGTGCAATTTTTGAGATAAAAATATTTCTTGGAGAGGAAACAAAAAGCCCAAACCATGAAAGAAAAAGAAGACTGCTAAAATTGAACTTCATCAAAATTAAAAAATATTGCCTATCAAGAGACATCATTAAGAAAATAAATAGGCCTGCTACATATTGGGAGACTATAGTCTGATAACACCAATGTTGATGAGGATGTGGAGCAGCTGGAACTCATATGTTACTGGTAAAATCCTTAGAGAGAAGTGTTTGTTTCTGTGGCTGTTAAATGGGTACCCTATCGCCCTCCAATTCTGCTTCTAGATTTTACCCCCACCCCCACATGAAAATGCGTGTCTGCAAAAAGACTCATACGATAATATTCACAGCAGCTTCACTCATAGTAGCTCCAAAATGGAAATAACAGGTGTCCACGGTGAATGGATAAATAAATTATGGTGTGTAGAGTTAATAGAATACTACTAAAACATGAAACAACATGGATGAATCTCAAAAAAACTTATGTTGAATGAAAAAAGCACATGTGTGATCTCATTAGGTAAAGTTAAGGACTAGCAAAATTAATCTATGGCGATAGAAATGAGAGCTGTGGTTGCTTAGGGGCGTGGGAGTGGCTGGGAGGAGGAACGAGGAAGCTTTCTGGGTTGATGTAAATGTAAATGTTCTCTATTTTGATTGGTGTGTTGATTACACATACACATTTCAAAACTCATTTAACTATATCTTAAGGTCAATGCATAACTCTGAATATAAATTTTACTGCAACGAAAGTGATGAGAAAAGGCTTGGCTGAGAGAATGGACTTCTTAATTTTCTGGAGCTGCATGCAGTTGGCAGTTCCCAACTTGGGAGCATGGAGTAGGTGGACAGAGAGCAAACTGGTGGGGACAGGGTAAAAAAAGAGGTGAATGTGTGCAACGTTACATAAGAGACAGGGAGGGATTTTGTAGCTAGCATAAGTGTGAAACCTTAGAGGAAAGAGAAGGATATCTAAGGCAGATATTAAGGAAGTTTTATTTGTTTGAAGCAGCGTGTAGATTCTCATTATCCTATCAAGAAAACCCAAAGTGAAGAGCCGCATTCTTCTTTTTGGTGTTCTGAGTAAGTTCCTATCGCTTTTAAAAGTGTCACTATACCGAGACTAGTTGTTTGAGGACTCTGATTTGTAAGGGTGTCAGGTAGCATCCAACTCTCATTTAATCATCAAATAACTCAACACCCCAACAGCATGGCGGGGACCAGCGTTGATGGGTGGTTACTGAAGAGTATAGTGTACATTTCTGATTTCCTGAATGAGAAGGACCCTGGAAAGACATTCTGCAGGGGTCCTTATATCATCAAACAATAAGGGCTAGTCTTGAAAGCCTACTTACTTTTAAAGGAAAATCTTACTCTCAATTTATAAGTGAAGAGTCCTGGTGATTCCATCATGGGTTGCTTGAATGGAGAGAAATGCCCTATGGATTTATGCGCTCTCACAGCTCATTCACAGCAGTGTAGCATATCCTCTCTATTCCTTTGCTCCCCAAGGGATCCCCATGGGTTTCCCTTGCTATTCTGAAACAACTTGAAACTCTATGAAAACCTCAGCAGAATGTTCTGGGAGCTGCTGGAATTTACTTTCTTTACTCCTCAGTCACTACAGACCAACACTGGTTACAGATTCTGCTTTGGTGCACGAATCCCTTTGTCACCAACTCCCTCTGCTGGTCTCGAATCTCCTTGGAATATTAAAGATAGCAACTCCAAACAAAAACAACATGATGTTCACTTGCAAGTGAGCACTCATTGAAACTTACTTTATTATTCTCAGTTCTCATTTTCCTTCCCACTTTCCTGTTTTTAGTCATTACCTCCAGCCCTCTATGGTCGTACTCTATGGTTCTGTAGTTCTGAATCACCACGCCTCAACACATCGTTGTTGGGGTCACCATTGAGGCATGTCTCAGATAATGTGCTCTCTCTCTTTCTAATGCAGAGTACTTAAAATATGTATTTCCATAAACTGTCTCTAACTCTTAACAGATTTTGTACTCACTAGTTTTTTATATTTTTTGGCAGATTTGAATGTTAAACTCTTGCATGGCATCTGATTTGGGGGAAGGATTAAAAGCAAAGGGAGAGAGTGGGTAGGTAAAAGTTGAATTGTTCTTAATGGTTCTGGGAATGATACCATATTTTAAAACCAATCCAGAATGGAAAATGGAAGTTGCTCTCAGGCATGACAGTCTAACATTTACAGCTCAGTTTCTGTTTCCAGTTCTCCCAGAAGACAGATATCATGAAATTGTTCATGAAACTCCAAATCTCCTCTTAAGATGATGTTTTTTGGAGGCATGGAAAAAGCCCACAGACATGGAGGGCTCATGCTGATCATTCTGTTCCCATTTTCCCTTAGACCTACTGAGAAGGTGGGGGTGATGGGGAGCAGGGTCCTGCCTAAGAATTTGAGCATGCCAAAGGAAAAATTGTCCTTTTAAAGCCACTGCCAGTGTTTTGGCCAGAGGGATATAGACCTGTAATCCTCTATTTAGTAGAATAAGTTAGTGAGTTTTTGCTTACACAGATTTAGACTCAGACCTTAGTTCTAAGCAGGAATGGAGAATTAAGCCTCTTTATACGGTAAGTATGACTTTATTGGTTAGGGCTGGCAGTCAGTTTGGGGGAGAAGGTCCTACTTGAGAGCTCACTGGAATGCGAATGACTAAGAGTGATATTATCATGGGGATAGCTTTATAGGGGTAGGAATTCAATAACATTTATTTTCCAAAAAATCATTCAAAAATTTTGGAAGTTATTCCATATCGTAAGCACTTAGTTGAGACATGCCTCGTTGCTGATCCCAACAATGATGTGTTGAGGTGTGGTGGTTGAGAACTATGGAACTACAGTGTCACAGTGGAAAGTATGGGGCTATGATTGTTAAAGACAGGGAAGTTGGAAGGAAAATGAGAAAGAGAATACTAACGATAACTATGTTTTGCTGCGTGCTTATTATATGCGCCAGGCGTTGGACACTTTCTGCACGTTATTTCACTGAATCTTTGCAGCGACCCTGGGAAGTGACTAGTTAACTTTGATACAGTTTGTACATGGTGGACCCAGGATTCAAACTCCTCTTTATTACCCCATAACGGCATGAGAGAATTTATGGGTACAATTCTTGATTTGAATGAAATTAAAATGGAATCAACAAATAGCCATTGATCATAATGTAAGGCCTTATGGTGACATAGATTCCAGAATCTCTTAGAAAACATAGAAGAGAAACATATATCAGATGGGATTTTTCCTCCTTAAAGTCAAAACAGAAGCAAAAACAAAGTGTATCTACTTTCATGCCCATTATTGTCTCCTTTTCCAGTATCAGTCCTCGGTCTATTTATTAACTCTTTGTTTTTATGCCTTCAAACTGTCCCCTCACTTGCCATTTTCCTTCCTCATAGGTTTACTCTACCCAACACAGAGATGAACAGGTATTCTGGATGTTGTGCCAGGTTTTCATGATTCATTTTTGGGGGAATGAGAGAGAAGAGAAAACTACTGCTCAACCACCTCCCTCATCTCCTCATTTTGAGAAGCTGTTGCTCTCTCTGAAAGGAACCATTCAGAATTCATCGATAAATGGGAAATCTGGGTCTCAGGAAGTGCCATTTTTTAAAGTGAACTTGTAAAAAGTCAATTCTTTGCCTGTCCTTGGGAGAATTAACTATTGAATGGGTAAAACTCAGCACAGTCAGGCTAAAAAAGTAGGGAAAAGGTACCCACTAAGGAGGGATTGTTGTCTAGAAAAACCAGGACACAGTATCTTGTAATTAAAGGGTGTCACAGTTTTGTGAAAAAGCAAGTAGTATTTGGTAAGAAGCTTAAGAAGTATGCGTGAACTGTTTTTATTTAATACGATGCAATATTTTACTTAAATTGAGCCCATATCCTAAATTGGGTCAATTTCAGGTGTGCAAACGGGCTCTCTTTTCAAATATAGAATAGGTATTGTAGACCTAGACTAAACTTAGTTCAAACTTTTGGCCAATTTGTAAAAGAAGTTAAGAACAGAAATAGAGAAACCAATCACTCAGTAAGTCTTAGCCCAAATGGTATGTGTGAATGAAATAGATTTTGACAAATACGTAAGAATCTGTTTAGCCTAATAAATGTTTGCCCATATTACTGTTTATGTATCTTTCCTATACTAAGTGTTGGCTTTCCATTATCATTAGAATTAGTGTAATTAGAATAGTGCAGTGTCCTTTTCTATTCTTAGCTTATATTACATGCCCCAGTGCTTCCTCCACTCTACATGGACATGAGTTAGACAGTCATGGGTCTTACTTTTTGCTCAGGCTAATTTTACCAAGGATGCCTTTCTTCTCTTGGGCTATTTAATTCCTACCAATTCCTTCAGATCCTGTTTGAAGAAGTTATATCAGGCAGGTTTAGAATGTACAAATAAATCAAATAGGAGACGGTCAGTATCAGAATGATACAGAGAAGTGGCGCTGAGAATTCAGAGGAAGAGAGGATTACTTCAGCTGCGGTCATCTTGGAAGAGTTTTTGGAGTGGTAACAATTGCATGGGGCCTTTGTATTCAAATAAATGAATTATGAGTGTCATTTGGTTATATTGAAGTAGAATGAGAAAGGGAATTTCATGCAAAAAGAGCACCATGAGGCAAACACTGGAGTGAGGAGTTTGTGAAACAGCAGATTGTGTATTTTGACAGGAACAGGTATTGCAAAAAAATAAAAGAGAATAGGTTATAAAGGAGGTTAGAGACAATGTTGAAACTTTGAGCATAAAGTGTTAGCATTGGGAGCTCAATAAACTCTTTTCCCTGCCCGAATTCAGAGCCAATTAAGAGGTTTTAGATGTCAACAAATTGGAGTTATAATGCCATCATCAGCACTGTTAGAGCTGATTAGAGAATGAACTTTTAATTGGTGGCCAAGAGGGTTTATTAATACTCTACCCTTGCATTAGACAGAATTACTGGTCAACTGAAGACCTGTCTGTTGTGGGCAGAACCTGTACCATGTGGCAGACATCAGAAATTGTTCAGTTCCTTCCTTCTTCCCCCACCCTTCCTTCCATCTCCTGTCTCTCCCTCCCTCCCTCCCTTCCTTAGTTTCTTCTTTTCTTCTATATATATTGAGTACCTATTATGTGCCAGGTACACTTCTACTGCCGAGAATAAAGTATTGAATAAGAAAGACATAAGACTTCCATTTAGGAAAGAATTCAAGTATTCTTAAGGCAGACCAGATCTGAAAAGAAAAATCCCAGAAAAGCCTCAGCTGACCATGCTCAATTTCTTCTCCTAAACTCAGGATGCAGTATAACCACAGAAATGACAAATGTTTACCTCGCTCAATTTTCTAACCTACAAAATGGTAATAAGAACTCTTCCCTTGAATAACTCTTCCATTTTTTAAGTCAAACGAAAGCACATTGAATATCTGAGCATACTCTTCACACATAGAGACAAGTTGAGTTAATAAACCTTCTGTTTTCTTCCCTCTTCTTACTTAGCAACTCTTATTACCATAATTCCTCTTTGTCCTCTTATTCATTCTTCCACTTTCCTTTTTGCCTGCTTTTCTCCACTAAGAATATTTGAGGATTTTCCAAGAAACCCACCCTTTAGTTTTATGTAATAGTCTTATAGCTACTTTGCATTGGAAAGAAAATTTGCTTGTGCTTTGAAAATGCTTGAACTCATTATTTAACAGTTTTACAAATAGAACTTGGTCAACATGCTGAATCAAAAACCCTACTGGGCAGTGGGAACTAGCATTGAAGGATAGAGAGATGGTCTCTCTCCTTGCAGATCTTATGGGCTGTGGCAGAGGCAGACCACAAGTGTGATGGGGAAGCAATCCAGGAGCTAGGAGGATCAGTGGGAAGACCTATATAAGGAAGTATTTTTAAAATATTTTATCCAGAGTCTCTTAGATGGCATTCAGAGGCCAAGAACCTTCAGCTGAAACAGTATAGAAAATGTGGGTGCATGGTCACTACAGAGGCACACACCTGTAGCTGCATGCTAGGTTGGGAGAAAAGTTAATCAGATTCGCCAGGTGGAGTGTGATCAAGCAGGTGTTAAGTGTTTAAATAAATGCATTATGAACATTGTGGAAAGACTATGTGGTATTCATACTTAATGATGTTAGTAATAATGCCCTTAATGATATAAACAGCTAACATATTTTTACTTCTCTGCACTAGTTGCTAAGCATTGTGTTAGGAGCTTTACACACATTATCTCATTTAAAACTCAAAATAGCTTCAAGAAGATAGTGGCAGATCCAGTAGTTGCCTGTCCAACAGTCTCACACCCTTTGTCCTTGCTACAGAGTCCCTATTGTTTTTCACCTTTCTCCAAATGGGCACATTCTGGTTGACTCTTTCTCAGTCCCTCCACTTGGAGTGAATTGTAATTGGTTGTCTAATTTGACTTGCCAATCATAGTGGTCTAATTTGACTTGCCAAATAATTGGCTAGGCCTGGAAAGGCCATGTAATTTTGAGACTTGAGGGAAACATTGTTGAGAATTTATGAGAAGAGTTTTCTTGCTCCAAAATATGGATGCAAGGTAAATATGTTGTCCTTTCTATCTGTGGATATCATCATTGGCAGGTGATTTATAGCACCAAACAGCAACTTGGCCCAGTGTGAGGACCAGGCTAAAGAGGATAAGCCAATGCACCAAGCATGGTCAGGGAATGGAAGGAGTGAGAGATAAAGGACCTAGAACCCTGATAGGATTGTTGAGCTACTGAATTAACCAGTCTTGGAACTGTCTACCACTTCCCCCCACCCCACCGCTGCCCAGATCTTAACAAAGAGGGATAATAAATGTCCTTATTGTTTAAGATATTCCTGTTGGATTGTCTGTTACTTGTAACCGAGAGAATGCCTAGAGATGAGTTATTCCCTTTCTACTAAATTGAAGCACAGAGAAGTTAAGTTACGTCCAAGGTCATATAGCTGCGAAGAGGGAAAACCAGAGTCCAAAACCTGTCTGACTCCTGAGGGGGGCCTTGTGACTAACAACCAGCTGTAATCCCTCTGCACTGACCTTGACATTTCAATTATGTATGAGCAGAATAGTGCTGATTTAAGTGCATTGCATTTCAAGAATCAAATTTGCTGTATGGTGTTGTTAGTCTGGCCTAGAGTAAGATTACTGGTGACCCTAAGGCCTCCCTGGACTGAGGCTCCCTCATTAATAACAGTTATGAAGCAGCAGAAGAGAAATGTGATGGGTCCTCTCCTAGCCTTCTGTTCCACACCTCCTCTTTACCTGTGATTACAGATTTGAGAGACAATCTATCCAATGGATGTGTAAGATTTTGGTTTTTGTCAACTCTGTTTTTAACTGCATGATAAATCTTACCTAGATTGATTCCTTGAATTCTTGAGTATGGATATGTCTGAGACTGAGAAATTATCCCATAGATACATCATAAATATTTATATACATAAATATTATTACTTGATGGTTTGTATCTGCCTGAGAATAAAGTCACCTTAAGAGTCAGTCCTCATCCTTATAGAGACAGACACCATCAAGACATAATGTAATTAATTCTGGGAGTCCTTGGACATGCTGTTGGGAGTGGTGATGTGGCATATCTTAGACTTCAGGGTCATGAACAAGAGCATGTCCAAGTCAGGGCTGAAACAGTGAAAGAGTGGACCGGTGGGACATTTCTGGAAGACTGTAGAGATTAGACTAGCATATGACATAATGAAACATTCTATAGGGTACCTTGGCAGGAAAGTCCTGCTTTTTAGCTTAAAAGTACCTTTTGGACATAGCCAGAATTAAGGCAGCACTTATGACATTGGGATGTTGAAGACATTGCGAATATCATACCATGAAATACAACATCTAATTAAACTACTCCATAAAGAAAATCTTTTTAAAAGAATCATTTTATATCTCCATACTGTCTTTGTCTCAACTCCATATGTGTTAAAATATGAAGCCCGTTTTTTTCCCCAACCAAAAGGTTTCCAGCTCAATCATGGACTTGAAACACTGAGAGATTAGCTGAAAAGCCATGTGAATGGGACTTGAATTCAACACGTAGAAGTTCTAACTTACAAGAAATGTGCTATGCAAATAATTCATTTTAGTGGCATGTTTAGAGTTACCTGTTGGTCTCTTCTGGGCTGAAAACATTCCCTAGGTTTAAATTCTTTAATCAGGTATTAATCATATAGCTGTATGCTTGTAACATTCATTTCTATCGGATACTGTTTGTTAAGTTAATGTATTTTATTATCCATCTACTTAAAAATATAATATGAGCTACTAAAAAAACTACAGAAAACTCAGTAAGATGAAGATAAAATTAAAGAAATCAGGACAAAAGTCAAATGGAATAGTGAGATGAAATCAGGAAGCCTTAGTACATGGAAGTGGATTATGCAAGATTATACACATGTATTAAAGCTACATCAGTGAAGTGGTAAGACTCATATAGTTCCCAAGTTAGAAACATTCCTAACTGATCAGGACAAGCAGCATTGACTTTCCCTGATACTAAGGCCTGAGGAAATGGTTTTCCTGTAAGTCTTTATAAAGGGGACACTAAAATGTAAGTCCCCTAAATAGTATGTTTACAATAAATATAGAGTTCTGTAAAAGTGATTGTATTGGGAGCTGGTATACAAAACAGTGCAGTCCACACTTCCGTAGTTAGATCTATGTGCATGGCTTTCTTTTTTCCTCCATGAAGCAAAGCTGCTAAATTGAGAATAGGTTTCCAGACCTTAATATTTGCCCATTGTGACTACGACTGTTTTGTAGGTGTGAAAACTGAAGCAGTTAGCTATAGTGCAGCCAGTCACAGTCCATACTGGAAATCACAGCCCTTAAGTTTATATTGTGAACTTACTCACTTTGCCTTCCTACTCTTTGTCTTTTTCATTAGAATTTTTTTTTAACCCATGGGTTTCCCTTGAGTTTAGAGTGTACCTGTTCATGTTTATATCTGGGAATGCATCCTTCCACTGGGAAGACCTCTGTGCGTAAATTTAGGGTATCTCTTTGTTTTACAAAACATATATGGGGAGGTACAGCTAAAAGATAAAAGTCAAATGATTCTGAATTATGATACTCATTCCCAAAAAAGAGGGAGATGCTTAAATGTGAATCGTTTGAAAAAAAAAATCAACAACCAGCTCCCCTCTCTGGACTTCATGGGCATTTCAAGGTATCTTTGTGGGTGGAGTGGGAAGAGGGTGGCCCTTAACAATCATACCATGTGGAAGCTTTTGGTGTATATAAAGTATATCAGGCTCAGTATAAAACATTGTTTACAAAACTGTGTCATTTTATAAGTTAACCTTTCCCATGATTGTACCCCAAGAGAGAACACCTGTTAGTAGTTTGGGGTATGTTATTCAGATTTTTATTTTCTCTGGGAATAGTAACATTTATGTAACTCTGCACAATGGTCTTCTATCTTGAGTTAGAATATTGGTCAAAAGGAAATGAGCTTTAGCTTTCAACAGGTCAGGGCCATCATGTGGCCCATTGCCTTCATCTCCTGCTGTTCACATTGGTGGAGTACAGGTGATTGCGGGGTAAACAGTATCTTGTTCTCTGCTGGGAACACACAGAACCCCCAAAACATTGAAAGTCACCTTTTACTTGGGATTCTTGCAATGCAATCCAACCCATAAGGTGTTGAGAGGATGTTGAGTTGTCAGATGAGGTTGGCTGACCCAGTTGCCCATTGTCTTGTCTTTTCGCCTGGACTTTTGTTTTCATTTGCATATGGCCCCTCTCCTGGAGAAGCACTGCTTTCCCTCAGTCTTTTTAACTCTTCCTCTTCTCCTTCAGCACTTTGCCTCCTCTTGCAAACTCAGCATCAGTGACTCTCTGATCTGCCTATTTTTAGATTTGAATGCTTTCCTTGTACTGCAAATGCGAAAGTCATGGAAGTATTTCCATATATGAATCTGTAGCACAAGGAAAGGGTTCATGCCAGAGACATGAAGTTGAAGCTACCCTCATATAAGAGATATTTAAAATCATGAGACTGGATGAGGTAACCAAACCAGAGAATGAAGACGGAGGAAAGAAGACGTTTACTAAGCAGTTTGAAAGTACTGATGCCTGTGTATATGAGGCGTATGTGAAAATTCCATTGTGAAATCTTAGAGGTAAGAACAAAAATTAAAAATAAGTGTCAGCTTTTCTAAGTCTGTTCCTTCTGCCAAATTACATATGTGACTCATACTGGCCAAAGAATTTACTTCTGAGCTTCAGGGAAATAAAACCTTGGAAGAAGTACTTAGCTAGGATCCTCTCGTGAATTTGTCATTTAAGGATTTATGGTGTTAGACATTGGCAATATCTATGATGGACATATAGTATTTGTAATCCAAATTCATTTTTGGATGAATAAAATTTTCTGATCATGTACTTTTTTTGTGTTTCCAGATACCTGTAAGAATACTATGAAAATATTCGGTCATGGATTGTTTTGTTGTTTACATATGGTTTCTTTCTCTTTATTATTGTTTGGTGATGAAGAGAATACTACAAATGTATTTGAAAAAGATTGTTGTCCTGAACAGAGTTGTACATGACAAATGATCATATGAACCAGAACTAAGAGAATTTCACTTGTTATTAATACTGTTAATGCTAATGATAAACAGTTAAAAAGAGAATTTGAAAGTCGTATAGTAAGAACTTGGGAAAGTAGACGTCATAACTTGTTTTTCAGGTGTATCTGGAAGTGAAAGATGATGTAGGTGTATTTGGAGCCTGTGTGTGTGTGTGTGTGTATGTGTGTGAATTATGACTTAGTGATATAAAAGTGAGGTGACTTTTGAACATTACTCAGCCAGTTACTTACAATTGATATTTCGATCTATTCTTTTGTCACAGGGTTAACAGTATCAACAGCCTAGGTCAGTTCACTGAAATAATTTAATAACTCAAAAGCAAGTAACTAAAATGATGTTTAAGTGCCAGTCTGTGGATCAGCTACCAGCAACCTAATTTTTATGCCATAAATATAAATTAATTTTTCTCTTAAAGATGAGTAATCTTAGCTGTGAGGGCAGACAACGCCTTATTGAAACAGTGTGTTTGGTAGAGAAGAGCTCTGGAATGAGAGCTCCTGTGTGGGCGCTCTATTTCTCTAACTAACTTCCTTCAATTCCTTTTCGCATAGGTACCATGGAGAGGTTTTTGTTTCATTTGATTTGTGTGTGTGTTTTGCTTGGAGGGGCAGGGGTCGTGGAGTGTGATTACATTTAAAGTTAAAAGGATCTTGATAAAATAATTACTGGATCCTGTAACAGATCCGTTTTCTGTTTTAGTTTTTCCAATGACAAACATGATTAAAATGAAAATTTTGTAAAATATAAAGTCATGATGTAAAAATTTCACTCAGTGAAAGCATTTTGAAGACAAATAGTTTAGGTCCTTTAAAAAAAACTCTCTCTCTCTCTCTGGTAAAGACAGATCCAGCCTCCTGTCTGTTTTTGTACCACCTGGTACAAAAGCTAAGAATGGTTTTTACATTTTTAAATGCTTGAAAAAAGAGAGAGAGAAATAATATTTCATGATAATTGAAAATGACATGAAATTCAAATATTGGTATGTGTAAATAAAATTCTACTAGAACACAGCCATTCATTTACTTATTGTCCATGGCTCTTTCATGCTAAAATGGCAGAGTTGAGTAGTTGTAACAGAGGCTTTATGGCTTGTACAGCCGAAAATATTTACTGTCCCGCCCTTGCTCACCCCTGGTTTAGACATCAGGAATGCCTTCAGTCCTGTGACTCCTCCCCCATCCATGCTGTAGTGGGTCTTCAAGAACCCAGTACTGTGAAGATGCACTCATAATAGTTCAAGACAGATGGCCAATGCCTATCAAATATAATTTCTTTTTAGGATTAATATTTTTTGATGCTCATCTTTTTTATAATAATGTTTCCATAAAATTACATGTATTTGGCTGGGCACGGTGGCTCACGCTTGTAATCCTAGTACTTTGGGAGGCTGAGGTGGGCGGATAATGAGGTCAGGAGATCCAGACCATCATGGTTAACACGGTGAAACCCCATCTCTACTAAAAATACAAAAAATTAGGGCGTGGTGGTGGGCGCCTGTAGTCCCAGCTACTCGGGAGGCTGAGGCAGGAGAATGGCGTAAACCCGGGAGGCGGAGCTTGCAGTGAGCCGAGATCAGGCCACTACACTCCAGCCTGGGCGACAGAGCGAGACTCCGTCTCAAAAACAAACAAACAAACAAACAAACAAACAAACAAACAAAAATTACATGTATGTTTGAAAATTTGGGAAAGAAATGAATGGAATAAAAAAATTAAAATTACCTATTCCCCACCTTAAATCACTTAACCCTTCACTTATTTCCTTTCAGTTTTAAATTCTATACATTGAATTTTTTTTGCATAAATGGGATTTTTATATGTAATTTTTAGTTACTTTTTTTTACTCAACACAATATTTTGAACCTTTTATTGTGCCTTTAAATATACAATTTTCATGACTACATTGAATTCTCTCTTATGAATGAATTTTAATTTATTTAACAACTCTTTTCTGATTGGACATTCGGATTTTAGAATAAATAATGCCACATTATGTTTTTCATACAAATATCTTTCTATGTATATTCTTAGAAATATGCTAACAGAGTCAAAAGAGATGAATATTTTTAGATTCGGGAGAATGTTTAACATGTATATGTGGAAAACACAAAGTTACTTTTCAGATGGGCTATAAGAATAAGCATATACTTAATACATCTTTCTACAACTTAATATATTATTTTAATGATTGCTAATTTGGAAGGCAGAAGTATTATTTTATTTTTATTTATTTAATTACATGTGAAGTTGAATATCTTTAATATATTTTTCTATGAATTGCCTGTTCATGTCCTTTGGCCATTTTTTTTTACAGGGAAATCCATATTATTTTTATTTTTGAAGGCCTCTTTCTATATTAAGGACATTAACATTTTAATATATATTTGTTGCAGATATCATACCTCATTTGCCTTTAATATTTTGTGTATATTTATGACATAATGGAGTTTAAGCCTTTATGTAGTCAATTTATTGACTTTTTCCTTTGTGATCTGCTTTAATTTTGAAATTCTTCTTTACTTTGAAATTTCTTTTCAATGTAAGGATCAGCCAAATATTTCTTTATATATTCTTTGTGCTTTAAATGATTTCATTATTTACATTTAACATATTGGTGTAGAATTTATTTTGGTCTGAGGTTAATATCAATCCTGATTTTTCCTCATGTATTTTGCCAATTTTTCTAGCAATTTATGGGAATAAACCCACATTCTTCAATGGTTTTCTTTGTTATATACAATTTTAGTTTTAGTAGGATCCGTTTCAGGTCTTGCTTTTGTGTTCTATTGATCTGCCTGCCAATTCTTTTATTAGATCACACTATTTTAATTGTTTATTTTGTAACACCTTATAGGACAAGTTACTTTCCATTTCCCTAAACCCCACTGGTCTCCTTTCACAAAATTTCCTTAGACTGCTTTTTTGAGGTGGGAAGAAAGGACAATAATTAAGTAATAGAATTCATGGTTTCTTAAACTCATTCTTCAATTAAGGCAATAAAAACATGTTATTGTAACAACTTTTTCAGGCTGTAACTTGAGGATATGTATTCAGCCTATTCATCTAATAGCTGTGAGAGTCTCTCTGAACATACATTTTAAAAGGTAAAACCTTTTAAAAGATGTTCTGTTTCCAACATCTTAATAGTTCCACATGCTTTGAGATCGGTTTCTTTCCTTCCTTCCTTCCTTCCTTCCTTCCTTCCTTCCTTCCTTCCTTCCTTCCTTTCTTTTCTTTCTTTCTTTCTTTCTTTCTTTCTTTCTTTCTTTCTTTCTTTCTTTCTTTCTTTCTTTCTTTCTTTCTCTCTCTCTCTCTCTCTTTCTTTCTTTCTTTCTCTCTCTCTCTCTCTCTCTCTCTTTCTTTCTTTCTTTCTTTCTTTCTTTCTTTCTTCCCTTCCTTCCTTCCTTCCTTCCTTCCTTCCTTCCTTCCTTCCTTCCTTCCTTCCTTCCTTCCTTCTTTCTTTCTTTTCTTTCTCTTTCTTTCTTTCTTTCTTTCTTTCTTTCTTTCTTTCTTTCTTTCTTTCTTTCTTTCTTTCTTTCTTTCTTTCTTTCTGCCTAGCTGATTTTAGTTGTAGCATTTAGTGGCTTTGAAAAAGCATTATGGATCTTATTCTATGATAATATAGCTTCGTTAATAGTGTTTTATGAGTAAAATTATTGTTCCTTAATGAGTGTTTGATGAGCGTCATGAACCACCTTGTTCTTACATGTTTCCTCTGAAGAACAAATAGAGAAAATAGTCGTAAAGGTTATTTCTTAAACTTGCTTGTATTCATTAATTCATGCAACAGACATTTCTAGCACCTCAGTATGAACTAGGCACCAGTGTTATGGCTGGTGGAGATGCAGCAGGGGTGGTTAGGGGTGGGGCGAGATCAGTGTAATGGTTGTCCTGAAGCTTAAATTCCAGTGGGGAAGACATGTTATTATCAATACACAAATAAATAAAAATATATAATGCAACATAACATGGAGATAAGTTCTCTGAAGAAAACAAAGCAGGGTTAAGAAAAAAAAAGGGTGAGACAGAGGTAAAGTGACACTCTTGACTAGAGCATCAAGCAAAGCCTGTCTGATTAGGTGTACAAAGAGTAGATTTTAGAGACAGGAGCTTGTTATACTAAAGGCTGGCGGAAAGGCCTTGCAGGCACAGAGAACACTAAGTACAAGGCCCTAAGGTGGGAACAAGCCAGTGTTTTCCAGGACTGTCGAGGAGATGGGTATGTCCAGAGGGGAGTGAGAGAGTTGGAGAGGAGTAGGGGATGAGGTCAGAGAAATAGCCAGGGGTCAGATTAAAGACTTGGGTTATGTTGGGTAGGATGGGAAGTTGTTGAAAGTGTCTGAGCAAGAGAGTAATAGGATTTGGTGTCATTTTAAACAGGATCTCTCTGCGTGTAGCAGAAAGTGAATGGTAGTATAAGTCACTAAAAAGACTGGGAGGGTAGCAGATTGTAGGGTGGAGTGGGGTGGGAATCAGGAGTTCCCTTTGAGCAGGTTGCATTTGAGATGCCAATTAGTCACTTGAGATGTGTGAGGTGTGAGTTGGCATATAAGGATGCAGAGTCTGGAGCCCAGATGGAGATTTAGAATTGGGGAGTCATTGGCACAGAGATTGGTATAGTGCCATGGGTTGGTCAGACCACTCAGAGAGTGTGCTAATTTCCTAAGGCTGCAGTAACAAATTACCAAGAATTTGGTGGCTTAAAGCAGCAGAAATTGGGCCGGGTGTGGTGGCTCACACCTTTAATCCCAGCACTTTGGGAGCCTGAGACGAGCGAATCACGAGGTCAAGAGATCGAGGCTATCCTGGCCAACATGGTGAAACCTCGTCTCTACTAAAAATAAAAAATAAAATAAAATAAAATAAACATTAGTTGAGCATAGTGGCATGCACTGTAGTCCCAGCTACTTGGGAGGCTGAGGCAGGAGAATCGCTTGAACCCGGGAGGCAGAGCTTGCAGTGAGCTGAGATCGTGCCACTGCACTGCAGCCTGGTGACAGAGTGAGACTCCATCTCAAAAAATAAAATGAAATAAAATAAAAAAAAGAAACAGCAGAAATTATTCTTTCTCCCAATTCTAGAGACTAGAAGTCTGCAATCCAGCAGGGCTTTGCTCCTTCTGGGGGCTCTGGGGTCATTCCATTCTTTATCTCCTCCAGCTTCTGGTGGCTGTTGGTGTTTCTTGACTTGTGACCACATCCCTTCAATCTCTGCTTCCCTGGTCACATTGCCTCCTCCTCTTCTGTTGGGGAAACCTTCCTCTGCCTATCTCTTGTAAGGACATTTGTTGGATATAGGACCCACCCAGATAAGCAAGGATAAGATTCTTCTCTCAAAATCCTCAACTTAATCTTGTCTGTTGCCATATAAGGTAGTGGTCACTCCTTTATCAAATAAGAAAATAGTCACAGGTGCTGGGGATTAGAACACTGACAGAGTTTTTTTGGAGGCCAGCATTCAGTCCCCTACAAGCAGTCAGTGTGGATTGAAAAGAGGTAGTCCCAAGACCGGGTGCTATAGTGTTCAGAAACCAGGAAGAGAATACAAAACCAGTGAAGGAAACTGAGGTGAGGTCAGTTAAGGTGGTGCATGAGGAGGATGGCCATAATGTGGTGTCTGATGAAGGATATGTTTCAATAAGGAGGCGATGACTAGCTGTGTGAAAGGCTGCCAAACGATTCGGAAAATAAAGATCAAGCCTCGATCATTAGACTTTGGAACTTGGTGAACTTGCCAAGTGGTGTCCAGAGAGCGTGGCATACTTGCATTAGTTGTGGGCCCCAGTGCTGATTCCAAGTTCCACTGGAATATTATAGTCCTGTTTCAGCTGCGGGATCAGTGGTTGTCCAGTGCTTCAAATGTAAAACGTTATTTAATGATTTTTTTCTTCTTTTCTATGTAAAGTTCTATGTGTGTGTTGTGTTAATAACTTTGTTTCTTCAAACAAATTGTTAAATGTTCATGGATAGAAAAACTGGAAATTGTAATAAGAAAAAAAGTGGGTTATTTAATTTTAAATTTCATCTCAAGTGCTGCCATTTTTTCCCCCTAGAACTCCTGTTTTATTGCTCTTTTTTACTGGGCTCTGAGACCTTTTTATTTTTTTTCACGACTTTTGCTGAGTTAAGTATAGAGTTACTTGGGAGTGGATAGAGGAATTATGGCTAAACTTGTCACATCATGCCTTTTGGGTGGAGTCTGGCTGATATAAATGGCTGCAGTGACCACTGATGTTGAAGGGGAGGAAGCCCTGTTATCCTGATGCGGGGGATGCAAGCAGATCCTTTCCACTTGTAAAACATACAAAAACCATGGAAACATGCCTTCAAGAGCCAATGATTTCAGTTTGTCTCCTGTCTTCGTGACACATTCATAGGGAGGAATTCTTACCTGGATGTTAACATGAAGGAAGTAATAAAAATTATTTATTTGTATTTTTTGTAATTTCATCCTTTATTTTAGATGCAAGGGATACATGTGCAGGTTTGCGTGATGCTGAGGTTTGGGGTACAATTGATCCCATTTCCCAGGCAGTGAGCATTGCAACCAATGGGTAGATTTTCAACCCTCTCCCAACCTCCTCCTTCTAGTAGTCTCCTGTGTTTATTGTCCCCATCTTTATACCCATATGTACATAATGTTTAACTCCCACTTATGAGTGAGAACTGCAGTATTTGGTTTTCTGTTCCTGTGTTAATTCCCTTAGGATAATGGCAGCCAGCTGCATTCATGTTTCTGCAAAGGACATGATATTGTTCTTTTTTATGGCTGTGCAGCATTCCATAGTGCATATGTTCCACATTTTCTCTGTCTAATCCACCATTGATGGGTCCCTAGGTTGATTCTATGTTTTTGCTATAATAATTTATTGGTAGAATAATTTATTTTCCTTCGGATATTTACTCAGTAATTGGATTATTGTTAGAATGGTAGTTCTTTAATAAATCTCCATACTTCTTTCCATAGTGGCTGAACTAATTTGCATTCTCACCAAGAGTGTATAAGCATCCGCTTTTCTTCATAGCCTCATCAGCATCTGTTATTTTTTGACTTTTCAATAATAGCTATTCTGACTGGTGAGAGATGGCATCTCATTGTGGTATTGATTTGCATTTCTCTGATGATTAGTGATACTGAGCATTTTTTCCATATGTTTGTGGGCTGCTTATATGTCATCTTTTTAGAAATGTCTGTTAATGTCTTTTGCCAGCTTTTTAATGGGGTTATTTGTTTTTTGCTGGTTGAATTATTTAAGTTCCTTATAGATTCTGGACATTAGACCTTTGTCAGATGCATAGTTTGAGATTATTTTCTCCCATTCTGTGGGTTGTCTGTTTACTCTGCTGAGATTTTCTTATACTGTGCAGAATCTCTTTAGTTTAATTAGGTCCCACTTGTCAATTTTTGTTTTGGTTGCATTGCTTTTGAGGACTTAGTCATAAATTCTTTGCCAAGGTCAATGTCCAGAATGTTGTTCTTCTAGGATTCTTACAGTTTGAGGTCTTACGTTTAAATATTTAATCCATTTAAATATTTATATATTGTGAATTATTGTGTATTAAAATTAAAATTCATTCGGTTGAAATTAAAATTCATTTAATTTTTGTATATGGTGAAAGGTAGGGATCCAGTTTCAATCTTCTGTATATGACTAGCCGGCTACCCCAGCATCGTTTATTGAATAAGGAGTCCTTTCCTCATTGCTTATTCAACTTTGTCAAAGATCAGATGGTGTGTAGGTGTGATGCTTTATTTTTGGGTTCTCTATTCTGTTCCATTGGTCTATGTTTCTGTTTTCATACCAGTACCATGCTGTTTTGGATACTGTAGCCCTATAGTATAATTTGAAGTTGGATAATGTGATGCCTCCAGCTTTGTTCTTTTTGCTTAGGATTACTTTGACTATTGGGGTGTTTTTTCAGTTCCATATGAATTTTAGAATGGTTTTTTATAGTTCAGTGAAAAATTACATTGGTGGTTTGAGAGGAATGGCATTGAATCTATAGATTGCCTTGGACAGTCTGGCCATTTTAACAATATTGATTCTTCTAATCAGTGAGCATGGAATGTTTTTCCATTTGTTTGTGTCGTCTATGATTTCTTTCAGCAGTGTTTTGTAGTTCTTCTTGTAGAGATCCTTTACTTCCTTGGTTAGATTTATTCCTAGTTATTTTATTTCTTGGTGGCTATTGTAAATGGGATTGTGTTCTTGATTTGGCGCTCAGCTTGAACATTATTGCTGTATAAGAATGCTACTGATTTTTGTATATTGATTTTGTATCCTGAAACTTTACTGAAGTTGTTTATTAGTTCCAGGAGCCTTTTGGCAGAGTCTTATGAATTCTCTAGGTATAGAATTATATTGTCAGTAAAGAGAGATAGGTTGGCTTCTTTTCCTATTTGGATGCCTTTTATTTATTTCTCTTGCCCGATTGCTCTGGCTAGGACTTCCAGTACTATGTTGAATAAGAGTAGTGAGAGTGTGCATCCTTGTCTGATAAAAATTGTTTAAATCTCAGAAAGCTAATAATGGAATCAGGGGGATTTTAATAATATATTGATATTTTGCATTTTTATAATGTTTCCATCAAACTTGTGAAAGATCAGACTCAGGGAGAACAATTCTGAGTTGGAAGAAGTTTACAGTAAAAAGTATCAGATTCATCTCTGTCTAAAATAGGTAAATTGAGATTGGGATGAAGAACACAGGAATGTTATTGAGAGTGCTGTAATGTGGCTCAGTAAGTAGATATAGGGATAAAAATCCTCCTGAGATATCCTCTTGATGCTCAATCAGCATCATAAGATTGCAATAATAGAATTGGCCAGGTGCCTCTTGCCTCAATTTAAACAACCATCTCTGGAGAAAGGACCCACGGAGCTTATTAACTAAGCAAGATTTCCTCTTGAAGCTTTGACAAAGCCATTTCCATGTGCTATTATTCAATTTGCCTAAATTTTATGCATCAGTCAATGGATTTTGGAAAATATAAATCTTAGAAAGATGTCAAATTATTTCTAGCCATTCAAGACCCAATATTAATTCCAGGCATTCAAGACCCAATAGGTGGGACATGTTGTTGAGAATACTAGGTCAATATTTTTAGGTATTTTGGTCAAAACAGGGAGAAAAACATTCTTATGTTATGATTCTGAAACTCAGAATATGAATTGCTAACATAAATTGAGATCAATACTCTTATCCTACTTTTGTGTCCTTACATTTTGCTTTGCCAAAAGTCCAGATGAGAAAAAGGTCTTGAAAGTGGAAATAAGGAAATTTGTTTTATATAAGCTGAATTACTTATTAATATGTACTATTAAAGGCTAAGAATGAATTTTAGAATTTAAAAGTTCATTGTATGTGTCTTTCAATGAAGGCGAAGTTATTGAGAATACCATATGGCTTTAGAAGATATATTTGGTGTCTTCAGGAATTTAGAGCTGCTAAATTATCAACAGCTGTCAGAATAGAATAGACCAAATGTATTTGGAGTTTAGTTCTTTGTAGTGGGGAAATTTGTGGATTTCCTGCTTCAGTCCAACTGATGAGAAGAATCACAATATGAGAAGACATGATGAGAAGAACTTATAAATATGTTAGATGGTTGCACAGGATGAATAATTTTGCTACAGAATGAGTTAGATGAGAGAAAAGATAAATTTAAAGGCTGTATCATCAGTTCAAAAAATAGACAATTAAAGCGGGAAAATAACACTGCCAGTTGGTAGAAGTTTCATCATGCCCAGGAGTTCTCAGTCTAGGCACTACTAACATTTTAGGCCAGATAATTCTTTGTTGTGAAGTCTATCTTAGGCATTGTAGGATGTTATATAATACATTGTAGCAGTATCTCTCGAATTAACCTGTTAAATGAAAGTAGAAACCCTTCCCCAGTTGTGACAACCAAAAATGTCTCTAGACATACTAAATGTCTTCTTGGGGGGCAAATTTGTCCCTAGTTGAGAACCACTAAGCTAGACTACTTCAAAATAGCTCCAAAAGTCACATTCTAGTTATATGCTCAAGATGGAACAGGATGAAGGAGAAGGTTTATTGAGAACTTTGTTGAATACGTTATCAGGGTGAGGCTTTACTTGGAAAGTACTGTAATTAAAGTGTAGCTCCTGCATGTATATTGTATTGATGAAAAGCTGATTATTTTGCTTTCAGTCCAGAGTTAAATGAGTATAACAGGAGCACAAATATTGTAGGTGATGAAATTTTCTTTTATTTTTGCCTTCCTCCTAAAAGCCTTACAAATATATGCAACACAGCCAGAGTTATTTTCTAAAACTAAACCTAATGGTATTGGGTAGCCATTTCTGGGTAGAACTTTCCACTTGCTTGAGTTTCACTACATCTACTCGGAGACCTACATAATCTTAAGTGCCTGTCTTCTTATATTCTACACTAAATGATATGTATGACAGAGACCATTTGTATGCACCAAATATCCTTATGCTCCTCTCCTTTTCTCAGCCTCCCTTGCAGCTAAGCTGGGAACACATAACTAGTTCTGCCCAGTGGAATGTGAACTGAGCACGGCTTCTGGGCTGAAGAAGTTAAAAGCCAGAAGGCCTCTTCCATCTCTCTCCTTCCCTGTCAGAGTGACTTTGGGGACCTTGCCCATATGTGTCCTTGTGGCAAAGAAATAGCTGCTCCTTTGTTCCTTTTTTTTTTTTTTTTTTTTTTTTTTTTCATTTTATCTGTTTTCTCTTCTCTTTTTCTGTGATGTCCATTAATGGGAAGTTGGACTTTCTGAATTAATCTGCTTAATTCTCTTTTATTCCAATTGTGATCACTTTCTCTATATTTCTGCTTTCTGGAACCCAGTTGAATTTGATCACATGGAATAAAAGGTTCAGCTAAGACTTAAGAGCACAGGCACCATTACTAGTTGCCTTCATGTTAATGATATTATGGTGAGAAACAACATATACATGGGGTAAACATTTACTTGGAATGGCGCTACACATAATCTAGCACATTCTGCATCAGAGGAAGTTCAAGAGATTTGGGGTCTGATTTTTCTGTGAATAAAGGATTATATGACAAGGTGTCAGATTTGGGAGGCAGCACATAGATCATGGTCATTAGAGCATGCCCTTTGCTGCCAATTGTATGGATATGAATTTCAGTTTTGACACTTATTCTTTATGTGACCTTTGGCCCGTTACATAAACTCTCTGAGCCTGACTTGTCCGATCTGAAGAATGAAAATTAGTACCTATAGGTTGTAAGTATGTAATGTATTTTAAGCCCTTATAAGAGTATGTGTTCTATAGCATAGAATCCTTCCTCTCTCCCTTCCTCCCTCCCTCCCTCCCTCCCTCCCTCCTCCCTCCTTCCTTCCTTCCTTCCTTCCTTCCTTCCTTCCTTCCTTCCTTCCTTCCTTCCTTCCTTCCTTCTTTCCTTCTCTTTCCTCTCTTCCTCTCTTCCTTCCTGTCTTCCCTTAAAGTGCTGCTTTTATTATAAGTGCTATGTAGGTGTTTGCTCTTACTGTTAGTTGGGTTGTAAACTAAAAGCATTATCTATCATGAGCCTATGAGCTCGAGAATTTTTTGAGTTCTATAGAGCCTGTTGTATTTCTCACTGTATACTCCCACAGTTAGTATAAATAAGTTAAGTGCTTTTATAATTTCACTTGCTTCATCTTTTCTATCAGGCACAGGATTGCTGGTAACATAAGTGGTAGGTATGGCAAAATAAGATGGTGCCTTTTTCTCTGGGCATGTCAGTGTTTGTGCCTGTTTTGGAGAGCACAGCATGGGCTGGATTTCATTCCCCATGTACCTACAGGCACCTGCAGACCAAATGCTATACCACTGTGCAGGGCTCTGACTGGGACATTACTCCCAGAAGGAAAGCTGGCCAGGGAGACTCAACTCTCACATTCTAGCATGAATTCTGTCCTTGGGATTGGGTTTCTAGTAATGGTGGCATTTACTGTCTTGATTTCTTGGCCCTCCCCTTGCTGCTCTCAAAGATGGGGGGCATCAAGCCTATCACTTGAAGGCCTAGGTGTGAGAGGGAATCAACAGCTTGGCTGTCAGGTCCTTAATCCTATGGGTATTCTTAAATCTTTGAGATTGGATGAGATTAGTTACGTATAGTGAACGAAATAAGAAGACAAAAGAACATAGGGCTGAGCCCTAAGGACCTCAAACTTTCATAGATCATCTGAAAAGATATGAGTGGGCAAAAGATATTGAAAAGGAGAACTCACAAAGAAAGGAGAAAAGTGAAGGGGGAATTATCACAGAAGGTAAGCGAGGAGAGAGAGATAAAACCAAAGCCTAGGCTTTGTGAATAGCTATGGGGGTCATGTGGTTGTGAAAATTATTGCAATAATTCATGACTAACTGAAAAGTAATGCTAGCATTTCTGTTTCCTCCCAATCACCCTCTTGTCTCATAGGTGACAGCCTCTGATGCAGATTCAGGACTCTATGGCTTTATTGAGTATTCTCTTTATGATGGATTTCTGAGCTATGAAGCACCTCAGGCATTCCGGATCGACCCTCATGATGGGCGAATCTGTGTTTCTCAAGATATCGACAGGGAAAGGGATCCTGCTACCTATGATCTCCTGGTGAAAGCTAAGGACGGGGTAAGTTTTTATGTATGAAGTCTATTTTAAACATAATCACGAGTGAGCCACTGTGATTATGTGACCCACAGAGGACCAATGATGATCAACAATTGGGTCATTCTGCTTCATGTGTCACTGCCTCTTTCCTTTGCTGAAGTTTTTTGAAGCAAATATCAAGCGCGTTATTTCACCCACAAATAATTCAATAATATCTCTTAAAAATAATGACTTTGAAAACACAGAGCTACAAAACATTAACAATAATGCTTTAATGATAGCTAATATCCTTTCTATGTTAAATTTTCTTGATTATCTAAACATGTCTTTTATAGTGGGTTTCTTTGAATGAAGATCCCAATAAGTTCACAAATTGATTTGATTGATATATTCTTTAAGTTTCCATGTATAACAGTCAGGCCTCTTACCGGTTCTCCTATGGTTTTTTAAAAAAACCAAGTCATTTGTCCGGTTGATTTTCCACATGCTAAATGTGGCTGATTACATCCTTGGGATTCATTTACCGTGTTCTTCCATTCCCTCTATTTCCTATAAACTGGCATTAGAGACAGAGAGCTGACTGTTTTCAGATTCATTTAGGTGATGCCATTTGCTTCTTATTGCATCAGCAGACACATACCATTATTTTGTTACAGGTTGAAGAATGGTAACTTTTGAATTCTATTATTCCTTTACATTTATTATCTGGAATTCTTCAACTAAGGAAAATGTTCTCACAACTATTTGATTACTCTTAAGTGTAATTCACATAGGAAATGCAGGATAAGGCTTTATTATTTGTTTTTATTTTACCAGATTTTTTGAATAGTAACTTGCTGTCTTAACTATCTCCAAAGGTAAACAATAATTTTTTTCTAGTTTGAGTATAAATTCCTGGATTTTAAAAAATTTAATGTATTTCAATACATTGCTGACCCTATCCTTTCTGATGTTCTCATTGACCCATTCTTGATCAGTGAAGGCACTTTCAATTTGATTCCTTTGCCTTTTTTTGTTGTTAAACTTTTAAATTGACATATAAAATTGCATACAGAGAAATGCACAAATAATAAGTGTATAGCTCAATGGATTTTTGCAAAATGAACAGACCCATAAAAGCAAATGAGAAAACATTAAAAAGCAAATGAGAAAACCCAGAAGCCCCCTCTTTGCTTCTTGTTGTAACCGTCCTCCCTCCACCTCCCCATCCCCCCATCCCTGCCTTTTTAGAAGCCGCTGTTGACTTCTAACACCAAGCATTAGTATACCAATTTTTTAAACTTTCGGTGAATGGAATCATACAGTATGTGTTTCTATCGAGTTTCTTTTGCCGAACATTATTTGCCGGAGTCATTTACGCTGCTGTGTATAGCAATAGTTCACTCATTCTCATTGGTTTATAGTATGACTTTATGTGAATATACAATAATTTTAACCTATAATTAATGGTACCCATTTTAGGATGTGCTTCTTTTAACATTCTTATACTTGCAATATGGTGAACAAATGTAAGCATTTCTCTTGCGTATATACTTAGGAGTAGAATTGCACTCCCACCAGTAAAGTATGAAAATTTCATTTGCTACACATTCTCCCTAACATTTGATATTTAATGCCTTTTCTATTATAGCAATAATAGTACTTATGTAATGGTATATCACATTGGGGTTTTACTTTGTATTTGTTTGATAACTAATGAGGTTTTTTCATGCTTATTGCTATTTATATAATTTGTGAAGTGTCTGTTCTTCACAAGAAGAAAATCCTTTATTCATTTTCGATTGTTACTGTTGGATCTTTGTCTTACTGACTTGCATGAGTTCTTTATATTTTTGGCCTGAAAGTCCTTTGTTGGATATATTTATTGCCTATATTTTTCTCCCATTCCGTGGCTGGCCTTTTCTATCATTAATGGTTTCTTTTGAGGAACAGAAGTTCTTCATCATAATAGAGCTTAGTAGTTTCTCAGTTTGTTTTCCTTTATAGCTAGTGATTTTTGTGTTCTTTTAAGAAATATTTGCTTATCTTAGGGATATGAGGGTGTTCTCTTATTGTTTTCTTACCTTCATACTTACTTTTTATCAATCTGGTGGGATGAAGTTTTGTTATTTTTTTCCCTATGGTTAACCCAGCACCACTTACTGAAATGGTTATTCTCATTTTTACCTATTTATCCACTTTAGTACTAGCAACATCTCTCTTAATTATTTTAGCTTTGTCATAGGTCTTGGCCTTAACTATTCTTGACCATTTACATTTCCAAATACAGTTTAGAAATAACGTGTTCAATTTGCATTTTTTACAGCAAAGGTGGCCTACTATACACACCATTCCACACTTCGATTTTTTTTTTTCCACTTATTTCATTTTGGAAACTTTACTTACATTTTTCACTTATACATTTTGAAGACCTTCCTTGTTTCTTTTTCATCTGCTTACTACTCTTTTGTATAGACGGACCCTACTAATACCTCTCTGGTCTAATTGTTCTCTTTTGAAATTAATGAGAGAATCCACCTATTTAAGCTATGAATTTTTGGGGGAAAATGAGTCTAAATGTATTGCAAGTAAACATGTAAAAATGAACAAGAATGTAAAGCCTTTTATATTCAATAAAATATTCATGATCTGTTTGGTTAGGTTTTTGCCAATACCTTACTATGTGGTTTCAGGAATATCTGATTCTATGTAAGAAAATATGTAGGAAACAAAAAATAGGAGTAAACGGAATTTATATTAATTCAAGTCTATGTGCCCAATAGATGCACATCCAAATATTAATCCAAGGCTTTAGAAATGTATTCTTGATAGATTTTGAGACAATTGTATAATGCCATCCTAGAATTCAATAATGGGTTTAAAACATTACTCTCGTGAAAACCACCAAAAAGAATTAGCTGTGTCTTCCAGGCTACTTTCTGCTGTCCACTGTGATCAAAACGAGCCCCTGTTGATTCAGCTAGCTCCCAGGTTTTGGTGGCCAGATGCAGGACACAGAGATCCTTGTAGTGGTAGAACTGCTGTCCATCAGGAGAAGAAAGCTCCCTTGCAAACACTCATAACCTGCCTGTCACATCAATGCACCACCACAGCCTGGAGAGCACAGTGCCCCAGAAGTGAATTGGGAATTTGACTTTAATCCAAGTGTCCTTTCTGGTATTGTAGATATAGAGGTGGTTATGTAAGCAAGTTTTTTTTTGCTATTAAAATATTCACCTCCAAAAAGGATCAATTCATTGTTTTCAGGATGAGCAGAGAATGACACATTTAGCCCTGGTGAAGGTGAGGAACATGATGTTTCTATAATCTGAGTCTTTTTAACATCTGGTGCCTGGAAATGGGTTATCAGAGCTTCGAATTTTCCTTCTCCCCTGAGTGCTTGCACACCTTCTCCATCTTGGCTGTGGTTTTCTCCTTCTTGCCCTCTTGCCCTTCTTGCAGGTATGAGGCTGAATGGAGATCCAGGCAGGGAGCTATGTGCAGGAGGGAACCATCTTTGAAGCAGGTCCCCTCCTGGAAGCAGGACCCCTCCTGGAAGTAGGTTTTTGTGAAAACAGGGCCTGGCACAAGCCCAGGGATGCATTTTAAAAAACAAATTCTAGAAGAGCCTCCACATCACAGGCTTTTAACAAATCCCTAACCTTCACTCTGGACCTAAAACTGCCTCCAGCATTCCTTGCGTTTGCCTTAGAATATATGGAGAGCAAGCAGCATATGTGCTTTCATGTGAGTGTATGTGTATGTATACACATATAGTATGTATATATGTATATAAACCTATATACAAATATAAAGTTATCCAGTGTGCAGTGTTTATTCTGTTGACTGCATAATCCTCATGAATTTCTGTGATGAACTGAGTTTTTACAAGGTGACTTCTGCATCTATCATAGTTATTCTTTGTGATATTAATTAGCAGTACATGTCCCTCAGAAATGCATAGTCAAAAAGGTTGGTAAAGAGAAAGATGACAAGGTTGGTAATGATCCGTAGTCTTCCCCTGAAAGCAATGTAGACTGCATTCAAAGAATAAATTAATGCAGACAGGATATTTTAGGTTTAGGTTGTTGGATTCTAGGCCAAAATGAATTTATTTAAAACAATAAACTGAACCTTGACAGAAGTCCTTTAACTTTATATTGTTACCTTGACAATCTATGGTTTTTCCTCTGATTCTTTCTGTTTCTAATGAATGTCCTGAAAGTGCTTTAGAAGAAAATTGCTGAGAACCCATTTGCCGGTGGTTACTAAGAGATTTTTATCTGCCAGTAGAAGAATTTTTCTTGTAAAATAATTGATGTTCGTTGTCACTGCTCTGTTTATCCTTGTGATAACTGTCAGTATTTTTTCAACTGAGTCACTTCTGCTCTACTGATATTACTTCTGAAATACTCTATTTTTGCTGCCACTGCTGCTGCTATTTATCTCATAAATCATGAGAATGCTATAAAATTACATAATGGAACCAAACAATTGGATTACATTGGCAATCAAGTGGTTTTTCACAATAAAACTCTATAATTTAATTATTCCATGCTTATATCTAATTTTCTGTTTCCTTTTCCCATTCATTTTTACCACATAGATTTTTTTTGGTGTGTATGCTTGTTAACACTCTATTTTTTTGTTACATCCTGGATTCTGTAGCTGACATATGTGTTTGAGATAAAACTGTTTCAACTCCATCTCACCACTCGATGTTTAAGGGAGGATTTTGTCAGACAAGCAATATAGGAAGTAAATGGACTGAGCTCTTCACTGGTGTATACATTCATGAGAAAAGTTCGCTACTGAAGTTGTGCTCATAGTTTGTGTGCAATGCAGTTACTATCAAAACGTAAACTTGCTGAGTGAAAAGGCACACTCATTTTCATTTTAATAGAGTATGTTTTTTCATGTTCTAACAAGTGTTCAAATGCTTATTCCTGTCTTTTGTTTGCTTCATTACCACCCTTCACCTGTTCTAGGAATGAGCAGTTGCCCCATTGCCCCATTGTACCGTGTTTTCTAACTAAAGTGTCTGGACCATATCTTAGATTTCCCACCATTCTTTATGAGCAGGATGTATCCCAAAATATCTTCAATACCTCTTTACCGCCTTCTAATCTCTAATAGTTTAAGCATCCCAGCCTTTTATTATTACCCATATTCTCCTCCCTGCCCTGCTCAGTTCATCCCTTAATTTGAATCAATCTCCTACTGATGTGGTTTGGATCTGTGTCCCATCAAATCTCATGTCGAACTGTAATCCCCAGTGTTGGAAGTGGGGCCTTGTCGGGGGTGTTTGGATCATGGGGGTGGATTTCTCATGAATGGTTTAGCACCATCTCCCCTTGGTACTGTTCTTATGATAGTGAGCAAGTTTTCATGAGATCTGGTTGTTTAAAAGCGTGTGGCAACACCCCTTCACCTCCGCCTTCTCTTTCTTGCTCCTGCTCCTACCATGTAAGACGTCTTGCACCCCCTTTGCCTTCTGCCATGATTGGAAGCTTCCTGAGGCCTTCCCAGAAGCTGAAGCTGCTATGCTTCCTGTTCACCTGCAGAACCATGAGCCAATTAAACCTCTTTCCTTATAAATTAATCAGTCTCAGGGTTTTTTTATAGCAATGTGAGAATGGACTGATACACCTACCCGCCTTCTCTGCCCTTAGAAATGCTTCTACCATGCCCTTTGGAACTCATGGTCCATTATTTAGCAAACTCCTTTATGAACTTAAGTTGGTCTCTGATTGTTCCTTTAACTTATGGCCCTGATTAAAAACAACCTACCTGCCAAGGATACCCATTCCTTTCTGCACTCTCACGAGGAAGTCCGTAGTCCACCAATCACAAGCTGGCAGGAAGTGATTTAGGTGCCCTGTTTGTTGCCCAGGGCAGCATCCAAATAATTTCTACTCCTTTCTCCATCAAAAATGAATCCCTTTTGAAGTTCTTGTTGTGTGACTATACCATAGATACTCCTCCTCTTTTTTTTTTCCCCATCATGATTTAAACCTCTTTATCACTTAGAACTTTCACACTTTGTTCATAGTCTTCCTCTTCACCAGTTTCCTCATCATTCTGGGAGACTTTACTATTCATTTGCTGAACAACACAACACCCTGAGCCTCTCAGTTCCTTGACTTTCTAATTTCCAAGGATTGTCACCAGTAATTGCACAGCTTTGACATCTTGGCTTCAAGCATGCCAGATCTGATAAGCATTTTTATCTTTCTGTCTAATTTACTGTAGCACGTCCACTCTAATCAACAATTCTTCTCCCATGTTAAGATCATTGATTTGTTACCCATCACTAAAGTCATGCGGTTGCAAGCTTCCTTTATCTTCCCCACCCAGTAGAACTCTCCTGGTAAAACCCCAGCCCTGTGTGAATCTGACTCTGCCTTTTCCACCCTTGCAGCAGCTGAACATACTTGGAGAAAAATAACAGGTCTGCTTGAGAGCGGAAGGTCTTACCTTCCTGCCACCAAATCCACTAACGTACCTGTATATTAGCTCACATTCTTTACCTTCTTTTCTATTATCTTTTTAGAGATGTCGCTGTTTGCATCAAAAGCAAATATCTCTACTGTTTAGGGTCCCATCCATTCTGGCCTTCTTACAGATAACATTTTTATAATGATTTTCTCTTTTTTCCTTTATCTTTAATTTATCAAGTTCTTTTGAATGACCCTCATAAGCATACAGGGCATAATAATAGTCCCTATCTTAAAAAACTACTCTGGATTCCCTTTTGATGTCATGTACCTTTTCAGAAAACCATTTTATTCCTCTCCTTTCCTACACAGCAAGTCTACTAAAATAGGCGTCTCCATTTCCTCACTTTTCAATCTTTATTTGATCGATTTTTTCCTCTCTACCTGTCCTATAAAACTGCTTTTCTCTACATGGTTACTGTTGTGCCATATCCTGGAATTCTTTATTTATTTTTATCTGATTTGTCCTCTCAATGAATTTGAAGATATTCTTTGGATGCTGCTTCTCTTGGATTTGGTGATGTCACAACTTAGGTTGCTTTTTTTTCCCCCTTGAACAAGGTAGAACCTCATTTCCTTCCACCTTTGTTCATTGAATCATGAAATACAGACTGGAGTTCATTGACATAGAAAGCTCACTGGAATGAAACCACAGCTCGCAAGAGCTAAGAGATGTGAAGGAGAGATGTTATTAATATTCTACTATTCAGGAGTCCCAGAAGGCAAGAACAAAGAGAATGGAAAGCAGACAATTACCAAAGTAGAAGTAATAGTAGAAAATGTTCCCTACCTGCTGACTGCCCTAGGCGACCCTCCTGCCTCCGATATTATATGCTTTCGAGCTTGGAGCTTTCCGAAACTGCTTTCATCTTTTACAGTATAACCTGAGGGAATTGGGTTTCCTACTATAATCCTCACAATTAAATGCTTAAAATGAAATAAAAATGCCACATGAATCATTGGTCAAAAAGAAAGGATAAGACAACATTAAGATATATTCATGCATGAAATTTATGGGATGTATTAGCTACCTATTGCTGTATAACAAATTATTCCTGAAGCTAGCAGCTTAAAATAGCAAACATTTACTATCTTATATAGTTTCTCAGGGCCAGGAACCTGCAAGTGGCTTTGCTGGGTGGTGCTGATTCAGTCTCTTATGAGGTTGCATTATCAAAACAGTTTCCATCAGCTAGACAGAAGTTTAGCTACACAGCACTGGGAAGCACACACTGTAAGTGGATGGAGAAAATGAGTTTAGATCAGCTTTTCCCGCACTGTGTTCTGTGGGAAACTGGTTTCCCAAAATGTTTCTTCAAAAGAGCATTCTGGAGCCTAAAAAGAGTGGGGAACAGCTCGGAACTCACTCCCTCTAGAAATGTACATACAAAAGGCTCTGTGAGAAGTTTTGAGGCAAAGAATGCATCCACTCAACTTGGTGAATTCAGCATTTTCCCACCTTTTTGTCTAAGGAACTTCTTTATTTTTTTGTTAGGATATATCTCTTCTTCCCTACCCCAGATGCCTCTTGTCATTTCATTAAGGAAAGCAATAGTTGTCCCATGTGGGTGTTTAAGAAGACATTAGAATTCTGTCCTTTTACATTTTATTTTTCTGATATTTATAATATAAATAATACATTAGCACAGTAAATATATATATATAGTTTATTAACAGATAAACTATATATATATTAAGAATATGCGCACCACATTTTATACTGATGGAGTCTACTGCTGTGTAGAATAAATCTGTCCTCCTTAGCACTTAAATCAGGTGAGAGGAATCTGACTGCCCAGCCTCTGCCACTACAAGCTCAGCCCTCCCTAACCCCACTAGTGTGCTTACCCTACCGGCAACAAAAATGTATTGTTGGCCAGGCACGGTGGCTCACATCTGTAATCCTAGCACTTTGGGAGGCCAAGGCGGGTAGATCACCTGAGGTCGGGAGTTTGAGACCAGTCGGACCAACATGAGGAAACTCCATCTGTACTAAAAATACAAAATTAGCTGGGTGTGGTGGCGCATGCCTGTAATCCCAGCTACTCAGGAGGCTGAGGCAGGAGAAACCCTTGAACCTGGGAGGCAGAGGTTGTGGTGAGCCGATATTGCGCCATTGCACTCCAGCCTGGGCAACAAGAGAGAAACTCTGTCTCAAAAAAAAAAAAAATATTGTTCAGTGACAATACGTTTTCCACTTTATGCATCTAACACTTGTTTATTTTTTATAGCATTGCCTGATTTAGGATTTTTGTTCTTAAATATCTTAAGCTGGGGCAATATTCATGTCTTCATATTTTCCCCACTTTTTCATTATTTCTCTTACCTCAACCCTAAGTGACTTATTGAACTTGAGGAGAGATAAAGAAGAAAGAGGAAAGGGAAAGGAAAAGGGAAAGCAAAACTGAGATGCAAGGCAGTTTGGAGCAGCAGCAGGGTCTGGCAGAGGTGAAGGAATATTTTCTATAAGCTTCTCACCAGTCTGCAGTCCCCTCTTACTACGTCGAACCTGGAGACATACAGGTTACTTACGGTGGCTGCAGATGTAGGGCCACCCTGCATTTTAAACATAAAGGCCAGATGGATGAACTTGCACTGTTCTTTGTGGACTCATAACCAGCCCCGTTTCTCCTATTCTAACTGATACCCGGCATGGCTCTGGCACTTTATTCAACTCAGAACATGGAAAATCAGACTATTTCTAAATTATTTCCCCATCCTTTTATAGTCCTCAAAGCCTGGAGTACAAGGGACCTCAGAGCTCAGAGCTAAGAGCGGAAGAGTCATTTCTGGGTTTGTCTTACCTTCCTCCCAATCTTCATTCTTGGCCTACCCCGCTTCCTGTCAACAAGTGCTTCCTCTCTGTCTGCATGGCAGCAGTTCTCCCTTTGTCTCTTGCCAAATCTTCTTCCTCCTTGTCCTTTTTTCCTCCTTGCTCTGTGCCTCCCTGCCAGAGTAGAAAAAGGAAACAAAAAAGATGAGGAGGGGGAGGACGCATGAGTGAGAAAACCCAGGCTGTTGTGACTTACCAAGGATTTTTGTCAAAGATGAAAGTGTCAACATGTACCAGATAGAAACGGAAAATGTGCTTTAAAGTAGGAACATGTGTTTTACTTTAGAAAAGTAAAATTGCAGAGGATTATTTTCTTCTATTTCATTTGCTCTCTTTCTCCTTGATTTTAGATGGAGGCAACACAAAATAAGCAGTATGGGATTCATTTCTCACTACTTTAGGTGCTGTATTTCCTTCTAAAACTTGAAAAATCCAGAATTCCCAAACAAATCTGGCCCCCAGGATCTGGGATGAGTACCTGCACTGCTCCTGTCCTCCTTCAGGCCCCATCCACTCTGGACTTGATTCAAACAGCCTCGTCCTGCCCATTCTCCTTCCTTCCACTCTGCTGCTCTTCAGTCTGTTCTGAACACTGCGGCTAGAGCAGTGTTAACATCTCAGTGAAATCAGGTCACTCTTGTGCTCAAAGCCCTCCTGTGTGGAAGAACCATGTCCTTCCAGAGACCTGCAGAGGTCCCTGGGACTCACTCCTGCCTCTCTGACCTCAGCCCTTCCTGCTTCCTTGCTGTGGCTGAGCAGGCCTGAGAGGCACACGCCGTTCCTGCCTCAGTGCCTTTGGCTCTGCTCTTTCCTCTGCCTGTTACTTTTTCCTTTCTGGTACCTGAAGTCTAGCTGCCTCATGTGGGTTGGTCTGCACACCAATGGTACCTTCCTAGTGAGGGCTTCACCCGGGCACCCCCCCCACCCCAGCCCAGGCTCCCTCACACCATCTTCTTAGGACTTACCAACATTCATTTAAAAATTATCTTAGGGATAAAAGTGATTTTGATTTCTTTTTGGACATCAGGAAAACTTTCCTTGAATATATTTGGCCTCTATTCTGAAATTTTTGCCTCACAGCTGCTCTACGTGGAAATCTCATTCCATGCTTAAGAAGGGCAGATCACGAGGTCAGGAGATCGAGACCATCCTGGCTAACACGGTGAAACCCCATCTCTACTAAAAAATACAAAAAAAAAAACTAGCCGGGCAAGGTGGCAGGTGCCTGTAGTCCCAGCTACTCAGGAGGCTGAGGCAGGAGAATGGCGTAAACCTGGGAGGCGGAGCTTGCAGTGAGCTGAGATCCGGCCACTGCACTCCAGCCTGGGTGACAGAGTGAGACTCCGTCTCAAAAAAAAAAAAAAAAAAAGAATCAGCAGTGAAGTATACATACTATGCTATTACCTATGAATTCATACATCAAGGTTGGAAATAAAATGAATTTATAGATGTGTTTGTGGGTGTGTATGTGTGCGTGTGTGGTTTGTGTATATATATATATACATACACATATACATATACACACCCCCCTACGTATTCAAATTCTGTTGTTTCAAGACTATTCTAGGGCCATTGTCAAATATTCTACATCCCAGTGTTCAACAAAAACCCATTTGTAATCACTGCTCATTCATCCACCAGGGTGGGCTAAGTGCCCAAGCCTTTGTTCGTGTGGACCTGGAGGACGTGAATGATAATCATCCTGTGTTTAACCCATCAACCTATGTGACAAGCATCAGTGGTGAGACCCAGCCAGGCACCGAGATCATCAATGTTCTTGCCACTGACCGGGACTCTGGGATATATGGGACAGTGGCTTATGAGCTTATTCCAGGAGATGTGTCGTCCCTTTTTACTATTGACTCCACCACAGGTACGTGATCTTGGAGTGGTTTTCATCCTTTGGCTATAAAGTTTCTGCTTAACCACTTAACAGCCAGAAAATTAGAAAAAGTGACATTTTTTCAATAATGGGAGTGTTGCAGGACTCACTTTACCTTCTAGCAGGCACTGAAGTATACTGAAAAGGGCTGAGGCTTTGTAGTGGATTAGACCAGACCTGGATCTCAGTCCCAGCTTTGCCTACTACTGATCTTGTGGTCTTTATTGGCCTCAGTGTCCTTACCTTAAAAGTAGTGTTGGCCTGGTGTGGTGACTCACGCCTGTACTCCCAGCACTTTCCGGGGCCAAGGTGGGTGGATCACAAGGTCAGGAGTTCAAGACTAGCCTGGCCAAGATGGTGAAACCCTGTCTCTACTTAAAAAAATACAAAAATTAGCCAGACGTGGTGGTGCACGCCTGTAATCTCAGCTGCTTGGGAGGCTGAGGCAGAGAATTGCTTACACCTGGGAAACAGAGGTTGCAGTGAGCTGAGATCACGCCACTGCACTCCAGCCTGGGTGACAGAGAGAGACTCCGACTTAAAAAAAAAAAAAAAAAGGTAGTGTTATCTGAGCTCTGTGGCTGACTCCTGTAATCCTAGCTACTTGGGAGGCTGAGATGGGAGGATGGCTCAAGGCCAGGAGTTTGAGGCTGCAGTGAGCTATGAAGCTATGATGAGGCCACTGTCCTCCAGCCTGAGTGACAGAGCAAAACCTTGTCTCCAAAAAAAAAAAAAACAAAAAACAAAAAAGTAGCACTGATAATACCTATGTTTCGAAGTTTTTGTGAGAGAACTAAAGGCAGTAATTTATGTAGAAACAGTTGGCCAGTATTTACCTTGCAAATGTTAATTTCCCTTTATTTGTATGATCATGCCATCTGAGGGTGACTGAGCCTCATTTTGATGTATTAATAGCTAAGATTAGTGCAAAGACATTTGTACAGGCATCCAAAGTAGATCCTTTTCTTTGTACTAGGTCTGGCATTCCCTTAGTCTCTTTGGGTTTTAGTTTCCTTGTTTTTAAAATGATACCTAAAGCTCCTTTTAGTTCTCTGCAACGGTAATTGCATATCTGCCAAGGAAGCCTAGTGGGCAAGCTGTCTTTTAGAAATAATGAATATTTAAGAAGTTACCTTCCATTTTCTATTCATTAGCTTGAATAGAATTTTGTTGCTAAGAAAATAATGGTTTAAATATTTGATTATAAGAACATAAAAAAATTTCAAATATATAATATGACATTACAATACCTTTGAGATACTTAGAGATACTCTGGTCCAAAAATGAGGCTGCAAAAAAAACAAAAAAAAAAGAATTGTTTTCTTTTGCATTTTTCCACCTGATCCAAACAATGGGTAGAATGTGTTTCTATTGTAATGATAATGATAATGTCAGATGCTACACTAGACATTTTCTGTATATTGTCTTATTGGATCTTCACAACATGCTTTGTAATAGCCATATACAGTAGAAAAAATGATAGTTTGCACAGGAAATCTAACGTGCTTTGTGAGTGTGCCCTCTCACGCGGCCCCATTAGGTCGAGAGCCGCTGCTTCTGCCTGAAAACTGTGCTTTGTCTGGCTTGTGCAACTGGCCAGGGATTAGTTGTTCATACTGGCAGTCTTTGTGAGGCAAAACTTCCCTTGCTCAAAATAATACACTGATGTGGCCCCTTTAACATTTCAAAGATCAGAAGAAAATACTTTTGTGGGAAATTAGTCTGTTTAATCTCAGCTTTTTCAAAATTCATCTTAACTGAGGACTTAACTGCCCATCACATCGTCAGGCCCTCTAAGGCACTAGCATTGCCAAAAATATATAGGTCAGCCAGTAATCAGGCCACAGGATCTAAAAGCGTTTAACAGATCGTTTTAAAAAGACATTCACACAGTCATCATTCAGTTTCCCCTGGAAGATCTGGAAGAATGAGCTATACCATATTCTGTTTTTAGAAGAGATCTCTCTTGCTGTCCTGGCCGAAGCCAGACTCATGCTTCCCTTCCTGGCAGCGACCATAGCACAAATGCCATTGTTAATCGTGGAAAACGCTCTGTGTGGGTCATTATCTTAGGGAACTTTCATGGAATTTTATTTTTAAGCAAAGACCAAATTTATATGGAAATAGCCTTGAGTTGTTATTGTTGGCCGTTTTGATACCCGTGTATTTAGATTGAAGACATTTCTCAGTCAAATAGTGCTTGGAATTTGGTCGCACTTAATCACAACTCATGAGAAATTCATGAGGCCTGGTAGTGCTTTACTTTAACCTTTAGAAGAGAATGAAAAAACATCGTGACTAGCTATGGGAAAAAGTTGTCCGGTGAACAGGCTGCCCCCAAGTTGAATGGCTGAGTTCTGAAAGTTCATCTGTTGGTTGACAGCAACTGAAAACACGTTGTATATAATTATGGCATACAAGGTGATGTTCTGATGTGTGTATATTGTGAAGTGATTAAACCAAGCTAGTTAACATATCTATCACCTCTCACACTTAGAACTTTTTGTGGTGAGAATATTTAAGATCTACTCTCTTAGCAGCTTTCAAGTATAGAATATATTATTATTAATACATTATTATTAATTCTGTAAAATAGATCTTCAGAACTTAATCCTGTCTAACTGGACCTTTGTACCCTTTGGCCAATATCTCCAATTACCCCAGCCCTTGTCAACCACCATTCTACTCTCTGTTTCTATGAGTTCGATATTTCTAAATGCCACATGTAAAAGTGAGATCATGCAGTATTTGTCTTTCTGTGCCTGGCTTATTTATTTAGCATAATATCCTTGAGGTTCATCCATTATTGTCACAAATGATAGGCTGTCCTGTTTTAAGGCTGAATAGTACTCTATTGTGTATATATACCACATTTTCATTGTCCATTTATCTATGGATGGACACTTTGGTTGATTCTATATCTTGGCTATTGCGAATAATGCTGCAGTGAATATACTAGTGCAAATATATGTTTGACATACTGACTGTTTTTTTCCTTTGGATATGTACCAGAAGTAGACTTTCTGGGTCATATTTTAGTTCTATTTTTAATTTTTAAAGGAGCCTCCATACTTTTTTCCGTAATGACTGTAACACATTTTCTATACAAGGATGTTCTCAAAGAATAGAACAAGAAGCAGTATTAGAATACACAGTTGACGCTTGAACAATGCAGAGGGTAGATATGCTGACCTGCCACATAGTTGAAAATCTGTGCATAACTTCTGACTCCCGCAAAACTTAACTGCTAATAGCCTATTACTGACTGGAAGCCTTACCCATAACATAAATAGTGGGTTAACACATATTTTGTGTGTTTTATGTATTTTATACTGTGTTCTTACAATAAAATTAGCTAGAGATGGGAAGTTGCTATTAAGGAAATCATCAAGAAGAGAAAACATATTTACTATTCATTAAGTAAAGGTCTTCATCCTCATCATCTTCGTGTTGAGATGGCTGAGGAGGAAGAGGAAGGGGAAGGGTTGGTCTTTCGGTCTCGTGGGTGGCGGAGGTGGTAGAGACAGAGGAAGTGAAAGGGCAGGCAGGAGAGGCAGGCATACTTGTAACTGTTATTGAAAAGTATCCGTGTCTAAGTGGACTCACGCAGTTCAAACCCATGTTGTTCAAGGCTCAATTGTAGTCTTCTTCTGGATATTTTCTTCAAGGAACCTACATAAAGCTAGACTTTCTTACTTCCATCATACGGCTGGTCTCTACAGAGGCTGCCAATGTAAACACAGTCCTAAGAAAGTGCCCATACCATATATTTGTGAAATAAATGAATAAATAACATCTAGAAATATTTACAAAGTAACTTAAATCCTTCCTACAGCCTCCTAAAAATTGCATGAGAATTTCATTGATATATGGAGCAAAACTTTATTTAAAATCCTCTTTCTGAATCACAACATGGTAAGTGACTCTATGGCCTATCCCCACGTTTCCTCAAAACTTTCCCTAGACTTTCTCTCCAGCCTACCTGTGGTGGCACTTTACTTTTTCTCACCTCCCTTTGTCTCCGGATTTATTCTATTATCTTCCAAAATAACTCCCTGCCCTTGACAATGGAAATTGTTCAAGCCAGTCTCAACACCTTTTAACTTTCCTTCTTCCTTTTTATCCTAAGTTCTTATGTAGGCAGGTTGAGATGTTGTATCATATGAGAAGAATATTGAGAATTGATGAGCCCATTTTTACATTGCTACTTCTTCCTGAATTACTATAGAATTCTCTCTTAGAGATATTCATTTGCACACTGGTTCATTCGTTCTTTCATTTTGATGCTTTCTCTATCAGACATGCTATTTTATAAACTTACATGCTTTCTGTTATAGGTTTGTGTTTTCCTGAAGACAAAAGATTTCTCATTGATCTGTTATGCCACAACCAAGACTCATGCATTAAAAATAGAGCTCTTTGACTTACTGTGTTCATCTGGTATGAAAAATGTTTTGGAGAAAACTAGAAGGGGGTGTGACGATGTCATGGTTGTTTTCTCTTGTGGGTTTATCTTCCTGTTCTGTTTCTGGTTTTCTGGGTTTGTTGTTGGTTCAAAGAACATTTTTGTAAAATGTGTTTAGGCGCCAGGAGAGAGATACTGAGTTGAGCCTTCATTTCTCTTATTCTTAGTTCACTGGCTTTCTTTGATGTGGGCACAAGGCAGACCACACTGTTTTGAGTTTTAAAGGGAAGAAACACAAGAGGCATATTTATTAATAGCTCTTTTTTCATGTATTTTTAATCCCATTTTGTGAATTATATGTAGATTTCTTCCTCCATTGTTTGAAGTGCTCTCTTCAGTAACATGAAAAGAGCAGTTCTTTACCTTTGGGGTTTGTCCTATGTATTCTGTAGTTTTACACTGGAAGAAACTACTTTTTTTTTAAACTTTTATTTTAGATTAGGGGACACATGTGCAGGTTAAGTTACCTGGGTATATTGCATAATGCTAAGGTTTGAGGTTTGAGGAATTCAGATCATTTTAAGGCAACAGATAGGTTTCAAGCTTTTGTGTTGGTCGTTTGTTGTCATCCCAAGCTATCTCTTTTATTCAGGCAACCTTTGGTTAAATCTTGTGGTTTATCTCTTTTTTTAAATAGAAGCATGTTAATGATATAAATGCAAATCAATAAAAGTCATAAAGAAAATGTAGCCTATCTATTCAAGGAATAAATGGAAGCCAGTTCATCTATTTGATACATATTTATTCAGTGTTTATGTGCGGCAGGCCGTGTTCTAGGTGTTTGGGATACATCAGTGAATAAAACAGACAAGAATCCCTGCTCCTGTGGCACTTACAGCAACAAGTTTATGCTGCTTAGCCTTTGTCTGTTCTATGTTTAGTTGTGGTGTACACAAAATCCAAGTTTAGCACTACAGAAAAACAACTAATTAAAAGGATATCAAACTGCCAGACAAGGGCAGCTGTGCCTCAGTGTTTAGTTGTAATCTTTTGTTTGTATGGTGTGGGTAGATTTTAACATAGACTGTAAGTAATGCAGTACAGACTTGTTTTCTGTATTTCAAGGGCAGATTCTTTTCCAATGTTAGTTTTATGCTCAGATTTTATACCATATAATGATTCTTGTAATTCTTCATGAATGCCACCTTCCTACATTTAACATTGAACATTCTGGTGTATGGTTAATAAATTAATACCACACCTCATTTCATAAGGGATGTGAGCCTGTTCCTGCCAAATAAATGATGACTTTCTCTTATTTGCAAGACAGAGTCTAAAATTAATCATGAGCACCTAATCGGTGTATGTCACTTTCATAGGAAACAAAAGCATGTTAGAGAATTTCTTTGTTAGCTTTTCTAGTACCAGATCACAGACTCATAAAGATGGAAAGAACCTTAAAATAAGCTTCTTCATTTAGTGGAGGAAGAAATTGAGGCTGGAAGGGGTTTGGTGACTTATCTAAAGGTACACTGTTGGTGATGGTGGAATTGGACTTGAATCTCATTCTAAACCTGTGATCTGTTCCTGTGCTGCTCTGTCTTAGTTAATAATACTTTTCAGTGTCTTTTCCACATGTAGTATTGCCTATTAAGTGTTACATTAATTACATGGGATAAACAAGGCAAATATTTTTATGTTCATCTGCAGATTAAGAGACTGAAGACTCTAAAAGTCTTAGTGACTTACTCAAAGACACAGTAGTAAATCTGACACTTGAATTTACTTCTTGCACTTCCATTTCAAGGCTTGTTTCATTATTATGACTTAAAAAAACATGGAAGATGAAGCTAAGATAAATATAGGTTCTATTGATTCAACTAAATAAGATAGAAAAGTGATCTCTCATTGTGACAGGAATTTCTTTATGAGACTACCTAAACACCAATTATCTGTTGAATTTTACTCACTCTTTCCAATTGAGTGGACTTTTCCAAAACAGGTACAGAATTTTGAAAAATTCTCAATATAAGATAGAATTTCAAATCCATTCTAGTTTTTTCAGCCAATACTACTTAGTCACTAAGATTTGTGTGCAAAATAAATAGCACGATGCAATCTATTTGGTGAATAAGTTTTTATATTCTCACAAACTGAATATGGGACAGACGTCATAAATATCTACAACTAATAAGAAATTGGTATTGATATCCGGTAGTTTTTGGGTTGTATCTGTTTGTGAGACAACCTCACTTATAAACTCCATATCTGTTGAAAGTCATGTTTTTGTGCTTATTTTTGTTCTTAACTGTTTCATAGGTTACAATTTTAGTAATGAATAATTTTAGTAATGATTTACTGATTATTTTCTAATTATGAGTTGCTATCTTGGTTAAAAATTCTATTTTTCCAGGATATTTCATTCTGAAAGTCAGTATTGCTTAGTTAGTGGAAGAGAATGATTATATACATACATATATATCTTTAAGTTCGCTTAGTACTGCATCTGTTCAAAAAATTTTTTCATTACAACAGTTTCCCCTGTTTAAATAAAAAGTGACAAGATGAAGAGCATAGACAAACATTATATATTATAATTGCCATGTATAAATCCAAGCAGTCATTAAAATAGAAAATAACCAGTGCTCTGTGAATTAATTAACGACGTTTTTTAAAGTTAATGTTGGTCCCTGCACTGGTGGTTAATTACCATTTGCAAGTGTCATGAAAATGTGAGCTAAATAATCACTGTGCTTTAAAGTATTAAAATATAGTGTCATAAATTTTACTCTGACCAATATATAGGCAAAGAGCTATTCATTTTATTTATGATTTTATTATTTATGATTTTATTATTTATTATTAATAAATAACATGAATTATTATGATATACACATACATTACACATATGCATATTTATATATAGTAAACAATTAATTAAAAATATGGGGGTTACATGTTTTCTGGCCCCTCAACTTCTAATAGAGAGCTTAGTTTATTTAAGAATGTTGGATTCAGGCTGGTCAGGGTGGCTCACGCCTGTAGTCCCAGCACTTTGGGAGGTGGAGGCAGGCGGATCACGAGGTCAGGAAATCGAGACCATCCTAGCTAACACGGTGAAACCCCGTCTCTACTAAAAATACAAAAAAATCAGCCCGGCGTGGTGGCGGGTGCCTGTAGTCCCAACTACTCGGGAGACTGAGGCAGGAGAATGACGTGAACCTGGGAGGCGGAGCTTACAGTGAGCCGAAATGGTGCCACTGTACTCTAGCCTGGGTGACAGAGCGAGACTCTGTCTCAAAAAAAAAAAAAAAAAAAAAAAAAGAATGTTGGATTCAAATATACAATTACTAGTCAGTTATACTCAATAAAGTTGAAAAAAATAATGTTAGATTCGAGTAAATGGATTTTCTAGCTCCTCTTTATATATAAATGTTTAAAAAAGTGAATGTTTGAAATATTCAGCAAATATAATGTAGAACAACCAGCTTTATCCTAATACTTCCCTTCTCTTCTAAGTGATGAGTGTTCATTCAAAGAAATTTAATGAACCTAGATGTGCATGCCTAACATTTGCCTCTCTTTGTCCCACTTTTCTTAGACTTATAAGCCACTCTTTGAGTCAGCACATTTTTCAAAGATATTTTTGTATTTCAAGTACAATTAAGTTTGTAGGCCATAGAGTCACTGTATCATGAAGGTGCCGGTATTTGTCTTTCATGAAAAAGAAATGCTAAGGGCAAACTTTATGTATTGATTACAGTAACTTCTGCAAGTAGTGTAGGGCTTCCAAAGAGATTGCTGGAAAATCTAAAACAGCCAGGCAAGGGAGCGTGAATGAGATGGAACTTGAGCACAACCTTGCAGGATAGCTCAGATTTAGATAAGCAAGTTGGGGAAGAATAGATAGATTCCAGAGAGGCAAACAACATACATGAAGATGGAAATTATTAAGCATTTGTAATGAGAAATGAAAATATAAGTTTGGACCAAGATATATACAAATTCTACATTACACAAAGATACTAGACTTTATGCAAGATTTACAAAGGAGATCCATCTTGTCAATAGTATAAAAGTTATATAATAGTATAAATGTTGATAATCTGGAGAGAGCTGCTGTTGATTTGTGGGTACCAGGATGGGGTACCTGCACCTTACCAACTACCCAGAGAACTTACTATGTGTCCCCTGCAGTCTGCTGCCTAACTATAGGCTCATGTCTGATTCTCACCTGAGAAATCTGAAGAAAGGAATGACTGACAGAATAAAGGAGAAGTTTCTGAAGTGGAGACACACCACATTCCAGGAGTTTGTAGGTGCAAAGAGTATTAGTTTTTTCTTCTGAATATGGATCATTTGTGAGGGAGAGCTAGTACAGAGTTGCTTTTAGGTCCTGTCCAGAAAGGGCCATACTGCAAGTCATCAGCAACCATCTGGGGCCAGTGGCATGGGCAGTAAGAAAAATTTACCAGGACAGTTGTAGGTAAAGAAAGGCAGGATTATTCAAGAAAGTATGAAAATACATTGCAAGAGTACACTGGGCAGGTCAACAAGAAAAGAGCTGACTGTAAGGAGACAACAGCTTGCTGGGGATTTTATAAGATGGTGTTTGTGTGATGTGCTAAAGAGGGCTTTGTGCAGTACTGATAACACCAAGGTTTCAGTGAACTAACCTGCATTTTACTATCATCCAAGTGTCTAGTGATAGCTGGGCTCAGTAAGATTATGAGTTATTTGCACAAGAGTGCTATGTGTCCTGGACCTTGAAGAAAGGCAGACTCATACCTTACCTGCTTTTTCTTTTTGCTTTTACCTGCTCCTACCAGCCTAGCTCCTTTTCCCTAATTAGGAGTCTACAGTCCAGAGGTAGAAATGCTGAGTACTGTCAACTTTTCAGCAGACAAGAAAGTAATGAACAGTTTAAATAGAGATGATTTTACCTCTGCTAAGGCACTTCAAGTAAAGGTTAGCCTTCTCCAAAAAAGCCAGAGTCAGAAGCATTCACCGAAAAGGCCACGAAAACACCTATATGAGAAAGTGAGTTGTAAACAACTTCACAGGCCAAAGGTTTGTTGATGTTAGATTATTAGAGTAGTGCTTGTCAAGAAAGAACATTTCTGGCCCTCTCTCCTCCTTTTCTTCTCCCTTGCTTTAATCCTGGATGAGTCAGAGATTCAGTTTAACAAAATGATGAAGGAAGAAAACAACTACTAGATAAGGAAAGAGAGAAGCCAACTACTTCTGACCTGTAGCCTGCGCCCCTCCAAACTTAAAAGTAAGTTTAGAATTTGGATTATTATGTGGTCCTTTATATTTAATTTTAGTCATGCATTGCTCAAGGGTGGGGATGCCTTCTAAAAGATGCATCATTTGGTGATTTCATTGTGGTGTGAACATCCACAAGTGTACTTACATAAACCTAGATGGCATAGCCCAGTACACACCTAGGTTATATGGTATAGCCTATTGCTCCTAGGTTACGAACCTATATAGCATGTTACTGCATTGACTACTATAGGCAACTGTTTCACTATGGTAAGAATTTGTATATCTAAACATAGAAAAGGTAGAGAAAAAAGGCAGTATTAAAGATTTAAAATGTTACACCCATATAGGGCACTGATCATGAGTAAAGCTTGCAGGACTGGAAGGTGTTCTGGGTGAGACAGTGAGTGGTGAATGAATGTGAAGATGTAGGACATTACTGTACACTACTGTAAACTTTAGAAACCATACACTTAGGCTATATCAAATTTCTTTAAATTTTTTCTTCAAAAATGAATTAACCTCAGCTTACGATAACTTTTTAACTTTATAAACTTTAAATTTTTTTTTAAGTTTTTGACTTTTTTGTAGTAACACTTAGCTTGAAAGACAAACATGTTGTATAGCTGTACAACCATATTTTCTTTCTTTGTATCCTTATTGTATACGCTTTTCTCTGTTTTTAATTTGTTAAAAATTTTTAATTAAAAATGAGACACAAACACATACATTAGCCTAGGCCTACACAGGGTTGGGATCATGAATACCACTGTCTTTCACCTCCACATCTTGTCCCACTGGAAGGTCTTCAGAGCCAGTAACACACATGGAGCTGTCATCTCCTATGATAGCAATGCATTCTGAAATACCTCCTGAAGGACCTGCCTGTGGCTGTTCTACAATTAACTTGTTTTTTCAATCAGTAGAAAAGCACTCTAAAATAATAAAAAGTATAGTATAGTAAATACATAAACCAGTAATATGGCCATTTATTGTCATTATCAAGTATCATATACTTAATTATGTACTTATGTACATAAGCATGTGCCATACTTTTATACAACTGACGGTGCAGTAGGTATATTTACAACATAACCACAAGCACATGGGTAATGCATTACATTATGATGTTAGGACTGTTATGACATCGCTAAGTAACAGGAATTTTTTAGCTCCATTATAATCTTATGGGACCACCATCATAAGAGAGTGGGCTGTTGTTCACCAAAATATCATTATGTATGTGACAGTGTTACCGGAACGCTGGTCCTGTTCTAGACCCCAAGAGAGGGTTCTTGGACCTCACACAAGAACGAATTCAGGGTAAGTCCATAGAGTAAAGTGAAAGCAAGTTTATTAAGAAAGTAAAGGAATAAAAGGGTGGCTACTTCATAGGCAGAACAGCCCTGAGGGTGGCTGGTTGGATATTTTTAGTTATTTCTTAATTGTATGCCAAACAAGGCATGGATTTTTTTCTGAGTTTTCTGGGAAAGGGACGGGAAATTCTCCAAATCGAGGGTTTCTCTTCCTTTTAGACTATATAGAGTAATTTCCTGACGTGGCCATGGCGTTTGTAAACTCATAGTGCCGATGGGCGTGCCTCTTAGCATGCTAATGCATTATAATTAGCATATAACGAGCAGGGAGGATAACCGTAGGTTGCTTTCATTGCCTTCTTGGTCTTGGTGGGTTTTGGCCTGCTTCTTTATGGCATCCTGCTTAGCAGCAGGGTCTTTGTGACTGGCATCTTGTGCTGACCTCCTATCTCATCTTGTGACTAAGAATGCCTAACCTCCCGGGAATGCAGCCCAGTAGGTCTCAGCCTGGTTTTACCTCGCCCCTATTCAAGATGGAGTCACACTGGTTCAAGCGCTTCTAATATCAGTATTAAATTGAGACTGTTTCATCACTGAAAATAAGAATTTTAACTGGTTGATGGCAGCTGTGGAAGGCATGGGTGCTTCCTAAATCTTCTCTTAGGAGTAGGGGAAAAATAGCTAGCTGCACAACATACATTTAAATTTTTTTTAAAAAAAATCACTCTGTGATTGCCCGCCATGAGTTGTGCTTTGTTATCATACTTGTGGCATGCATTCATGACAGCAGGAGAGCAGCATGTCTGACAGAGAGAGTATGGACTACTGGATGATGGGAAGACACATTGAGTGGACTGGATTCTGAAGTTCAAAAGCATGACAGAGAAGTTTAAATTTGATTATTGCTGGAACTAAGGAATGATATGAAGATATTTAGCATCGTTGTGATATGGTGAAAGTGATATTTAAGGAAAATTATTCTGGCAGCAGTGTCCTAGATGGATTGTAGGACTAGAACATTTGAATAGAAAAACTAGTTATAAAAATCCATGTGTAATGAGGGTTGTACTAAAGAGAAAGCAATAAAAACAGAGCAAAAGGAACTTAAGGATATTTTACAGGAAAAGAATATGAGTTGTAACTAATTGGATTTATTAATGAAAGGATGAGTCATACATAATTTCTTAATTTTAACTAAGGTGATTGATGATCCAGTTGACATGAAGTTGACAAATGCCTTAGAAGTGCCACCTAGGCTGGGCCCGGTGGCTCACGCCTGTAATCCCAGCACTTTGGGAGGCCAAGGTGGGTGGATCACGAGGTCAGGAGATCGAGACCATCCTGGCTAACATGGTGAAACCCGTCTCTACTGAAAATAACAAAAAATTAGCCGGGCGTGGTGGTGGGCACCTGTAGTCCCAGCTACTCGGGAGACTGAGGCAGGAGAATGGCATGAACACGGGAGGCAGAGTTTGCAGTGAGCCAAGATCACACCACTGCACTCCAGCCTGGGCTACAGAGTGAGACTCCATCTCGGGAAAAAAAAAAAAAAAAAGTGCCACCTAAAGTGCAGAACTGTAAATTCGATGAGAGGACAGGGGAAATAAAGTATTAACGACTCTTAAAACCATGAAAACATGAATATTTTGAAAGAAAGAGTACATAAAAATGATCTTCAAGCTGAGTGCAGTGGCTCACGCCTGTAATCTTAGCACTTTGGGAGGCTGAGGCAGGCGGATGGCTTGAGCCCAGGAATTCGAGGCCAGCCTGGGCAACATGGTGAAACCCTGTCTCCACTAAAAATACAATGTTAACTGGGTGTGGTGGCACACGCCTGTAGTCCCAGCTACTCTGGAGGCTGAGGTAGGAAGATTACTTGAGCCCAGGAGGCGGAGACTGCAGTGAGCTGAGATGGCACCACTGCACTCTAGCCTGGGTGACACAGTGAAATCCTGTCTGAAAAATAAAAACAATAATTAAAAAAAATGGTCTTCAGACTTTAGAGTATATAATAATTACTGGTGGAGCTTGTTACAAATGCAATTCCTAGATCCTTTCCCAAATCTAAAAATCAGAATGTCTGGGTAATCACCCAGGAAATTCTGTTTTTACAAGTAGCCAAAATGATTTTAATGCAGGTGGTCAGGAGATACCCTTTGAGACCCTCCAGGGAATAGAACAAACAGCGTAGTACTTCACTAGAGGAATGCTTAGAAGTCTGAGGAGGAGGAAGGACCATTGGAAAAGTCCAAGGGATTATTAGGGAAGGCAAAAAGAAAACTGTAATATTGCAAAAGGAAAGAGACAAAGAGCAAGGGGTCATCATGGCTCCAATAGATGATAGGAGTCAGGGAACACGAGGGTGGAGATGACCTCCAGTTGGCCGTCTCTCACTTTCACCCTGTCTGTATTCTTTTGTTTCAGGTGTGCTTCTTATACACAACATGTGGTTGGATTTATTTTGAAATCTACTCTGATAATGTTTGTCTTTTAACTAGAGCATTTTGTCTGTTTGTCTCTTCTGAAGTCTTTCCCCCTTTAAATCTGCCACTAGTTCTTGGTCTCACTCATGTTGACATATTTCCTCATTTTTTGTGTGATTTTTTTTTTAAATTGTGGGCTTGGATCTTTATCTAAGAGAATTCTTTGAATCCTTCGGTGAAGGTGGGTTTCTTTAGAAGGTATCTAGGTATTTGTGTTTCTTTTGTCCGAGTGTCCTAGAGACATACTTCCTCCTACCATTTTAATCTAAATTCTTGGCTTGAAATTTTTCACCTCATCCTATATTGTGAGTTCAGACTACAAACTGATGTGAGTGCTGGTTTTTAGTTAGGAATTCTCAAAGGAAACTTTTGCCACCTCTTATTTATCACTGAATTTCAAGCCAGACAATTTTCTTTGGAATCTACTGGGGATACAAGAGCTTATTTCTAGTTTACCCTTAAACTGAAACCTTTGTGGACCTAATTTTATTGGAGAAACTCTTGTGAGATTCTCCATCCCCAGTCTACTCCTACCCGCGAACGGCTCTGGTCTTGTCTTCTGGCCCTATGAGCTCCACAAGGTCAGTCAAAGGAAAGTTTAAGGTCACTAGGATTTTGCGAATGCCCTGAGGGCCAAAGCCAAATTCAATATGCTGCTGCTTCTCTAGGTTTCTGACATCACTTAAACTTTTTGCCTTCTTTATTGTCAATTTATTGATGCATTTACGAGGATGTGTTTTTATATTTTATGGAGCGCTTGCTTTCAGGAGGAAGGTTAGTCAGAGTCCCTAGTGCTAGAACACAAAACTTTCTTTTAGTAGTCCTTTCAGCGATGGTCTGCAAGGTGGAAATTATCTATCTGTGTTTGTTTTAGTTTATACTTAATTTTATAAAGTTAAGAGGAACTTAACTTTCCTCTGCATTTACCAGAGGAAGCTCTGCATTTACCAGAAATTGGGAACATTTACAAAGAAGACAGGTAAGGGAGTCTTTATCTGGACACTTGATTTTTCTGAAAGGACAACTAGATTCTAGATTCAACACCTTCTGCGATTGGAGGGGGTGGCCACTCGTCTCTTCCCAGATGGCTGAGCTTGTCAGAGGATGAGGATAAAGCAAGCTGTTGCTTCTTATTATCTCAGCCTTATTGGTTTAGAGAAGATCGCATATTTAGTCTGGCAGGTTGGGGTGACTTGTGGGGTGATGGCACTAGTGAGGAACTAGAAATCCTTGAAAGTCCATATAGAAAATAAAAAATGAAACAAATAATAATAATAATAATAATAATAAGCCTTTTATTGCTGGACAAACATGTCCAGCAATAAACAGTTCATAATTTGTGTGTGTATGCAAGTCTGTGTGTGTGTGTGTGTGTGTGTGTGTGTGTGTGTGTGTAGTTAGTTCATGCTATACTCAGGTGAGTTGGAAGCACCTACCTATAACTGTGTTTAAATTGCCTAATATACATAATTCATAGAAATAGCAAAATGCCTAAAAGCTATCAGTGCCTTCATAGAGTAGGGGTTCCCAACCCCCGGGCCACTGACTGGTACTGGTCTGTGGCCTGTTGGGAACCAGGCCACACAGTGGGAGGTGAGTGAGCATTACCGCCTGAGCTCTAGCTCCTGTCAGATCAGTGCCAGCGTTAGATTCTTATAGGAGCACTAACCCTATTATGAACTATGCATGCAGGAGATCTAAGTTGCGCGCTCCTTATGAGAATCTAACTAAGGCCTGATGGTCTGAGGTGGACCACTTTTATCCTGAAACCATTCCCCCGCCACCCTTATCCTGTGGAAAAATTGTCTTCCACGAAATCAGTCCCTAGTGCCAGAAAGATTGAGGACCACTGATTTGGAGGTTAAATATATTGAATAGCTAAAAACTATTGTATAAATAAGAAGGCACCTACTCAGAAGAAACTGTTTATGAAGGCAGTATTTTTCACTCTGCTAAACCTATGTCATCTACAGATTTCTATTTTCAGTATTTATACTACTCTAAATATTTTTGTAATGTTTTTATTGCAGTTGCATTAATTTCTGCAATTTTTGAATGGTATTATAAAAACAGCAAGTATTTGAATATGCTTTCCAAACTATAACCCCCTCCAAATTTTGCCCACATGCCTCCTCTTTACACTCCCATTGAGATCCTGTAGTGTAATCCCTTATTAGCATTTCCTGACAAAGACCACCTTTTGGTACATACTTTGTTGGAGTCACTTAAAAGCTTTTCCTTCAATTGCCCCCCTTTTTCCCCCTGTTGTCCACCATTCCCTAAATCTCTCTGCTTCTTGTTGGTCATGCTGAACATAAGACAAACCCATCACAAATGCCATTCTCTAAATGAACCTTTTCATCACTAGAAGCCAGTTTCCTTGACATAGCTTTCATGTCAGCAAACCAGAACAAGAACCTACTGAAGGCATGGCCAGTGGGTGTCCCTCTTCCTGAACTTCTGGCCATCCCTTCTTTTTCTGCATTTTCCCTGAGGTCTGACTTCTCAGATAATTTTCAAAACCTTTAACTTCTGTAAAGCTCATCTTTTTAATGGAGACTAACCTGTTGCTGTTGGTGAAAATAAAGGTCAAAAATAATATTGAAAGGATTTTCTGATATCTTCTACCTAAAGTTAATATTGGTAAATTTAGTTTCCAATATACAAAATACATGTGATTATACCTTTTGTGATGAGATTGATAGGAAAAAAAAAAAAGATGGTAAGTGTTGCCTAAAAATCAAAATCACAAAATTCCACACCTTTTTCTAGTTAAAGTTCTGAATTTTACTTGTATATAGATGTGTAAATGGTTGCTGTGCAGTTATGGATATGTAGGTTGGCTTTAGAATAAAAGTAAATATCTAAGATGTAGAAGATACCAACTAGCAGGTATTTAGCATTACTCTTACAGATGCAATGTCACTGTAAGCCAAGGCCTTGCTTCTGTTTTGTGTGTCTGGGGACCAGTGTGTGCACATGACTCAAATCAGCCTCAAAAAGTAGTCAGTTGGGCCGGGCGCGGTGGCTCAAGCCTGTAATCCCAGCACTTTGGGAGGCCGAGACGGGCGGATCACGAGGTCAGGAGATCGAGACCATCCTGGCGAACACCGTGAAACCCTGTCTCTACTAAAAAAATACAAAAAACTAGCCGGGCGAGGTGGCGGGCGCCTGTAGTCCCAGCTACTCGGGAGGCTGAGGCAGGAGAATGGCGTGAACCCGGGAGGCAGAGCTTGCAGTGAGCTGAGATCCGGCCACTGCACTCCAGCCTGGGCGACAGAGTGAGACTCCGTCTCAAAAAAAAAAAAAAAAAAAGAAAGTAGTCAGTTGGCAAAGCATAGATGTACAATGTCACCTTCAAGTTGAAAAAAAAATTTTAAAAACTATGGATCTTCACAGATTGTTCTTTAATTTTGCAGTTCTTTCTGCAGAGATGTTTTCCAATGATTTGTTTGTTTGAGGTGCTACTTGTTAAATGTATAATCTAAGTTGTGGATTGTGATGAGATTTTTCATGTTAAAGTAATTAAAATCAAAGAAATTCAGGGTAAAATGTCTTGGAGATAAGAACAACTTTTTCAGAAAGTTATTGAACAATCGCCATGTGCTCATGCTATAGTTCTTTCTTTACTTGTATCCTGTCAGCTGAGTTCCTCAGAGCTCCATAAGGCAGAGCTTATGCGTTTCCTTATATTTCCAATGAAGAAGCAGATGCCAAGAAAAGTTTCATGATTTCTATCAAGTAACATCAGTAGGTGGAGCAGCCAGGACCTGCTCACCTTATCACAATAGAAAACTTCAAATGAGCAGATTCCAGTTTCTGAGATAGAACCAAGACTGTAGAATGAAATTAAAGGAAGAGGAAGGCATTTTTATTTATCATCATTTCACAAATATTTTATCTCTGGAATTAGCTATGCATTTTCTAACTTTCATTTTTCAAAAACTCCAAAATAAGGCTTCTGGTTTATTACTTAAATAGTATTCATCAACTATCTGTTATTTTCTTAAAGTAATCATAGCAACACATTGAAATACATATCATGTGAATCAGCATTTGGTTACAACTGTCCTACAAAAATGCACGAGTTTTACCATAAAGGCTGTGATTTCCCTTAGTTGTTGAATCCTAAGTAGACATGAAAGGATAGTAATAATAGAAACACGGGCTTAGTCATATTCACCATGTTTATAAAAGTATTAGTTCATGTCCATTGTCACAAATCTTCCCGTGAAGTAAGAAGAAGGCAGAAATAATATGCTTTTGAAGATACAGGGACATAGAGACACAGTTTGTAAATCATAATGAGTGTTATTAAATGAAATTTATAGGAAGCCATTGTTTTGAATGGAGCTCCTGCACTAGGCCCAACAGACCAGACCAAAACGGCATCACTCATGCTAAAGTTTCATGGCCACCAAGCTGAAATGAAGCTGTTTATTTCATCTTCCAAGAAATCAGGAGAGAGAGGGATAATAAATAGCCAAATCCCCAAATGAGCCAATTTTAGCTGGCATGATAAGAAAGTCCCGTCTGATTTAACCTTTGCAAGGAAAGTAGCTGTGAAACGACTTTTTGTTCCCTGTTTCTGCTTTCCTTTTCTGTCTATAAAGCCAGCCACTTCTGCTCAGCTCGTGGGAACATAGTCTACGTTATAAAACGAGGTGTTTCTCATTTCTAGAATTGCAAATAAAAGCCAATTAAGATCTTTAAACTAAATTTGTTGTCATTTTATCTTTGGGCAATGTTTATTGATCATTAACTGCCTGATTTAACTGTCATGCCAAACCTTTGATGTGGGAGCGATTTTTACCTCCATTTCACAAATGAGCAAATGAATCCAAAGAAGATCAACAGCCCATAAATGTGGTGAGAAAGTGACAACCAAAATGTGAACTGAGACAGTCTGGCTTCAGAATTCCCACCTTACTGTATGCCTCCTGCCAGTGTTCATGTCCTAGGACTGCCATAACAAAGCACCAGGCCCTGGGTGGCTTAGATAGCAGAATCTTATTCTCTAACAGTTCTGGAAGCCAGAAGTCTGAAATCAAGGTGTCAAGAGCATTAGTTCCTTCTGGAGACCCCCTTAGCTTCTGGTGTTCGTTGGTGATCTTTGGCACTCCTTGGCCTATGGCAGCATAACTCTCATCTCTGTCTCCAGTTTTGCATGGCCTTCTTTTCTGTGTCTTCTTGTGTCCTTCCTTGTGTGTGGACACTGGTCATTGGATTTAGGGCACCCTTAAAACCAGGATGATTTCCTCTTGAGATCCTTAACTAATTATATCTACAAAGACCCTTTTCCAAATGTCATATTCTGAGGATCCAAGTGGACATAAATTGGATGAGACATGATCCAACTTATTATATTACCTTTCTAAATGTATGTTATCTTAAAATAATAATTTATTATTTTCTCAATTATTGCCAAATTTATGACCTTTACATGATACTCCCTCAACTGTGAGGACCACCCCTAGGTCCTGGTCTTCAAGGGTTTTGGGTTTTGCTTTAAGTAAATGATTTCCTTTAAACAATATTTAAATCGGTGTTATGTCTGTTGTTGGTGGTGGGTTGGTGTAAATAGTGGTGTTCGGAGTTGATTCTCTCAAATGATCAGTGTTTCAAATGACAAAAGTGAGAAAGAATAATAGTAAGCCATCTGTGTCCACTGGAAATGTATTTGGGCCTCCCCAAAAGGGACTATCAGCCCACATCCATGTTGCCAACCTGTGTCAGTATCCAGCTTTATAAAATCAGAAAGGTTTATTGAAAAGATTTTGAAATATTAAGTTAGGGGAACACATTGTAAACCTCATGCAAACTATAAGAGTCCACCATCTACAGTAGAGGAAGAAATGCAAAATATACATCCATCCAGGGCTGGTTTAGAGAAGTCTATGGACCAGAAATCTGTACCATTTAAGTAGAGGGGCTGGACATGTTGGAATAAGGAGTGTAATTACAGCCTCCTCCAAAATGCTCCTTGGTGGCAGGCTGCCAGGTCAGACTGGCCACTGGTCAGCTTTTCCAGCGGACTTTCTATACATGCTTTGCAGTGAAGTATTGATGCTACTCCAGTTCCTCCTACTTTCCCTTTCCCTGAAATATTTTTAAATCATTCATTATTGGTTATTTCTTGGCACATGGAATTACCCATCTAATACCTTGTAGTCCTTAGGAGAAAAGGAAGGGAACTAGTATTGTATTAAGGAGTCAGTATATGTCAGACACTATGCTACAGTACTTTGTAGTACTGTACCATAGTACATCAGTACTTTGTTTATATATGCAATATAATTTTATCCTCATAGCAGTTCTGCACAGTAAATGGTATTAGTCTGATTCTTCAGTCTGTTTAAAGTGATAAACAGAAGCTCAGAGCACTTAAGAAACTGCTGAAGATCAAACTGGGGATTGATAGAACCAAGATTTGAACCCAGTTGTATGTGATGCAAAAATCTGACTCCATGCTCCTTTCTTACTCCATCAACCCTAAATAATAGATTTCTTGCCTTGCTTTTAAGAAGCCGTTCCCCATATGGAAAATATCTAGGATGCCAGGTTTCTGTAGGAAGTCTGTTTCTGCTAAGATTTAATCAAAATCATTCCCAAATAAACCTAGCACAGAGAACATAAAATTAGCATATAGAATCAGAAATCGAACATTCATAGCATTTGAAGGCAAGGATTAAAAACATTACAAATGTCACTCGTTTGTTTATGCAGTACTGATGCAAGAGGGAGACTCGTATTTTAAATCAAAATAATGATTATATCCTCTGAATATATCGCATTGATTAAAGTGGTCTTCTGTCACAGACATATCTTTAATATATCATCCTAAGCAGGTTCACAAGAGTTAGATAAATACAAATCTGAAGTCAGATATTATCATAAAAAATCAGGGTATTTTAAAAATTCAGTTTTGTGACACAAAGTTTGCAGCTTGTTATGGTAAATACTCCACATCAAGAGGGGAGTATGGGTTTAAAATGCAAATGAGTAGAGTTAAATATGGGGTAGACTTTTTGATGGATGTCTAGGAGTTATGAATTATTTCTCTATAGTTTTTGAACATAAGGTATCTTCCCACTGGCCAGGGACAAATTTTGTGGTCTTAAGTAGAAGCAGCTCAATAAATGACTTTTCAGGGTCCCATGAATTCGACTTTAAGCATGAAGAGTTACTTACATAGGCACCTGATCTGGTGACTTTCTTTATTAAATGGGCAAATTAGGTACAATTCATGTGTAATGTATTGAAAATAATTATATATGTTGACTAAATAAGGACATGTTGTTACCAAAGGCACAAAAGTGATTTTATACACTGAAACTACATTGCATGGGACAAAGTTGTTGTGGGGTGATTTTCCCTCTCTGAGTTGACTGATTTTTAAATGTAATACATCAGGATCTAGAGGAATTCCTTCATTAATATCATAACTGCCACTTAAGTAGACTAGCATCTTTGTAAGGTCTATCTGTTCCGTTCTATTATCTATTCTTGCCTTGGTAGCACACACTCTAAATTGTTACAGATGTATAGTAATGTAAATATTTGATCTGCAGTTCTGACACCACATTACTCTTCTGCTATGGACTACATATTTGTGCCCCTCCAAAATTCGTATGTAGAAACCCTCACCCCTAATGGGATGGAATTAGGAGATAGGGTCTTTGGGAGTTAATTATGTTTCAATAAAGTCATAACAGTGGTGCTCCACAGTGGGATAAGTGGCCTTATATGAAGAGAGGGACTAGAGCTTGCTTCTTCTGCCATGTGAGGATACAAGAAGATGGCTGTCTGCAAACCAGGAAGAGAGCCCTGTCCAGACACCGAATCTGCTGGCACCATGATCTTGGGCTTCCCAGCCTCCAGAAGTGTGAGCGACCCAGTCTATGCTACTTTTGCTATAGCAACCAAACTGACTAAGACATCTTCTTTCTTCTTTGTTAATTCTGACTAATCTCAAGCCATGATTTTTTCCAGGTTGGTTTGTTCATTTGTTAATTCATTCAACAAATAATTACCAAGCACCTTTTCTGAGCCTGGGATTGTGCCAGACCCTGTTTGGTAGTGGTGAATGAGACAGACACAGTCCTTGCCCTCATGGGCTTTAATTTGTGGAGGGGGACAAACAAAAACAAGAAAACAGAAAACACCGCAGGTTATGATCGGTTTCATGAAGGAAACAATGGGGGAGTTAGGCAGAGAATAACAAGAGCCTGTTTTGTAAGGGTGGCGTAATTAGGACTTGTAGTTTTTGTCTGCCCAGCATGCACTTGTTTATTTACTTGGAAAACCTTGACATGTGAACAAGCTGACATTGGTCAAACATCTTAGCCCTTCAAGCCACAGTGATTATTTCATCTAACTAGTAACTCAAGACAGGCCCGTAGAAAAAGTGAGATCGGTACCAATCAGCATCCAGTCAGGAAAACAGAAACAATAACATTTATAGTAACGGAAATAATTTACTATAGACAGTTGGTTACCGGGATAATGGAAGACAGAAAAGGCAAAATGGAAACACTGAGGTTGACATATGATGGAAGCAACTGTCACCCCTAGGCTGGGGAAACTAAGCTGAAGATTTGGCATCATCAAAACTTAGCATTAGTGAGGATGCCCTGCAGAGCTGGGACCTAGACATCTTGGCGAAGGCACAGCCAGATGGGGGACTGATGCCCCAAGCCACTGTTACAGCCGCCTTGCAGATCTATTCCACCAGTGGGAGGTACTGGCAGGAAGGTGGACATCACGAGGAGGAGAGAAGGGGCTTTTTCATGCTTTCTTCTGTGTTTAGTATTCCTCCCAAGTCCTTTGGCACCAACTGCACCATTTTCCTCAGAAATGCCACCATCAACTGTATCAGCCACACAAGGCCTTTTGGACAGTGAGCACTGCCCTCACCAGGCCTCGTCGGGTTACAGCAGCCACACCATGGTGACCAGAGTACTTCCTGGGCCCTGCCCCTAAAGGTTTGAACATAGCTCTGCACTAACCCTCTGAGACACCTGAGTCTCAGCTGCACAGAGAAGCCTCGGAGCTGTGGATGCCAGCCCTGCGGTGCCACCTCAGGGCTCCAAGACACACCATGGCTCGCTCTCCTCCTCTTTTTGATAGAGGTAGCAATACTGCCTTTTTCCTTCTGTTTCTGCAACCCTGAGAAGGTCGCAGTTTCTTGGAGTTACTGTTCATCATCCCCTTCTTATTCTTTTGACTTTCCCATACTTGTGTAATCAGTTTCTTTAATTAAATAGCCACCAAAATTCTTAGGATGGTTTCAGTTTTCCTGATTAGACCCTGACCAAAACAAATATATTGAATATAATTCACAAAATGAAGGAAGTGATTGAATGTATAGATATGCATGTTTGCTGATAAATGACCTAGCAGCCATGCTCAGATGTAGTCCAGCTTATTTATACAGGCATACCCCACTTCATTGTGCTTCACAGATGGTGTGCTTTTTACAAATTAAAGATTTGTGGCAACTCTCCTCAAGCAAATTTATTAGCGTTATGGGGACACTTTGTGTCTCTGTGTCACATTTTGATAATTCTCACAATATTTCAAACTTTTTCGTTATTATTATACCTGTATGATGATCTGTGATCAGTGATCTTTGATATTACTATTGTAATTGTTTGCGGATGCCACAAACCATGCCCATGAAAGACTGCGAACATAACTGATAAATGTTGTGTGTACTCTGATTGCTCCACCCATTGGCTGTTTACTGTCTTTCTCTCCCCAGGCTGCCCTAATTCCCGAGACACAGCAATGTTGGAATTTGGCAGTTAGTAACGCTGTAATGGCCTCTAAGTGTCCGAGTGAAAGGAAGAGTGGCCTATCTCTCTCTTTAAATCAAAAGCTAGATGTGATTAAGCATAGTGACGAAAGCATGTCAAAAATGCCGATAAGCCAAAAGATAGTCCTCTTGCACAGTTATCCAAATTGTGATTGTAAAGGAAAAGTTCTTGAAAGGAATTAAAAGTACTACTCCAGTGAACACACAAATGATAAGAAAGCAAAAGAGACTCATTGCTGAGTCAGAAAGTTTGAGTGATCTGGATAGATCAAACCAGTCGCAACATTCCCTTAAGCCAAAGCCTGGTCCAGAGCAAGGTCCTAACTCTTTTTAAACATAGGAGGGCTGAAAGAGATGAAGAAGCTGTAGAAAAAAATTTGAAGCTAGCAGAGGTTGGTTCATGAGGTTTAAGGAAAGACGCCATCTCCATTACCTAAAAGTGTAAGGTGAAACAGCAAGTGCTGATGGAGAAGCTGCAGCAAGGTATCTAGAAAATCTAGCTAAGATTATTGGTGAAGGTGATTACACTAAACAATAGATTTTCAGTGTAGATGAAGCAGCCTTATATGAAATAAGATACCCTCTAGGACTTTCATAGCTAGAGAGGAGAAGTCAATGCCTGGCTTCAAAGCTTAAAGGGGCAGGCTGACTCTTTTGTTAGGGGCTAATGCAGCTGGTGACTTTAAGTGGAACAATGCTAATTTATCATTCTGAAAGTCCTAGGACTCTTAAGAAATATACTGTGTCAGCCGGGCGTGGTGGCTGAAGCCTGTAATCCCAGCACTTTGGGAGGCCGAGACGGGCAGATCACGAGGTCAGGAGATCGAGACCCTCCTGGCTAACATGGTGAAACCCCGTCTCTACTAAAAAAATACAAAAAACTAGCCGGGCGAGGTGGCAGGCACCTGTAGTCCCAGCTACTCGGGAGGCTGAGGCAGGAGAATGGCGTAAACCCGGGAGGCGGAGCTTGCAGTGAGCTGAGATCCAGCCACTGCACTCCAGCCTGGGCGACAGAGCGAGACTCCGTCTCAAAAAAAAAAAAAAAGAAATATACTGTGTCTACTCCGAGTATGCTTTATAAAAGGAACAACAGAGCCTGGATGACAAACAGATGTTATCTGTTTACAGATATCATCTGTCTACAGCCTGGTTTACAGAATATTTTAAACCCACTATTGAGACCTATTATTTACAAAAAAATTCTTTCAAATCATTACTGCTCACTGACAATGCACATGGCTACTTAAGAGCTCTGATGAAGATGTATAAGGAGGTTTTTTCTTAATGCCTTCTAACGCAAGATTCATTCTGCAATCCGTGCATCCCCATCAAGGACTAATTTTGACTTTCAAGTATTTTATTTAAGAAATACATTTCTTAAGGCTATAGCTGCCATAGATATTGAGTCCTCTGATATATTTGGGTAAAATACATTGAAAACTTTCTGGAAAGGATGTACCATTCTAGACGCCATTAAGAACATTTATGATTCATGGAAGTAGGTTAACATAGGAGTTTGAAAGAAGTTGATTCCAACCCTCATGGATGACTTTGAGGGAATCACCACTTCAGTGATGTGGTAAAAATAGCAAGAGGCATAGAATTAGAAGTGGAGCCCGAAGATGTGACAGAATTCCTGCAATCTCATGATAACACTTAAACTGATGAGGAATTGCTTTTCTGGATGAGCAAAGAAAATGGTTTCTTGAGATGGAATCTACTCCTGGTGAAGATGTTGTGAACATTGTTGAAATGACAACAAAAGATTTAGAATATTCCATATACTTAGTTGATAAATCAGCAGCAGGAACTAAGAGGATTGGCTCCAATTTTAATGAAGTTCCAATGTGCGTAAACTATTAGCAAACAGCATTGCATACTACAGAAACAAATATTTTGTGAAAGGAAGAGTCAATGTGGCAACCTTCATTGTTGTCTTATTTTAAGAAATTGCCACAGCCACCGCCACCTTCAGTAACCACCACACTGAAAAGTCAGTACCCATCTACATTGAGGCAAGCCCCTCCACCAGCAAAAAGATCACCACTCACTAAAATCTCAAATGACCATTAGCACTTTTTTTAGCAATAAAGTATTTTTAAATTAAGATATATACGCTGTTTTCTTTACACTTACTGTTATTGCACACTGAATAGGCTGCAACATAATATAAACATAACTTTTTTATGCAATGGAAAATCAAAAAATTTCTGTGTCTCACTTTTTTTGCAGTATTGGCTTTATTGCAGTGGTCTGGAATAAAGCCCACAGTATCTCTAAAGCCCTTCAAGTTCAAAGACAAGTGAATTTACCAATTGTGTTGATTTCTTTTGATGGTTATATTTAGTTGAGTATAATGCTTTCATTTAATAAAAAAATTAAAATAAAAAAGACTAAACTTTTGGGCTTCTGGAAATAATTAACCCAAGGATTGAGCACTTTCAGACAGGAACTAATTCTGTCTGATATTACCAGGGGAATTAAGGTAAAAACATGGTAGGTTTAAGTGATTAGCCTGTGGATATGCATAGAAAACAGTGGAGTTTCTGATGTTATTGAAAAATTACTTAGAGACTAGCAATTGATGGACAGGTTTTTTATTCACACAATATTTATAATCCCATTATTACACAGGAATTTTTGATAGATCAGCATATTATATATAGCTAGATATGTGTGTATGTATGTATATGAATGTATGTGTATATATATATGAATGTATGCATTAAGATACATATACAGTATATAGAGTGATGGTCTCTACTTCTAAGACTTCTGTGAAATGAAAAATGGAGGAATATGATAACAGGCATTTTCTTTTTAAAACCTAGTGGAAAACTGAGATTTCAGAGATTTACCTTGTATGGTGAGGTGCTTATAGGGCAGTGTTCTGAAATAATTGAAAACTTTTTTTTTTTTTTTTTTTTTTGAGATGGAGTCTCGGTCTGTCGCCCAGGCTGGAGCGCAGTGGCATGGTCTTGGCTCACTGCAAGCTCTGCCTCCTGGGTTCATGCCATTCTCCTGCTTCAGCCTCCCGAGTAGCTAGGACTACAGGCACCCGCCACCATACCCGGCTAATTTTTTTTGTGTTTTTAGTAGAGACGGAGTTTCACTGTGTTTTTTAGCCAGGATGGTCTTAATGTCCTGACCTCGTGATCCACCAACTTCCGCCTCCCAAAGTGCTGGAATTACAGGCGTGAGCCACGACGCCCCGGGGAAAACTTTTTTTAAATTATTAACAAGGCCCTTCCCTTTGAGAAGTAAGGTTCGCGATTCTCCCCCTACATAAATTCATTTCTTTGAGTGGCTACCATATGCAAGGTTCTAAGCTAAGCCCTCTTCATAATAGCTAACATTTGTGTAATGTTTCATTGTTTACATACAACTTTAAATTTTGTTATCTCCTGCTCACCTATAACTGACAGCTCTTATTTGTCTTTATTGACATTACACTTAGTTACTGATTGGCTTGTATACATTCTTTAAGGGTAAAGATACTTGAAAAGGTTACATTTGTATAACTCTCTATAACTGATGTCATGTCTCCCTTTTTCTTCCCTTTTCCTTTCCTTCAAATTTATTTGATAACTCATATTATGGCAAATAAAATGGACATTCATCAGTAAAATGTTGTTAAGATAATAAAGTTAATTTTGCTTCATGGACTAACATTCTAGGTGGTATCAAGGATAAAATAAGTGATATGTTGCTTCTTGCTCCCCATTGTCAAATCATCGGGAACCCTCAAAAACTATTATTTAACTGTCTCAGTTAAAAATGCCAGTTTGGGGATTTGGAGGGGGGATAATTAGACACCAAATAGCTCTACCAGAGATAATACTTTTCAGTAGCAGAGTGAATATAGTATAGATATTAATTTTATTAGACTTCACAATTTGCCATATGTTACTGGGACACACCTTAGTAATTTGAATAATTGAAACATTATTTTTCATGTTCAGCTTTATAGAGACAGCTTCTCCAGAGTTTGTTTATTGTAACCTCAGGGATTGATTTAATGGAAATTACTTCCTTAAATATCTTTATTTCATGGTTCTGAAATTTCCATGATATTCATTCTTGAAACTTTTTGTAGAATAAGAATCCTGTTTTTAAGGAAATGTGCTCTGCATTTATTTCTAGAGGCCCACATTTTAATGTCTAATCTTAGTTTACACCATAGTTTACAAGTTTCCTTCATAGTTCTGAAAAAGTTAAATAAATAACCAAATATATCTTCTTTTTCTGAATATCTTTAAAATATATTTTTTTCATTTACAAAGTTAACATATAATTATTAAAAATTTTTAAACTATAGGAATGTAAGAAGTGAAAAGTGAGCTTCTCATAATCTCAACACACAAAGATGACTTCCCTTGACAGTTCCTATCCTTTCATATTTTTCAGTGCGCATAGTTCTGTGTGTACACACATCGTATTTGTATTAGTGTTTGTACTCATACTTCACATAGTGTTCTGTAATCAAATGTTCTCAGCAGGTTTTCATGAGTTTTTCTTTTACATTAAATAGAGATATTCCATGATTTTAAAAATGTTTGGCTGGGCGCGGTGGCTCACACCTGTAATCCCAGCACTTTGGGAGGCCGAGATGGGCAGATCACAAGGTCAGGAGTTCGAGACCAGCTTGTCCAATGTGGTGCAACCCCGCTTTACTAAAACTACAAAAATTAGCTAGGCGTGGTGGTGGACGCCTGTAGTCCTAGCTACTCAGGAGGCTGAGGCAGGAGAATCGCTTGAATCCGGGAGGCAGAGGTTGCAGTAAGCCGAGAGCACACCACTGCACTCCAGACTGGGCAACAGAGTGAGATTCCATCTCAAAAAAAGTTTGTTCATGTGATTATTACTTTTATGTGTTAACTTGAATAGTCCATGAGATGCCCAGATAGCTGATTAAACACTGTTTCTGGGTGTCTCTGTGAGTGGGTTTTCATTTGAATTGGTGAACTGTGTAAAGCAGGTGGCCCTCCCTAGAATGGGTGAGCATCATCTAATTCATTGAGGGCCTGAAAAAAGAACAAAAAGGTGGAGGAAGGGTGAATTTGCTCTCTGCCTAACAGCTTGAGCTGAGACATCAGTCTCTTGCCCTCAGTGCTTCTGGCTCTAAGGCCACCAGACCCTGACTAGAATCTACACCACTGACTAGCTGGCTCTCAGGCTTTCAAACTATACCATCAGCTTTTCTAGGTCTCCAGCTTGCAGATGGGTGAACATGGGACTTCTCCGACTTCATAATCTCAGCCAATTCCTTAACATAAATCTCACTTTATATCTATCTATTAATGTCTATCTGTCTATCTCTGTATGTAGATATGAGAGATATAAGACCTATAGATATCTGTATCTACACAGAGAGAGATCCCATTGGTTTGTTTCTCTGGAGAATCCTGGCTAATACATGCAGTACTGACATTATTTTTTTAAGCACAATGGATTGATAACATAGACTCACTTTTGCAACTTGTTTGTCACATAAAATGGAGCATGTAAAATCTTTCTAGATGAAAACGTGTATTTACTTTATTTTGATGCGACATAGTATTCTATTGTATTGACATACCGCAATAGAGTGAACCATCCATTCTTTTCTTGATGCATATTGAGGTCATATTCAGTGTTCCAAATGACATCCTCTTGATTTATTTCTGTGTACTTACACAAATATATGGTACATTTCCGCGTTATTGAATGTGAACAATTAGAATTTTGATAAATATCACCAAAATGCCTTTTGGAGAATGCACATAAATAACAACCTGTTATTAACTCTGGATATTATCACTTAAATATTTTAGGAAAACAGAGAGGTAAAAATGAGGTAGTGGTTTTAGTTTTGCATTTTCATTATTATTAGTGATTTTGAGCAGTACTGTATTTATTAACATTTTATTATTTCTTATCTAAACTACCTGTCCTTACCCACTCCT